>NC_135808.1:85561657-86196443 GCF_964213995.1 Mustelus asterias | reverse complement strand
TGCTATAGCAATGACACCATGCTACCATCTGTTTGTGCCCTCAGCTCATAGGCTTTATTCTCTATACTGTTTGCATTTATATTTGTACCTTTGAACATTGCCAAATTCCTGGGCTGTCCACCTTTTAACCTGTACTTCCTTTATAGAAACATAGAAACATAGAAAAACTAAAGCACAAACAGGCCCTTCAGCCCACAAGTTGTGCCGAACATATTCCTACCTTCTAGGCCTACCTATAACCCTCCATCCTATTAAGTCCCATGTACTCATCCAGGAGTCTCTTAAAAGTCCCTATTGAGTTTGCCTCTACCACCACTGACAACAGCCGATTCCACTCACCCACCACCCTCTGTGTGAAAAACTTCCCCCTAACATCTCCCCTGTACCTACCCCCCACCACCTTAAACCTGTCTCCTCTCGTAGCAGCCATTTCCACCCTGGGAAAAAGCCTCTGAGAGTCCACCCGATCTATGCCTCTCAACATCTTACATACCTCTATTAGGTCTCCTCTCATCCTGCGTCTCTCCAAGGAGAAAAGATCAAGCTCCCTCAGCCTATCCTCATAAGGCATGCCACTCAATCCAGGCAACATCCTTGTAAATCTCCTCTGCACCCTTTCAATCATTTCCACATCCTTCCTGTAATGAGGCGACCAGAACTGAGCACAGTACTCCAAGTGGGGTCTGACGAGGGTCTTATATAGCTGCATCATTATCCCCAGACTCCTAAACTCAATCCCTCGATTGATAAAGGCCAGCACACCATATGCCTTCTTAACCACCTCCTCCACCTGTGGGGCCAATCTTAGAGTCCTATGGACCCGGACCCCAAGGTCCTTCTGATCCTCTATCCTTTATGAAGGCCAACATACCATATGCTGCCTTTACTGCCTGCTGCACCTGCACGCTTACCTTCAGCTTGTCCAAATCACACTGAAGGATCTCTGCATCCTACTCACAGGTCACCCGTTCACCCAGCTTTGAGCTTTTTGCAAATCTGGAGATATTACATTTAATCCCTCATTTAAATCATTTCATATATATTTTGAATATCTGGGGTCCTAGTATCAAACCCTGCGATATCCCACTAGCCACTGCCTGCCATTGGAAAAATGGCCCATTTATCCCCACTCCGGTTTCTGTCTGCCAACTAGTTTTCTATCCATCTCAATACACTACCCCCAATCCCATGCATGTTAATTTTATGCTAATCTCTTACATGGGACCTTGTCGAAAGCCTTCTGAAAGTCTGAATAAACCACATCCATTGACTCCCCCTCATCAACTCTATTGGAATTCTTCAAAGATGTAACTAGTAGAGTTGTCAAGCATGATTTTTCTTTGGTAAATCCCTGCTGACTCTGTATTCATACAGGACCGTCAACAAGTTGTGTTTGATCTGGGTTGAACATAGAAATATAGAACTGAAATAGGCCATTCAATTTCTCAGGCCCATTCTGCCATTCAGTTTGTTCATGATTTATCTGCACATCAAATCTCTTCAGCTGCTTTAGCTTGACATGCCTCGATACTTCTTTCTAGCAAGGTAAATATTGAACATTTCAATTGACTCAACAACCACAGCTTTTAGGAGGAAAAGAGTTCCACTACTTCGTGTGGAAAAAAATGCTTTCTGATTTTATATATAAATAGTCTAGCTCTAATTTTAAGATTATGTACTCTTGTTTTGTATTTTCCTGATCAGAAGTAACTTTCTCTGGATCCATCCTATATCATTTTAATTTCCTTGATTAGATCACTCTTCACCTTCTCTATTCAAGAGATTACAAGCCAGGTTTCCGCAATCTTTTCTCATTTTTTAAGCCTGGCTTTCACTCTGATGAACCTTCACTGTATCTCCTCCAAGGCCAATTGGCAACAATGAAAAATACTAGACTTTTGACCAGGCAAGATGATAAAACATCAGTCAAACTTCATATTACTATCCAACAGTCTTTCCTCTGTTAGCATAGTAAAACATCCCAAGGCATGTTAATGGAGTGATTAACAAATTTAACACAAAGCCACAGAGATATTAGGACAGCTCACCAGGTCAAAAAGGTAGGTTTTAGGGAGCGTCTTAAGAGAAAAGAGGGGAAGAATGCGGAGAGGTTTAGGAGCAGTTCCAGAGCTTAGGACTAAACAGTTGAAGACATGATAATGCTGCAGCGATTCAAATCTGGGGTGCACAAGAAGCCAGAATTGGAGGTGTGCTGGGATCTTGGGAGTCGCAAGGGTGGAGGAGGCTGCGGAGAGAGGTCGACAAACTATTTGGCAGTAAAAGCATCACAATCAATGTTCTGGAAAATGTTCCCAAGACAAGTTGTGAAATCAAAGCTAAGAATAATGAACTTAGATGGGAACAGAATCTGGGGAATTCTATGTGGGTGAGAGTCAGCTATCCGGCACTTACACCAACTCAGAAAAAGAGATATTTTGCCTTTTCTTGAGAACTGATATCATAAAATTGTACAAAGGCTTTGCTTGAATTATGCTGCAGAACAATTACTGCCATGAGATAGAAGTAACAAAAAAGTTGGATTAAAATATTTCACAAGCAGCAATTGTTTTTGGAAGCAAAGAACATAAAGATACTTGCAGCAATCAAAAGTTAGATTTTTTTCTTGTAGAGACGCAAGAAAGAGTAAAATGAGAAAGGGCAGAGAAAGAAAGAGAGAGAAAGGCAGAAGAGGAGGAGGAAAGATAGTGAGAAAGAATAGAAACAGAAGTTAACAGGAAAAGAAGAACGAGGGAAAGAGAAGAGTGAGCAAGAGAGGATAAGAGAGGGGAAAAAGAAGTAAAAATGTGGGAGGAAAATTAAAGACCAGCCACCTAGGATCTGCAGGCCCATCTCAATCCTACCTCCATCTTCCTGGAGTGAAAATTGGGTCCCTTTAAATGGAGACAGGTCTGTTGAGTCAAGACATTTCCTAACCCGAGCTATCTCCTCTGTAGTGAAAATCCAGCCCCTGGTCTCCAATCTACAAAAATGATACCGAAAACTGGTGAGTCTTGAACCAGAGAACATAGTCTCAGAATGAGGGGTAGGCCAGTTAGGACTGAGATGATGAGAGGGTGATGAATCTTTGGAATTATCTATCCCAGAGGGCTGTGGAAGCTCAATCATTAAACATGTGGCGATTGTCCCTTTAATGGCAACACAGCAAAATAGGGTCATCTGGTTTGAGGGACCAAGAGCAGGTAATCACACCAAAGGGTGAAGTCCTCTCTTTACAGAAGATATGTGGAAGACATTTAGGGACTGGGGCAATCGGTGGGCTGCTCTGGGGCAGCTTGCCTCTGTTTGTTTTTTCCTTATTAATAAATACTTCTAATTTTTCTGACAAAGTATGTGAGCGTGCATCATTACATTGGCAACAAGAATGGGATAGTAAGAAGTCTCACGACACTAGGTTAAAGTCCAACAGATTTATTTGGAATCATGAGCTTTTGGAGAACTGCTCCTTCATCTCTACATCAAGAGTGGGATAGATTATTGATAACGCTGCCCGCGGCCTGACACCTGTAAGTATCCTGCTTTAATACAAGTCTGAAGAAAAGAAATATGCACCCAAATGTCTGTTTTTGGGTGAATCAACCCACTTGAAATGTTGAGATATTGCCAGACTCTTGAGAGACAGACGCAGAGCAAACCTGAATTGTCCAGTGCAGTCAGAAGTTTAGAAATATATAGAAAAAAAAAGAAAATAACCCTCAGAAGCAAGAGCTGCGACTTTGAGGTTAAGGGAAATAGAACTTGGGATGAGGAAAACAGAGTTGCTGCGAAGTTGTTTCTAAAATAGGGAAGAGAATACAGAAAGCAGTGTTTTAAATGAAGAAGAGGAAATGCCCCAAGGAGCTGGCAGTTATTAGAGCCATATTTTCAAATTTAAAAAAGGAATTTGGATAAGAGGCAAAGAATTGCTGCAGTTAAACAAGTTCAAAAGCTAGAAAGAAAACAGCTGGCACTAGAAAGCAGGGCTGCAGCTAGCTTTAAGAGTTAGAAAAATGGAAACAGCCCAAGCAAGGCACTCTGTACCTGCATTGATAAGTTTGTTACAAAATACACTTGCAAAGGCAAGCAATTGTATCCAAGCAATGACAGCCTCTGTGAGGAAAATAGATTGCTACAGTCTTAAAGCGGTAATGCATTTAAAGTGGCAGTACATTTAAAATGGCTGTGCACTTAAAGCAGCAACCAAAAATAAGGAACACATGGCAATGGACAGGCAAATTGGAGAAGGCCCCAGAAGGAGGGCACAGAAAGACCCCACAAGGAAAGCAATGAAAGAGACTAAATGACCAGATGAAGAGCAATGAGAGAATTGTGGAAAGGAAACAATTCAACATTTCATCAGAAACAAACTTGACCAACAGTGAAGTCAGAAAGGGTTTTGCTGAAGTTAAGACAAGCGGAAATGAAGGTTCCGTTTGTGAAATTTGTGTCCAGTAAGAACATGGTGGATTCACCTCAGGAGAAACACGGGAATTAAAGACTTCAAAAGAAACCAGGAACTACTGAACATAAAGAGGAATCAGTAAAAAGAAATAAAGTTCTAGAGAAGACATTAAAACAACAAGATGAAATGACTGACAGCAAACTTGGAGAATAAAACGTTGCAAAAAATTACAAAATAAAAATAAAGAGAACTTAATGAGACAATAGAACAAGCTGAACTCCATGGAAAAGAAATTAGAGAATAAGAGATTGAACAAAAGAAACTTGACAATGAGAAATTAACTAAAGAGGTAAAAATATTGACAGCAGAATTAACAATTCAGAAAGAGACTGAAATGGTCACACAAAGGGAAAGTAGCAAGCCTGCGTGGAAGAGCTCCATGCAAGACTATATTTGGAACTGTACAGAGTTAAAACCTACCAATAAAAGTGTTTATGTTTGGACACACAAGCCTCAAGATCTCACCAATGAGCCGTCACTGCTGCAACAATAGCAAATCCATGTTAAGTACATAATATAACAGGATGCCATTATTATGAAACTTCAGTAGTGGATCAAGTTAGATCTCTGAAATTATTTCCCTGAGACTGGACTCCTGGGATACCCAGTAGACATGGCAGGACAGATCATTCATAAACATGTGGATCACTGGTGGAGTAGAGAGAGACGCTCCAGCAGTCAGTATTCCCATCAAGAAAGATTTTCAAACTTGTTAACGATAAAGTACCTGATCAACCTGTTATAGACATAACTGATGTCTCTGCGGAATCAAGCAGTATTGAGCTGCCTGTGCCAGCAGAGGTACCTGTTATTGCAGTTTCTGTTAAAATCAATCCTGTGGAATAATCTCAGATTACAGAATTACATCTCATTACAAGAAACAGAAAAAACACTCACGACTCAATTTATAATTGCCCAACTAGTTAGAATTTAGGAATAAGCAACTTAGTTATTGAAAATTTAAAGGAGTTAAAGGGGGAGGAATGTGGTGATAGTGGTAGGCAACACAGAAGAAGAGGGTCACCTGGCTTGAAGAACCAATTGGGACCGAGTGGGTAATCACCCCAAAGGGTGCAGTCCTCTCTTAGGTAGAGGACAGGTGGAATACAGGTTGTGGGCCGGGGGGGGGGGGGGGTACAAAGAACAATACAAAGAACAATACAGCACAGGAACAGGCCCTTTGGCCCTCCAAGCCTGCGCCGCTCATGTGCCCACTATACCATTCTTTTGTATCCCTCTATTCCCAGTCTGTTCATGTGGCTATCTAGATAAGTCTTAAACGATCCCAGCGTGTCCGCCTCAACCACCTTGCTTGGCAGTGCATTCCAGGCCCCCACCACCCTCTGTGTAAAATATGTCCCCCTGACATCTGTGATGAACCTTGCCCCCCTCACCTTGAACCCGTGACCCCTTGTGTTCGTCACCTCCGACCTGGGAAAAAGCTTCCCACTGTTCACTCTATCTATGCCCTTCATAATTTTATACACCTCTATTAGGTTGCCCCTTATCCTCCGTCTTTCCAGGGAGAACAACCCCAGTTTACCTAATCTCTCCTCATAGCTAAGACCCTCCATACCAGGCAACATCCTGGTAAACCTTCTCTGTACTCTCTCCAAAGCCTCCACGTCCTTCTGGTAGTGTGGCGACCAGAACTGGACGCAGTATTCCAAATGTGGCCTAACCATCGTTCTATACAGCTGCAACATCACATGCCAACTTTTATATTCTATGCCCCGTCCAATAAAGGCAAGCATGCCATATGTCTTCTTCACCACCCTCTCCACAGTTTTTCTTGTTAATACCTTTTGTTTTCGTGACAAAGTCTGTGAATGAGCATCATTACAATGTTCAAGACATTGTATCCAGTAATTGATAGATTTCTGGATACTGATGACATCAAGGAATATGGGGAATAGCCCAGGAAAGTGGTGTTGAGATAGATGATCAGCCATGATCTAATTGAATAGTGGAGCAAGTTTGATGGGCTGAGTGGTCTCCTCCAGCTCCTATGTCCCTATGAAACACTGCAGGAAAAGATGTCACCAGAATTGAGGGGTTACAACTTTCAATAGAGATTGAGCAGATTGGGACTCTTCTCTGAATAGAATAGCAGGAAAAAACCTGCCAGAGGTCCCAAATTATGAAAGTGTTTGATGGAGTGGACTCACTTTATCCACGAAAAAGTAATGTAAGGAATTCCTTATCCAGAAAGTGGTGAGGACTTAAAACTTGCTGTCACACCAAGTGGTTGAATCAGTTAGAACTGATTAATTACAGAGATCGTTTGATACTCGAGAATAGTAGGGTATGGGAGTGGGGGGCAAGATGGGCAAAGGTAATTCGAGTGGGAGGATGCTCCAACAGCCGCACTGACCAGGTAGACTGAATTGTCTGCTTATAAGCTGCAGATTCTATGCAAAACCTGACTTTTTAAAAGCTTAACGTAAAAGGAAGGGAGACAATGAGTTCCAAGTTTTGATGTGATT
The DNA here is from genome assembly GCF_964213995.1 of Mustelus asterias. Lineage (NCBI taxonomy): Eukaryota > Metazoa > Chordata > Chondrichthyes > Carcharhiniformes > Triakidae > Mustelus > Mustelus asterias. The sequence continues at coordinate 86,189,498 of NC_135808.1, read as the reverse complement.
GGGGGAAAGAAAAAGTGTTAGAATAGGAAATAGGGAATAGTATTTGGTAGTAGGTCCCTCAGGGTAGTGTTCTAGGCCCAACAATTTTCAGCTGCTTCATCAATGACCTTCCCTCCATCATAAGGACAGAAGTGGGGATGTTCGCTGATGATTGCACAATGTTCAGCACCATTCGCGACTTCTCATGTTCAAATGCAACAAGATCTGGACAATATCCAGGCTTGGGCTGATAAGTGGCAAGTAACATTCCTGCCACACAAATACCAGGCAATGACCATCACCAATAAGAGAGACTCTAAACACCATCCTTTGACGTTCAATGATGTAACCATCACTGAATCCCCCACTGTCAACATCCTTGGGGTTACCATTGACCAGAAACTCAACTGGACTCACCACATAAACACAGTGGCTACAAGGGCAGGTCAGAGGTGAGGAATACTGTGGCGAGTAACTCACCTCCTTACTCCCCAGAGCCTATCCATCATCTCCAAGGCACAATTCAGGAGTATGATGGAATACTCCCTACTTGCCTGTATGGCTGTAATTCCAACAACACTCAAGAAGCTTGACAGCATCCAGGACAAAGCAGCCCGCTTGGTTGGCACCACATCTGCAAACATTCAATCCTCCACCACCGACGCTCAGTAGCAGCAGTGTGTACTATCTACAAGATGCACTGCAGCAATTCACCAAAGATCCTTAGAAAGCACCTTCCAAACCCACGACCATTTCTATCTAGAAGGACAAGAGCAGCAGATAAATGGGAACACCACCACATGCAAGTTCCCCTCCAAGCCATTCACCATCCTGACTTGGAAATATATCACTGTTCCTTCACAGTCGCTGGGTCAAAATCCTGGAATTCCCTCCCTAGCGGCATTGTGGGTCAACCCACAGAACATGGACTGCAGCGATTCAAGAAGCAACTCACCACCATCTTCTCAAGGGCAACTAGGGATGGGCAATAAATGCTGGCCAGGCAGCAACTCCCCTGTCCCACGAATTAATAAAAAAATTGGAACTTCAGAAACACACTAATAGTATTAATAAAAGACAGAAAAGAGGGATGAAAGTGTGTGTGTCTGTGAGATTGGAGATATGGCATGAAAAGATCAGCTATCATTCAACTAGTTTTTAAACAATATGCAAGACAAAAGTTACGTGCAACACAATTCTGGTCAACTGCTTTAATGCCTTTACTTGGTACTTACAGGATGAAACCATTAAAATCAACCATATTAGTTGGGTGAGTATTGGAGAACTTCTGTAATACTGGCAGAAAATGAATGATCGCAGAGATCACTCCAAATAATTTACTTGTTTGCTAGGGATGTAGATTAATCATCCATTTTCCTTTAATTTCCATTGACATTTTCAATAACTGTCTGAGTTGCTGAAAGACAATTATTTCAAATAGTCTTGTAAAGTTATTTTCTGTCCATTTCCTGCACTCCATGTGGTTGATCGGGTCATTCATGAGCACAAACACCACTTGGCTTCCACATACGGGGCAGAATTTAATCCAGGTGATGCAGATCTTACCCACTGGCTGGAAAGCTGGCGAGTGATCCATCGTGCTTCCTGTGGGAAAGGCCGCCAATAGCACGTGCCTCTCAGGCATTTAACTAGCCAACGGTGGTCCTTTCCCAGGATTAAGGCCTCCAGGGCAGAAAACCTACCCCTAAGAGCTGCCAAACAATCAGAGGTTGTCAGCTCTCCATTGCAGTCAGCGTCACCTGGAGTGGAGGTAGCTGCCAGCAACACATCCCCAGAGGCCCAGGATCAGTGGTGAACGAGAGTGGAGTTGAAGTTGAGGGGTGGGGGTTGCTGTATAGGGGGAGGGAAGAAGTGTCGGATTAAAGGGCAGGAGGGTGGCTCTCAGTGGGCACACCTACCCAATGTTGAGTCTCTTGATTAAGCACTGAATATCTCACAATGAAGGACCACCTCTGTGCCCCTACCACCCCTAGTCTCCCCCCAGGAGCTTGCAAGCAAACTAGACAGAGTTTGCTGCTTGGGCTCCCCGTGGAGTGACTGCCCCACCCACCAGGGGCTGAATTCCAGCAGTGGCATTGCTGTCCAAGAGCCCTCCCCCTCTGGACCTTATTGTGGCTGAAGTAGGAAGGAAGCATGTTCCCACCCCACACCCTCTAACCAAATTAAACGCCCCCCTCCCTGCCCACCTCCAAATACGCCTCAGGGCGAGGCATTCAAATCCAATTCAAAGTCATTTAGAATCTTAGAATAGAAGAGCACAGAAGGAGGCATTCAGGGCATCAAGTCTGTGCAATTCAGTTAGACCCACCCCTACACAGTCCTGGAAATTCCCCGCCAAGCATTCCGGATTAGAACTGTGTGTGTGTGAGCGTGTGTGTAAATGCTTCTGTTTTGAACGATTCTTTTCTCGCACCATCACACACTTGTGCTCCAAAGATCTACAAAAATCACAGTGCCCTACAAAGCCTATTGCATTCAAATTTCAATAGTTTGAACATTTTATAATAGCCTTTTTCTTACCTTTTTTTCTATCCTTTATCGTGTTCTGCTTTTTACATCAGATTTAAAGGATGAAGGTGACAATATCAAAGTACTTTTATGTGAAGTTTGATGGACAATGGTCCTGTACTGATGCACAATGGGAAAGGGTCTCATTCTGATTACATTTTAGAAGGTCATCCTATTTGAAAGAGTGGCTGACAAATCCTTTCTATTTGTTCTCTGGCACACAATGGAATGATGTAAAAAATCAAACAAAGGGTCGTCTGGACTCGAAACGTCAGCACTTTTCTCTCCTTACAGATGCTGCTAGACATGCTGAGATTTTCCGGCATTTTCTGTTTTGATGTAAAAAATCATGTTGAATACATCACAACACTACTAGTGTGCAGCAAAATTGATACTCTGCTCTTCTGGCTCTTATCAACTTCAAATAATAGATATTTACTAAACTCTGAATTTTCCCCCCCAACTTTCCAGAGAAAAGTAATCACTTAGCACCGCTACAAACATTGCTATGTAGGCTGTGTTGATTCGCCTGGGGAAGAAAGAGGCATTCTGCAATGATATCAAATTTTTCCCATACTCCCTCTTTAATGGATAATTTTTGCATTCAATTAGTCCAACAGATGCCTGTATGGAAGCCACCAACATTGGATTAAGCCCCTATAAAGTAAGTTGATGCCTGGTATGAGGTAACAAATAAACAAAGAAAGGCTTGAAAAATTAGAATGGGGTGATTGAGATAGTTTGAGAAAGTGTTAAAGATAGTATCAAACTGTTTCTGTAGCCGAGAGGGTTTAGTAATGAACATAGATAGAAGATTAAATGCACAGCAATTAGATAGCAACCAGAAAAAACGTTTGTTTTATCCCAAACAGAAGATTGACGTTGTGGAATGCACTAATTGAGTTAGGGATTGAAACAGAGATCATGCTACCTTCTAAAGGATAAGTTAGATTCATGGTTGAAGGAAGAGCAAAGGGGCAAGATTTTATGGGCCATCAATTGATGGCCTCCTAAGGGCCTCTTCCTACCACTGGGATGTTACCCATGATGGGTGAGTGATGCGCGACAATCAAGCACGAGGTACAAGGCTTCAGCGATTGAAGGCTTTTATTGACAAACAATGGAACTATCTAAACACGAGTACACCATTCCAGACTGGAGGGGTCCCGCCTGAGCAGAGGGTCTTATACCTCTCCCCAGGAGGCGGGGCCCGACCGGGATGTGCCATAACAGCATCCACCACAGGTATATTAATCCCACAGTGTAAACACCCTAGCCCAACGACAACATTATAACAACCCCACAGTGTCAACACCCTAACCCAACAGTAACATTGGAATAACCCCACAGTGGTAACCAACGATGGTTCACCACAGTGAGGCCCATGAAAAGTGTTCAGCCCTCCAGGTTTCGCTGGGTGAGCTGGTGTTCAGTAAAAGGAATGTGGTTACCATCTTTACTTAGCCACCTTTGCTTATGAGAGACCCCCCCCCCCCCCGCCCCACCCTCCAACCAGGTCTTCCCTCCCTGTGTTTCACCTCCCTCCTTCCCTGTCCAGCTTCACTGGGGCTCAGCAAGAACCAATTTTACCTCAAGTCCAAGCTTCATCGCAGCTCGCTTCCCCCGTGACTGTTGTGATCCCAGCAGTAGCCAACAGTTCCAATGGTGATGTTGGGACCATAGAGTTCAGAGGCAGGACTTCCTCCCTGATGGAGTGGAGAGCCCATGTCAGGCCAATTAAGGACCCAAAGGTCCTGGCTGTGGGTCAATTAGGTAAAGTGGGATGAATTCGCCTCTACAAACATATGACTTAGGAGAAGAGGTTCCATGGTGCTTCACAGGAACATTATATGACAGAAATTGACACCAAGGCAAAGGAGGAGACAACTGGAAAGGTCGCCAAAGGCTTGATCAATTAGACAGATCTCAAAGGAGCACTCAGCCCTTCAAGCCTGATCCACCATTCAATAAGATCACGGCTGATCTGGTTGTAACTTTAATCCAACATTCCTCCATACCCCCAATTACCTCTCATCCCCTTGTTCATCAAGAATCTTTCACCCCCCCCCCTGTTAATCAAGAATCTATCTAGCTCTGCCTTAAAAATGCTCACAGGTTCTGCTTCCCCTGTCTTTTGAAAAGTTCCAGACACTCATGACCCTCAGAGGAAAAACTCTCCTCATCTACATAAATGAGTGACTCATTTTTAAACAGTAACCCCCCTCATTCTAGATTCTCCAACAAGGGAAACCATCCTCTGCATACCCACCCTGTCAATAGCCCTCAGGGTCTTAAAAGGTTTGGACCAAGTCACCTCTTTCTCTACTAAACTCTCTAGCCTTTCCTCATAAGGCAACTTGACCATTCATGGTATTAGTCTAGTAAACCTTTTCTGAAAGGCTTCTAATGGATTTCCGTGTTTCCTTAAATAAGGAGACCAATACTCTGCACATTACTCCTGCTGAAGTCTCATCAATGCCTTGTATAACTGAAGCATAACCTCCCTACTTTTATAATCAATTTCTCTCACCAAAATGAGAATATTCTATTTGCTTTCTTTATCTTATGCTTGGGCATTGGAAGCCCATCCCATCCCCCTACTGTTCAAATCCAGCCCAAGATTAAAACAGAGTAAGCAGTTGAGATTATTAGTATTGCTTGTATGGAGGATAAACAGCAACATAGACTGATTAGGTCAAAAGTGCTTCAGCGTTGTAATTAAGTTTAACAATAACATTTATTTATAGAACGCCATTAACATAGTCAAATGTTCCATGGTGCTTCACAGGAACATTATATGACAGAAATTGACACCAAGGCAAAGGAGGAGACAACTGGAAAAGTCGTCAAAAGCTTGATCAATTAGGCAGATTTCAAAGGAGCATCTTATAGAAGGAGAGGGGTGGGGAGGTTCAGGGTGCAAGTTCCAAAGTTTAGGGCCCAGATAGCTCAAGGAATGGGCACCACTGATAGGCACCCCTTACTTCCTTTGTGCTCATCTAATCCTGGGCTTTTTGGAGAGAGATTTCTGGTGGTGGTGGGTGGGAGACAGAGTAGGGAAGTTGGGGCGAGGGTTGTAGGAAGTTACCATCTAAGAATCTTAAGTTCCATAAGAAATTTAAACTGACAATTATTTCATTTATTCCATTTTTTGGTGGCTAACCCATTTACCATCTATTGCACACTGCCTAGCCATGAAAAAACTTATAGGACTAATGGTTACTTGCACCCTATGGAAGAAAAGAAACTGGAATTTACTCCTGAGGTATTAGGAAAGATAAGTAATAGTATTTTGTAAAGAGCTTCTCTTGGTTGGAAGGTTTTCGGCTGAGTAAACAAACCTAAACCATATTATGTAACAGTTCACCAATTTTACTAATCAGCTCCAATCTCTTTTTTATATTATAGAATCATGTTTGGAAATTTTGTGCTCTGAATCTTGTTTTGAATGAAAATGCAATCTTGTTTCCCAAGTGATCTTTTAGTCTTCATTAAAACGTGCAAGAAGACTTGTTCCATCTCATCAATTTCTTTTATCTTTTCTTTGAGCCAAGAGGTCAAAGCATTCAGTCTCGAGGCTTCCTCAACTAGCATTGCACTGAAGTCTCTATTTGCCAGAGTGAAGGCATTTCCCTTTCTTTGCACTGCTGGCATCTCTCAATTCAAAAGCAAGCAAGTGAAAAGAGTACAGCAGAATATGAGACTATTGCAAAAACCATATACAGTGGCTGCAGTAAATGACAATTCCAAACTGCAACTGGCGTGAGAAGACTGGTAATTATTCAAACTCATGTCCTGGAAGTTAGTCATCAGAATGGTACCATCTCCAAGAGTTAAGCTACAAGGAAAGATTATATAAGCCAGGTTTGTATGAGGGGGAAGTTGCACGTTGCAGGAGGAGCTGCTCTATCTCTGGACAGAAGCTCCAGGTTCAAGTTCCACTTCAGGACTTGATGGCCATGGAAGGTACATTCATAATGTGACCAAACAAGCCTGTAAATCTTTCTAATATGTCTGATAGCAGGCAGTAAATGTGGGAGGGTATCCTGGTCAGCCACACAGCAAAAGGCAATGGCAAACCACTGCAGTACTTTGTCGAGCATAATCATGAATCAATCTAATGGAAGTCCATTGTTGCCAAAGCCCTCTCAGAGCATAGTATGTGAAAGAGGAGGCTTGTATTCCCTGAGAAGGTTAAAGAGTTTTGATGGAAGTGATAGGGTAGATGGAAAATTCTTTTTGTCTGCTGCTGGAGGAGTCTAGAACCACAGGACATAACCTTAAAAACAGATCTTGGCCATTCAGGAGAGAAATTAGGAAACACCTCTTCATGCAAAGGGTGGAACAAGTGTGCAACTTTCCCATGAAAAGTTGCTCAAGTAATAACTTGAGCTCAAGTAATAACTTTAAATCTGAGACTGACAATGTTTTGCCAGCCAAGGGTATTATGTTATTTGCAATGAAGTTAGGCAAATGGAGTTAAGGTACAGATCAGCCACAATTTCATTGAATGGCAGAACTGACTGAGGGGCTGAATGGCCTACTCTTGCTTTTTGATCAGCATACGGTCAATGTGAAGATGCAGCTGTTAGAGGTGAAATTACACATTGCTGCTCTATCACCACATTGAAAACAGATACATTCATCAATTGCTTACCTTAGTAAATGTATTTATATGTTAAACGTCACACAATTGGTTGTAGCAGTGGGGAATACTCTCCCCCAAAGAGCAGTAGATGCTAACTCAATTAGTAAATGTAAATTGAGATTGATAGATTTTTTGCTAGTTTATAACATTATAAAGAGATCAGGAGTCAAGTGGTGAGATAGAGTAAAGTCACAGATCAGTCCTGATCTCTGTGAATTCCTCTGAATTACCTACTCTTTGCCCCATTTTCCTTTCAGCTACCAACTGTTCACCCAGAGACCAAGAAATACCCAATGATCCAGTTAACCTCAATATGAGGGACAAGTATCAATTTTATGGAAGTGGCCAGGAAACAAATTCTCATCCAGAAAAGGATTGGTCTTGCCTTCATTTCATGTAACTTAATTTACCTTTGGCTAGCAAAAACATTGTGTCAGTCTCAGATTTAAAATGATTCCTAAACATTTCCGATAGGAGTTTCACACTTAAATCTAGAATCATTGAGAAACAAGGAGTGGGATTTTCTCATCCTTCCCAGTCGCACCCAAGATCAATGGACAGCACTGTGGCACAGTGGTTAGCACTGCTGCCTCACAGTGCCAAGGACCCAGGTTCGATTCCCGGCTTGGGTCACTGCCTGTGTGGAGTTTGCACGTTCTCCCCGTGTCTGCATATGTTTCCTCCGGGTGCTTCGGGTTCTTCCCACAGTCCAAAGGTGTGTGGGTTAGGTGGATTGGCCATGCTAAATTGCCCCTTAGTGTCAGGGGACGAGCTAGGGTAAGTGCATGAGGTTATGGGAATAGAGCTTGGGTGGGATTGTGGTCAGTGCAGATTCGATGGCCGAATGGCCTCCTTCTGCACTGTATGGTTCTATGACATTTGGCGGGGCCACTGAATCTCTTGTGGCGGGTCCCGCCATGACAGGGCTGGAAAATCCCGGCCAAGTCGACAGTCATTTTGTGATCAGTTTGGAAGCAGTTTGATTTTATGAGACTTTCCAATTGAATTCTCTGATATCATTAATGCTTTACATAAGAGACTGTACTTTTTTGTTGCAAATATTATGAAGGGTTCATGTTAAATCTCACTGATGGGGTGGAAATCTGATGCAGCCAGTTGTCCATCCATTGCAGAAACCAATGGAATGAAAGTCAGTTTTTCTACAGAAGTAGGCGGTTCACTCTACCACATTACAGAGTGGCTGGTGAAAACAAAAATCTAGCTTGATATGTTCCGGCTACTTCTTTTAAGTACTGATTTTTTTGAAAAATAGAATAATAATTTCTCAGGCATAAGAAGAGTATACCTTTAATCAAGGTGTGGCTTATATCACTCATTATTGGTGCTATACAGTGTATATACTGTAAGGTGCTTCAACTTATTGGAGTAACAGTATGGCACGTGGCCTTATAACTTACTCCAAGAGTGAGTTACCAATCACAACCAACCACTATTGATCACCAGAAAAGTAAACTCCATCAATTTTTTCACAAGTTAATTTAGTTTTGTTGACTCCAAAACCTGGAAATGTATCTAGAAATTATAGCACAGGAGATGACTATTTGCCACATTAGGCCAATGATAGAAATATAGTACTATCATCTATCGTCAGAATGAAAAACATGGATTAGGTTCATGAATTATGTACACAGGGGTATGAATGTACAATGTGACATGAAGCCGTCCAAGTGCTTTTCTGTTAACTCATTATGTCACATGCAGAAGGGTGTCATCTGGCTATGCTTGAAATGTAGGCTTCATTCCACTCTTGAGTAAGAAGAGTACTATTATTCTTCCAGAGAGCAGTTAAATCCATATTCCAGGAAGACTAGTAAGTTTTCAATTAACTGCAAATTTCATATCAGAATTTGTGAATATATTTCCAGCCCAAATTACAGGGTAATGTTCCAAAGTAGTTTTTAATTAAATACTCATACACCGCCTGCCATCAAAATGTAAATTAGTTTGCAATCCATTCATGTTTCTCATAGTTGAAAGAGTAACAGATAGTGACTTATTGGTAAATAATACATTAACTGATGCAAAATCTTTAGTGGAACATTTATTTGCATGATTCAAAAATGGAATCGAGTGGAGCAGAAGCTGCATTCAATTCCATTCTACTTTCCTTGCATCTGAAACCATGTTATACCAAATTCTGACCACCAATCACAGCAAATTAACCAGTGGCTAAAAAAGAGATTAATCTCCTGTATAGAACTTATCCCACGTTATAACACCATTCGGCATCCCTCTCTTGCTACTCCTCAAATACTACTGAAAGCTGCTATGTTACTTAGAGGATGTTGGTTGGTACCCACCCACCCTTGCTGAACCACGAAGATATGACTAACATGCAGCATGGTTGCTGAAAATGTTCCTGCATTCAGTTTGTAATATTCAAACCGCGAGGAGGTTCAGCGGATCATTCTTTCTGTTCAGCCCTCCATGGCAGTATATAAGAAAAGAATAACAAGGCTCATATTATACATGGCTGATTTTAGAATAATCTAATCGGTTATATCATGCTTACTGCAAATTACCATGTAGTCCTGGTCAGATAGTTCACATTAATACCAAAAAAGCATAATTTCAGCCATTTTGGCTGACTGAAATATTGTTGAAGTTGATGCACCTCATCCAACTAAAAATCCTACACCAGCCTGACAGTCTCAGTGTATGCTCCAGAAACATACTGCACATCAATTAGATATCACCATATTATCTGTTAATACTCTTTCCATTTTACTGCAATACCTATTTGAATTTGGAAACACTTTGTTTAAATCAGAATAGTTTGTTAAAAAAAATCCATTCATCTATTAGATGATTTTTCATTCAAAACTGCATTTGTTCACCAGAGACACTGCAACCTAGAATCATTAAGAAATTGACATCTTATAGCAGCCGCGTTAAACTCTCCTATGGGCAACACATATTCTATTCAGGACCCGGTACAATAAAACTGAGGAGGACACCGAGTCTTTCAAGGACCCACAAGGGTCATTTGCTTTTAGCTGCTACCTAAAAGACAATAGAAATCAACGTAGGGCACCAAAAGAAATAAAAATATGTACCCCTGGACAGTTGCTGATTTGAACAAAAACCCGAGATTTACCTCTGGCCAGGCAGTTCAAGCTTAAAAATTCTACGAGGTAAAGGCTTACCTTCCATCATGGTGGCAGAATTGCATTCCTCAATCTCCAAAGGTCCTGAAAGACACAGGAAAGCAGGGGCCAGTTATCACAAATGAATTCAGTAGGAACAAAGATCAGCATCAACTCCTGGCTATTGCAGATGCCAGAACAAAATTCAAATCCAGTGCTTATAGGCCATGGATGCTACCGTTGATGTCAGATACAGAATCACAGAATGATGCTGAAAAAGAGACAGGGAGAGAAAGCTTGCTGAGCTCAACACAACTGCTATGTTCAGCCAATCCCTTTTGCTCCGTACCTAATCACATGGTTACCATCTCCTGACACAATACCCCCTTGGGAACACAGGAAAAAGCCACCTCCCCACCTTCCTCTGGTTCGAGTACACACACACACAACCCTCTTCATACCTTGTGACGCACTTCCCCGCTTTATAATCCTGCTCGGGTAGCCAGGCAGATAAGATTAATTATCAGCGCTGTCAGATTAATGCAGAAGCCTCTACTGTCAGCCGTCAACCATTGAGCACCCAAAATAATGGGAAAAAAATCCTCTTCAGGAAATGCGTTATTGCAGCTGAATGGCAATAATTAAAACTATAGCATTGTTCTTGTGTAAATCAGCGCAGATAATGCATGTGTCCTTTTGTCAGAGGGCTGCTGCACATTTCTGCCTGTTCTCCTCTCTCTCTCTCTCTCTCTTTCTGTGCCATTGAAGAGAAATCAATCCCACTGACGTCACATCATAAACAATTATCCCCAGAAGGATGATAGAGAAAAAAAATCCTCCCAGGCTGCTTCTCGAGAACCTTGGAAATAATGTGGCATGAAGGAAGCTAGTGTCAAAGGGCAAAAGAATCAGCATAAACACAAGAAGCAATAGGAATCTGTGTGGGAAAAAAGGTTCTCACTCAGACTGGCAGAACACAGTGGGAAACTCTGAATTAATTAAAGAGCGTATGCATGAATGTACATGAAGGGACGATATTGGCAGCTGACTGACACAGATGTCACCGAATGGCTAAACACAGACAGATCTTTGGAACCTCTCTTCTTCCATCCTATCCTATAGCACACTTTGTATTTCTTCCTAAACCATCTCAGAATTCTGATAGTGTTAAACTTTTTTCAAAATGGTCTCTCAATTTCTCCAAAATGCAATTATCTGAAATGTTGCAGATTTTATGTCTGTGCGTACGAGGGTGAGGCAATTTCATTTCAATTAAAGGTGTGCATGTGGAAATAATATACCTAATCTACGATTTAAATCAGTGGTACTCAAAACTGCTCAGGTGCTGTTTGTAACCTCCCTCTCAGCCCCCCATAATCCTTGGCAGACTAATACTCTGTATGGTTCTGCGCCTTCATTCAGGTCCTATCTCACGGACCAATCTTGAATTAATTTCCCTCTTATTTTGCTCTCCAATAAAGGGAGGAAAACAGTAAGAGGCAGAATTATCTCAGATTCCATACAGCGGATGAAAAGGCCTTAATTTAAAAAAAACTATTGATCGAGAATGCTTTCTTCTCTTCCGACAATAAACTGGTGGGATTTAAACAGTGGTGGCTCCCAGTAATAGTTTTATGTTCACTGATCTATATATTATTTAGACTTTGGTTTAGGTAGGAGGTGCAATATTAAAATTGTAAACATTAAGGAGCAGGGTTAACTGCAAAGGTGGCCATAACTTTCGGAGAATCATGGCCTGGATTTTGTGGTGGTAAGTATAGTATAAGGGTCTGGCCTATAGGGGTAACATGGGATTGAGTATAGTTCTGCCCATACAGTGATGTATGTGAACACATGAAGTGCACCAAAGGGTCAGCCTAAGGTTGGACAGAGCTGTGTGCACAAGCAAGCATGGGATAAGCTGCTAGCTTGAACCCTTTATTGTACATAGTTCTTGTAGTTAATAAATTTATCACTACTTAAGACCAGGACGACTTCATTAAGACCTACTAAACAGTATCCAACATCCTACAAGTTGGTGGCAGTGAATGAAAAATCCCCAAAACCTTGCATAAATTGCAGAGAAAACCTAAAATCCTATAAGACTAAAGAAAAATTTGAAGAAGCATTCAGGAGAAAAGCTCAAGAAGCATCCTTACAGAGGAAAATCACTGGGGAAAAGCGCCAAGAAAAAGCTCGGAAACTGAAGGCAGAAATTTAAAATTCCTCACCTCAGCAGAAGACTCCATGGGGGTCTCTTGCAAGTCCAATTTCAGTTTCAAGAGTTCAAAGGCAGCAGGCATAGGAGGGAGCAATTTAAAGCTTTAAAATTCCAGGAAAGCAAGTCCTAAGGAACTTTTAAATTGCTGCTTAAAAACTCAGTTGGAAAAAACAGATCCCTGAGTCAGCACCTGAACATATGTGTCCAAACTCTTGCTGAGAAAAGGGAAAAGATAAAAATAATTTGGGTCAATCATGGCTGAAAAATCAACTCTAAAAACCAGCAGATGTCAGGGTTCAACGCTTTCATGACCCTAAATCAGAGTATGGAAATGGAGAAGTCTGCAGCTAGCCAATCCAAGCAGCCATTGTTTAAAATTCTTTCAAGGCTGAGAGTGAACACCATTCAAGTGGGAGACCGCCAAAACCAGCAAGAACAGGAAAACCCTTTGTCTTCTAATGACAGCAGCATCATCTTAAGTTTCAGCAACTTCTTAAAGCTGAAACAACACTTTTTCAAATTTTTTAACCATGCATCAAAAATCCAACCTACCAGATCAGTTCAGATTCATCCAAGGGCCAAACCTAACAGAAAATTGGGTGTCTCCTGGAGTTGAGAATTTTTAAACTACCAGAGTACAACAGGTCTAAGTAGAATATTAGGAACAGTTCAGATTCAAACCCTTTTCTATTGGTTTGGTAAACTTGCTAATGACATAATTCTAATGCCATGCACTGATGAATTCTCATCCAGCTTTGATGAAATATTAAAAGCTTTTGATGAATATTTTAATCTTCATGTTGTGGAGTCACAGGGCTTAAAAAGAGGCTCGGAAAATTCCCAGTAAAGTGCTGAGAGGGCAATAGACAATACTTGAGTAACCACGTGAAAGCACCAGAGAGACAGGGAATTCTCCTGAAGTCTCAAAAAAATATATATGTTTGGAAATCCTGACTTTTTAAATTCAATGCGAGGGACCTGGGCTGGCCAGCATTTATTGCCCATTCCTAGTTTCTCGAGGGCAATTGAGAGTCAACCATATTAATGCGGTGGTGGAGTCACATTTGGGCCAGACCAGGTAAGGATGGCAGATTTCCTTCCCTAAAGGAGATTCGTGAACCAGATAGGTTCTTCCAACAATCGAGATTGGTTTCATGGTCATCAGTAGATTCTTAATTCCAGATTTTTTTATTGAATTCAAATTCCACCATCTGCCGTAGCGGGATTCAAACCCAGGTCCCCAGAACATTAGCTGAGTTTCTGGATTAATAGTCTAGCGATAAACCACTAGGCCATCGCCTCCCCATTCCCTGAACTGTAACAGGAGATGGAGCAAGCAACTGGCTATGAATGAAATAAAGCTATCTAATGAAACCCAAACTAAACAAATCTTGCAAAAAGAACATGAAATAAGGTTGGAAAATGTTTGTATCAGAACTGAATTGGAAGATCTAAAAGTCAAGATTCAAGCTGCGTATATATCCTGGAAGACACATGAGACACTAAAGTCATCAATGAACAAAGCTTGTCAAAATCTGAACAAATTTTGAGATGTCACAAAGGGACAAGACAGAGGCTACAGAGTTAAAGAAAGTGGCTGGACATTTGGAAGAAAACTTGGATAAACATCACATTTCCAAGGAGCTGGGAGGGGAGAATCCAGTGGGAGCCAAAAAGTTAGAAAACCACCAACACAAAAAGACATTGCAATTCTCCCAATGATGGGTTTCTGTTGGGCTGGCCTTCTTGCTGCCTGATGGCGTGAATGCCATTTGTGTTTCATGAATGCTCATTGAAACAGCTGACCACCAGAATCCCAGCAGGCGTTCCAATTTTTCATCACGTCAGTGGGAAATTGCGGCGGATTAAATCCGGACTGATAAAAAGTGCGTGAATAAGGCGGACCTCAGTTCACAAAAGACTTTGAGGCAAGTGCAACAAAGACTTTCTGCCAAAGTGCCACGCTGCTCCTGATGTGCTGTTCACCACTCTGCCAGGGCAGTCCAGCTCCTGCCCGCCATCTCCATGCTGAGCTGGCCTCCTGAACTTAACTGTGCTTCTGGACCCACAGATCTTCCTTTGGGAACCATAGACTGCAGAGTATAGACAGATGACTTGTTAGCATGGCACAGGAGGGATGGTTCACATGATCACAAAAGAGTCACAGATAATAGGCAGTCCAGGGGCTGCGTGGACCTCACAGCCTGAACTCAGATAGGAGACAGTGCAAAAGCGCAGTGGGCATGCAGCAGAAGCAATCACTGGAGGCATGATATACCCCAGTTGCAGGGTGGTGCAAGGGTTATGCACTCCACAGGAAAAATGCACAGCTTGGTGTATAGGACTGTTCTACGGTTGATGTCCCTGGGCTTGGCTAGCTCTGTTCTGGGCATCAAAGGATATGGTGATGGTCACAAGGGCATCTGTGTGCCCATGGGTAGGGAACACAGTGGGAGAGGGGGAGGAGGGACAGTAACCCCTATGCACACTGTCTCCAGATGGGGTGGGTACAAGTTGATGTGTGGCATGGGTGCCTTGCAGGTTACTGGCCCTTGTGGGAATGTAAAGTACCACAATGACAGGATCCAGGACAATTACACAGGACAGAAAGCCCATAGCACAGGAAGCAACAGCAAGCCAGAATTCCAGCTTTGCATTTTTAAAAAGAAAGGCACAACTCAATAGCCTCAAGTCAAATTTCCAAAGCTACATAGTGGAAGGCAAGAATGCAGCCTTGGAAAGTGAAGACAATAGTGATATTTGCTAAAAATTGAGGAAAATTAAGATTAAAAAAATGAAATTGGGATGAAACAAAATAAAGAGGATAAAAAAAGGGACTGAAAATGCAGCTGTCTGAAGGAGTGTTTTGATATGTGAATTAGCAAAACAAGTGTTTACCTATGTGACTAGGGGAAAAGCAATGGTGTATAGAAGAGTTGACTTCAAAGTGGAGGGATCAGGGAATTGGCACCTATATGCTAAAAGCTGGGTCCACAGGGTGGGTAACACCAAAGGGAAAGAATGATAAATCCATAGCAAGATAACTGGAAGAGGGGTAGAGAGAAGCGGCTACCATCATAGCCGCACCCAGTTATTGCTAAAAGATTGCTGTTTAAAATTCAAAACTCAAACAGAGCAGGTTATTCCTTCACGAAACTGAAGATGGATTTCCCAAACATGGAGAAATAACCTTTGGGTGGCAACCATCTGCTGGATTTAGCTCAGTGATATAATATTGGATGTTGTTTGGGAAAAAGGGTGTTTCTCGGAATTCAGGAAACATAGGTATTTGGGAACGAGGGGTAACTTCATGAGGTACTGTGTATGTACAGCCATCAGTGTAGTTACGTGTACTGTTATAATGCATCATAGTCCTTCTTGCTATGTGTTTTTCTTTTAAGTTAATAAATATTATTTATTAATTGATCACAAAAAGACTGGACTGTTCCTCCTTGGTTTGCCTATCTTTTTTCACAATATACCAAATTGGAAATAAACACCACTAATGTCCTTTAGGGAAGGAAATCTGCCATCCTTACCCGGTCTGGCCTACATGTGACACCAAACCCACAGCAATGTGGTTGACTCTCAACTGCCCTCGGGCAACTAGGGATGGGCAGTAAATGCTGGCCAGCCAGCGACGCCCATGTCCCACAGATGAATAAAAAAAGTAAGTTTTTTTCCAAGTTTCGCATTTTAACATTGGCAGGGTTCTTAACAAAGTTGGGGGCTCATCGGGGATTTTGAAAAGCATAACTCCTTTGATGTAGGGGAATTTGTGACTTTTAAAAGTAATGTTAATGAGGAAAGTATTGAAGGTGTGTGAGTTAAAATAAGGTGCCTGCAACATGGCTCTTGAAATGGCTGAGACTTGTCTGGGAGTAGACAATATAACCTGTAAAAGTTTGAAAGGTGTACCTAAACTTAGATTGGTGGAATTGGTGAATATTTTACAATTAGCTCCTCCTGCATCTCTCATTCAAGTTTTTTTTCCATTTCCATTGCTTTTTGTTTTTTCTGCATTTCTATTTGTTTCATTTAGAATCATAGAATCCCGACAGTGCAGAAGGCACAGGAACAGGCCCATCGAGTCTGCACTGACAACAATCCCACCCAGACTTGTTACCCATAACCCCAAGTATTTACCCCGCTAATCCCCTAACCTACACATCTTGGGACACTAAGGGGCAATTTAGCATGGCCAATCCACCTAACCTGCACATCTTTGGTGTGTGGGAGGAAACCGGAGCACCCGAAGGAAACCCACGCAGACACGGGGAGAAATGTGCAAACTCCACACATTTGTAATTGAATTTTAGCTAATCTAATTGTCTCATTTTTCAGAGAGCTTGGTCTACCCGATAATGCTTGTATATTTAAATGATTTGCTATTGCATTAGACTAGTGTTTAAATATGGCACTTGGATTTTCTAACCCACCTGCTGGTAGCAGGCGGATGAATCAGCTGTCAGCCTGCCACGGGATTCAGAGGGGAACACACCCATGAATAATTAATCAGCTTCAAAGCACAGAATCCGTGAAGGATCCCACCATTCTGGCCAGCAGATCAGGTGCTGCTGGATCCACACGCCAATAAATGGAGAATTCCGCCCCGAGAATGGTCTTTTAAAGTCTGGATTTTGGTGCTTCTCATCCTTCATGTTTAGATTGGACTGAAGTTCAAGCAGTTAATCAGTTTTGGTTGTTAACTCTGCTCTTCAAGCAACTGTTCATTTCATCAGCAATTCCTTTTCCTGTTCTGTTTGACTCGCAGAGAAATATGAAAGGCCTCCAGACTGCCTGAACCTATGAATGCAGAGACTTGAAGGGGAGAGATTGGGTAGTAATAATACTGTAAATACATGGAGTAAATTAGAATAACTTGGAGGGAATGTGGTATAAGGGTGTGGCAGATACAGCGTTAATGTGGTACTGACTACACAATGATGAAAGAGAACATATGACCCACATTGAGGAGTCACTCGAGTGTTGGACAGAACTGTGTGTACAAGCATGAAGACAGCTCCGTGCTTGAACCCTTTCCCGTAGATACAAAGAAAAGAACAAAGAAAATTACAGCACAGGAACAGGCCCTTTGGCCCTCCAAGCCTGCACCAACCATGCTGCCTGACTTAACATAGTAAGGAGCCTAGCAACACCAGGTTAAAGTCCAACAGGTTTATTTGGTAGCAAACGCCACTAGCTTTCGGAGCACTGCTCCTTCGTCAGGTGAGTGGGAGATCTGCTCATAAACAGCAAACAGAGCAGATCTCCCACTCACCTGACGAAGGAGCAGCGCTCTGAAAGCTAGTGGCGTTTGCTACCAAATAAACCTGTTGGACTTTAACCTGGTGCTGTTAGACTCCTTACTGTGTTTACCCCAGTCCAACGCCGGCATCTCCACATCATGACTTAACATATACATATACATAGATCTTGTAGCTTATACATAGCTCTTATAGCTAATATATATGTACAGTTTTCCTACTAAGACTACTTCATTAGGCCCTACCAAATGGTATCCAACACCCTACAA
The DNA here is from genome assembly GCF_964213995.1 of Mustelus asterias. Classification (NCBI taxonomy): domain Eukaryota; kingdom Metazoa; phylum Chordata; class Chondrichthyes; order Carcharhiniformes; family Triakidae; genus Mustelus; species Mustelus asterias. The sequence continues at coordinate 86,171,478 of NC_135808.1, read as the reverse complement.
CAACAATGATGGCATAGCTGTCAGCATTCACCATGATTTCTCTACTAAAGCAGACAGCAACTTCAGGACTTTGAACACATGCAGAATAATTCAAAATTCAACGGTTGTTATCGACAAGTCCATGCTTCTCCACAAGTTGTGCCGTTGAAGTCTACCCCATCCCTCCTCCACAATTGTGCACTGTCTAATTTGTGGAAACTTTCAATTTATGCTGTTAATCTTGCCGTAAAAATCCCTGAAAAAGTTATACCTTGATGAATAGGGGCGGAACGGTAGCACTGTGGTTAGCACTGCTGCTTCACAGCTCCAGGGACCTGGGTTCGATTCCCGGCTTAGGTCACTGTCTGTGTGGAGTTTGCACATTCTCCTCGTGTCTGCGTGGGTTTCCTCCGGGTGCTCCGGTTTCCTCCCACATTCCAAAGATGTGCGGGTTAGGTTGATTGGCCATGCTTAAATTGCCCCTTAGTGTCCTGAGATGCGTAGGTTAGAGGATTAGTGGGTAAATATGTAGGGATATGGGGGTAGGGCCTGGGTGGGATTGTGGTCAGTGCAGACTCGATGGGCCGAATGGCCTCTTTCTGTACTGTAGGGTTTCTATGATTTCTATGACTCTATGAATGAGTTGTATTTGGGTTTCTGCCAACAAAAGTTCATAATTACTGTTGAACACCCTGAAAGACAAATTCCATATTTGTGGAATGCCAGATTTCTCCATTATGAAAATTGCCCCTTAGTGTCAGGGGGACTAGCAGGGTAGATATGTGGAGTTATGGGGATAGGGTCTGGAGGGGATTGAGGTCGGTGCAGGCTCGGTGGGCCAAATGGCCTCCTTCTGCACTGCAGTCATTCTATAATTCTATGATTATAGAAATTAACATTCTTTTTATTTTAAACTTGATATTTTAACTTTGATCCTAATCTGAAAACACAAATTAAAAATGAAGGACATTCAACTTTCTGGTTTGCTGTCAATAGAAACACTTCAATGTGACCCGTTGCTTAATATCACTGATGTTGTATGCCTGGAGATCTGCTTCAGTTGGCGAAGATTTCAATTTCTGTCAGAAAAAAACAATCCACAACAGAGATTGTCAGCTCTTTGTGGGCAGCTTTCTTCAAGATATCACCATGGGTGCTAATAATTCAACATATTATTTGAAACCCATAGTGGTCTGAACTATGATAAGATTTTTCTGGAGTGAAACCTGTTGGAACACAATTGTAGTTTTTTTTGTCCATTAACAGGTGAAGCTGAGTTTCCAATCTCAGCACGGGGCGGCACGTGGTTAGCACTGCTGCTTCACAGCTCCAGGGACCTGGGTTCGATTCCCGGCTCGGGTCACTGTCTGTGTGGAGTTTGCACATTCTCTTCGTGTCTGCGTGGGTTTCCTCCGGGTGCTCCGGTTTCCTCCCACAGTCCAAAGATGTGCAGGTTAGGTTGATTGGCCATGCTAAAATTGCCCTTAAGTATCCTGGGATGCGTTGGTTGGAGGGATAAGTGGGTAAATATGTTGGGATATGGGGGTAGGGCCTGGGTGGGATTGTGGTTGGTGCAGACTCAATGGGCTGAATGGCCTCTCTCAGTGCTGTAGGGTTTCTAAGGATTCTAAGCCAAATTGCTATGGAAGAAATGAGAAACAGAAATCACACAATTCCAAAGGGGAAGGAGGGGACCAAAAAATTCATGAATAGCCATTGTTTAGTCACTTTGATGCATCTTTCATATTCCAATTTGCAACATGGGATAACATAGGGAATCCTTGCTCCTTTATTATAAATGATGCATTCCATGAGCAGGCCCAATGGACGAAAAGGTAGACATATTAAATTTTCTTTGAAATCAGGAATAAGGAAAATGCTTTAACTTAAATCAAACTCAAGCTGATGTCTCTATTTTTTTTCGCTATTGCTCTTCATTGTAATTTTTCCAGTTTCTCCTCATTCTCTCTGGTGTTTCTCTTTTCACGCTGTTGGACACAATGGCTGCAATTTGAACCTAACTCAATGGGTCGGAAGCCAACAGGTTCAGTCAGGATGCCCATTTGACATTCAGAAAATCATAGATTCCGACAGTGCAGAAGGAGGCCATTTGGCCCATCGAGTCGGTACCGACCACAATCCCACCCAGGCCCTATCCCCATAGCCTCATGCATTTACCCTAGCTAGTCCCCCCCTGACACTAAGGGGCAATTTAACATGGCCAATCCACCTAACCTGCACACTTTTGGACTGTGGGAGGAAACCAGAGCACCCAGAGGAAACCCTCGCAGACATGGGGAGAATTTGAAAATTCCACACAGACAGTGACACAAGCCAGGAATCGAACCCGGGTCCCTGGCGCTGTGAGACAGCAGTGCTAACCACTGTGCCACCAAATAGAGAAAAATCAAACTGTAAAGTGAGCAGACGACCAGAACCCACCCCTTTTCACTCCAGATGGGGTAAATTAAAAGAAACTTTTGTGCATTGGTTATTGGAGAAGACAGGTGACCTAATTTCAATGATTCATCTTGGCAATGAACTTGGCAATGAGATTTTTGAATTTGGTAAACCTAGGTAAAGAATCATGGTCCATTGTGCAAGATACCATGCAAGTTAAAAAAAATAGGAGAGATAATTAGCTAAATCAGAAATCACAATTTAGGTGACACCAATCTTGGATCTTCAAAAAAGAAAATTTGTACATTGTAAGTGTAAAGGAAGATATAAGGAATTGCAATGTTTCGAGTTGCTAAGAATCGATGAGCTAGAGCTGAAGTGCAATAAATCTAAGTTTCAGTAATGGGAATAAGAACATACGAACATAAGAACTAGGAGCAGGAGTAGGCCATCTGGCCCCTCGAGCCTGCCCTGCCATTCAACAAGATCATGGCTGATATTTTTGTGGGCTCAGCTCCACTTACCCGCTCGCTCACCGTAACCCTCAATTCCTTTACTGTTCAAAAATTTATCTATCCTTGCCTTAAAAACATTCAATGAGGTAGCCTCAATTGCTTCACTGGGCAGGGAATTCCACAGATTCACAACCCTTTGTGTGAAGAAGTTCCTCCTCAATTCAGTCCTAAATCTGCTCCCCCTTACTTTGAGGCCATGCCCCCTAGTTCTAGTTTCACCGGCCAGTGGAAACAACTTCCCTGCTTCTATCTTATCTATTCCCTTCATAATCTTATATGTTTCTATAAGATCTCCCCTCATTCTTCTGAATTCCAATGAGTATAGCCCCAGTCTACTCAGTATCTCCTCATAAGGCAACCCTCTCAACTCCAGAATCAACCTATTGAATCTCCTCTGCACCCCCTCCAGTGCCAGTATATCCTTTCTCAAGTGAGGAGACGAGAACTGTACACAGTACTCCAGGTGTGGCCTCACCAGCACCTTATACAGCTGCAACATAACCTCGCTGTTTTTAAATTCCATCCCTCTAGCAACAAGGGACAAAATTCCATTTGCCTTCTTAATTACCTGCTGTACCTGCAAACCAACTCCTTGTGATTCTTGCACAAGGACACCCAGGTCCCTCTGCACAGCAGCATGCTGCAATATTTTACCATTTAAATAATAGTCCATTTTGCTGTTATTCCTTCCAAAATGGATGACATCGCATTTTCGAAAATTTTACTCCACCTACAGATAGTCAGGATTTTGGAACAACATCTTAATATTCATATTTATCAACTGAAAATAAATTCAGGCCATGCTGCTCCAACATCAATGCCTTTTCATATTCTTACCTCACGTAATTAGTATTGAAAATGATTCAATATTGTTACATGTTGGGTGGAAAGTCCCAAGGCACCAAAGAACAGAGAAACTTGGAATTGATTTGTCGTCGGCTTTGCATACAAACAACACTTAAACCCAGAGTACTCAATCTTCAAGCTTTAATAACTTATGCATAAGTGAGAACATGAGGCAAGCAAAGTATTGCCGGGTGTTCTGTTGATTCATACAGAAAATTTAGCAGTTATAGTTAATTGCAGCAAATGAGAAACAAGCATTTTTTAAATCCTTCATTGGCATACATATCCACCTTCATTAGCATAATATGTCTCCATATCTTGCTATTTGCCATGATAACTTGTTCTTTTTTTCCATCCTGTTGTCCCAGTCTGGAATGCAGTGTTTATGGAACAAGGTTTTAGATATACTCGCTTATCCTGAGTACGCAACCATTGGCCTTACTGAAGGCCTGACTGAAGGCCTTGTTTAACGAATAATCATTTTCCATCACTTGACAGAGCTTTTTTTTGACAATTATGGAACTTCAATTTTCAGAATTGTTTGTAATCTGACTTGCACAGATTCTGAGATTGAGAGGAGGAAGAGAGGAGAACAGCAGGATTGGTGAGGAATAGAGGAGAGGAGTGTGGCAGCGTCAATTTCAGAGCCATTCCTCCCTAAGTGTCTGCTTGATCGAGCAATACAATTACCTTTTCACTTGCTGGTAGCATTCCCACCTCAGAGTCAGAGGTGCAGGTTTTAGATGATCTTAGCCTGTGGAGACCAGGGCAGAATTCTCCCTGGCCTCACTGACGGGTACAAAATCAGTTTTACACTGAATTTCCCGCAGGTTCTTCCCTTGGTGCCTGTCGTGGCAGATTGGGGAACTTATGGTGACTAGCGTGGAACTGATTTGCATCCCGCTCATGAGATGCCGATGAAGGCCTGATTGGAATCTTACCCCCATGCTCAATTCTCTGTAACACCAGTGGGAAAACAAGCATCAGTGGTGTCCAGAAGTTGGAACTCACCTGAACAATGCCTAGGCTGCCTCCAGAGTTTGGGAAGGAGGCCACCAGCAACTCTGGGCTCCAGAACACCACAGCAGTGAGTGGGATGAGTATCTACAGGTGGATCTTCCAGATTCAGTGTCATCAAGCAAGTCCATCTTCCAGCCTCAAGAGTGTTCCTGGAGATCCGTCTTATTTTTCAGGAGGTCCATCTTCTTTCGTCAATGGTGGATCTGTGATGTTGGATGCCTTTTCAATATGGCACCCAGATATGATGGCGGTACTCATGCCATCATGCCCACCACACCACATAATACAGCACGAAATCCGTAGGTGCATAATTAATGAGGTTGGGGCCAGAAGATATTGCGTGGTTTTCCACCAGCATCCACAGCAGGAAACATTCCCTGTTCCTGTCTCCGCATGGGACAGTCCCAGTTGGGAGAACTCAACCCTTAGTGCCTACTTTACCGAGCACTGCAGTGAGCCTCTCACTTGCTGGTAGCATTCCCAGCTCAGAGTCAGAGATGCAGGTTTCAGACGATCTTAGCCAGTAGAGACTGATATAAAGAACGTTATATTCAAAGGAAAAAAGTTCACATTGCAGTCATTCCAACAGCCTGAGAATCCTTCACGAGAAGATTGTGAATGTACAAAAAAGACAACATTATCTACTTTGACCTAGGTGGAAGGACCAGGTGAAAGAATAATTTGTTCTACAGCTGTTTCTTTTTGAGGGTTTGCTGGTTTCCACTGAAGAACAGGGAGAGTAACTAGTGCATTAACCTGCCAACTGTACTGAGATCATTGATTTTTTTGCAACATTGATTTGCAGTCCCAGAGGTGAGAGAATTGGCACCCAATCACTGCCACCTCTTCCCACAAGACACGAGTAACATTTCAACAGGTTGCTTACCACAGACACTGTGTTTTATTTCACAGAGAAGGATTTGCATGTCAGACTTGGTGGATTGGAGCATCCTCCTTGTTCCATGCTCTGCTATGTTCTTTGTTCATGTCTGCCAGATTTTCCTGTGTTAGATAATCATGGATAGGGACAAATATATTAATGAGTCATCCATTCAAGCTTGCTGACAGTCAATTCACTGGGTCAGCACTGGTCTTTACCTATTTGCTGTAGTCTCAGTCTCTGATGTAATTTTCAGTCAGAAGCAGCTTTTTAAATTTCCATGCAATCCCATGTGTCTCTTCAGTCTTTCACAGGTTTTCTACCAATGACTGATCCAGTGGATAAGAAGTTTATGATAAGTACTTTTCCAAAACATTAATGAGCAAAACTCATATTGTTGCAACATTTCTACACCAAAGTTCCAAAGAAGTATATTTTCCAGGTGTTGTGACTGCCACAGGGAAGGATGGACACATGTGAAATTAGGATGTGTTAGTAGTTATAACTCAGAATGAAGAAGTGAATCCAGATGACTCTGAATTTGACATTCCTCAAATTAAATTGGATAATGAGGAAGTTATCAGGAATTGGGATAAATTATTAAGTTACTTTCCAGAGGAAAATCAAACTGACCTGAAACAGTTACTAATATCACATGGACAAATATGTGGGAATAAGTTGGGAAGTGGTAAAATGGTTGTACATGATGTGGAGGTAGGAAATGCTGTTCCAATTACACAACATCCTTGCAGACATAACCTTTTAAAGTTGGCACAGGTTCAGAAGGAGAAGCCGATATTTATTCGGTCTGAGATGCAGCAGCTGAAACTCTCAACTGATCACATAAAACTGGTGAAGTTGGAGAAAGAGAACCTGTTACTGGACGATATGTTGAACTTGTTCCTGAGTTGTTCAAATGGTTTGAACATAATTTGTAGGGCTGTCAAAAACAGCTCTATGCAAAGAGAAGTGTAGGTAAATCAACAGTCATGTGTGATCTCAAAAAGGTGATTGAGGAGTGGAAGTATTATACTACTGTGGATCAAAGGAAAAGACAACAACATGGAATGAGACTGTTTGCTGAAAATGTATCATCCTTTAAAATGAACTCCTGCCATAATGAATCCATTCGGTCTGGAAAGACATGGATATCAAGTGAGACAGCATTGTTCACAGCTGATGTTCAAGTAAATTATGATGGTTTTTGCATCAGCTTAATCGCCACAGTGATTTGGAACCATGGCTGAAATGAGTTCTGACGCCAAGGAAGACAATCTTCTGTGTGTCTTTGCCAAAGATTGTGCAGAAAGTGATGGTGCAGATCAAGAACAAACAAAGGATTTGAATTGCTCGGCAGAGGAGGAGCTAAGGCCAATTAACAAGAAAGGGGACAGAGATAAAATGACCTTTCCGAATGGCCCTAACTACACACATGTAATGTGTTATCCCCCTGATCCTGCCTAGTTCTCTGAGGACATTATCAGAGCTAATTTATCATCACAATGGTGAAATTGAGATTGGATTTGGAATCAATGCAGGATTAAGGAAAGTCTTGGAGAGGAAGCAACATGTCGAGGAAAGAAAGGAGAAAGAGCGTTCGATGTGGAAGACAAGGGGGTGAATTTTCCCATCCCGCTCACCATGGGAATTGTAGTGGGTGAGGGGTGGACCACAGAAAGGTCCGTTGACCAAGGGCGGGATTTTCTGGTTTTGGGGTGAGCACGACTAGAAAATCCCGCCCAAGGACTGAAATGGACTATGTTAATTTTGCATTATGTGTTTTAATTTTATAAAATGTATGTATATGTTGTAGAGTACTAGTATTGTGAAATCGAAAGGTTTTGGAAAAATGAAGCCATCTTGGAACATTAATCGTTCATTTTTTCCTTAAGTGGGAGGTGTGATGCTACTGTGCCTTTAAAAGATGTATTTTAATCATGTTTCTCTGCATTTCTTTTAAGAGGCCCTGGCCTTTTGTGTAGTTGTCGAGCTGTCTGAGCCAATGTCTTTTTATTGTTGTTAGAGTCATATAATAGGCTTTTTATTTATTCTTAATTTGGGTCTGATGCACTGTCCTGGAGTTTACAACCTTTTTGAATTGTTGATTTACAACTGTTTGGCAGGTCACATGCCTTCATAGGGAAATACAGAGTTACTTTTAGTTTTAGTTAGAAGCTGTTGGACTCCAAACTGCAAAGAATGTTTTGGTCTCTCTCCATGGTAGTGGAAATTCTGCTGGTGAGTTGGAAGCAGTCTTTCTTGCCTTTGGTGTGAAAATGTTGCTGTCAGTGGTTTGCTGGTTATAAGCTAGAGGCCAACAGTGACTCTAACTGTACCTCGAGGTGTGCTGAGAGCTACAGGACAGGGAAGCCAAAGTTTCAATTCTCCATTCAAAGCATTAATTTGCAGCAGGTGTTGCAAAGCTGCAAGATTTAGCATCACATGAGCGTACATATTTTCTGTGCTAAACCGAAACCGGGGTGTATGCTGGTAAGAATGTTGTGTTGGAACAGTATTCATAGCTGTTAAGGTTTATACAATAGCCTGTTTGGTTTGTTTCTTGTTTGTAATTGGTAAAATTATTGCCAATTTTCTTTTTGTGTGTTAACTGTATTCTTAAATAAACTTTGTTTAATAAAAGCTCCTTAGTGGGTCATTTGAATCATCCCAGGAGTGAAAGACCTTATGCTTACCCCTGCCAAAATTCAAAGTGCAAAACTTATGATCTAGGCTGACTTCATAAAATGACTGCGTAACTCACTAAGATTCCTTTGGCTGCACCACAGACTCTACCATTCAGAAGATCAAGGGGATTAGACATATGAAGACACTACCTGGAAGTTCCCCTACAAGCCACTCACCATCCTGACCTGGGGCCATAGCGTCTTTCTTTCACTGCCACTGGGTCAAAATGCTGGAACCCCGTCCCTAATGGCATTCTGGGTGTACCACACGGATGGGAGTGATTCAAGGAGGCATCTCTCCACCACCTTTTCAAAGGCAATAAGAGATGAGTCTAGCCAGTGACACCCACATCCCATGAATAAATATAAAAAACTTCTATAGCAACTTTCATGACCACAGGTGTCCCAAAGCACTGCACACTCTTTTGAGTTAACCAAGTAAGCTAAACTGAGATACGACAATTAAATGCTTTTCAATATACAACCGTCAACTTGTACACATCAAGGTTCTGTAAAGAGAAATCAGATAATGACCAGATGGTCTATTTTAGCCATTTTGCTGGAAAGATAATAAGGACTCTGAGGAGAACTCCTCTGTTCTTCCTTCAGACTTTTCATATCCAGCCAAGGGAACTTTTGTCTCATCAAAATGATTGTGCAGAACTCTCTCAGTACTGAATGAGATAGTTACTGGAGCGGCACGGTGGCGCAGTGCCAGAGACTGGGGTTTGATTCCCGGCTTGGGTCACTATCTGTGCAGAGTTTGCATGTTCTCCCCGTGTTTGCGTGGGTTTGCTCCGCGTGCTCCGATTTCCTCCCACACTCCGAAAGATATGCTGGTTAGGTGAATTGGCTGTGCTAAATTCTCCCTCAATGTATCCGAACAGTCGCCAGAGTGTGGCGACTAGGGGATTTTCACAGTAACTTCATTGCAATGTTAATGTAAGCCTACTTGTGACTAATAAATAAACTTTAACTTTTGAATTGGAGGATTAGTGTGTTTTGTGTTCATCATTCTGGAGTGGGACTTAAACGATAATCCTCTGACTCAGATACACAAGTGCTACTGCTGAGCCAGCGTTGACACTAGGGAATTTTCAAATAGAAAAAAATAAAAGAATAGAGAGAGATAATGGCTTGGGTCACTGTCTGTGTGGAGTCTGCACATTCTCCCTGTGTCTACGTTTCCTCTGGGTGCTCTGGTTTCCACCCACAGTCCAAAAGACATGCAGGTTAGGTGGATTGGCAATGCTAAATTCTCCCTCAGTGTACCTGAACAGGTGCCAGAGTGTGGCAACTAGTGGATTTTCACAGTAGCTTCATTTCAGTGTTAATGTAAGCTGACTTGTGACGAATAAACTTTAACTTTTTCTGGGTAAGACCATGCAGGGAGGTATGGGGAATACAGTTGTGGAAGATAAATATATAGGAGAGGTATTAATAAACTATTTTGCCTCATGAATAACAGCAGTGGTAGTGAGAATGTAGGTGTACTAGAGGAAGACATGGGATTGTTAGAAATCAATACAAAAAAAGAAATGGTACTGAAAAACTTAAAAAAGGACTGCAAGCTTAGAATGGGTATTTTGATAAATTTAAACTGATTTAATTTAGCTGTGCACAGCCAGATTATGGATCCCATATTAACCCTTTAAACGGTTTTAATTTGACAGAGATAATAACCATCAGGCAATGACTCAGACACTAAACTAGCAGATAATACCAAAGTTTATTGAATAAAAGATAAAATTAAACATTACACAACTCTATTAACCAACAGAGAAAAGCTCTAGAATAGCGAGAAGAATATACAACAGACACAATGACATCAAATGGATAGTCAATCCAGAAGAAACAGGAAACAAATCTCAATTCTTGCTCACCCACAGGAATTCTGTCTCCGTCTCGGAAGGAAACTTCACTATCCAGGGTCCTGCCAACAGGAAATCTGTCCCCCCCCCCCCCCCCCCCAACCACCCTCCACCCTCCACCCCCCCACCGAGTCCAGTGCTACACTATCCATTCTCACACTGACAGGAATTCTACCTTTGTCGTCAAGAAAACACAATTAACCTTCTTCCCCTTCACTCACTGTACACTAACAAGATGTTTCTAGAAACCCTCTTTTATACCTAATTCTGGCATCACCTCACCTTGATCCAAAGCTGTTGTTAATTGATCAATAATGCTGTAAGGGTTAATTCCATTGGGTTTGTCCATCTGTGCACAATGCCTTAAACATAGGGCAATGGATGTATTTTTACCTTAACACTGCACAAGTGCCTCATTCATTAGGCCCAGTACGACTAGTCAAGGACAGTTGCTTTGAGAAGGGTCTCTGCTAGGATAGTGTAGGTTCCTCTCTCACAGAATGCTGTCACAGCACAGTTAAGTGTCAGACTTCAATTCTAGCATAAAAATGTTAATATAAAAATCCAAGAAAGATGTAATCCAACTTTTATTAACTATTTTGTTAATTATTTATTCTTCAATTACAGCGTAACTCGGGTACTTCTAATAATCATCTGTTGCTGGTCGGCTGTTACTTTACAATACTAATGGTTAATGTGCTGAAATAAATTGATAGATGTTCAAATCCCCAAATGGCTGCTTTTATATAAAGTGTTAGTGCAAAGTGAAGGCTTGACCTTGTTCGCCTGTTGCATAATATAGCCTCTAAAAATGGTTAAGTTGGACAGGCAAACGAAAGCCTACGAAAATAAAATCCAAAACCTAGGCTAGCTTATACCTGACTCAAAATGATTAAGCCGAGTTGATGTGTACTGCAAGGCTATTGAATGAAGCCAGTAGAGTTATTAGAGGGTCTGACTACAATGTTTCCATCTTCCTTAGATAGGCAAACTATGTCAAGAACTGGTGGATAGTCTGTGTTCCAGAGGCAAGAAAAGGGTGAACTAGTTAATTATACATCAGTTAGTTTTCCCACAACTGCCATTGCACTATTAAAATCTTTAATATATCTCAAATTATGGAGCACAAGAAACAACGTGGCAAGTCTAGCAGCATGTGTGAAGTGGGAAACAGAGTTAACGTCCTATGTCCAAGATGAGTCTTCTTTGGACCTGAAGAGAGGAAGAAATGTGATGGGTTTTATGCTGTTGTAGAAGTGGAAGATTCAGGAAGAATAAAGAGGATAGGGATAGGTCAGAGAGCAGCCTCTAACCTATCTGTTGTACTCTTGTACAAACACTGTTTTGTACACTCCAGTACCAGAATTGTACTCTGGTCAACCAAAGTTTGATGCAACTTTAACATAACTTCACTATTTTTCAATTCTATCCTTCTGAAAATAAAACCTCATGTTTGATTTGCTATTTTGTAGGGCCTTATTAATTAATGCTGCTACTTTTAATGATTTGTGTATCTGTACTCCCAGATTGGACTGAATCCCATTCACCAAACACTAAAGATGTCATCCATATGAGCTAAGTGCTTTCAAGTTCCTTCAAACACTAAAATATTTCCTTTGCTGACAGAATTCCAAACATGTCAGAAACAGGACCTATCAAACCGGTTATGAAATTATTGAGCTGAATATAAACTTATCTCCCAAAATGAAAACAATTCTTAAAATGCAGCCAGTTTATGGTCATATGCTTCATAGTAAGAGGTGTGAATTTTCCCCTTTCTCTTCCCCTTAGGACGAGGCGGTGGTGTACAACATCCTGGGGGTTAGCTTTGACCAGAAATTGAAACAGAGTAGCCATATACATACTGTGGCTAGAAGAGCAGATCAGAGGCTGAAAATCCTGCAGAGGGTAACTCACCTCTTGATTCCCCAAAGCCTGTCCACCATCTACAAGGCACTAGTCAGGACTGTGATAGAATACTCTTCACTTGCCTGGATGAGGTAACACTCAAGAAGTTTGACACCATCCAGGACAAAGTAGCCTGCTTGATTGGTGCTCCATCCATCACCTTAAGCACCCACTCCATCTACAACTGACTCACGGCAGTAGCTGTTTGTACCATGTACAAGATGCACTGCAGAAACTCACCAAAGCTCCTTAGACAGCACCTTCCAAACCCACCACTTCTACAGCCTAGAAAGACAAGGGCAGCAGATGGATGGGAACACCATCACTTGCAAATTTCTCTCCAAGCCACACAACAACCTGACTTGGAACAATTTATCACTGTTTCTTCACGGTCACTGGATCAAAAAATGTTATTCCTTTCTCAGAGTTACAAAGTCAATGTGAAGATGGAGAGGACAAGTCCTTAACCTATCTCCTTACTTGCTCAAAAAACCAAATCAAATTGAATCCAATTCATGGTGCCCACAAAAGAGACATACTAGATCCAAGCTGACAAGAACAGGAATTACACCGGGTCTCACGCTTGATCTTAACCGAAAGGCCAAGAAGCAATCCTTCATGATCATGGTTTCACCCCATTGGGTCAAAATCCTGGAACTCACTCTCTAACATCACTGTAGATGTATCTACATTACATGAACCACAGCAGTTCAAGGCAGCGGCTCACCACCACCTTCTCAAGTGCAATTAAGGATAGGCAATAATGACTGGCCAAACCAGCAATGCCCACATCCTGTGAAAGAAAAATAATAGAGTCACAGAGGTTATAGACATTTACAGCAATGGAAAGAGGCCCTTCGGCCCAACTTGTCCATGCCATCCATTTTTTAATTGGGACTAAGCTACCATTTACCCATGTAACTGTCTAAATGCTTTTTAAGACAAAATTGTCCCACATCTACTACTGCCTCTGACACCTCGTTCCAGACATTCACCACTCTCTGAGTGAAGAAACTTGCCCTTCTGGACCCTTTTCTATCTCTCCTTTCTCACCTTAAACGTATGCCCTCTAGTTTTAGACTCCCCTACCTTTGGGAAAAAATGTTGACTATCTACCTTATCTTTGCCCCTCATTATTTTATAGACCTCTATAAGATCATCCCTAAGCCTCCTATGCTCCAGGGAGAAAAGTCCTAGTCTATCCAGCCTCTCCTTATAACTCAAACCATCAAGTCCCGGTAGCATCCTAGTAAATCTTTTCTGCACTCTTTCTAGTTTAACAATATCCTTTCTATAATAGGGTGACCAGAAATTTATACAGTATTCCAAGTGTGGCCTTACCAATGTCTTGTACAACTTCAATAAGGTCCCGTTGCAATCCTAGATAACCTTCTTCACTGTGATTTGGTACAACATTTTTAGATCCTCAACAATTTGGACTTTTGCCATTCAATTTTAGCAACTTATATCACTGGACACATCACAATCAGATAAATTAATGATGCAGCTTGTTCTATTCCTCTCCATTTTAGGTAGTATTGAAAGTGAACATCAACAGCTATATCCCTATTCCAAGAAATAGTATTAACTTTAAAGACCACCTTCGTTGGCTTGCATATCAAAGACCAATATCACAAAATACATTGTGTAAACCCTCTACGTTTTATACTAAACTCATTTTGCTTGCTGTTTCTCGATAACTATAATTCAATGGTCACCAGCATTTGTAACCTGAACTCTTTCCTCTTGTATGCAGATATAGAAACTTTCCTGAGGGTCTCCCTGTCAAAATATTTTGTTTCTTGCAATGCGGTTTACATCCTGGGCAATGCTGGACTACATTTGATACTCTTACAAGGACACAATGTTCTGTGTGCGCAGCAATATAACAGTAATCTATCAACTTCAAAATTTACAATCTTGCAATTTATATCTTCAGCTTTTGCTTTGATTGTTCCGTCATCACACATAAATGGTTGAAGCGGTTTGACCCCTGATCATCCAATTTAGTGCAAGTGGCTTGAAGACTTTGGTGCAATAAATTATTAAATGACCTGATTAGTTATACTTCCTGCATCTTTGGTTAGATGTGGGACAGCTCCCTCATTAGCAATTTTCAATTACATAGTGTAAATCATGCATTTTTTGATTCTTCAAGCCTTGTCCTTTGTGAATTTTCTTACTTTTTAAAATTCATTCATGGGACATGGGCGTCGCTGGCTGGCCAGCATTATTGCCCATCCCTAGTTGCCCGAGGGCAGTTGAGAGTAAATCACATTGTTGTGGCTCTGGAGTCACATGTAGGCCAGATCAGGTAAGGACGGCAGATTTCCTTCCCTAAAGGACATTAGTGAACCAGATGGGTTTTTCCGACAATCGACAATGGTTTCATGGTCATCAGTAGATTCTTAATTCCAGATTTTTAAAAAATTGAATTCAAATTCCACCATCTGCCATGGCGGGATTCAAATCCAGGTCCCCAGAATATTAGCTGAGCTTCTGGATTAATAGTCTAGCGATAATAACACTAGGCCATCACCTCCCCATGTATCTGAAATGCGACTAGTGCAATTCTTCCTGCTCTTCCATTGGTCTCTGACAAGCTGTTTGGACTCCTGCGTCAAGATTCAGTTCATTTCCAACTTCTGGGACAGGTTTTGTCAACCACATAATTGTTATTATGATACACATTTCATGTCTTTGCTTGATCCAAACAGTTGACAAAGATTTCAGACAATTAATTTTGTTGCATCTCCCCATTTCTGTCTATACATGATGAAAATATGGCTTTTCATAGCACGGGTTATATTTTGGCACGAGGCATTCATTGATTTATACAACACTGTTCTTTTGCGATCTTCTGCTTCAAGTATAACAACTTTTCAGATGTGGTTGGTTCTCTCCTCATACCATAAACAAGTGAGCTCAACTTTACACTTCCATTCTCTTTGCAAAGCTCCATTCCAATCCTGAAATATATTACTTTCACTCCTGTGAAAGTGATGTCTGCCTAACAGTAAACTTTTAGGTGGATTAAGTTCAGATATGCTGAGAAAATACATGCCACAAAACTAGACCATGATATATCTGAATCTGATCTAGTGAGAACATTCTGCAAGATCCCCAGGTTACATTCTTTTATCAATCGCTGGACTCAAACCAACTTGTCCAAGAAATGGCTAGTTGTATAAAATGGCAATCATTGACCACATGCTTTTTGGTCCTTCAACTAATAAAATGTTATTCCCAGCAACCCCCCACCCCCACCCCCCCCCCACCCCCACCCCCACCCCCACCTCCACTGACTGCTATGTGTCAGAGTTGCCATGGGAATAATAGGCTCTAGATTCACACGTATTGCAGTAATTTACCTTTTCTTCATGACTAAGCTCAAATTGTAACTGCTGAATATTATTATAGCACCATTAATGAATGCTTGACAGGAGCATTATAAAACAAAACATGACTTTGAGCCCAATAAGGAGAGAATAGGTGAGATGACCAAAAGCTTGATCAAAGAGATAGGTTTTAAGGAGTGTTTTAAAGGAGGAAAGGGAAACGGAGAGGCAGGAAAGTGTAGGGTGATTATTCCAACACTAATGGCCTGGGCAACTGAAGGTGCAGCCACCAATTCTGGAGCAATTCAAATGGGGGATGTTCAAGGGACTATGGACGGCTTTGAAAACAAGGATATGTTTTTAAATCCATAGGTTGCATGGCCCAGAGCCTGTAGGAGCTGAGCTGATAGTTGAACAGGACTTGGTGTGAGTCAAGACATCGGAAGCAGAGTTTTGGATGACCAAGTTTACAGAGAGGAGAATGTGGGATACCAGCCAGGAGAGCATTTGACCCATCAGATACATCCTTGCCCCTCTGCATGCCATTGTGACTCCTCACCATTCCACCCACTGCCCCCCTCCCCTTCTTCCACATTGGCCCCCTTGTTTTCATTAGATCACACTCACCCCCGCTGGCCTCACCTTGCACTCCACCCTGGTTGAATTTTGTTGCAGTGACAGCATGAGTCTCACAGCCCAGTGCTGTCTGTCAGTATAGCAGTAAGTGCATACTGTGACAATTACATTGTTAAGCTAATTGCCTTATTAAAGACAGGAGCTGATTATTAGTAATAAATTGACACAGCTGGAACATTTGGGGTGGGGGAGCCATAAGGAGTTTTGTAATTCTACTGAGCTGTTTGTAGAATAAACTTGCTGAAGATAAAAGACAAGCTTCTGTATTATCCTTCAATCAGATACTAGCATTGAAATTAAAACTGTCCAGATAAACACTGCTGTGTGGCACCAGGAGACCCCTGTATTCTGCAGCCCCAGGTGCAGTACTGATCCAACTCATACAAACATACAAACTAGCAGAAGTAGGCTCACTCCATCCCTTGAACCTATTCCGCCATTCAATATTATTGATGCACCATCAATCGAGCTAAGACTAGTTTGTATGCAAGAACAAAGAGGCTTTTATTAGCAAAAGACTTGGAGCACACCCATGCCGATGAACTGGTCCAGACTGCGGCAGGGGGGTGGGGAGCAGTCGCCTTTATATCTGGACCAGGGGGGGAGGAGTCTCGGGTAGGACCGGCAGGGATGTGTCCAGGCATGTCACATATACAGGTAATAAGCTAACAGTGGTTTACCAAAATTATCGTGGCTGATTTGATCATAATCTCAACCCACATTCCTGCCTACCCCAATAACCTTTCATCCCCTTGTTGATAAAGAATCATTTTAGCTCTGCCTTAAAAATATTCCAAGATTCTGCTCCCACTGCCTTTTCAGGAGAATTCCAGAAACTCCTGGCTCAGAAAAAAATTATCATCTCGCCTTCAATGAACGACCCCTTATTTTTAATCAGTGATCTCTAGTTCTAGATTCTCTGACAAGAGGAAATATCTGCTCCACATCCACCCTGTCAACACCCCTCAGGATCTTAAAGGTTTCGACCAAGTCCCCTGTTGCTTACCTAAACTCAAGTCGATACAAACCTAATGTCTTCAACATTTCCTCATAAGACAATCTGCCCATTCCTGGTATTAGCCTAGTAAACGTTCTCTGAACTGTTTCTAATACAGTTACATCTTTCCTTGGATAAGGAGTCTAGTACTGTACACAATACTCCAGATGTGGTCTCACCAACGCCATGCACAACTGAGGCATAACCTCCCTACTTCTGTATTCAATTCCCTTCACAATAAATGATAACATTTTGTTAGCTTTCTCAATTACTTCCTGTATCTACATACTAACTTTTGTGGTTCATACATGAGGGCACACAAATCCCTCTGCACCTCAGAGATCTGCAATCTTTCACTATTTAGATGAGCTTCTTTTTAATTCTTCTTTCCCGCCAAAATGGACATTTTCACATTTGCCTACATTATATTCCATTTGCCAGATTTTTGCCTATTCACTTAACGAATGTCCCTTTGTTGCCTCCTTGTGTCCTCTTCACAATTTACTTTCCTACCTCAGACTCGGTGACACAGGACTGCCTATAGGTCCAACAGCTCGGTGCTGTTCATGAAGACCAAATCAGCATGGAGATGGAGGCAGGAACTAGTCTATCCTGGCAGAGAGATGTACAGAGCATCAGGGCAATGGCAGAAAATTGTTGTACTCACCCTGAAGTCTCTCGCCAATTGACAGGCTTGCGCATGCCACTCAATAGCAATTGGGTTTGATGCTGATGCAAGTTCCTGCTGGCAAGATTAAAAGTCTGGACTGGATTCTGGCGGGCAGCTGTGTTAATGAGCATTCATGAGATGCAAATTATGTTTGCGCCACTGCCAGTGGGAAGAGCGACTCATCTCTTTAATTACTTTCGCAGAGCCCCTCATGAATTTGAACACTTTTATCAAACCTCCCTTTAATCTGTTCTACTCCAAGGAGAGCAACACAAGCTTTATCCAATCTCTTCACACAACTGGAGTCCCTCATCCCCAGGAGAATTCTAGTAAATCTCTTCCCCACTTTCTCCAAGGCTTTAACATCCTCCCAAAAGTGTGGTGCTCACAACTGATAATCTCAGCTCTGATTAGTGTTTTATAAAAGGTGTTATGGTGAGGTGATGAGGAATGAACGGGTTCCTCTCTATTCAGCCTCTTTGGCCACAAAGATTTTTTAGGATTGTTTTCCCTCCTGTGGATGGCTTTTCTGATTCCAAACATATTTTTACTATCTACGCAGTGAACAATAAGGAGATAATCAAACAAGGTTTTCTTGAGTCAAAGAAAGAACAAGTTCATTAGCCACTAAAGCCCAAGGAAAATAATAAAAGATCAAACACACAGGTATCAGATAGATCCAAATGAAAGTTAAAAGACTTTACAGTTAGATGTCCTTTGCTTGTCTGCACAGTGAGTGCTGCCTGACTGTGAGGAGTGCTTTTGAAGTTGGGTGAAAACAGGGAGTTCAAGTGGTAAGTCATAAGAAGGTAAATAGTCATTAAATTTGCTTTCAGCGTGAGCTAAATTAGTTCTTATTTGGGAAGTTAAAAGCTGCACTTTAGTGCATTCCTGCAACAGGAATCAGCTGAGAAAGCTCTCAACTGAACTTGGCTGGTTGTTTGTACAACTAGTTAAAGCCAGTTCCAGGGCTTTGTAAGTTGTGCCTATAAAAACAAAGGCCTCACAGTGCTGCTCTGACTGCACCGTGAGTGCTGCCTGACTGCGAGGAGTGCTTTTGGAGTTGGGTGAAAGCAGAGAGTTAGGCGAAACAGGCAGCAGAGGCTACGAGGGAGAGTGCTGATTGGCCAATAAGTCTTACTCTTGATTCTCTGAAACTGAGAGTTGAGACTGAAAACAATTAAAAGTGACATCACAGGAGGGCTGTGGTTTGATTGGTTAACAGGGAGCTGTACTAAATTTGAAAACCCATTTAATTTACTGGTTAGACATTGCGTCGAGACTGAGGTAATAAGGAGATATATAATTTAAAAAAAAATTTAAATAAAAAAATTTCAAACCCAAATTAAAAACTAATTAAATAAAATAGAAATGGAGGGTCAGGTGATGTGTTGTTCATGCATGATGTGGGAGCTGGTGGACCCCATTGTGGTTCCCAGTGAGCATGTCGTAGTAAGTGTTGGTTGCTTTAGGAACTCCGGCTCAGAGTGGATGAGCTGGATTCTGAGCTTTGGACGCTGCGACATAAGAGGGAGGGGGAGAGATCCCTGGACACTGTGTTCCAGGAGGCAGTCACGCCCCTTAGATTAAATACCTTGAATTCGGCCAGTGGATAGGGACAGGAGGGTGTGGCTGAGAGTGAGGCAGGTAGAGGGATCCAGGAGGTAGGGTTGCAGGAGCCTCAGTCCCTGAACTTGTCCAACAGGTTCGAGATTCTTTCTCCCTGTGTGGACAGGAATGGGTACTGCAGGGAGGATGAGCAAACTGACCACGGCACCATGGTACAGGGTGCCGTTCAAGTGGGGGGAGAAAAAAGAAATGTAGTTGTAATTGAGGGTAGTACAGTTAGGAGCATTGACACTGTTCCCTGTGACCAGGACCGAGAATCCCTAAGGTTGTGTTGCCTGCCTGCTGCTCGGGATATCTCATCTGGGCTGCAGAGGAACTTGAAGTAGGAGAGTAAAGATCCAGTTGTCATGGTCCACGTAGGTACCAATGACATAGGTAGAACAGGAACAAAGGTTCTGCTAAGGGAGTATGAACAGCTAGGAGCTAAATTAAAAAGCAGAACCAAAAAAGTAATAATCTCTGGATTACTACCTGAGTCACGAACTAATTGGCACAGGGTCAATAAGGTTAAGGATGTAAATGCGTGGCTCAAAGATTGATGTGGGAGGAATGGGTTTGAATTCATGTGACATTGGCTCTAGTATTGGGGAAGAGGGGACCTGTTCCGATGGGACGGTCTTCATCTGAATCGTGCTGGGACCAGAGTCCTGGTGAAGCGTATAACTGGGGCTGTAGATCGGCTTTAAACTAAATGCTGGGGGTGGGGGGAGGTGGGGGGTTCAGTTGTATGGAGAATTAGAAAATCAAAGTTAAAGGGGAGGGTAGAGGTACTGGTAAATGGAGCTGAGGGCTCAGGAGAAATTAGTAAAGTTTCCAGACCACGTAGTAGAACAGAGAGTATAGAAAGTGGCAGGAATCTAATCTTAAGCAGAGCAAAAAAGGTGACAAGTATGAGAAGGGAGGTGGTCAATGCAGGACTGAGGGTGTTGTACCTAAATGTGCGCAGTATACGGAACAAGGTAAATGAGCTTGTTGTGCACATTGAAATTGGCCGGTACGATGTTGTGGGCATCACAGAGACGCGGCTGCAAGGGGATCAGGGCTGGGATCTAAGTATCCAAGGATGTATCCTATCAGAAGGACAGGCAGATGGGCAAAGGGGGAGGGGTTGCATTGTTAGTAAGGAATGAAGTTAAATCGATAGCAAAAAGTGATATAGGATCAGGAGGTGTAGAATCTCTGTGGGTAGAGTTGAGGAATCGCAAAGGTAAAAAGACCCTGATGGGAGTTATGTACAGGCCCTCTAGCAGTAGTCAGGATGTGGGGCACAAAATAAATCAGGAGATAGAAAAGGCAATATTACAATAATCATGGGGGTCTTCAATATGCAGGTGGACTGGGAAAATCAGATAGATAGTGGGATCCCAAGAAAAGGAATTTGTGGAAGGTCTAAGAGATGGTTTTTTGGAGCAGCTTGTGACAGAGCCTACTAGAGAATAGGCAATTCTGGATTTGGTGATGTGTAATGAGGCAGACTTAATTAGGGAACTTAAGGTGAAGGAATCCTTAGGGAGCAGTGACCACAGTATGATAGAATTTACCCTGCAATTTGAGGGGGAGAAGCTGGAATCAGATGTAATGGTATTACAATTAAATAAAGGTAACTACAAAGACATGAGGGAGGAGCTGGCCAGAGTTGGTTGGAAAGGGAGCCTAGCAGGGAAGACAGTGGAACAGCAATGGCAGGAGTTTTTGAGAGTTATTCAGGAGGCACAACAGAAATTCATCCCAAGGAGGAGGAAACATGCTAAGGGGAGGACGAGGCATCCATGGCTGACGAGGGAAATCAAGGACAGCATAAAAGCAAAAGAAAAAGCATACAAAGTGGCAAGGATTAGTGGGAAGCCAGAGGATTGGGAAGCCTTTAAAAGCGAGCAGAGGACAATGTGGGGCGGCACAGTGGTTAGTACTGCTGCCTCACAGCACCAGGGACCCAGGTTCGAATCCCTGCTTGGGTCATTGTCTGTATGGAGTTTGCACGTTCTCCCCGTGACTGCGTGGGTTTCCTCTGGGTGCTCCGGTTTCCTCCCATGGTGTGAAAGACATGCTGGTTAGATGCATTGACCCGAACAGACGCAGGAATGTGGCGACTGAAGGATTTTCACGGTAACTTCATTGCAGTGTTAATGTAAGCTTTACTTTTGACTAATAAATAAACTTTTTACTTTAGAAAAGCAATAAGGGGAGAAGATGAAATATGAGCGTAAGCTAGCTAGTAATAAAAAAGAAGATAGGAAGAGATTTTTTCAATATATAAAAGGTAAAGAAAGGCTAAAGTAGCCATTGGACCACTGGAAAATGAGGCTGGAGAAGTAATAATAGGAAACAAAGCAATGGCAGAGGAACTGAATAGTTACTTTGCATCAGTCTTCATGGTGGAAGACACCAGTGGGATGCCAGAGCTCCAGGAGAATCAGGGGCACAGGTGAGTGTAGTGGCCATCACTAAGGAGAAGGTTCTGGGGAAACTGAAAGGTCTGAAGGTGGATAAATCACCTGGACCGGATAGACTACACCTCAGGGTTCTAAAAAAGATAGCTGAGGAAATTGTGGAGGCATTGGTGGTGATCTTTCAGGAATCACTGGAGGCAGGGAGGGTACCAGAGGACTGGAAAGTAGCTAATGTAACACCGCTGTTTAAGAAGGGAGGGAGGCAGCAGGTGGGAAATTATAGGCCGGTTAGCCTGACATCGGAAATTGGCAAGATTTTAGAGTCCATTATTAAAGATGAGATTGCAGTGTACTTGGAAGTGCATGATAAAGTAGGACTGAGTCAGCAAGGCTTTGTCAAGGGGAGGTCATGTCTGTTAGGGCTCTTTGAGGAAAGGAAATTAGATAAAGGGGAATCAGTGGACGTGATTTATTTAGATTTCCAGAAGGCCTTTGACAAGGTGCCGCATAGGAGACTGTTAAATAAGTTAAGTGCCCATGGTATCAAGGGTAAGATCCCAGCATGGATAGAGGATTGGCTGACTGGCAGAAGGCAGAGAGTGAGGATAAAGAGGTCTTTTTCAGGATGGCAGCCAATGAGTAGTGGTGTGCCTCCAGGGTCAGTGCTGGGACCACAGCTTTTTACAATATACATTAACGATTTGGAGTAAGGAACAGAAGGCACCGTTGCTAAGTTTGCAGATGATACAAAGATATGTAGAGGGGCAGGTAGTATTGAGGAAGCAGGGGGGCTGCAGATGGACTTGGACAGGTTAGAAGAATGGGCAAAGAAGAGGCAAGTGTGTCTCTCTCTCTTGGTGTATGTCTCTCTCTCTCCCTGTGTGTCTCTCTCTCGGTGTGTGTCTCTCTCTCTTGGTGTGTGTCTCTCTCTCACGGTGTGTGTGAGGTTATGCAGTTTGGAAGGAGGAATGGAAGCATAGACTATTTTGTAAGTGGGAAAATGCTTAGGAAATCAGAAACCCAAAGGGACTTGGGAGTCATTGTTGAAGATTCTTTTAAAGTTAACGTGCAGGTTGAATCGGCAGTTAGGAAGGCAAATGCAATGTTAGCATTCATGTCGAGAGGGTTAGAATATAAGAACAGGGATGTACTTCTGAGGCTGTATAAGACTCTGGTCAGACCCCATTTGGAGTATTGTGAGAAGTTTTGGGCCCCTTATAAGGAAGGATGTGCTGGACTTGGAAAGGGTCCAGAGGAGGTTCACAAGAATGATCCCTGGAATAAAGAGCTTGTCGTATGAGGAATGGTTGAGGGCTCTGTGTCTGTACTCGTTGGAGTTTGGAAGGATGAGGGGGGATCTTATTGAAACTTACAGGATACTGTGAGGCCTGGATAGAGTGGATGTGGAGAGGATGTTTCCACGAGTGGGAAAAACTAGAACCAGAGGGCACAACCTCAGACTAAAGAGACAATCCTTTAAAACAGAAATGAGGAGGAATTTCTTCAGCCAGAGAGTGGTGAATCTGTGGAACTCTTTGCCGCAGAAGGCTGTGGAGGCCAGGTCATTGAGTGTCTTTAAGACAGAGATAGATAGGTTCTTGATTAATAAGGGGATCAGGGGTTATGGGGAAAAGGCAGGAGAATGGGGATGAGAAAAATATCAGCCATGATTGAATGGCGGAGCAGACTCAATGGGCCGAGTGGCCTAATTCTGCTCCTATGTCTTATGATCTTCGAAGTGTAAATTGTTAAACGTTGCGGTCTGGAATGTACTTCCTGGGAGGGTGCTGGAGGCGGGATGCCTCACATCCTTTAAAAAGTATCTGGATGAGCACTTGGCACGCCATAATATTCAAGGCTATAGAACATTAGAACACAGAACATAGAACAGTACAGGCCCTTCAGCCCTCGATGTTGCACCGCCCTCTGAAACCAATCTAAAGCCCATCTAACCTACACTATTCCAATATCATCCATATGTTTATCCAATGACCATTTAAATGCTCTTAATGTTGGCGAGTCCACTACTGTTGCAGGCAGGGCATTCCACGCCCTTACTACTCTCTGAGTAAAGAACCTACCTCTGACATCTGTCCTATGTCTATCACCCCTCAATTTAAAGCTATGTCCCCTCGTGCTAGCCATCACCATCCGAGGAAAAAGGCTCTCACTGTCCACCCTATCTAATCCTCTGATCATCTTACATGCCTCTATTAAGTCACCTCTTAGCCTTCTTCTCTCTAACGAAAACAGCCTCAAGTCCCTCAGCCTTTCCTCATAAGACCTTCCCACCATACCAGGCAACATCCTGGTAAATCTCCTCTGCACCCTTTCCAGTGCTTACACATCCATCCTATAATGCGGCGACCAGAACTGTACGCAATACTCCAAGTGCGGCCACACCAGAGCTTTGTACAGCTGCAACATGACCTCATGGCTCCGAAACTCAATCCCTCTACCAATAAAAGCTAACACACTGTACGCCTTCTTAACAATCCTATCAACCTGGGTGCCAACTTTCAGGGATCTATGCACATGGACACTGAGATCTCTCTGCTCATCCACACTACCAAGTATCTTACCATTAGCCCAGTACTCTGTATTCCTGTTACTCCTTCCAAAGTGAATCACCTCACACTTTTCCGCATTATTCTCCATTTGCCACCTCTCAGCCCAGCTCTGCAGCTTATCTATATCCCTCTGTAACCTGCAACATCCTTCCGCACTGTCCACAACTCCACCGACTTTCGTGTCATCCGCAAATTTACTAACCATCCTTCTACGCCCTCATCCAGGTCATTTATAAAAATGACAAATGGCAGTGGCCGCAAAACAGATCCTTGCGGTACACCAGTAGTAACTGAACTGCAGGATGAACATTTCCCATCAACCACCACCCTCTGTCTTCTTACAGCTCGTCAATTTCTGATCCAAACTGCTAAATCACCCTCAATCCCATGCCTGCGTATCTTCTGCAATAGCTTACCATGGGGAACCTTATCAAACGCTTTACTGAAATCCATATACACCACATCAACTGCTTTACCCTTACCCACCTCTTTGGTCACCTTCTCAAAGAACTCAATAAGGTTTGTGAGGCACGACCTACCCTTCACAAAACCGTGTTGACTATCCCTAATCAAATTATTCCTTTCTAGATGATTATAAATCCTATCTCTTATAATCCTTTACAAAACTTTGCCCACAACAGAAGTAAGGCTCACTGGTCTATAATTACCAGGGTTGTCTCTACTCCCCTTCTTGAACAAGGGGACAACATTTGCTATCCTCCAGTCTTCTGGCACTATTCCTGTAGACAATGACGACATAAAGATCGAAGCCAAAGGCTCTGCAATCTCCTCCCTAGCCTCCCAGAGAATCCTAGGATAAATCCCATCTGGCCCAGGGGACTTATCTATTTTCACACTTTCCAGACTTGCTAACACCTCCTCCTTATGAACCTCAATCCCATCTAGTCTAATAGCCTGTATCTCAGTATTCTCCTCGACAACATTGTCTTTTTCCTGTGTGAATACTGACGTAAAATATTCATTTAGCGCCTCTCCTATCTCTTCGGATTCTACGCATAACTTCCCACTACTGTCCTTGACTGGCCCTAATCTTACCCTAGTCATTCTTTTATTCCTGACATACCTATAGAAAGCTTTAGGGTTTTCCTTGATCCTAC
Organism: Mustelus asterias; assembly: GCF_964213995.1. NCBI lineage: Eukaryota > Metazoa > Chordata > Chondrichthyes > Carcharhiniformes > Triakidae > Mustelus > Mustelus asterias. The sequence goes on along the minus strand of NC_135808.1, from coordinate 86,146,027 downwards.
CTGCCAAAGACTTCTCATGTCCCCTCCTGGCTCTTCTAAGCTCTCTCTTTAGGTCCTTCCTGGCTAACTTGTAACTCTCAAGCGCCCTAACTGAGCCTTCACGTCTCATCTTTACATAAGTCTCCTTCTTCCTCTTCACAAGAGATTCAACTTCTTTAGTAAACCTTGCACGACCACTTCCTCCCTGCCTGACAGGTACATACTTATCAAGGACACGCAGCAGCTGTTCCTTGAACAAGCTCCACATTTCTATTGTGCCCATCCCCTGCAGTTTCCTTCCACATCCTATGCATCCTAAATCTCGCCTAATCGCATCATAATTTCCTTTCCCCCAGCTATAACTCTTGCCCTGGGGTATAAATCTATCCCTTTCTATGGTCCAAGTGCTGGCAAATAGAATTAGGTGGGCAGGTCAGGGCTGTTCATGCATCAGTGCAGATTCAATGGGCCGAAGGGCCTCTTCTGCACTATAGTATTCTTTGATTCTGTGATTGAAGTTAGCTGGTTCTTTAGATGCAGTCAGATGCGGAAGCTGTTGCAATTCTTACAAGATCTCAGTTCGTTGGTAAACTTGGTATGCTGACTTCTTGAATCAGGTCCTACAAAAGCGTGGGAGCGTGAGGGAGCGCAAGCTCTTCAGCCTTTTTCAAGCTGAAGTCTTCCTTCCAAATTCTGATGACAACCTCTCCTCTGGCTTGGTAACAACCAGTTCTCAAAAGCCTGCTGGCTGACTATTTCAGAGATTCAATTGCAATGTCTGCTGTAGTCATTCTTGAAGAACAGAACAAGAACATTTTTTGATGTTTCATCTCAAACCTTGGATGTGATTCAAGATAGCAGAAATCAACAGGAGATGGGAGTCTTTCACAGTTTGTGTTCCCACTTGGGTGGCATGCAGTTTTATATCCTGGCTGGCCAGCAGTTCCACATCATCTTAAAAACCTTCCATTTGATTAAAATCCAGCACTTCATCTTCCTTAGTGTCATGTTTCAATGTCTGCAGATCACCAGCCATGTTTCTTTCTCTCTTCACACTCTCTGGGGATGGGGAGGGTTGGGGGGTGGGGGGGGGGGGGTGGGGTCTTGTTTGCTTTGTTCCGTCTCATTTCAAATTTCAGAATTTCCAGTCAGTTGAAGGTGTTTTAAAAAAATATTTTTTTCAAAAATGAAGAGCTATAACTTCATAACAAGATTCAACATAATGGGGGCGATTCTCCCAAAAGTGCTGAATTGGTGGGAAAACTGTTCTAGATCACCACTGTTTTTTCAGTGGGAGTTCAGAATCTCCCCACTCTGTGCGCGGCAGAGGTCACAATCGTGAATCTCTTTAGAAACTCAGGGGGCGGAGCCTATTCACGCCAGAATCTGACAGCTCCGGAACTTTGCGCATTGGCAGTGGCCCCGATCTGTCAGTCTCCCCGTTTGTTGGCCAGCTCGATCGCTGGCCAGCCCGGGACCCCCGCAGTGCTGCCCCTCCAGCCCCGAGGTCCCTGTTACATTTACCATGAGGTCTCTGTTACAGCGCCACAAATAAAGATTTCAGTTGGTTCATATTGGCTTTCCTCCTTCTATCAACCAAAATGTATCACTTCAGATTTTCCTACATTAAATTTCATCTGTGATCTATTTGACCATTCCACCAGTCTGACTCTACCCTCCTGTAGACTGTTACTTTCCACTTAATTGTTGACTACAATTCCAAGTTGTTCCAACTCTGAACTTTGAAATTGTGTCCTGCTCAGAAAAAGGAGGAGTAAGCCTTATAACCTCCTCACAAATGTTCAGTTCAGGTTTGGCCAGGGCTGCTCAACTCCAGACCTCATTGTAGCATTGGTGCAACAGGGCTGGGTTCCAGGGCAGAGGTTAGAGTGACAGCCTTTGACATTAAAGGTAGAACATCTCCACTGGGCTGGAATCAGAGCTTGCACAAAGGAAGGTGGTTGTTGGAGGCCAATCATCTCAACCCCAGGACAGGAATTTCTCTGTGTGCCACCCAAAAAACAAATTTACCACGTTAAACACAAATCAAACATACCCATAAACTTTGCTCCAGTAGCTCCCATCTGCCCAACTGAATGCTGATTCATTTGAAATCGAATGATTTCTTTGCCTTCAGTATTGTATACTAACTCACCAATTAGACCAAGGCTCAAGCTATAAATCAAGAACCAAACCTATTTTACATAAACATCTAAATGAATATTCATTATGAACGTATATTTACATTAATCTATAAACTGCTTGAAATGTCAAAACAAAAAATATTTTTTTGAAGCATCAGCCTAAAATTGATTCTTGACATAGTCAATTACTGTTTACATGATGAAACACTATCAGAGTCATTGATGTAGCTCTGTCACCCTGCTGATTCCAGAATAACTAGCTACTATTTCCCAGATAACAGATGTGGCTGCAGCTGGAAGCAAGTCGCAAAGCTTTGACTTTCATTTCTGTTGTGGGTGCTGCAATTTTATCTTCAGTTCTATTGCTCTGACCTACTATGTGCTGCTTTTCTTGCTCGTTGAATACAACTCTTGATCTTCCTGCTTGATGACATCAACTTCTGTTCATATCCATCATATATGCATTTGATGATTTCCAGACTCCTGAGCTAGCTTTTGATCTACCACAAACTCAACCTGGGATATGGCTGTGACCTGGAGCATTGCTATTCCTATGTGCCATCTGGAAATGACTGAATTTCCCACATAGCACCTCAACTAGAAATGGAGACAGTTAAATGGCTAGTGGTTACCATGGCAACAGTAATATTAACTTTCTAATTCTGAGACTTAACTTAGCTGCTGTGGTCTGAATCTTGATGAAATCCAGTGCACCTACCACGCTGACTCAGGAAAAGAACTCTCTTGCAATTATCTCTGCCATTTCCATGGCTTTGGTCTCAAGGGTCTCTCCTTCAATGTCAGCTTTATTGTTTTTCTCAGAATCTTTCCTTGGACTTTATTGTTCTTTAGGCTTCCTACAAATGCCTCTCAAGATGATTTCTAAGATTATGCTATATCCACAGCGATGAGAGAGTTTCTTTACTTTGAGAATGTAATATGCAATAGCTTCTCTTGGCAACTATTTCCCTTGGCAGAACATAACTCAGTGCAATTTCATTCTTGCCATAATTGGGATCAGAATTTCATTTATTTCAGCAAATTACATTGAACTGGGCTCTTGCAACATTGATTGAAAACTATAACAAAAGCATCAGGCCACATCATGGTGAAAAAGCATTTAATTTATCCTCATCTCCTATGATAACCTGAGGGTTATCATTACTGGATTTGTGCAGTATGAATGATTTAACAATATTCCATTATCACCGTGTTGTATCTTTATTTTTCCGTTTGAGTGGCACCTCCAAATGGTTATAGACTTGAAATGGGACTATGAATTTCAATCCTTGTTTTTACAAGTGATTAAACACTTGAATGAAATGTTTATTCTTATAAGGGATTATGAAGCTAATGGAATTTAAATGTAATGAACTTTTTTTAATGAATGAATTTTTAAAAATAAAGTCTGCAACAAACACTTGGAATTTTATTTTATTTAACCGCAGCATGACTCCTGAGGTTAGCCACGGTGGATATCGAGTATGGTAGGTCCAAGGGCAAAGGCTGATCGTGGGGCACATGGATTGGCTTGGAGGGTATGAGGGACCATGATGAGTTGGTAGAGGGCATGAGGTGGCCTGGATGGGACATTAGGAGTGCAAGGGAGGTGAGCTGGTGAGGAGTAAGAACTGGAGGGCTTTTTTTTTGTTTTAACACTTTAAAAACAATCTTTGACAGAGTGCTGGCACACAGGGGCAAGTCTTCCTCCTGGTCCACCTTCATACCCAGCAGCCCCCGTTGTCCCAGAGAACCGCACTGCCAGACTGCAAACCTTAACTTCTGGGACATTTCCGCTGGGTCGGGTTTGTGGTACCAGGAAACGTTCCAACTCTACACTCTTGACCTCAGAGCACCAATAGAACATGCCCTCAAAATTGCTGCATTCTCAGAAGTATCTGAATATGGAGAATTCAAAGGATTGTCAACCCTCTGTGGGTTCTTCTGTGGGAAGAAATTGATCCTCATCTCAGTCCTAGATGGCCACCTCTTACCCTAAAGCTCACTTTTCTAATCTTTCGAGCTAATTGAAGCTCCATACCCCAGGTACCACTCCAGTAAATCTCCTCTGCACCCTTTAAGGCTTGGCATTAAATGTTAAAAAGATTTAAATGCAGAGCCTACCTCTCACAGAAATTTAACATTTGAATGCAAACATAGCTATGTTCTCTGATTATAGTTCAGCCGAGATTTAGGACTTAAACTCTCCACTTGACTTGTATTCCCTGGACGTGGAAGATTGAGCGATAAAATTGTTAAAAGGATTTGATAGGATTGATACAGAGAAACTGGGGCCGATTCTCCGAAAAGTGCTGAATTAGTGGGAAAACTGGTCTAGGTCACGATTGTTGGGCCCGATTCTCCCATTGCGACCCGCAGCTTTTCTGGTGGGTCTGGTTGGAAGAATCAAGTCATCAGCCTTTTTCCGCGATTTGCGCATGTGCTGGGAATGTATACGCGTCTCCCAGAGCCGGAGAACAATCGCAGATCAGACTGCGCTGGAAACCGGCAGGAAGAGAGGTAAGTAATTTGAACCTTTTTTAATGTAGTTTAAATATGTTTTGCATGTGATTATCAAGCCCGGCACGGAACTTGCTGGGCCCGATAGCATCTCCCACCCCGCCAGGAGTACTTCATTCCAGCAGGGTTAAGAGTAGCTCCCCATGTTCGGTGAACTAGCAGGAGACTCCACCAGAGTGAAGGGAGGGGGGGCAATCAGGGTCCCCAGGGGGTCGGGCGGCAGAGGGTGGTGTCCCAGGGCACCCTGGCACTCACCAAGGGGCAAAGTGCCCATGCCCAGAGGGCACCTTGGCACAGCCCAGCGAGCATCGGGCAGTGCCAAGGGGGCGGGGCCCATTGTGGGCGGACCCTGGGGCGATTGGTGGGGGTGGGGTGTCCCGCTACCACTCTGCACTGGGATTGGTCTGGGCTGGAGGGAGGCCAGCAAGCGGGGCGGGCTGGGTGGGGTGGTGGTCTGCCGAGGGGGTGGGGGGAGGTCTGCCTCCTGGTGGGGGGGTCTGACCCCGGGCGAAGGTCAGTGGGAGGGGTCTTCCGGGGTGAGGGGTTGGGGGAATCGCCAATGCTGTGGGTTGGTCTGGACACTGGGGCTTTCTGGGGTGGGTCGTCAGAGCTGGCCTGGGAATTGCGGTGGGGACTGCGATTGGGCCGTGGCTTGAGGGGCAGCACTGTGGTGGTCCCGGGCTGGCCAGCGATCGAGCTGCCCAGCAAACGGGGAGTCTGACAGATCGGGATCACTGCGCATGAATAGACCCCGCCCCCCCTGGGTTTTTAATGAGATTCACGATTGGGACCTCTGCAGTGCGCAGAGTGGGGAGATTCGGGTGTGAAACTGCACTGAAAAAACAGTTGTGATCTAAAACAGTTTTCCCACCACTTCAGCACTTTTGGGAGAATCACCCCCATTTTTTCAGTGCATCCACCCCCCCACCTCCCCCCCGCCCCCAGCCCACTCCGATTGCTGCCCTCCCTCCAGCCCAGACCGATCTAAGTGCAGAGTGGCAGCAGGGCACCCCATCCCCACCAATTGTCCCAAGCCCCACCCGCAATAGGCCCTGCCCCCTTGGCATTGCCCAATGCCCGCTGTGCAGTGCCAAGGTGCCCCCTGGGCATGGGCACTTTGCCCCTTGAGTGCCAGGTCGCACAGGCTGGCACTGCCAGGGTGCTCATGCCCAGGGGGCACCACCCCCTCCGCCGCCTGACCCCCTGGAGGAACCCGATTGCTCCCCCTTCACTCCGGCGGGGTCTCCCACTAGTTCCCCGAACGTGGGGAGCTACTCTAAACCCCGCCAGAATGAAGTACTCCTGGGAGATGCTATCGGGCCCGGCAAGTTCCATGCCGGGCCCAATAATCACATGCAAAATATATTTAAACTACGTTTAAGAAAGATTCAAATGACTTACTTCTCTTCCCACTAGTTTCCAGCGCGGTCTTAACTGCAACTGTTCTCCGGCTCTGGGAGATGCGCATACATTCCCGGCGCATGCGCAAATCCCAGAAAAAGGCCGACGACGCGATTCTCCCGACTGGACCCGCCAGAAAAGGTGCGGGTCGCGATGGGAGAATCGGGCCCACTGTTTCTTTGGGTGGGGGCTCAAGAATAATATGATGCAATTTAAGATTAGAACTAGGCAATTCAGGAGCAAACTCTCCACGAATTATTAGAAATTTGGAATTCTCTTCCCCTCAACGACTTTACTTCAAACAACGTTTTCAAGACTGAAATTGAAATATCCTTAAGCTAAGGCAGGTAAATGAATTCAGATACCAGAGGAATGGATGGCCACCTCTTGTGCAGACCTCAAGTTTGCAATGAGCAGTCATTAGTCTCACAATTAGCCCCTGCACTGTATCTTCCCTGGAATGTAGACATGGTGTCAGTACAGAGTGTGGTTATCTCCTGGCTTGAAAACCAGAATGAGATTTTGCAGCTTCTGACTTGCAGCATTTGAAACAGACAAGGAACTGCTCAGGAAATCAGATAGAAATGCAGCTCCTCAAACCATTGTCATGCTAACGCAGAGAAATCTACCAAAAGATTCCTTGCAAAGCGATGCCTTTTTGAATTCATCAATAAGCTGCAGTAGTCATGCTTTGACACCATGTGATGAACCCTTTCTGTGACAGATGCATCACTTCTCCCACTCAAACAGCTTCAAGCTGCCTTCCCGTCTGGAGCCGAACAGTTGATGCCTTCTGGACTATGACTAGCTGCAGTATTAGTGAGTGATTTGGACAGTGAATTAAGGGGAGGGGGTGGCGGTAGGATTTGCTATATAAAGCTTAAATCTTTAAGCTTCATCACGAGTTAGTCTGAGACAAAATAACTGATGCGTTATTTAAAGAAACAGGAGTGATAAACTAAACATGACTCATGTTCAAAGGGTAAACCCAATATTAGGAAATTTAAAATATACAGACTTTACCATTTTTATGGGGACTAAGTGCAAGATGAAGATGTGCTTCAATCATGACAAAAGTCAAGATTAAAGTCAATTAATCTCATTTCTAATTAAAGGCAGACAAGAGTGGGGTTGATTTTCAATTCCTAACCAGGTTAACTATATTTGAAGATTACATGACAAAAGTGAAAAGATTTTAGAATCTCAATTTTATCAATGCTCTCATCATTACTATTCCAAATCTTCCTCTTTCCAGCTACCATCAAAGTATCATTTCACATACATGTCCTCCTCTTTCCATCCGCAAAGCAACCGCATTCTCTGAGCTAACTCAATCTACTTTAGGATATCAAAACCTCTGAACACTGACAGATGAAAACGGAAAACTCTATCTTATTTCAATTTATAAAAGACAACTTAGTATAAAATAAAAATGAACAAAGCGGGTACCAGACAAACACCTCTTTGTGAAAATGGGCTTATAGTTTTGGGTGAATTATGATTAAGGCCAGGAGAAAGCTGCCAACCTACAAATTCAGAACAATCTAATCATTCAAAATACTAAGTACAAAATCAAGTCAATGGCCATCTCCACGGACCAAGGTGAGAAACAGAGCAAACAGGGCCAATTAAATCTGAACCAGAAGATTGATCAGGATCAGCCAAGCTGAGAGATCTGGCTACCAACCTTCCCTCTCTCCTGTCCCCTGCCCCTCATTTAGCAGCAGTTTTTCAACACTCCCACATTCCACTCAAGTTAATTTCAATTAACTCATTGAAAGCGTATATGTCCTGCCACACCCCATTTCCCATGAAAGCAAATATACCCCTGATATATTCCGGGACAAAAAGAGACTAGTACTTGCACATGATGTTCAAATACTCAAGTGAATTGGTTTATTCTGGTTTTCTTATATACGTACTTACACAAATAGCCATTACACTCCTCCTCCTGAATGAAAAGGTTACTTAAAGTTTAAATTTCATGAAACTTTATATATTTCTTGTTTTTCATTTATTTACAAATCCAATTTAAACACTTATTTCCTGTTCCTAATAGGGCACTCCCTTTCTTGACCCAAATTTTATAAATTTAGGGAAGGACCTTGACCATCTTAGATTTGATTTAGTTTAATTTGATTTATTATTGTCACATGTATTAGTATACAGTGAAAAGTATTGTTTCTTGTGCGCTATAGAGACAAAGCATACCATACATAGAGAAGGAAAGGAGAGTGCAGAATGTAGTGTTACAGTCATATCTAGGGCGTAGAGAAAAATCAACTTAATGCAAGGTAGGTCCATTCAAAAGTCTGATGGCAGCAGGGAAGAAGCTGTTCTTGAGTCGGCTGATACGTGTCCTCAGACTTTTGCATCTTTTTCCTGAAGGAAGAAGTTGGAAGCGAGTACGTCCGAGATGCATGGGGGCTCTTGATTATGCTGGCTGATTTTCCAAGGCAGTGGGAAGAGTAGACAGTGTCAATGGGTGGGAGGTTGGTTTGAGTGATGGACTGAGCTTCGTTCAAGACACTTTGTAGTTCCTTGCGGTCTTGCACAAAGCAGGAGCCATACTAAGCTGTGATACAACTGGAAAGAATGCTGTCTATGGTGCATCTGTAAAAGTTGGTGAGAGTCATAGCGAACATGCCAAATTTCCTTAATCTGAGTCTGGAACGTTTACACCAACAAAGATCTTCAGTTGAACTTTGCACTTCATCAGACATATCTGTCTGGCTCTTGTTCAGATCTGAACTGGTTTCAGGCACAACTTTTGCTAGAGTAACTATTTCTAGTCTATTCATAACCCAACCATCCAATTCATCAGAATTTTATTCTTAACTCATAACTTGACTATCTAATTTGTTGATGTATTTGATTCCTCCCAACTCCTTTCCCTTCATGAACCTCTGAAGATAAAACATGATCTGTAAGTACAAACCTAACCTTTTAATTGCCAAACATCTTGACCAAGTATGTGCCGTGACCACGTATTTTCATGACTGTTCCTGCGAGCCACTTCAACAACTTCTGATGATCCCTTAATCTTCTGTTTCAACCTCATTTCACCCTAACCCTATCATGGTTCTCTTTCTGTCTGGACTGTTTTTCTTCTACTGACTGTGCCAAATGTGGCTTCAGCAATAAAAACCTTGTTCAAGGCTGTCTTCTAAGAAACAATTCAGCTGGCATTCAGCCAGTAGTAGCGAGGTGCGTTGCGATAAATAAACAAAAATTTTGCCAGTTGGCGAATCAATGACAACTGACATTTGTTCCAGTTTGTATCTAGCTTCATCTCAACAAGGGCATGCTTAACAATTTGTACCGTGCACTCTGCTGCACCATATGAAGCAGAATGACACATTGGAACTCTTGTGTGTTTTTAACCATTCATTGCAAATTCTTCTGAAAAAAAACTGAGGTCCATTGTTAGACACAATTTCCTCTGGGATCTATAAACAGCGAACAAACTAGGAAAATAGAGTGTTACACTGGATATTCAATTCATTGAAATCCTTCAGCCCACTTTGAATGTCTGTCAATCACATTGAAGATCTGTGGCCCTTAAAATTGTGCATGGTCTATGTCCAGCCTCTGTCACACTCTAGCTGGCCATTTCTATGGTTGTAAAAGGTACCAATGGCAGTTTATTATCTATAGCTTTGATGCTCTGTACTGTTTCACTGTGTCTGCTATGTTCTCATCTAACCCTGGCCACCAAAGATAGCTTCTTGCTAGACTCTTTGTCAAGCTCATTGCCCTCATGGCTTCAAAAAAGCTGTCCATTCATTGTAATTTTGGAGAATTTCAGGAGAGCATTGCAGGACACATTTATGTACAGTTTAAAAGGTGCACACATTATTGTAGTAAATTGCTGACATTGACAAAGTTTGTTGACATTGTTTCAGCATGGCTTATCAAACAGCATCGCTAATGTTCATGGCGGAATGTGACTTGAGACATCAGAGTTAACAACTGCCAGTTGTCTGCTGGAGTAAATAAGCAGTAGCTGAGCAAGCAGAAGGCACCAATGATAGTTAGTAGCAAAGCTATGACAAAGTCCTGTTACCATCCTTAGGCCAACATTGAGCACAGAAGGCAGAGTGCTACAATTGCCAGAAGGTTCATCTTGCCGAGGCATGTTGAGAGAATGTAAACAGAAAATGTTGGAGAAAACATGCTGGAGAAAACGGCAGTCACTACATAAGGTGTCAAATAGTAGCAGGTTGATGAGATCCCAGAGCACACAGATGTACAATGGAAATTCCTAGGGCATCATAGTTGTAATAGTGTTGGATAGAGCTCCAGTGAACGTTGGAGGTCAGCATCAGATAGCATGACTCTTGCATCGCTATACTATAGAAAGTCAACTCCAATGGTAATGCAAGACTGGATCACCAAGTGCCCTCAAGTGCTTAAGGCAACTGACAAATTGATTCGAGGATATAAGGTGAGCATACAGGTTCAGAAGAACACTAGGGCCGGAATTCTCCCCCAAAAATTCCAAGTGTTGAATTCGCAGGAAAACTGGAGTAATTCATGCTGTTTTTTTCAGTGGGAGTTCACACTAGAATCTCCTCCACTCTGCGCAATGCAGAGGTACCAGTGTGAATATCATCAGATTTCAGGGGCCTATTCCTGCCAGGGAGGCTGAAACCAGTGGGCCTGAACTGTCAGCCTTCTGTTTGCTGGCTAGCTCCATCACTGGCCAGCCATGGACCCCCGCAGTGCTGCCCCGCCCCATCCCCCCGCGGCCCGATCGCGGTCCAATCCCGGCCACCCCACCCATTCCCCGCCAGCCCCGATCTCCACCCCAGTCCCGGCCTGCCCCGATCTCCAGTCCCCCACCCCCTCGCAGTGCAGACACCCGCACAGACAGAACACCCCTGGTAGTCCCGACCACCCCACCGCAGTCCCCCCATCCTCCGGATAACCACCTCAGCCCGCCCCGATCGCTGGCCTCCTTCCTGCCCCCATCTATCCCAATGGCAGAGTGGCAGTGGGACCCCTCACCTCTACTGATCGCCCCAAGCAGGCCCCACCTCCTAGGCCATGACCCCACAGGCCCCTCCCCATGGTACTGCTCTATGCCCGATGGACAGTGCCAAGGTGCCTCTTGGGCATGGGCACATTGCCCCTTGGGGAGTGCCAGAGTGCCCATGCCAAGCAGGCACCAGCTCCTCTGCCGCTCGACCCCTGGAAGGCCCCGATTGCCTCCCCTTCACTCCAGCAAGGTCAGGCCACTAGTTCCCCGAAAGTGAGGAGCTAGTGTAAACCGCGCTGCAGTGAAACACTCTGACGGTGTGGGAGAGGCTAGTGGGCCCGGAGAATTCAGCCCCGGGCCTGCTAATAGCATTCAGTTAGTATTCAAAATACTACTTAAATGCTAACCCCGCCTCCCAGCCGAGGAGACGCAGCAGGATGGGAGAATCACGGCCTAGCCCTGTTTACTACAGGCCTTGTCCAGTGCTGTATAGAGCAAGAACTGAAAAGGCTTGAGCCTACGAACCTTGGGCAGAATTTTCCCATTTTGTGCTGAGGTGTGGTGGTGAGCACTCCAGTGGCACCTGTCCTGCTGACCAGAATGGCGGATTCTGCACCAGATACTGTGCTTGGAACCTAATTATGCACAACTGAGTTACCCTCTGACTGTCCTGGTGGGATGGCAGCTGATTTGTCTGCCCGCCCCAGCTGACTGGCACGATTCCCCGGCCCCGCATGTTTAAGGGCTGATCGCGCTGAGGCCAGAGGATCACGGGGGAAGTTAACTAATGTAACCCCACTTTTTAAAAAAGGAGGGAGAGAGAAAACCATGAGGAATTATAGACCGGTTAGGCTGACATCGGTGGTGGGGGAAATGCTGGAGTCAATTATTGAAGATGTAATAACAGCATTTGGAAAGCGGTGACAGGATCAGTCCAAGTCAGCGTGGATTGACTAAAGGGAAATCGTGCTTGACAAATCTTCTGGAATTTTTTGAGGATGTGAGCAGTAGCGTGGACAAGGGTGAACCAGTGGATGTTGTGTACCTGGACTTTGAAAAGGCTTTTGAAAAGGTCCCATACAAGAGATAAGTGAGAAAAATTAAAGCTCGTGGTATTGGGGGTAATGTATTGAACATGGATAGAGAACTGGTTGGTAGGCAGGAAGTAGACAGTGGGAATAAACGGGTCCTTTTCAGAGTGGTAGGCAGTGACTAGTCGCGTACCACAGGGTTCAGTCTCAGACCCCAGCTATTCACAATATATCATAGAAATCATAGAAACCCTACAATGCAGAAGGAGGCCATTCGGCCCATCGAGTCTGCACCGACCACAATCCCACCCAGGCCCTACCCCCACATATTTACCCGCTAATCCCTCTAACCTACGCATCTCAGGACTCTAAGGGGCAATTTTTAACCTGGCCAATCAACCTAACCCGCACATCTTTGGACTGTGGGAAGAAGCCGGAGCACCCAGAGGAAACCCACGCAGACACGAGGAGAATGTGCAAACTCCACACAGACAGTGACCCAAGCCGGGAATCGAACCCAGGTCCCTGGAGCTGTGAAGCAGCAGTGCTAACCACTGTGCTACCGTGCCGATTTGGACGAAGGAATTAAATGCAATATCTCCAAATTTGCAGACAATACTAAGCTGGGTGGCAGTGTATGCTGTGAGGAGGATGCGAACAGGATGCAGGGTGACTTGGACAGGCTGGCAGAGTGGACAAATACTTGCCAAATGTAATATAATGTGGACAATTGTGAGGTTATCCACTTTGATGACAAAAACAGGAAGGGAGATTATTATCTGAATAGTGGCAGTTTAGGAAAAGAAGAAGTGCAATATGACCTGGGTGTCATGGTGGAACAATTGCTGAAGGTTGGCATGCAGATACACCAGGAGGTGAAGAAAGCTAATGGAATGCTGGCCATTCATAACAAGAGGATTTGAATAAAGGAGTAAAGATGTCTTGCTGCAGTAATACAGGCCTTGGTGAGGCCACACCTTGAGTATTGTGTGCAGTTTTGGTCTCCTAGTCTGAGGAAGGAAATTCTTGCTACTGACGGAGTCCAGTGAAGGTTCACCAGACTGGTTCCTGGAATGGCAGGAGATTGGATTGACTGGGCTTGTACTCACTGGAATTTAGAAGAATGAGAGGGGATCTCATAGCAACATGTAAAATCCTGATGGGTCTGGACAGGCTAGATGCAGGAAGAATGTTCCCAGTGTTGAGGAAGTCCAGAACTTGAGATTGCAGTCCAAGAATAAGGGGTAAGCCATTCAGGACTGAGATGAGGAAGAACTTCTTCACTCAGAGTTGTGGACCTGTGGAATTCTCTACCACAGAAAGCTGTTGGGGCCACTTTGTTAAATATGTTCAAGAGGGAGCTGGACATGGCCCTTGTGGCTAAAGGGATCAAGGGGAATGGAGAGAAAGCGGGAATGGGATACTGAAAGTGCATGATCAGCCATGATCATATTGAATGGTGGTGCAGGCTCGAAGGGCTGAATGGCCTACTCCTGCACCTATTTTCTATGCTTCTATTAAGTATTTCTAAGTCAAGTGTGTGGTAAGTGTGGTAAAGCCAGTCTGCAGAATCTTAAGCCTTTTAACCACCACTGGCAGAAACAACTGTGAGGTAACATGTCAGCAAATTTGTGCACCGCAAGGTTCCACAAATACCAACCTGATCATGACTATCTGTTTTGGTGCTGGTTCAGGGCTTTGCAAACAAAGCAATAACAAAAGGTTGCTACCAATCACTGATATTTATGCTTGTGGATGGGCTTGGTGTTATGAAGCAGACGGAGCACTGCAAGTGGCGGTGGACATGGGGAAGAAGAGTTGTGGCAGAGCCAAGTGTTGGCCAAGAGGCAAGACCAAGTAGCCAGGAATTAAAACCACAATTTGTATCTCTGAAGAGCTGTTCGGGCCTGTGTATTTGATTATTATTAACAAAATGGAATCCATGCATCATTTTTACTTTGAGTAACAATCTGAGCTGAAATGATCATAAAAGTTCTCAGTGCTGTCTCTTATCCTAATCTCAGTGTGATCACTTCATTGCACTGGTGCCTGTGGTTTGCAGTGATGTTGGGAAGTAGCTGTTTAATAATTTTAATAGTTTTAGTTTAGCTTTGCATATTAATCAAGGAATCAAAGTGTATTGATACATTATCTCAACATGTAAGGCACTAACCACTATGGGCAGGATTTTCTGGCCCTTCCCGTGACAGTTCAGGTGAGCCTTACAAAAAGCCAGAGACTCAGCGGGACTGGAAGATCCTGCTGGAGGCCAATGTCAAACTACCTCCACCACTGGAAAAATGCCTTGGTTTGTGGGGGGTGGGGCAAGGTTGGGGGGGGAAATGTTGCAGTGTGGGGAGCAATCTCAGCCTATGTGAGCCTTGTTCTTTAGGTGCCTTTCTCTTTGACAAGTGATCTGCCATATTTCCTTAGGCTAAAGTAAGGCAATGATTTACCACAGGTCAAAGGTTGATGGGAACCCACTTTTACATGTTATGGCTTGATTTCAGGACATGCAAGGTCCTCTTGTGGTTTAATTGTGTAAGCAAATGATGTAGAGGTTAGACTCCAAGTAACATTTATTTATTAGTGTCACAAGTAGGCTTACATTAAGGTGCCTGTTCGGGTACACTGAGGGAGAATTTAGCATGGCCAATGCACCTAACCAGCACGTCTCTTGGACTGTGGGAGGAAACCAGAGCACCCAGAGGAAACCCACGCAGACACGGGGAGAACATGCAAACTCCACACAGATAGTAACCCAAGCCGGGAATCAAACCCGGGTCCCTGGCGCAGTGAGGCAAAAGTGTTAACCACTGTACCACCATACCACACAGGAAGTGGTTTGACAGTTATACTGTATTCCTCTCAAAAGTCAAAATGATTTTCAGTCTCAAAGTACAATTCTATGTCTTAAATTGTCTTAGCTTTTTAACTTAAAAGTATCTAAAGGAAAACAGTCACTTTCCTTCAAAGCGTACAACAGATTTATGCATGCCTATAGTTTTTGGAATCAGGTCCTGTCACAATGTTAGCTTTTATGACTTTATGAACAAGTATTAATAGAATATGGTATTTTAAAATGTGTATATTGCTACCTCAACTTTAATATCAATCATCTTTATGCAGTGATTTTATAAGCACTGTAGTCATTTTGCAATTGCTGTTTTAGTTTAAGATTTAACTTGCTTCAGGCATCAGAGATCACTAAGAAATTACACATAGGCTAAGACACATCCATCAGGTCTTTTAGGACATTGAGTCTGAGGCAATCATTCATCTTCTTATTACAAATACCTTGTGGTGCCTTGTTATCTTAGTGGAAAACTATAAACTTAGTAAAGTAACAGGGAAAAGCTATATGGAGAAGGATGTTTCCGCAAGTGACTGATATCGTAAGGAATCAGTCAGGGGTTAATGGGAAGTAACATTAGCAAGGTGACTATATCACCTTTAAGAGACTAGGGCCAATCAGAACTAAAGGATATGACTGGCCATGCATAGAGGTGGTGGTTAGCAAGGGTTAATGAGCAACAACTTTCAGTAGTTCAGCATGCAGAGAAGATAGAACATAGACTTCAGTGAACAGAACAAACCGCCAAGGCACAATGGGGAAAGGCCACCATGTAAGGCCTTTCAGCCAACGTAATGGGGCAAAATCCCTCAGGCTATGTGTTTAATTCTAAATGCAAGTAACTTTATTGAATTAATTATCAATAGATTAAAATAATTGTTCTCCCCCCACCCTCCCCACCTTACCAGGAATTAGAAGAGGCTCTCCTGATAAATGACATTGATTTTCTCGATGACCTGATTGCTTGTTTGCTTCAAGGCTGTCATCAGCACCGAGACGTCACGTATATACAAAAAACATTCCTTGTTTCCCTTTTGAGAGAATAGCCTGAGGCTTGTTAATGTTTCTCATGCAACATGCCAGGAAAATAAGTCAAATTTGAAACACCCAAAGGATGAACACACTGCAGCCTCACAGCGCCAGGGACCTGGGTTCGATTCCCAACTTGGGTCACTGTCTGTGTGGAGTTTGCACGTGTCTGCGTGGGTTTCTTCCGGGTGCTCCGGTTTCCTCCCACAGTCCAAAGATGCGCTGGTTAGGTGCATTGGCTATAGTGAATTCTCCCCCAGTGTACCCGAACAGGCGCCGGAGTGTGGCGACTTGGAGATTTTCACAGTAACTTCATTAGTGTTAATGTAAACCTACTTGTGACTAATAAATAAACTTTACTTTACTTTGTTTTACTCCCTGCAATGACAATATTGAAATATATGTAATGTTCTGATTACTGAACTGAAGCACCCCAAGAGTGCATCTTGATCTCTGGAGAAAATGTAAATATCAATAAACTTTATTGTTAAAACAATTGGAAAAATAATTGTATTGTGTCTTTCAGAAAGTATATTTTTGCAAAAGATAAACAGAACAAGAGACAGCACCACAGTTAACCGGAAGGCACGAGCTGATGTTCTGGATTGAACTGACTGATCCACTGCCTTTTCTAAGTACTGTATTTTGTAATTATTGCAATTAACTTAATAAATTCTGTGAAACTTGTGACATCATACCCAGATTGGTTGGTAGCCAGTCAGAATGGATAACTCTCACAACTCATTCTAGGAATTGTTATCTACTGAAGTCTTACAATTGGGATTAGAGTGAACCCCAGATCTAACAGTGATAGCATCGGGTGGGCCCACATCATCAGGTTCCCAAACCACGTAACTAATCACCCATTTTAAAACAAAATCCTTCAGCTATCTGTGTGGTTTAAGTGAGGCTGTTTCCTTCAATTTAGTGACAATCTCGAGGACAGCTCTGTCCTATGGACCCATGCCCAAAGTGGATTAAGATTGCCTACTTTGGGCTTTATTCCGTCAGACTGTTATGAATTTGAATCACATACTACAGGCTAAAGGACAACAACTCACTGCAGTTTAGTTTTGAAATTGTAGTTCTTGCTCATGGCTCACTCTGAATTACTCAGTGTGTAGCGATATTCAGCTACATGTAGCAAGGAATTTTAAATCTGGTTCTAAGATAGCGATTCTCAGGTGGGTAGATGCTACAGTCAGCCTGAACAGAGAAGAATTTTGACCAGAGATGCTGCTCAGGATTAATATCTAGTGACATCTGCTGGAAATCTGTGCACACAGGATCAAGTTCAGTTGTAAAGCATCCCATATTTGGTGGGTAGCAGCAGTTTTGCCCAGTGCCTTTCCCCAGGAATGTAATTGGTTTCCACTCAGTAACTCTCATCCAGCAGCAAGGGAGCAGGTTAGTGTGATGAGAGTCACCACTGGAGAGATTCCAGCAGAAAAAACTAACTTTCATCTCTAAGAAAAGCAACAGAACTGTTAACCTATTGGTAAATCACAGAGAAATTAAAGGATTCAGAGAAGTAGAATGGACTGGGACCTACATGAAAGTAATTAATGGAAACCACAGAACTTGAAGGGACAGAATTTGCTTCTCAAAATTAAATGATTAACATGTGGTGAACAATAACAGCCATACCGGCTTACTGTCTAGGCAAGATTTACACAAAGTTCCATTAATCTAATGGTCAGTGAAACACAGGAATAGATTTTAAACTTTTAACTAGCTGTCCACCCATGATATGGGAAAAGGGGTAGGAACTATTTCTATGCTTCAAGCTCATTTAATTTCAATGGTCCAGGAAAAGAAATAACATTGGTCCTGTGCATGTGCTGCACACTTTCAATAAAGGACTAGGCCAGGAGAATTGGCTCCAATGTCTCAATAACATCAGCTGAGACGAATTTTGAATTCATGTTCTCTTATTATTATGCCAAAATTAAAATGTTTCCATACTTGTGAGGAGATGGAATTGTACTTCCATCCTTGTTCTATTTTAATTCAATGTAGTTTTAATGGATAGTGTAGACCAAGTGGTCATGTGATGACATGGCTACAAGCCGGGAGTGCGGGAGATCACCCCAGAGCGCAGGCAGAGTACAAGCGTGTAGTGCTGTTCAGATTAATGAATAAATTATTGTTGTTCCGAGTCCTTAGTTGCTAGGTATTGGAACCCAACACTTCTATTGATAGTTTTTAAAGAGAACTTGTATTTATATGCAGCAATGGAGAACAGCCAGAATGAGATTGTGCGCTTTGACCCAAGAATCATTGTATTATGTTACTTGGCAAAGACATAAAAAATAGGTTTGACGAAACAGCTGTCAAAGGCAGCTGTCCTTTTACACTTTCTATAAAGAAAGCTGTTCAGTCTGGTCGTAATGTCCAATTTGTAGAATTTTATTCAAGAGGTCTCTCCCTGATTTCTCTCACTTCCAGTTGTTCCTCCCTAGGCTTTGACTCATACTAGAGTACAATTGCTGCCAGCTCACTGGTACCTCTTCAATGCGACCACCCTTCACATGACTCAGGAGAACAAATGTTCACATCATTTTAATATGGAGTCATCACAGAGACACCTCCCCCTCCCAGTTGTGGACGCTTTGCAGCATGTTAATGGACAATTCCTCCCCCCCTCCCCTCAACCCCTCCAATGTTGGACACTTTGCAGTATGTTATTAGGGGTGGCACAGTGGCATAGTGGTTGGCACTGCTGCCTCACAGCGCCAGGGACCAAGCTCAATTCTGGCCTCAGGTGACCATCTGTGTGGAGTTTGCACGTTCTCCCCGTGTCTGAGTGAGTTTCCTCCGGGTACTCCGGTTACCTCCCACACTCCAAAGATGTGCAGGTTAGGTTGATTGGCCATGGAAAATTGCCCCTTAGTGTCAGGGGGACTAGCAGGTTAGATATGTGGGGTTACAGGGATAGGGTCTGAGTGGGATTGTGATTGGTGCAGACTCGAGGCCAAATAGCCTCTTTCTGCACTATAAGGATTCTATGATTCTATGACAATTCCCTCCCCCCTCTCCCCAAGCCCTACAGTGTCCAGTTGTGGACACTTTGTAGCATGTTAATGGCCAGTAAACAGGAGATGAAATCCCCCACTATCAAGCCCTTACTTTACTTTTTGTATTCCTAATTTGTGTTCTGACCTTTTGCCCTGTGTCAGGGGCCTTTCTAGTCTGCGTCACTCATTAACGCACATGCTGTTATATTGATCTGATTTTTATTAATAGTTTGAAGATTGGGAGGTGCTGTCTACATCTTTAAAATCAGATTTCTAGAAAGAGGCAAGTATGTGCCAAAGATGAACAGCTTGTCTTATGAAGAGAGATTGAGCAGTTTAGGCCTACACTCATTGGAAATTAGAAGAATGAGAGTAGATCTAGTTGAGGTATTCAAGCTGCTAAAGGCACTGGATATGTTAGAGGGAGAGGCCATAGTTTAAGTTGGAAACAAAAATCAGAAGGAATTACTTCACTCGAAGGGCCATAAATCTGCGGAATCCTCTACCCCAGAGTGCAGTGGATGCCAGAACACTAAACAAATTTGAGATAGATTGGCTTTTAATTAGTGGGTGGGATGAAAGGCTATGGTGAGCAGGTAGGAAGGTAGAGATGAGGACAAGATGAGATCAGTCATGATAGTATTGAATGGTGGAGTAGGCCTGAGGGGCTGAATCGCCTATTCCTGCTCCTAGTTCTTATGTTCCTATTTATGTTCCAAATATATTTTGCTGATATCGGAATATTACGTGTCGAGCGCTATACTTGGACTATTTCAGGTTCTGCTACATCCACATGGGGAAACATGTCCAGTTTAGATTCATGTCCAGGATATTAGAAATCCTGCAGGAGATACTGAGAAAAGTGATCAGAATGTTACCAGCCTTGGAACTTCCAGTTATGAAGATTAATATTGAGAAGGCAAAACGGTTTTCAGGCTAACAATTGGAGTTAGTCCAGTTGAACAGTTTAGATTTCAGGAATTATTTATTTCCAGTGAGTCATCGTCCTCTGGAACAGACCACTGAAACAGAATATGGATTCATTTGATGCAGTCACTCAAGATGGATGTTGGTAAGTCCCTGACAGAGAGAGAGGGTAAGAGAGTAGGGATTGGGTGGGGGAGTGGTGTTCTCCTGATGCACCTAATGTCTGCCTCGCCATCATATGTCTCAGTGGTGTTTAGGTTCTTGGTTGCTGACTCATGGAGCTCTCAGGTCTGGCTCCTGTAAATCCTGTTGTTTAACTGATATTGTTAATTTAAAAAGTGAATAATCAACAAACACGCAGCCTCACCTACTTTATAAAGGAATATCCACACTCAACACAGGGTGGCAGCAGTGGTAGAGATTGTTTAAAGCAACGTCCACTTTTGGCAGACACAATAATCTGTACTGTCACCCAACAATTAAAGCATGGTGTCAAAACGTGCTTTGCCAACACCTTCAGCTATCAACATTCATAAGCAAAGCCCTTGTGATGGTGCTCAACAAGATGACAAAACTTGTGTAAGTGACAACATTTCAGGGAAGAAGCATCTCACGTTTATGCCACATAGGTGGACTGAACCAAAATTGCAGATAGAAACAAGATAGCACCAATGATAATGAAGGTCCCCTGTGCTAAAAACTGCACAAGAATGTTGCCTTTGAGAGATACCGGTTCAACCAGAAAATACAAGAAACTGCTGAAACACATGGTCACCATTATACAATTCTCCAAAAACTTGAAGGCTACAATTTCCATTCTAAAGTCAAAAGAGAAACTCAAGAAACCGAAGTGTGATAAGAGACTGCTTCACGAGGCTAATACAATCCTGTTGGAAGATGGACAAGGTGCTTCTGAAAACCTGAAGGTGCAACATAAAGTAACTGGGGATTTGAGTGGACAAAACAGAGATATAGAAAAGCAACGAGGCCTCAAATGCACGACAGTGTCAAGTTTTGGGATATTGTCTTAAGCTCCCCTAAGATATTGATTGGTGCAACTACAGAAACAGGTCAGGAGTTCCACAGAACGCAGCTGTGCCTGGTTAAAAAAAGTGTGACAGAAACGACCACTTTGTGGTAAAATCTCACAAAAAAGCAGAGAATCACATTGCACAGAGACAGCTTGAGAACTATATGAAGAACCAACAGGAGAAGTTGTCAATGAGGTCAGTGCTATTTGTTTCGAATGATTCAAATGTTACATTTAAACACAAGCCAAGCAGCTACTCCCAGATTTCAAATAGACATGAGGGCAAAAAATAATGTGGTTCCATTTCACCTTATCAAAAGATTATGATTTTAAAGAGTTGAAATGTTGACAGCTTAAGACCAAGTTTCTGTTTTTCTGTTAAAGAACATGTACAAGAGGAGGAGGCGGAGCGGAGGAGGCCGAGGGGAGACTTAATAGAGGTTTATAAAATGATGAAGGGGATAGATAGAGTGAACGTTCAAAGACTATTTCCTCGGGTGGATGGAGCTATTACAAGGGGGCATAACTATAGGGTTTGTGGTGGGAGATATAGGAAGGATATCAGAGGTAGGTTCTTTACGCAGAGAGTGGTTGGGGTGTGGAATGGACTGCCTGCAGTGATAGTGGAGTCAGACACTTTAGGAACATTTAAGCGGTTATTGGATAGGCACATGGAGCACACCAGGATGATAGGGAGTGGGATAGCTTGATCTTGGTTTCAGATAAAGCTCGGCACAACATCGTGCGCCGAAGGGCCTGTTCTGTGCTGTACTGTTCTATGTTCTATGTTCTATGTACAAAGCCCCAGCTTCTTATGTGGTGATTTTAGGCGTCAGCTCAATTGTAAGCATATCACTAACAGCAATCTGCTTTTTGCTGGGAGCATGAACTACCTTAAGTATAATGATGTAATTAATAGCACACCTGCTACATCACATGCTCGAAAATGACAGAGCATCGAGTGAGGAGTGTTTAATACAGAAATGACAGAGCCTTCCATATGGTACATGACCTCAAAACATCCCAAAATGCTTCATTGCCATCGTCAGATCAATTATTAAATTGGATGCATTCATTTCAAACTTTGTGTACAGTCTCCATTTTCAAATTGACCTATTTTGCTTTTAAATATGTTTAAAACTTGAGCCTAATAAACTAAAATTTTGATTTTTACAGTCCCCGCCCTATAGGTTGTCTGGATGGATTCCTTGATGACTTCATTCACAGATACAAGATCAGCTATAGACCAACCCCCAACTCTCCCACCCTCATTTCCCTGAAATCTGTTCCTGCAGTATATGAGATGAAGTGTGAAGCGCTGTGTGAACTTTCCAACTGATCAATTTTGGCAAAATGCAGCCTGGACTGTTGTAATACGAGTCTCAGTAATAGCAGCCTGCCACCGCTAGAGATGATCCAGTCTCAGTTTCACTTTTGCTTGAGAGCAGAACATCACACAGCTCCTATGTCTTCAAGCTTCTTCCCTTTTGTTTAACTGTTCTCACATGCCCGGTCTCAATAAATGAATCCACAACATGTTTACCCAATCCCTTATGAGTGATTGGTGGCTTTATATTACAAAATCATGACAGAACCACAGAATTCCTACAGTGCAGAAGGAGGCTATTTGGCCCATCAAGTCTGTACCAATCCTCCGATAGAAAAATCCTACCCAGGTCAACCCCACCCCATCCCTGCAATCCCATGTACCATAACTAATCCTCCTCACCTACACATCCCCAGTCACTAAGGGGCAATTTAGCATGGTGAATCCACCTAATGTGCACACCTTTGAACTGTGGTAGGAAACCGAAGCATCCAGAAGAAACCCACACAGACACAGGGAGGACATGCAAATTCCACACAGACAGTGATCCAAGGCTGGAATTGAACCTGGCTCCCTGGCGCTATGAGGTAGCAGTGCTAACCATTGTGCCACCGTGCTGTGTCCACATGGACCATCAATTTCTCTACAGTAGCCAACTCAGGCAAAACCCAATTGCAAAGACTCAACAATACATTCAAATCCCGTCTCAATTAATCCTATTTGGGAAATACTCTCCAGTAATACGTTCTGCATCCTGTATCTCTGTGACCTGGATTACATGTTGTGCTCCATCTGGCTCTTGGTTATTATTTGTTCCCATTTCCCCTCTCCTGTTCTGCTTTCTTTGTCCCTCTATGCACTCCCATTATTCTCCTGCAGAGTTCTTCTCCATCAATGATCATTAACAACTGTTGAGTTAGCCTCCAGGCATTAGCTACGTTGGATCCAAAGTCAAAGGATGGAATTCTTTAAGAGCACATGCTTTTATACAGAGTGAGCTGAAGAGCATGCGGCAAATGGATGTAGCAGCAAAAGGGCAACATTGGCATCTGTTGAGAGGAAAGAGATGGAGAGCTGAAATAAACGGACACTGGAAAGAAATCTGAGAAATAAATCGACAGCAGAATGGTTTTGGATGTTTGCTGAGATGCAACAATCAATCTCTGGAACCTTTCAGTCCTTTGCGTTTTTCTGAACTCTCGTTCAGTTGTCTGTTTGAAGAGGGTACTTTGCACCTTTTCCATACTCTTTCAGGACAAGTTGGTCAAGTATAATCCACAAAGGAAGGTGGTACTTTATAGAGAGCAAAAGGGCAAAATTAATTGTATGATAAATAATCAGTGGGTAAAAACCAAGAAAATGTAGAATGATACCAGTGATAACCAATGATAGGAAAAACAAAAATCCAAAGCCGGGAAAAGGATCCTCAGCTAAGCAACGATGTCTGACGCAAGAGCAGATCAGATCTTGCCACAGCATACACACCCATCTATTTTGCACCTTGGCTGTAAATATAATCCCATCCCCAGGGTTTGAGACAATTTTCCACCCCTGGGGCCAAGGGAACCCTTCCATTCCATTCCCCCAGAATGAGAAAGTGAGCTACAGGATATGGATACAGTGTCATGACAATGTATTACAGCCCCAAATTGCTTACTGGCGTATTGAACTTTAAGGGAGACATGTGTTTTTAAAAGAAATACAAATAGGACTAAAGGATGACTCTACAAAGTACCACCTTCCTACGTGAATTATAGTTGACCGCTTGTCCTGAATGAGTATGGAAAAGGTGAAGATACCCTCTTCAAACAGACATCTGAACGGGAGATAGGAAAAATGCAAAGGTCTGAATCTGCTGTGGTTGTCACATCTCAGCAGACATCCAAAATCATTCTCCTGTTGATTTCTTTCTCAGAACTTGGGAATTGTCTGAGTTGAGAGAAAGAACATGGACTTTGGATGCATGGCCTTCCCAATGAGGAATACACAGGGCAATGGATTAAGCAAAAGGTTGCAGACCTGATTGGTGCACTGTATGGTGTGGGAAACAAGAGGGAGTTGCAGCCAGTCTCCCCCCCCAAAAAGACAATCAGGAAAAGGACCTTTTTCTCTTCATTGCTGGAAGCAAATTCAGCAGAAGCTCCCACTGAAAGGAAATGGGACAGCTACCCTGCAAAATTCATCTTCTCCAAACTAACTACTAAACTGCCAAAGGAGGACAGTCAGATTATGTGTGTTTGTATGTCCTACACCCACATACAGTGTATCCTGCTGTCCAGTTGTCTTGGACCCCCTTGCCACTGGTCCAAGGCCTTGCTCCGTCAAGCCTGTGTAGTAGCTGCTGTGCAATGGTCATCCCACGTTAAAAGAGCTCAAGCACAGGCATCTTCCACACCTTAAGATGAATTCAGGATTTGGAACCTCAGAACCCCAATAGCAACAGACCGGAACGATGCACTGCGATCATGGTCTGGGATCTCAGACATTTCAACATTGGCATTGTCGCCTGTGAAACCCGGCGGGCAGGGCCAGGCCAGCTCAAGGAACAAGGTGGCAGTTACACCTTCTTCTGGAAAGGTAAACCAGGAGAAGATCGCTGCCTCCATGGGGTTGGCTTCACCATTAAAATGAACTAGTTGGCCTCAGAGACTCCCTTTGCAGGATAAATAACCACTTCATGACCCTTCAGTTCACCCTAGTCCAGAACAAGTGCGCTTCAGATCTCAGCGCGTACACCCTAATTCTGGAAGCTGCAGACCAGTCCAAAGAGGAATTTTGTTCCAGCCTCAAATGATCCCTGGGCCGAGTCCCAACGGGCGACAAGCTGACCCTCCTTGGCGACTTCACTGTCAGAGTTGGAAAGAACACAGGCCTCTGAGGGGCAGAGAGGGGCGAGGGAAATCCAACACCAGCGGTACCCTACTCCTGAAGAAAATGCCGAGGACATGGCCTCGTCATCACCAACACCTTGTTCCATCAGCAAGACAGCCTCATGACATCATTCTCACTCCAAGCACTGGCACCTGCTCAACAAGGTCTGAGTGAGGCAGAACAGGAGCCGATGACTGCCTAAGCCATTCTGTGATCAACATCAATGTAGCTTCAAAGCAGCATTGGCAACACAAACAATGCCTTAGGAAAATCAACACTGAGGCACTAAAAACCCTAATAAGAGAGCCCTATTCGGCCAGTACCTCACTGCCAACCTGATGACTCAAGTAAGGACAGGTGGTTAGCACTGCTGCCTCACAGCCCCAAAAACCTGGGTTCAATTCCAGCCTTGGGTGACTGTGTGGAGTTTGCACGTTCTCCCCATGTCTGTATGGGTTTCCTCCAGGTGCTCCGGTTTCCTCCCACAGTCCAAAGATGTGCTGGTTAGGTGTATTCGCCACACTAAGTTGCCCCTTAGTGTCCCAAGATGTGTAGATTAGGTGGATTAGCCGTGGTAAGAACATAAGAAATAGGAGCAGGAGTAGGCCATCTAGCCCCTCAAGCCTGCCCCGCCATTCAATAAGATCATGGCTGATCTGAAGTGGATCAGTTCCACTTACCCGCCTGATCCCTATAACCCCTAATTCCCTTACTGATCAGGAATCCATCTATCCGTGATTTAAACATATTCAACGAGGTAGCCTCCACCACTTCAGTGGGCAGAGAATTCCTGAGATTCACCACCCTCTGAGAGAAGAAGTTCCTCCTCAACTCTGTCCTAAACTGACCCCCCTTTATTTTGAGGCTGTGCTCTCTAGTTCTAGCTTCCTTTCGAAGTGGAAAGAATCTCTCCGCCTCTACCCTATCCAGCCCCTTCATTATCTTATAGGTCTCTATAAGATAAATCGGTTACATTGGTAGTGCAGGGAAGAGGGCCTGGGTAATCAGGGAATTTATGCAGACTCAATGGGCCAAATAGCCTCTTCTGTGCTGTAGGGATTCTATGCATTTACAACTCCCAGAGACGCAGAGTATCCACAGCACCTACCCGCAAGGCCTCCTTAATCGGCATCTATGATGAAACACTTGGTCATTTGACCAGGAAACATCCAATACTGGTTCAAAGAAACAACCAGGAGGTCCAAGAGTCCACAAGTGCAAGGCCATTCTGAACCTGAAGCAACGACCCAACTTGAGAGCAAGAAACCAACTCTACAGATGGCTGAAGGCCGAGGTTCAGCAAAAACTCCATGAACGAAAGAACAGATGGTGGGTGGAAAAAGGGCAGGCGATTCAGCTAATAACCAACAACCATTATGAGTGAGGTTTCCTTACAGCAGTCACGACCACCTATGGCCCAAGCACCTATGACCCCACCCCACTGATGGCCAAGAACGTAGAGGTGCTCACCAAAAACAAAGAAGCAGTCAACATCAGCGGGAAGGAACACGTCAAAGACCTCTTCAACAGAGACTCTGTCTTCAATGCGAATGCCCTCAACTCCATCCCGCAGCATGCTGGCCAGCAGCATCTCAGCATAATAAGGTAGAAAAGGTCATCCTACAGCTCTGGAACAACAAGGCATCTGGGACAGATGAAATCCACACCAACGCACTAAAACATGGGGGAAAACTGGCTGAGTGCACAACCTCATTTCCCTTAGCCAGGTAATCTCATGGATGCAGTAATTATGGCTATCTTCAAGAAAGGTAAGAAGTCCGACTACGAGAGATACAGAGGGATTTCCCTGTTGTCGGCCACAGGGAAGATTCTCGCAAGAGTACTCCTTAATCGTCTTCTCCCTGTGGCTGAAGAGCTGCAGCCAGAGTTGCCCTGCAGATTCCGCCCACAAAGTGGCACAATGGACATGATCTTCACCATGCAGTAACTACAAGAGAAATGCAGGGAATGGCTCCATCCCTTGTACATGGCCTTCTTTGACCACACAAAGGCCTCCAACACTGTCAACTGTGAAGGATTATGAAGTATCCTCCTCCATTTCGGCTTCCCCCAAAAGTTTGTCACCATCTTCTGCCTGCTGCATGATGACATGCAAGCCGTGATCCTGGCCAATGGATCCACCACAGACCCAATTCAGGTTCAGACTGTTTTCACTCAGGCCAACATCCCCAGCATCAAAGCAGTGACCACACTCAATCAGCTCTGCTGGATGAGCCACATTATCCGCATGTCTGACATGAGACACCTGAAACAAGCGCTGTACTTGGAGCTTTGACATAGCAAGAGAACCCCAGGAAGGCAGAAGAATGCATCAAGGACAGCCTCAAAATCTCCTCAAAAAAGTACAACATCCCCACTGACACCTGGGAATTCCTGGCCCAAGACCACCTGAAGTGGAAGAAAAGCATCCGAGAAGGAACTGAGGCCAAACATTGACAATGAAAGGAGCACGTGGCAACCCAAGCATCCCATCCACCTGCTCCTCCAAACACCATCTATCTGTCCTGTGACAGAGACTGTAAGTAGTGCATTGGACTCCTCGGTCACCTGAGAACTCATTTCTGGTGTGGAAACAAGTCATTCTCGACTCTGTGGGACCGCCCAAGAAGTAGAAACTTTCAAAGTCAGCTCAACTGGAATCACCCAGCATAATGACCGCAATGTACCGCTATCTGTGATCATGGACCAACCCAAGGACTGATTCAAACATTTATTTTCTTTTATCTGGACTCTTAACCCCTCACTCCTGATCTTGGATTTTTCTTATTTTCTTAGGATTATAATAACTAAAAAACTTCCACATTCTTTGACTGAAGAAAATCCAGTTCAATTGGTTCCTTTGAGAAAAAGTATCCATGGGGGAAGAGATCCCTTTTAAATTAACCTTGTTATGACCAACTGGGGCGGCACGGTAGCACAGTGGTTAGCACTGCTGCTTCACAGCTCCAGGGTCCCGGGTTCGATTCCCAGCTTGGGTCACTGTCTGTGTGGAGTTTGCACATTCTCCTCGTGTCTGCGTGGGTTTCCTCCGGGTGCTCCGGCTTCCTCCCACAGTCCAAAGATGTGCAGGTTAGGTTGATTGGCCAGGTTTAAAAATTGCCCCTTAGAGTCCTGGGATGTGTGGATTAGAGGGTAAATATGTGGGGGTAGGGCCTGGGTGGGATTGTGGTTGGTGCAGACTCGATGGGCCGAATGGCCTCCTTCTGCACTGTAGGATTTCTATGATTTCTGAGGGAAGGTTGAATAAAGTAACTCATTCCTCCTCACCCAAGAACAGAACAAATTGGTTAACAAATTAGGAGATCTTGCCTGGGACCGGTCATGACAAATGTCATTTTAAATTTAAGCCAAGCCACTAGAAAGCAGCATCAATTACTTTCACCAAAGTTTACAACGGGTAATGTATGTTTGCAGATGAGAGCTAACTGTTCAACATTGCAGCAAAATGTTTAATCCTGAGCCCCAGATTGCGAATTGCTTTGGGACCTCTGTTTAAATAAAATTAGAAATCTGCATTTTAAATGGATTTATCTTTTCAAAAATTAAATGGTAGCTGAATTAAGCTCCAGTACCTCCAATCCAACTGTGCAAAAACCACAGTTGTCCAAAAACCGAACATTTTAATAATGTGCCATGTATCAATTTTAATTGAGAAAAATAATTAGCTGGACAATTCAGCTGGGTCACGGTGTGAAGCCTGACTAATTAATCCGCTATGTCCATGCTCAGAATGACCCTTGACACTAGTCAACCCGGCTTGACCTGAGCTGCCCACCGATCAAACCACCGGAGCAGAAATCCAGCATGTCCCCCATCCCCGAGCTGGTGTTTGAGCGACACTGTGTTTGTGAGCCCAGTGACCCATCATGCAAAATGCATTTAAAAGAATCAACTGTAAAAGCTACAATGAACATGCGGATCGTTTGAGATTTAAGATGATGAAGGAAAAAAAATAAATTAGTCAGGAGAGAGAGAGAGAAAAGCAGAGACAGAGAGCAAGTTGAGACTAAACTGCACAGCAGATAGCTGAGAAACAACTTCATGTCGCAAGCCCGACAATTCATTTCAATGCAACATTTGATGGTGTTCTTCCAAGGTGACCTCCAGGGATACAAAAAAATGTTAATCTCACCTGCTACTATTTGTAACCACCCGGAGCAGAGCTGTTCCGCCATTTATTCCCGTAGTTTCACCTTTTAGGTCCCAGGCAGCTGTTAAATATTCTCACAAACCAGAGAATCCAGCATTCTGCAAACGCACAGACTCCGCAAATAAACAGCACCAGTAAAGAATATAAAATTACAGTGAAGGGTTCCTAATGATAATACAGCTATAATGTAGTGACACAAAGCTGCAGACAGCAGAATTACTGTGAACATTTGCACAGTCAGAGCCTCTCAGAAGGTGACTCTTTTTTTCTCTGTTGTGTGATCAGCCTTTACAAAATGAGGGAAATAAAAGGTTTGTAGTCTCCTGGGATAAGACAGAAATAAAGCAGAAATTCTGTGATAGGTGACCCCCCATTGATTTATGCAATTCAAATGTACAACTGCTTCCTTTAGTCAGAAGGCTACAGGAAGCCTCAGGTTACATCCCATTTGAAGGAGTTAGAATTTCAAAATCAATCAAAATCAGAAATCACAGCGAGATCATAAACACGAAGTCACATAGGGCAGCACAGTGGTACAGTGGTTAGCACTGCTGCCTCACAACGCCAAGGACCTGGGTTTGATTCCAGCCTCAGGTCACTGTCTGTGCAGAATCTGCACGTTCTCCCCGTGTCTGTTTCGGTTTCCTCCCGATGCTTCATCTTCCTCCAAAGATGTGCAGGTTAGGTGGATTGGCTAATCCCCTTAGTGTCAGGGAGACCACAGGGTAATTACGGGCGATGGAGTCTGGGTGGGATTGTTGTTGGTGCAGGCTTGATGGGCTGAACGGTCTCCTCCTGCACTGGCGGGATTCTATGACTTTGTTTTATTAGTTTACTTAAATAGCATAATTCCAATTCTCATGAGCAATGCAGTATTGATGTCCGCTATAGACCTGTCTGCTGAACTAAAATACTTAACATAGCATTTAATTAAAGTGCATTAGCAGGTATTATAAGAACCACAAAAGGAGAGACTGAAAGTTGCAGGCTAATGCATTCATATTGTTACAACCGTTCCCCAGGCAAAGTTTCCCAAATTTGTTAAACCACCGAGATCCCCCAAGTTGTTACCTTCCAGCTGGGATACCCCCTATTGTTACCTTCCAGCTGGGATACCCCCTATTGTTACCTTCCAGCTGGGATACCCCCTATTGTTACCTTCCAGCTGGGATACCCCCTATTGTTACCTTCCAGCTGGGATACCCCCTATTGTTACCTTCCAGCTGGGATACCCCCTATTGTTACCTTCCAGCTGGGATACCCCCTATTGTTACCTTCCAGCTGGGATACCCCCTATTGTTACCTTCCAGCTGGGATGCCCCCTATTGTTACCTTCCAGCTGGGATACCCCCTATTGTTATGTCCAATGAGGACATCTGGCTCAGTTATTTCCCAACTTAAACACATTTTTGCTTCAAATACACTGGTTGAGTTTGAATTTGTTTGTGAAATGGAGAGGTATGTATACATGACATGCTTAACAGTATATGCCCAGATTACAAATTCCCATCACAGTAACTCTGGGTGGAGCATATGTAACCCTAATGATAACGTAAATGTACCAACTTGTTTTTGGACAAACTGAGATAATGAATGGATGTGGGAACTATATCCTGAAGGAAAGAATGTTACCACTACACCACCACCTATAACAACAGTATCAGTCCAAGCAGAGGCAGTCAGGCCTCATCACTATCTTGTCCAGCCATGAATCCGGGACCAGAGAATAGTCTTGCATTAATCAATAAGAATAAAGTTTTATGTGATAACGTACACCATGAACTGGTACCCATAGTCCTAAACATTACAGACATAGCTCTGCCCAGTGGTATTTGACCCACACTCAGGCATTGTACCTGGCCTTGATGGATCAGATAGTGACTGAAGCAGTCAATTCTAACCGCAAGACACGGTCAGTAGAGGTTACCAGGAAAGTGGATGAAGGGATGAAGGGATGAAGGGAAGGTGGTGGATGTTGTCTACCTGGATTTCAGCAAGGCCTTTGACAAAGTCCCTCATGGGAGGTTAGTTAGGAAGGTTCAGTCGCTAGGTATACATGGGGAGGTAGTAAATTGGATAAGACACTGGCTCAATGGAAGAAGCCAGAGAGTGGTTGTGGAGGATTGCTTCTCTGAGTGGAGGCCTGTGACTAGTGGTGTGCCGCAGGGATCGATGTTGGGTCCATTGTTGTTTGTCATCTATATCAATGATCTGGATGATAATGTGGTAAATTGGATCAGCAAGTTTGCTGATGATACAAAGATTGGAGGTGTAGTGGACAGTGAGGAAGGTTTTCAAAGCTTGCAGAGGGATTTGGACCAACTAGAAAAATGGGCTGAAAAATGGCAAATGGAATTTAATGCAGACAAGTGGGAGATATTGCACTTTGGAAGGACAAACCAAAGAAGAACGTACAGGGTAAATGGTAGGACTCTGAAGAGTGCAGTTGAACAGAGGGATCTGGGAATACAGGTACAGAATTCTCTAAAAGTGACGTCACAGGTGGATAGGGTCGTAAAGAGTGCCTTTGGTACATTGGCCTTTATAAATCGGAGTATCGAGTATAAAAGTTGGAGTGTTATGGTAAGGTTATATAAGGCATTGGTGAGGCCGAATTTGGAGTATTGTGTACAGTTTTGGTCACCTAGTTACAGGAAGGATGTAAATAAGATTGAAAGAGTGCAGAGAAGGTTCACAAGGATGTTGCCGGGACTTGAGAAGCTGAGTTACAGAGAGAGATTGAATAGATTGGGACTTTATTCCCTGGAGCGTAGAAGATTGAGGGGAGATTTGATAGAGGTGTATAAGATTTTGATGGGTATAGATAGAGTGAATGCAAGCAAGCTTTTTCCGCTGAGGCTAGGGGAGAAAAAAACCAGAGGGCATGGGTTAAGGGTGAAAGGAGAAAAGTTTAAAGGGAATATTAGGGGGGGCTTCTTCACGCAGAGAGTGGTGGGAGTGTGGAATGAGCTGCCGGATAAAGTGGTAAATGCAGGGTCACTTTTAACATTTAAGAAAAACTTGGACGGGTTCATGGATGAGAGGGGTGTGGAGGGATATGGTCCAAGTGCAGGTCAGTGGGACTAGGCATAAAATGGTTCGGCACAGACAAGAAGGACCAAAAGGCCTGTTTCTGAGCTGTAATTTTCTATCGTTCTATGTCAGTTGGGACTGTTTCCCCTCCCTGAAAATAGAAACCGGTCAAAACATGCCTGATAAATGATGCTGCTACAGCATTCAATACTGAGGCTTCAACAGCTAACTCTATTGATTTAGCAACTGCTGACCAGGCGGTCTGGACCTTAAGCCTGCAGCTTAAAAGGACTTTGGGAAAGGGACACAGAACACTCAACTGAATGCAGACCAAGGCATGACACAGACAACTCAAAATTTAGCCACTGTACTCGAGTGTCGTGCAGGCACCATCAATGAACTGATTGCAGTAGGGAAGAATATTTTGGATACAACAAGTAGAAATTATGTCTACGGCACATAGTGATTATGGACATTTGAACAGACATAGGAAAATTTGAAACAAATTAGTGAGGGAGCGATCCCATTGTGGGTTACAAATGAATATCTGTTTAACCTCTCAAGACATACATTTTTCTGACCAAAATGGATAACCTCATATTTATCCACGTTAAACTCCATCTGCCACATTTTGGCCCACTCACCTAACCTATCTAGATCCATTTGTAAATTTCTTATTCCCTCATTGCAATTTACTATCCCACCTATTTTAGAGTAATCTGCCAATTTGGCTATAGTATCTTCTATCCCTGTATCCAAGTCATTAATATAGATCAGTGTTTTACAAACTTGTTTTTTTCCCAGCGACCCACTTATACCAAATGGCCATCCCTCATGACTCACGTAACGTGGGATGTGTCATGAAAAATATGTGCCAGAATTTTACCGGCACGCCCGCCGCGAGGCTCGCAGAACGGCATTCTCCATTGACCTCGGGCTGGAAAGGCGGTACAATTCGGCAATGATCTTTTCACTTTGTATACAGTATATTAAACGTCAGAGGGTCCATTTCAGATCCACTTTCCAATTTATTCAGGCCATATCCAGGCAAGGAAATTGGTGTTAGTATTTTGCAAACATCTCTCGTCAACCTATACATTCAAAGTAAATGTCTGAAATCAGACAATACACTCATTTACTATGCATCAGCAATCCACAGAAAATTGACTTTATTTGTGACAGATTTCTCGTTTAAGATGCACCTTTGGAATGCAGAGCTCACCGGATCAACGTGCTGCTTTTAGGGCAGACGTCAATTATCTCTATCTGTTACCATTTCCATCAATAAACTTGCCTGCTAGGTGGGATATGTCACATCACTAATTACATATGCTGCATCCCTTGCAGTCTGTGGTTAATGTGTCATTCATCCTTTCTCACATACAGCCTTAATTTTTAAAAATAAATCGTCTCAATGGTTTTCCTGTTTTTCAGACGTCATCTCGTTTTGAAATTGATTCAACAGCAAAATATTTTTATGCACTCGGGAAAAAAATAATGAGTTGGATTGTGAGATAATGACAATACTCGTCAAACTCTGAAGTTATAACCTGCCTTCACAGCAGGAAATTCAAGACTCAGATAGAGTCCACTAACCAGGCAAGCTGCAGTGCTGCTGCTATAGTCGTAATCTAAGTGCAACTTACTGTACATTTAAATATACACCTCTCTCCTAATTCTTACCTTTTCCCTTTCATAAATGCGCACGTAATTTGAATTGTATCAGGCAATACCCAGCTATTCCTACACATCAGAAGTTGGCTATGTCATCATCTGAGAGGTCCTCATTGTCGTACTGCATTCTACAAAATGTGCACTGGAAACACAACATCCTGCGTTTTTTTAACAGGACCACAGAACATCCCGCGTTTATAGGATCCCTTTATAGGGCAGCGAGAATTTATCTGACGGCCCATTGTCAACATCTTGCGACCCCCTCTCCCCCCCCCCCCCCCCCCTCAACTCCGCAGGGCATGACCTTCACTTTAAAAAAACTTGATATATATATTGTAAATAGTTGGGGCCTGAGCACTGTGGCACCTCACTAGTTACATCTTACCATTCATAAAAAGACCCATTTATCCCGACTCTCTGTCTTCCTGTTAGCTAGCCAGTCTTCTATCATAGCTAATAAATTACCCCTAACTCCATGCCCTCTTACCTTGTGTATTAACCTGCTGTGCAGCACCTTATTAAATGCCTTCCTGAAGTCTAGATATACTACATCTACAGGATCCCCATTATCCACCTTGATTGTTACATCTTTGAAGGACTCCAGCAAATGAACCAATCATGATTTATCCTGATGGATTGCATTTTGACTTTCCAACTGTCCTGTTATTACTTCCTTAATAATGGATTCTAACAATTTCCCAATGAAAGATGCTAAACTAACTGGTCTATAGTTTCCTACTTTCTGCCTCACTTTTTGAATAAGGGCTTTACACTAGCATTTTTCCAATTCCCTGCTTCCAGGGAATTTTGGAATATTATAACCAATGGATCCACTAGCTCTGCTGCCACTATATTTAATACCCTAGGATGTAGACCAGCAGGCCCTGGGCACATATCTGCCTTCAATCCCAATAGGGTTTGTTGAGTACTATTTCCCTATCAAAATTGTAAAGAAACACTCCTGTGGGCTGGGACAAAAATACTGTGTCTTAATTACCTCCACTCAGTTCAAAAAAGGCCTTTGCATACTTTAACGTTTCTCTGTAGCATAAATGGCAGAATATTGCAGGTGAAGTTTTGACAAGTTTGTGTTTGACTTTACTTCATTCACACTATTTGCTTTGGCAGGTTAGAAGCAAAGCATTTTTATTTCAGCTTTCAGTGAAAAGAATGGGCCAGGTTGCAGAACTGTGATCGCCAGGACACTATTGGGGATAAGCTCAGTATGCACATTTTTCTCTGAGAGAAATTTCCAGCCTCCAGCTTAACATCTTTTTTTTCTTAACAACAACAATCAAGATTGAGTGTGGAGGACGACAAGGATAAAATTCAGAGCCTAGATCGTACATTGACCAAGTAGCAGGGAATGATCTGAGCTGTCAAAAATGCTACACATCTTAAATTAGTAATCTCCCTTCCTCTCCTCCAGCACCTTTTGACTGCCACGTTTTAAATGAGACGTCACGGCAAAATCACCCATTGATTATTTTATGTCGCCTAAACGTAATAAAGCATTTGGTCACTAGAGGACACTGCAGAACAATATTCTTACACCACAAACGCAATTGTTTATATACTAGGTCACGTTTATAGCTCTGCACGGTCATTAAATCAGAGAAAACACATTTAATGGCAATTTCCTACAGTAGAAGTACACATGGGAATCAATTGGCCTTTGGCACATGTACTTTAAGAACTGAAAAATTGTCATTCAATTTTATATTCAAGTCCGAGGTCTACCAAGGGGACTAGTGTCGGCAAACAGGGAATAAATCAGAGGTTGGAAGCAGGAAGCAAGGGTAATGTGACACTTGCCTTATGCCACAGTGATTTATTATTGCTGGTGCCTACTGCCAGACCCTCTCCTGGCAAAATGTACAATCGTCACAGCTGCGTATCCGCCACATCCTGATCAGATTTTCCCCCCATATATTCTCGTCATCACTTTTTGTCTTCCTCCTCCTCTTAAAGCATTATCAAGAGCATTGTTTGCAATTCTGAATATAAGAAGGATATTATAAGTGGTGTTTGAAAAAGGATAATGTAGTTGATCTCATTCTTGCGGAGTGGGAAGAGGAGACTTTTGGACCCGATTTAGATTGGATTAGATTTAGATTGTGTCATAAAATAGTCAGTAGGTGATTTGGGGGCGGCATGGCGGCAGGGCGGTTAACATTGCTGCATCACAGCACCGAGGACCCAGATTCCAGCCTTGGCTGACTGTCTATTTGGAGTTGCACACTCTGCGTGGGTTTCCTCCAGGTGCTCCGGTTTCCTCCCACGGTCCAAAGATGTGCAGGTTAGGGGGATTTGTCGAATAAATGTGTGGGGTTACGGGGATAGGGCCTGGCTATGATGCTCTATCAGAAAGTTGCTGCAGACTTAATGGGCTGAATGGTCTCCTTCTGTTGGGATTCTATGATTTAAAGGGTTTATTTTGCTAAATTGTTTAATGTGAAAGGGATTCAAGTTCTAGGGGAGATAGATCCATATAAAAGAAGCAAATACCTTCAAATATAAACAGGCATCCCTGCTTTTTTAGCAGAGAACAAAAAACACCCTGAAAACCCTAATTCAATTCTTTCCTTTCTATTGCACTGGATTTCAGGATTTTTAATTGCTACTTTCTGATCACATTCCACAGCTCAGTTTTACCTCACTCATGCCATATAAGAGAGCATTGCCAATGTGCAGTTGGG
This sequence comes from Mustelus asterias, assembly GCF_964213995.1. Classification (NCBI taxonomy): domain Eukaryota; kingdom Metazoa; phylum Chordata; class Chondrichthyes; order Carcharhiniformes; family Triakidae; genus Mustelus; species Mustelus asterias. The sequence goes on along the minus strand of NC_135808.1, from coordinate 86,109,339 downwards.
CCGGAATTGGTCAGGACTTAAAAGCTACGCCTAATGGTTCATAATTTGTACCTCAACATATGGGCAGCAGGGTGGCACAGTGGTTAGCACTGCTACCTCACAGCTCCAGAGACCTGGGTTCAATTCCCGGCTTGGGTCACTGTCTGTATGGAATTTGCATGTTCTCCCCGTGGTCTGTGTGGGTTTCCTCTGGGTGCACCGGTTTCCTCCCACAGTCCAAAGATATGCAGGTTAGGTGCTAAATTGCCCCTTAGTGTCCTAGGATGCGTAGGTTAGAGGAGTTAGCAGGGTGAATAGGTGGGGTTACAGGGTTAGGGCCTGGGTGGGATTGTTGTTGATGCAGACTCGATGGGCCGAATGGCCTCTTTCTGCGCTGTAGGGTTTCTATAATAAAACATTGCAAGATGTCTCATAGGAATGCTAGCAAAAAAAGCGTAAGAAACAGGAGATATTAGGTCAGGTGACCAAAATCTTGCACCAAGATGTCGGTTTTAATGGGAATCTTAAAGGGGCAAAGTGAAATCTAGAGGCGGTTTGAGATTTAGAGGGGGGAATTCCAGAGTGTAAGGGCTGAGGGACCTGAATTCACAGCTACCAACAGGGTGCAGGGGCAGGGAATCAATTAAACCCAGGCATGCTCAAGTGAACAAAGCAGTGCTTCCTGTTGCTAATATTTTTCTCGAGGCAAAGGGTTGTTGGGGCATATGAGGTTTGACCACAGCTGGTTGGGGAAGAGAGCAGGGCCATTTATTCAGGGAAAAATTGATATTTGGAAATAAAAAGGGGGATTAGGTCGATACAAAGAGTGGGGGCAATACAGAAGATGAAAGGCAATGGAGGTGGAGCAGGACATGGGACTTACTTTCAATTGCTTTAACAAAGACCCATAACAGGCTTGGTGAATCAAAGGCTGGACTGAGGGGAAAAGAAATTGAGGAGTGTAGTAGACGAAGCCGCAAAGGGCTGTCAATAAACCACTTTGAAAAGCGAATGAAACCCTATATTTCCAATGTGTGCCAATGACCAGATCTTCAGGCAGCATTGAGCTGGGACAGCTGCTTGCACTGGGAAACTTCCCCGGGTTATACAAGTTAACTTAATAATTACAGGCAACTGTTTGGGAAATCTCTATCCAGGACATCAACGTCTCTGATATGGACCGGGATTCTCCCCCAGCCCTCTGCGTTATGCCAGTCGCGAGTCTCCCAGGCACTTTTTTTTAGCGCAATCAGCTCCACGCCAGAAATCGGCACGAAGCTGATTATCATATTGAAATGAGAATTTAAATTGATTAGCTGGCCCGGGACAGCATTCTCCAGGTCCGCGAGTGTCTCTCCACACAACCCCCCCACCCTCCCTCCAGCTGGGAGTGGTTCCTCCAGCAGAATTTATGACTGCTCCCCACTAACGGGGACTAGGCATCCTGACCCCGCTGGAGGGAACAGAGGCTATTGAGGCCCCCCCAAGGAGGTCAGGGGTAAGGGGGGGGAGCAAACTGGCACTGCCCACTGGGCACCGTGGTACTGCCCACTGGGGCGGGGCCAAAGGGGCAGGGCATACTAGGGCAGGGCCCACTGGGGAGCGATCGGTAGAGGGGGCACGCTGCCACTCTACAAGTGGGATCAGTGGGGGAGGGAGGGAATGAGGGCAATCGGGGTTGATCATCGAGGTTGGGGGGTGGGGTGGTCAGGCCTGGTCATTGGGGCTGGCTGGGGGATGTCTGGTAGGCCAGCGATCGGGGGTGTAGCACGGAAGGCCAGCAACTGGAGGCCAGCAATCGGGAGGCTGGCAATGGGGGGGCCACTGCACATGCGTCGATCTCCACACTGACAGATTGGTGCATGCACAGTGGCCCGCTCAGCACAATGCTGCCAGCCTCTCGGGCAGGAATAGGCCCTCCTTTTCAGGGGGACTCACTCTATAGCATTCTGCATTGCTCAGAGTGTCGGAGATTATAAGTATATACAAAAAACGGGTGGGAAATACTCCCGTTCTCCCACCCATTGGGCACTTAGTTTTTTTGGAGAGAATCCCAGTCACCTAGTGTTGCAACAAATAAATGCTGCCTTTTACGTTCTGCGGCTCCATGTACTGGAACTACCTTTGCATTTTCTCCTTACTTCCCCTCTCTCTCTCAGGCCCTGAAAACCCCTTAAAAAAAATTTTTTTTTGAGAATTTTCAAATTTATATTCAGTTCGATATGGAACAAGTTTCCAGGATTAAACACAGTACAGATCGATCATCATTTCATATATACACATGGAGAAGAGTAGCAAAGATCACTACAAATAATTCAAAGGATCCAACATCATAATCCCCATTGCTGCAGTCAGCACCTTCCCTTGGACACCTCCCCCACACTCCCACCAACCAGAAACAACAACAGCAAGGAAAAGAAACCCAGTCCACTCCAGGATATTGAGGCTGCATCACCACTGGATAAGCATTTCTTAGACCCAGAATAACTAACAAAAGACAAAGAAAAACACAACACCAACAGTTCAAAAGCACTTTTCATGTCTGTACAAACACCTCAGTTGTTTTTCGATAGGCAATTTCAGGTGAAAAATAAAACAAACTATGATTTTTCAGTCCTTGAAAGCTCCAGCTCCATTTCCAATCTCTCTTGAATCCCAAACATCCGGAATTGTGTTGTCACCTTCCAAGCATGCCCATCTTTCCTGGAACTCTTCAGGCGGAATTTTACAACCTCATCGCACCCATTTTGTGGCCGGAAAATGTCGTAAAATCGGGTGTGATGCGACTAGTGGGAATGGCACCCGTTTTTGCACCCATTCCCATTTTACCGAGAAAAAAAAATCAGCATGATCAGGAGCCCACACAAAACAGGTGGAGTAGCAATTTGCATTTTTTTGCATTCATCACAATATAATTAGTGAGCTTCACTCCCAATCGTCCCAGCTCACCAGCCTTACCCACCCTGTTCGCTGCAGCCGGATCGGTCAGGAAAACGCCTCAAGTATAAAAGTTGCATTCAGGCACCAGTGCAGTGAGGGTGAGCGAGGAGGTAAGCCTCTGTTTCCAAACTGCTCCGTGCTGCTTTGTTTCGTGGTGGCCATGTTACGTTTCGGGTCAGTGGGGGCTGCGAGTGTGTGGGGGTGTGGAGAGTTGTTTCTGCTCATGGGGGTCCAACCTCGGAACCTCAGCACGGACCCGGCTCAGAGCGCTGACCCCAGGTCTTAGTGCTGATTCTGGGTCCTAGTGCTGGCAGCAGCAAGCACTGTTGCTGGAGGGCGATGGGCTGGAAACTCTCTGAACTGGCAGTGCTGCAGCCTGAGCACTTGTCAAGCAGCACTGTCTGTGGCCACTACTGCATGGGTTCTGGGTGTGTGTTTGTGAGTGGGGGGAAATGGGCTGTGTTGCCATTCCGGATCTGTGTGGGGGGTTATATGGGGAGCGTGTGCTGCTGGGCTGGGGGTGAGCAGAGTTCTTTAACCTCTCCATCAGCCTCTCCCCCTTCCCCAAACCTCACCCCTCTCCCCATTTAGAGTGATGAGATGACTTTTGCAATGCAACTCATTGATCTTGCTGCTCTTTTGGTTGCTGCTGGAGCTGAGGGGGAGGAACAGGAGGATGAATTGCAGGCAGAGGAGGCCCAGGCCTTACCACTCACAGGAGTAGAGGGAGATGGCCGCCGGAGACAGGACGCCATTCGCCCTGAGTTGGGGGGGGGGGGGGGGGAGGGTGGCGGGCAGAGTGGGGGCGGACAGGTGAAGGAGGGAGCGGAGACGCCAGCAGTGCCACATGTGAGTGTCCTTTAAGCAACTGTCGGACATCGCATGCCACTGATGGCTCCGGCTCTGAAAGGACCTGGCACCTCGGGGCACGGTGTTGGGGGGGGGTGGAGGGCACCCACTCCCGGTGGCTGTGAAAGTGACAACTTCCTTAAACTTTTATGCCACCGAATCCTTCCTGACAGCCAGTGGAGACCATTGTGGCATTTTCTAACCATCCGTCCACAAGTGTGTGAAGGAGGTCACGGATGTCCTGTATGCCCAGGCTGTCCAGTATATTACATTTGACCTGGACCAGGCCATGCAGGAAGCCTGGGCTGCAGGGTTCACGGCCATCACAGGGATGCTAAATGTGTAGGGGGCTAGAGACTGCACCCACATTGCGCTCAAGGCCCCGGTCAAGAATCCAGGAAGACTCATGTACAGAAAGGGCTTCCATTCAATCAATGTGCAATTGGTGTGTGACCATCAGCTGAATATCATCCACATCTGCGCCAGCCACCCTGGCAGCGTGCATGACATTTTCATATTGAGGAGTTCAAATATCCTGGAGGTCTTTAAGGAGGAGCCCAGAGTGCAGGGATGGCTCATGGGGGACATGGAGTATCCGCTTTGGACTTGGCTGATGATGCCTGTGCGGAGGCCTGAGACTGAGGCGGAGACTCGATATAATGAGGTTCACGTTGTCACCCATTCAATAGTGGAGCGGTGCACAGGGTTCCTCAAAATGCTGTTCAGGTCCCTGGACCGCTTTGGCGGGGCTCTTTGATACAGCCCCCTGATATTGTCCCACATTGTGGTGGTGTGCTGTGCCCTGCACAACCTGGCGCAGCATGAGGAGGACTCTGTGAGGAGGAGGAGGACGTGGAGGCCGACCCCAGTCGGGTGTCACTGGGAAGGAGTCCGCCTAGCAGAAGGAGGAGGAAGAGAAGGGGGTAGGAGGAAGACGCCGAGCAATATCGCCCAGGCGCTGGAGGACTGGCGGCAGCAAGGATCAGGCATGCGAAGGCAGCGAGGGAGGCTCTGATCACCAGGCGTTTTGGTCACTAGGGGCCTGTGTTGCCGCACGTGGGTTCCATTTCACCCCCCCCACCCCCCCTACCCCCCAAGTCCTACAACCTCCTGCAACATTGTAACATCAGAGTGGTGGGCCTGGGTACGCTGTGTTAGCAAGTTTCTGTGGCAGGCAGGAGGGTGATGATGACTTGCTAAGCACCATTATGATGATGCCTGGGTGCAAACTAATCTGACTCCTACCTAAGCTGTGTGTGTTCGCTGGCACCTGGGCCCACGTCTGGGTGCTGGGCCCAGCAGCGCCCCCATGCAGGACCCCGGGGTGGGTGGAATGGTGTGGAAGGGAATCTCTCGTGTGTTCTGGGAATACCATGGCAGACGCTATAAGTCGCTGCCAATGTATGCCACCTGCCGTAATCAGTGAATTATTTGAGTGCCTTGATTTTCTCAGTAGCAGTGCATTGTGGGGCTCCCCCACTGACGTCAACGTGCAGGATCCCTCCGGCAACCGCCAGGCTAAGAACATTCCTGTTAGTGGCTAATTATAGACAAGTTGGTCACAGGTGTGGGGTGAAATAACATTTATTGTTGCCAATAATAGTGCTTTCAAAATAAGTGATAATATAAAAACGTGAATGTGAGACTTTAAAGTGCCTAAATATTCTAAGTACCTATTGTTGCCCTTCACCTGTGCCATCTTAGTGCCGCTACAACTTCTTAACCTCATGCGGCCTACCACTACGTCTCGGTGTCTCCCCTGGATGTACATTGGAGGTGGTCAGCTGCCCACCACGCCCTGTGGCCTGTGATGCCTTGGTGATTGACCTCTGGAGGGCCTGGACCTTGAGGGCCCTGGCCGGCTTCCAGGTGTCTGGGACATTTCCATGACACCCTCTTCGTCCCGCTGCCCCTGAGATTCCACTGCGGATGCCACCCTTGCAGTGTTGGCCTGGGAGCCATGCAAGATAGACAATAGCTGGTCCATCTGATAGCTTTGGGACTCCTCCCAACAGCCTCACAGTTGGTCCAGTATGGTGTCAGGAAAGGGGGAGTCAGAAGGTGTAGCCATAGCCGCAGTCTCCTGGTTGGAAGGCCCCGGCACAGGCTCAAGCCCTTCCTCCTCCCTCAGGGCCCCTGGGTCACTCCATAGGATAGCAGTGCTTCTGCAGTGAGCTCCAGAAGCTCCGGCATCACCTGGCCCTGCCGGTCCTGGAGGATCACCTGCGTCCTTGCCATGGTGGTCGAGCCCTTTGCCATGGCCCTCTGACTCAGGGGCCACCTGTCAATGGCAGCAGCAAGTGCCCTCTGAGATTGAGCCATGCTCTGCAGCCACTCAGCCATGACCCTCTGTGACTGGACCACAATCTCAAAGGGTGCTGCCATTACATGCTGTGTCTCGGCACTGTCCCGCTGTGTCTCCTGCAAGCTCTCAAGTCTCTCAGCCATGGGCCGCAGAATCTTGAGAAGCCTGTTGAGGCCCTCAGCTGAGGCCTGCTGGGACTTGGATGTGGCACTCTGGGACTCTGGCGTAGCCTACTATGACCCAACCAGCCTGCCACTCATGGTGAGGATTCCTGCCCCAGGTTTTCCACTGCGGATGCCACCCTTGCAGTGTTGGCCTGGGAGCCAAGCAAGACAGGCAATAGCTGGTCCACCTGAAAGTTTTGGGACTCCTCCCAACAGCCTCGCAGTTGGCCCAGTGTGGCTGTCAGCCCCTCCTGCATTCCCTGGCTCTGTTGCTGCATCTCCAGCAGCTGAGGAAGGAGTCATCGCAGAGGACCAGCATGTAGCCTGGGCCCAGCTGAGTCCCCACCTCTGGCAGGCCCCCGCGTGCCAGACGCCTTGGACGTTCCCTTCTCCACCCAATGTACATTAGCAGATGTGTTGTGCTCACCAGAGAGTGACCCAGATGCCACTAACTTGACCCACCGATGTGAGAGTCTCTGAGATGGTGAATTGCGAGGTGGAAGCTGACGCAAAACTGGTGCCGGGCTCGGAGGTCCCTTCATTCTCTTCCTCCGAGGAGTCTTCTGAGCTGTCAGGGGCAGGATGGGTGGGAGCAGCAGGAGGGAGGCCGCGATGCCAGATGGCCTAGATGGTGCGTCGGGGTCCCTTCCTGCAACACAGGACACAAGGGCAAATGCAAGAGCGGGAGAGGAATCTGGGCTGCATGCAACTTACTTGAGATTTCTCCAACAAGTGGAGGATTGGCAGGTGCTCACTTCTATGCTCCAGTCTGACCATTCTGTCACTAATAGTCCACATGCCCTTCTCTCCCGCAGGTTCCAGTGCCTGCTCCTCAAAGTGAGAGAAGACCCGGATCTTGGGCACACCACCCCCTGTCTTCGCCCTCTCCCGGTAATTATGGGTATTCTTCTTTGAGGACTGAAGGAGCCATGTAATATCTGATTGCACGAGTCCTGCAGGGTTTCAGGGGGTGGCCCACACAGGGCAAGCACCCACTTCTCCTTGGGTGGGAGAAGAGAGGTGCTTTGGGGTCATGCCCCTGGGCATGGGCACTTTGCCCCTTGGGCAGTGCCAGGGCGCACAGGCTCAGAGGGTACCACCCTCCACCGCCGGACCCCCTGGGGGAACCGAATTGACTCCCCCTTCATTCCGGCGGGGCCTCCTGCTAGTTCCCCGAACTTGGGAAGCTAGTCTAAACCCCGCCAGAATGAAGTACTCATGGCAGGGTGGAAGATTCAATCGGGACCCGAAAATTTCCGTTAACCACATTTAAAACATATTTAAAATACATTTTTAAAAGTTTCAAATTACTTACCTGCCTTCCCGCCGGTTTCCAGCGTGGTCTGACCAGCGACTGTTCTCCGGCTCTGGAGGTGCGCATGCATTCCTGGCACATGCGCAAATCCCAGTACAAGGCCGGCGACGCGCATCTCCCATCCCGACCGCCAGAAAAGTTGCGGGTCGCGATGGGAAAATCGCGGCCAATAATTCAGGACAAAATTAAACAGTCACTTGGACAAATATGGATTAATTAAGACAGCATGGACTTCTTAACGGAAAACAGTGTTTTTCTGGAGAGTTTTCAGTGTTTTGAAGAGGTAACAGGGAGGGTCAATGAGGGCAATGTTGTTGATGTGGTGTATGTAGTCTTCCAAAAGACACTTGATAAAATGCCGCACACCAGATTTGAGTGTGAAGTTACAGCTCATGTAATAAGGTGATCCTTTTTTGGTAGAAAAAACATGGGAGAAACGATATAACAAAGAGTAAAATACTAAAGAGAGTTCAGCAGCAGAAGGACCTGGGTGTATATGAGCAGGAGTTATTGAAGGAGGCAGAACAAGTTGAGAGAGCAGTTAAAACAGCAGACAGTATCCGAGGTTTTATTAACATAGAGTACAAGAGTAAGGGAGTTATTTTGAACTTGTATAGAACTAGTCTGGCCTCAGTTGAATATTGTGTACAGTTCTGGGCACTGCACCTTAGGAATGATACAAAAGGATTAAAGAGATGGCAGAAATAGTTCATGAGATCCCATGGTGAGGGGCTTAAGTAAATCGATTGGAGAAGTTGGAACTGTTTGCCTGAATAGAAGGAGGCTGTGAGGAGATTTGATTGAGGTATTCAAGATCATTGGGGCCTGGACAGAGCAGATAGGGAGAAACTGCTTCTACTTGTCACAGGATCGAGAATGGGAATGCACATGTTTAAAGTCATTGGCAAAAGAAGCAAAAGTGTCACATGGAAAAATGTTCACACAAAGCATGGCTAAGGTCTGGAACGCACTGCTTGAGAATAAATTCAATCAAGGCATTCAAAGGGAATGAGACTGTTTTCTGAAAAAGGAAGAATGTGCAGTGTTAGGGAGAGACGGCATGGGGGACAGTGCTATGTGAATTACTCGTTCAGAGAGCTGGTGCAGACACAATAGACCAAAGAGCCTCCTTATGTGCAATAACCATTGTGTTCCTGTGATGTAGGTCCGCGAACTCAAGAGTGACAGGTGAATGGGGACTTTGTGCGACTAAGACTGAAAGGTCACATCCTGAAACATCAACTTGGTTCTCTCTCCACAGATGCTGCTGAGTATTGCCAGCATTTTCTCTTTTTTATTTCAAATTTCCAGCTTCCGCAGTATGTTAATTTTGGATATTTGATTGGAGGAAATTTCTGCTTATCCAGCACTAAACAAGCAGTGGAGGGGTCAATAGGTGTTGTAGTGAATTAGATTTAGGTGTTGCCAATGCACATGTGGAAACTGTTGCTGTGTTTGCAGTTAATATTGCTGAGGAACAGCAGATAGGTAAGAAATAGGAGGGGGGCCAAGTTCAGATCCTTGGGTATACCAGAGGGAGCAGGACGAGAAGCCATTCTAGTTGATTCTTGGTCTATGATTAATTAGGGAAGAATGGAACCAGGCAGGTCCCACCCAGCTGTACAAGAACAGGAGAGACCTTGGAGGAAGATAGTGTGGGCAACCCTGTCAGGTGCCAAAGACAGGACAAGTAGAGATCATTTAATATCATCAAGCCTGTATTGACAACAACTCCAACCCCAAAACCTCACGTATTTACTGTGCTAATCCCCCTAACACTAAAGGGCAAGTTAGCATGGCCAATAAACCTAACGCACTCATCTTTGGAGGGAACTGGAGCACCCGGAGGAAACCCACGCAGACACGGGGAGAATGTGTAAACTCCACTCAGATAGTCACCCAAGGCCAGAATTGAACCTGGGTCCCTGGCATTGTGAGGCAGCAGTGCTAACCACTGTGCCACCCATAATTACGACGGCACGGTAGCACAGTGGTTAGCACTGCTGCTTCACAGCTCCAGGGACCTGGTTTCGATTCCCGGCTTGGGTCACTGTCTGTGTGGAGTTTGCACATTCTCCTCGTGTCTGCGTGGGTTTCCTCCGGGTGCTCCGGTTTCCTCCCATAGTCCAAAGATGCGCGGGTTAGGTTGATTGGCAATGCTAAAATTGCCCCTTAGTGTCCTGGGATGCGTAGATTAGAGGGACTAGCGGGTAAAAGATGTAGGGATATGGGGGTAGGGCCTGGGTGGGATTGTGGTCGGTGCAGACTCGATGGGCCGAATGGCCTCTTTCTGTACTGTAGGGTTTCTATGATTTCTATGAATTACCTTCACCAGTCACAGAAGGTCATTAATGACTTTGACTGGAGCTGTTTCAAGACTGTGGCAGGGTCAGAAACCTGATAGGGATTCAAACTTGGAGCTCTGGGAAAGAAAGGTTTGGATTTGGGGTGTGACAACACATTCAAGAACTTGAAGACAGAGAGGTTGGAGCTGATGCTTTAGTTTGCAAGGATGGGAAATCAATGATTGGTTTAAGGAGAGTCTGATGTCATCAGATTTTGAAAGTATCCAAGGAGGGAACAACTAATATGGGATCCAGGAGGTGAAGTGACGCAGTCAGCAGTTTTATGATATTAGGAATGAGGGAGCAAGAGACTTGTGGACAAGATGAGATTAGAAAGTGTGTGGGATTTAAGAGCGAAATTAGAGAAAGATTCAAGTTCCAGGGAACCCAAGGTTGACCTGATGGGCTAGGGAAGGGAGAAAAGTGGTAGAAGCAATTGACCATACTTTTGCGATCTTTGTGACAAAGAAATAGACAAAATCTTTGTACTTGTTTGAATTGAGGATTGTGGAGACTGGAGAGAAGGGTTTGCAGTAGAGAAAAGCTGGTAGATATCTTTGTATTTGAGCATGATTCTTGAATACAGACATTGTTGCTTCACACACCCTATTAGTCCATTTCCATTTGGTGAATCTTACTTTTTCTAATGCAGCTTTAAAATAGTTTTAGAATCATAGAATTTTACAGCACAGAAGGAGACCATTTGGTCCATCATGTCTGCACCAACTCCCGAAGGAGCTACCCAGCTAGTCCCATTCTCCAACTATATCTCCGTAGCCCTCTAAATTCATCATCTTCAAATATATATCCAGCTCCCTTTTGAAACCTCCCATAGAATCCGCTTCCATCACTCTCCCAGGCAGCACATTCCAAATTCCAACAACTCTGAGTAAAGAAGTTTCTGCTCATTGCACTCCCAGCTCTCTTGCTGACTATCCTGACGCTGTACTAGTCACTAACATACAACTAATGGAAACAGAATATCCTCCTTTATCTTGTCAAAATTGTTCATAATTTTGAACACTCAATAACACTCTTAGTCTTCTCTGCTCCAAGGAGAATAAGACCAATTTCTCTAATCTTTCCTTGTATCTAAAATTCCTCATTCTTGGTATCATTCTAGTAAATCTCCTTTGCAATTTTTCTCGGGCTTTAACATTCTTCCTTAAATAAGTTGCCGAGGACTGGACACAATGTTCCAAATATGGTCTGACCAAGATTTGTAGCATCACTTTCTTGCTTTTATCCCTTATGCCTCGATTTATAAACCCAAGGATCCTATAAGCCTTCTTAACAACTGTTTCAACTTACCTGGCCACCTTCAGAGAATTATGCACTTCAACCCCAATGTCCCTCTGCTCCTGTACTCCCCTCAAAGTTGTACCATTGAACCTGTATTGTTTCTTCTACTAAAGTGCATTCCTCACATTTCACTGCATTGAAATTCATCTGCCAGGTATCTGCACATATCCCTCAGCGTCATCCTCACAAATCACGATTCTCCCTAGCTTAGTATCATCTGCAAATTTAGAGATTTTGCCCTCAACTGACATCTTTAAATCATTTATATAAATCAGAAAAAGCAAGGGTCCAATTACTGATGTCTGGGGAACTCCACTTTCAACTCGCCTCCAGTCAGTGAAATGCCTGTCTATACCTACCCTCTGTTTCCTATCTCTTAGCTAATTTCTAATCCATGCTGCCAAGGACCCATCAATCCCAAACATTTCTAATTTGCTAACAAATCTGCCATGTGGCACCAGATCAAATGCTTTCTGAAAGTCCAAATATACAACATCTACAGCACTGCTCTCATCCACGGCCTGTGTCACCTCGTCAAAGGATTCAATTAGGTTTGTCAGACATGACCTGACCTTGACATAACCATGTTGACTGTCTATTATGAATTTATTTCTCTATAAGTGTGTATTTATCATATCCCGTATTATGGCCTCCATTAGTTTTCCCACTATTGATGCCAAGCTGGGATTCTTTAAAATACGCATCCCTTGATAACTGCAAGATGTGAAGATTCAAACTTTTACGTTCTGCATTATTGATGTGACTCTTTTCACTCTGGTTATAAATTTAAATGAAGCATGTCCATTGCCAAACGACAAACGGGATTAAATGTGATGAGCCTTGCACTTTGAGAAAAACATATATTTTCTTTTTGAGATGTCTCTATCCGACGTGAAAGTGGGGAGCATTCTGAAAGGGATGAATTGGAATTCTTAGCAAGAAATGTCAATGTGACCTGGGGTTGCTATGGAGATGAAGACTGAAAAACAGGAAAGGGCGAATCAAAAGCCAATTAGATATCCATTTATAGCTGGTCCGAGCAGACATTTAGATCAGATCCTGGTGAAAAAACTGAGCGATGACTAGTGAATAGAGCAGGGACAGTGTTACTGTCAATGTAATACCGATAAAAAAGGACAGAAAGCTGAAAGCAGGGAGAGCAGCAATTGTGGATTGGACAAGTCCACTGCTTGTGTGAGAGTTTAACCAGAGCCAACCAGGCCTTTTCAAGGGGTCAGAGAAGAGAGTTTCTGGGGATTCTCTGCCACCATGGCTGTTGTGAACCATCTGTTTGGATGTCATCCAAATCCAGGAATCTCAGATCGAACATGACTGCCATTGAAAATGACTTAAGGATCAAATCCACTGAATGGGAGGTGAGATATCCACATGCTGTTTTCTTTTATTTATTTATTAGTCACAAGTAGGCTTACATCAACACTGCAATAAAGTTACTGTGAAAATCCCCTAGTCTAGCTCAGAATATAAAACCAGATAGCAAAAGTTTCTACAAATGTATAAAACTAAAAAGAGTGGCTAAAGTAAACATTGGTCCTTTAGAAGACGAGCAGGGGGATGTAATAACTGGAAATGAGAAAATGGCTGAGGCATTGAACAGGTATTTTGTGTCGGTCTTCACAGTGGAAGACACAAATAACATGCCAAAAATTGATGACAGGAAGGCTATGGAAGGTGAGAACCTAGAAACTATCACGAAAGAGGTAGTGTTGGGCAAGTTAATGGGGCTAAAGGTAGACAAGTCTCCTGGTCCTGATGGAATGCATCCCAGGGTACTAAAAGAGATGGCGGGAGAAATAGCAAATGCACTAGTGGTAATTTACCAAAATTTGCTGGACTCTGGGGTGGTTCCTGCAGATTGGAAAACAGCAAATGTGACGCCACTGTTTAAAAAAGGAGGTAGACAAAAGGCAGGTAACCATAGGTCGGTTAGCTTAACTTCTGTAGTAGGGAAAATGCTTGAATCTATCATCAAGGAAGAAATAGCGAGACATCTGGATATAAATTGTTCCATTGGTAAGACGCAGCATGTGTTCATAAAGTGCAGGTAATGTTTGACTAAGTTGGTGGAATTCTTTGAGAACATTACATGTGCAGTGGACAATGGGGATCCTGTGGGTGTGGTGTATCTGGATTTCCAGAAGGCATTTGACAAGGTGCTGCACCAAAGACTGCTACTTAAGATAAAGGTGCACAGTGTTACGGGTAATGTATTAGCACGGCCAGAGGATTGGTTAACTAACAGGAAACAAAGAATGGGGGTAAATGGGTGTTTTTCTGGTTGGTGATCAGTGACTAGTGGTGTGCCTCAGGGATCAGTGTTGGGATCGCAATTGTTTGCGATTTACATAGATGATTTGGAGTTGGGGACCAAGTGTAGTGTGTCAAAATTCACAGATGACACTAAGATGGGTGGAAGAGCAAAGTGTGCAGAGGACACTGAAAGTCTGCAAAGGGATATAGATAATTTAAGTGAGTGGTCTGGCAGATGGAGTACAATGTTGGTAAATGTGAGGTCATCCATTTTGGTAGGAATAACAGCAAAATGGACTATTATTTAAATGGTAAAAAATTGCAGCATGCTGCTGTGCAGAGGGGCCTGGGTGTCCTTGTGCAGGAATCTCAAGGAGTTGGTTTGCAGGTGCAGCAGGTAATTAAGAAGGCAAATGGAATTTTGTCCTTCATTGCTAGAGGATGGAGTTTAAAAACAGTGAGATTATGTTGCAGCTGTATAAGGTGCTGGTGAGGCCACACCTGGAGTACTGTGTACAGTTTTGGTCTCCTTACTTGAGAAAGGATATACTGGCACTGGAGGGGGTGCAGAAGAGATTCACTAGGTTGATTCCGGAGTTGAGAGGGTTGGTTTATGAGGAGAGACTGAGTAGACTGGGGCTATACTTATTGGAATTCAGAAGAATGAGGGGAAATCTTATAGAAACATATAAGATTATGAAGGGAATAGATAAGATAGAAGCAGGGAAGTTGTTTCCACTGGCGGGTGAAACTAGAACTAGGGGGCATAGCCTCAAAATTAGGGGAAGCAGATTTAGGACTGAGTTGAGGAGGAACTTCTTCACTCAAAGGGTTGTGAATCTGTGGAATTCCCTGCCCAGTGAAGCAGTTGGGGCTACCTCATTATATGTTTTTAAGGCAAGGATAAATAAATTTTTGAACAGTAAAGGAATTAAGTGTTACGGTGAGCGGCCGGGTAAGTGGAGCTGAGTCCACAAAAAGATCAGCTATGATCTTATTGAATGGTGGAGCAGGCTTGAGGGGCCAGATGACCTACTCCTGCTCCTAGTTCTTATGTTCTTATTAGTCACCACACTCCGGTGCCTGTTCGGGTGCACTGAGGGAGAATTTAATATGGCCAATGCACCTAACAAGCACATCTTTTGGACTGTGGGAGGAAACCGGAGCACCCGGAAGAAACCCACGCTGACATGGGGAGAACGTACAAACGCCACAGTGACCCAAGCCGAGAATCGAACCTGGGTCCCTGGCGCTGTGAGGCAGCAGTGCTAACCAGTGTACCACCGTGCCTGTGCGGGAAATTAAGCAAGTGCTTGCAACCAAGCAAGGCATATTTGTTTCCTCGACTATTTTAAATTTACCTTTTTATTTGAAATATCATTTGCCTTTTAACTGTTTTAATGATATTGATTTTAGGTGGTTTGTTACAGTCAATCAGTTTCCTTTCCATTGGTGTCACAGGGATTGTTCTTTTAATGTGTTATCGGTGTCTATGGGGATCGTAGCAACATTATGATGGTGTTGACCATTCTTCTCTCTAACTGAAGTAATTCTGTTGTCTGCAGCCTGAGTGATTTATGGATTCTTCAATGACAAAAAAGCAATGGCAGTTATCAGCTCATCGCCTCTTGTGTGCGTGCATCCACAGTTCAATAATGAACAAATTTGACATCAATGCATTCAATTAGATGAGTAGTGCTGCTAATGTGTGTGGTAATGGTGATTATTAGCTCCAATTATATTACACAATTAAATATTTTATAACACATTTCAAAGATCCATGGTTATAAATTGTCCAACAGGAGCTGGGCAGTACATGTCAAAACTTATTTTCCTAGCAAAAGCTTCAATTTTAATTAGCAGAGCTATTTAATTTGTCTTTTACAACTGCACATCTAATTATAGGGGAGGGAAGAATAAAAACGCCTACACACAGAAACACCGTGTGTGTGTATGTACCAAAGACACTCCCCTTATTAACTGTGCATCATCAATTAGGTGACTTATTCTGGTCAATGCTGAAATATATTTCAACAAACTGTGGAAATTACTTCCTTCAGGTGGTTTTGTGAGGGTTTAAAAGTTGTGTCAATGCATTAAATGACCAGCGAGTGCCAGCTAACTTATTCATCGCACTGTCTTCCCACACTGGGCTATGAAATTTGAGGCTAGGTTCAAATGGTATTGTTTCAATGTCAGCTACTAATGCCTCCTCCAAAGTAAATACAAGTCCTGAAAGACTAAATATAGGATCTGAAAAGCCAGTGATGGTAAATTAAATCATTGTTAGCTGGACATCTTTAGTCATCTAATTGTAAAGCATGAGAAAATAAAAAAAACAGCATTTTCTTCCTGGGCAGCGTAAAAATTATTGGGAAATGCGGTTCATTTTAACAAATGCTCAGAGTTATTGTATTCAAGTAATACTGATCAGAATTAATGTCCAAATGCAGCAGTCATGGTCAATGAATTATTTCCCTCTTATCTCTGGAGGCTTGCGTTGAGATGTGCTTCATGCGAGAGCAACATTTAAATGACTATTGGCATGATCCAAGCTAATAAGGTCCCAGCATTAATAAGGAAAGTGAGCCTCGTGAAATGAAGAACCCAACAAGGCCAGAGATATGGAAGCTCTGCTGATCTTAGTGACAGGACCTATTCTAAATTAAGTATACAAATCCTATCTGGCAGTCAACCCGATTGACGGCTTGGCAGCAGGATTGATTTTGCAAATCGAGGCAGCAGGTATAATAGGAGGTCTGAAGCAAGGCACTAATTGTAATGAGTGACAGGAGAGGCACTGGCTGCAATTGGGAGGCAGATAGCAGGAGAGGCTGCACTATTCTAAGGTTCTATAAACACCAGAATCTGCATTCCCTCTTCAGCACTGTGCTGCCCATTTTTCTACATTAGAACAGAGAATACTCTTCAAAAGTAATTTATTGTCTGTAAAGCCCTTTAGGACATCAGGAGGGCATGAGGGTTTCTGTATAAGTACAAGGCTTTTTTTTCATCAAGGTCCGTTGACCTCGGGCGGGATTTTACGGTTTCGGGGCAAACAAGGCTGTAAAGTCCCGCCCAAAGTGCCGGATGATCTCTCGTAGGGTTTCTATGGTGGATCTAGGCTGGGTTCTCTGACCACATCCGTAACTGGGATCGTCCTGTCCCGCTGTTGTGAATGGCATTTTGGTTGAGTGCCAAATTCTTCGTTCTCACTGGCAATGTTGGCGGGACACCTGACATTTGAGAATTCCAGCCATTATCGCACATTTCTGTCGCCATTAGGAAACAACATGGCAAAGGAAAATTCTAATTCCGACTACAAATTTCTATCCTGGAACCAATACAGGTTTAGAAAAAGATAGACTTAATAAACAATATATTGCGAGTTTAGGGAGAAAACTAAAAACAGCATTAAAAAATAAATGTGATCTGCTGGCTGTTCTGGTCCTGCTGGCTATGCATCCCTGCCCTGGGTTTCCTGGTGGCAGGTGGATTCAATGGAAAATCTCATTGAGTGGGGCCAGCAGAAGGGCAGAAAATCACATTGGTCATGTTTAGAAATGGGAAGCACACTTTTGAACAAAAAAAATGTACCAATAACCATTTTCATCCTCTCGTCTCCCACACCATTAACGATACAAGCCAGGTTTAGTTCCAGTTCTGAATCTATGAAGTTACAATGGTAAGGCACGTCTATTTTATTTCTGGGCAATGTAGTCAATATACCAAATTGTCAGCAGAACTGAATATCAAAGCTTCCACCTCCCTCAAAGAGTTAATTAAAAATTCTTGGCAATTTGATTACGAGTTACGGACCTTTCCTTTTCAGAGAAGACAAAGCGAAATCATTTTTGCATTTCAGAAATCACATATTGCTAATAAAATTCAACTGAGTCACAATGGAGGAGGAAGCAGCAGTTTCAGATCAGTTTGTTGGAATTAGAATATTAGCCTTGCAGGTGACTGTTTGCCTGATTTGGCTCAGATGGTTAATTGTTACATACAACATTCCTAATAAATGAAGTGATGCTTACAGGTTCAAAGCCTCTATTCATATTAGGCATGAAGGAATATTGCACTGTTTATAGGTGAGAAAATCATGAGTCAACTGCTCCCACCTTCCCATTAATACTGTTTTGATGCAACATTTTAGGGAGATACATAAGGAAAGGAATCAACCTGCAAACAGGGGATTGGTGTCTTATATAGTCACTGCTCACTGAAAAGATAACCAGGAGAAATCCATTTTTTGCCGATAACTTATTCATGAATATAAAAAAGCTAATTAATACCGTGGTCACTTTAATACAAGACTGGTCTCAGACAGTGTTAACTAGCATCTCATCCATTAACTTCAGTTACTTGAAAACATTGCTGCCTGTATCCTGTCCTAATCAATTCTTGCTCATGAATTACCCATCCTCACTGATCAACATTGGTTCTCAATCTCACAACTTCAAAGTCCCATCCTTGTCTTTAAGCTCTTTATGGCTTTGCTCCTATCTCTCTAAATTAGCAAACCCATAAACTCTCTGTTCCTCTAACTTTGGCCTTCTGTCCATCACATCCCTGGTACTGGTGATCATAGTAAGAAGTCTCACAACACCAGGTTAAAGTCCAACAGGTATATTTGGTAGCAAATACCATAAGCTTTCGGAGCACTGCTCCTCGGAAGGAGCAGTGCTCCGAAAGCTTATGGTATTTGCTACCAAATAAACCTGTTGGACTTTAACCTGGTGTTGTGAGACTTCTTACTGTGTTCACCCCGTCCAACGCCGGCATCTCCACATCATGACTGGTGATCATGGCATGCTCAGGAATTCTTAACAATTCCACTGTTCCCTTCTTTTAAGAACTTCCTGAACACCACCTCCACCAAGCTTTGGTCACACCTCCATATATCGCCATCTTTGATTTGGTGCCCATTATATCTAAATTTTACCATGGTACATTTTTCTACATTAATGATGCAATAAGCAATTGCAATAGTTGTAGCCACATCAGTGTTCACATCAAACTGCACGTGTGGTCAGGCCCATGCACAGACTAGCAGGTACAACAAAGGCCTAGCTCTCTGTTAAATAATGTTCATATGCAGCCACACAAAAAAGTTAAATGTATGTGATATGATGGCATTGACCTTTACCTTAAACTACTGTCAATCACACCATATTGACAGGATGTGATGTATTAGTCCCATGAACCGCGGTCAGTCTGCAAGCAGCAGGATAGAGATCAGATACAATATACTTAGCTCTCAGTGAATACTATCTGTATATTGTCTTACTTTCAACTAAAGAACCACATTATTGTTTTACCAATCTTTGTGTATGATTGGTGCATTTACATCAGAGAGGAAGAACATAACACCATGTATTGATAAAACTGGCCATTCTCATCAACAACAGTTTAAAGGGAATATTGAGTCGCACACAAGGACAAAGATTGATTTTGGTTTCTTATAGCTACAAATGAAATTGTCATGAGAGCATCTTAACCTGCACTCACCATCACCATTGTGCTTGCTGAACTATGTTTGCTCTGATCCTTCGACAGTTCCAATTTAAAATTCTCATCCCCAAGTTTAAATCTTTATCCTTTCATCCCTCTATGTCCGAGAAATCCGTATCCATTCAACTCGGCATCCTGCACTCCTTTTACTCAGCCACTTGGGGGCAATACATTCAGCTGCTTGGAGCCTGAGTTCTGGAATTGCCTCCCCAAACTCCTCGTCCTTTAAAACTGTCTCTTTGATCCATCCTAACATATCCCACTTTGACTTGGTCTCAATTTATGTTTTAATTCTGTCCTATGAAATGCCTTGGGACATAATTTTACATTATTAATGCTACATAAATGCAGGTTGTTCTCCTTTTAAGGAAATGAATAGTTTCTTCCACGGCACTTCCTGCATTTTGAATGTGGTCAACAGGCATCCTTCAAACAACATCACTAAACATGCTATCAGGCTTCTATCATTTCTATCTGCAGAAATTGGCTGTAGCATTTCCTGCACAGCAATGATTACACTCTAAAAGATTTAGAATCAGAATCATAGAATCCCTGCAGTGCAGAAGTAGGCCATTTGGCCCATTGAGTCTGCACCGACCGACAATTATCCAGGCCTTCTCCCCCACCCTATCCTCATAACCCCACACATTTTACCATGGCTAATCCATTTTAGCTACATACTTTGGGACTCTAAGGAGTAATTTAGTAAGGCCAATCCACCTAACCTGCACATCTTTGGAATGTGGGAGGAAACCTGAGCACCTGGAGGAAACCCACTCAGACATGGGGAGAATGTGCAAACCTCACATATATAGTCACCCAAGGCTGGAATTTAACCTGGGTCCCAGGTGTTGTGAGACAGAAGTGCCACTGTGCCACCCAGTAGCTGAGAAGTGTTTTGGGAGGTTATAAGAAATAGGGGTGGGATGTAGATAGAAAGTAACAGAAGTACACCATTTAGACCCTCAAACCTGTTGTGCCATTCCATGAGATCATGGTTAATCTGCAGCCTAATTCCATATACCTACCTTTTCCCATATTCTTTAATATGTTATTTGTCATTTATATTAATGATTTGGATAAGAATTTAGTAGGCATGGTTAGTGAGTTTGCAGATGACACCTAGATTGATGGCATAGTGGACAGTGAAGAAGGTGATCTAGGATTGCAACGGGATCTTGATCAATTGGGCCAGTGGGCTGACGAATGGCAGATGGAGTTTA
The DNA here is from genome assembly GCF_964213995.1 of Mustelus asterias. NCBI lineage: Eukaryota > Metazoa > Chordata > Chondrichthyes > Carcharhiniformes > Triakidae > Mustelus > Mustelus asterias. The sequence continues at coordinate 86,089,132 of NC_135808.1, read as the reverse complement.
ATTTAGATAAATGCGAGGTGATGCATTTTGGTAGATTGAATCAGGGCAGGATTTACTCAGTTAATGGAAGGGCGTTGGAGAGAGTTATAGAACAAAGGGATCTAGGGGTACAAGTTCATAGTTCTTTGAAAGTTGAGTCACAGGTGGACAGAGTGGTGAAGAAGGCAGTTGGCATGCTTGGTTTCATCGGTCAGAACATTGAATACAGGAGTTGGGACTTCTGGTTGAAGTTGTACAAGACATTAGTAAGGCCACACTTGGAATACTGTGTACAGTTCTGGTCACCCTATTATAGAAAGGATATTATTAAACTAGAAAGAGTGCAGAAAAGATTTACTAGGATGGTACCGGGACTTGATGGTTTGAGTTATAAGGAGAGGCTGGATAGACTGGGACTTTTTTCTCTGGAGCGTAGGAGGCTTAGGGGTGATCTTATAGAGGTCTATAAAATAATGTGGGGCATAGATCAGCTAGATAGTCAATATCTTTTCACAAAGGTCGGGGAGTCTAAAACTAGAGGGCATAGGTTTAAGGTGAGAGGGGAGAGATATAAAAAGGTCCAGTGGGGCAATTGTTTCACACAGAGGGTGGTGAGTGTCTGGAACAAGCTGCTAGAGGTAGTAGTAGAGGCGGGTACAATTTTAAGATTAAAATTAAAAGACAATTTTGTCTTTTAAAAAGTGTTTAGACAGTTACATGGGTAAGATGGGAATAGAGGGATATGGGCCAAACACGGCAATTGGGACTAGCTTAGGGGTTAAAAGAAGGGGAGGAATGGATAGGTTGGGCCGAAGGCCTGTTTCCATGCTGTAAACCTCTATGACTCTATGTCACTCTCAATTACAATTGATGTCTTTTCTATTGGCACTTCAGGATGAGAATTCCAAACTTCTACCAGCCTTAATGACTTAGATGAGGGGATTGAATGTAACATATCCAATTGTGTTAATGGTATAAAGTTAGGCAGCAAAGTGAGCAGTGAGGAAGATCAATAGAGGCTGCAGAAGTATATAGGGCTGGGTGAATAGGTAAGAACATGTCAGATGGAGAACAATATGGTGAAGAATGAAGTTTTGGTCACCTTATTTAAGGAGAGATATACAATGCATTGGCAATAGTTCAGAGAAGATGATTCCTGGGGTGAGAAGGGATTGTCTTATGAGGAAAGGCTGAGCAGGTTGGGGTTGTACTCATTGGAGTTTAGAAGAATGAAAGGTGACTTCACTGAAACAGATAGGAATCTGAGGGGGCTTGATGGGCGCTAGATGCTAAGAGGATGTTTCCCCTTGTGTGGGAATCTCAAACTGAGGGTGACAGTTTTAAAATATGGGGCTAAGATGGAGATGAGGAGGAATATCTTCTTTCAGATTTAGAATTCTCTTCCCCAGTGAGCGGTGGATGTTGGGTCATTGAATATATTAAAGGCAGAGTTAGACAGACTTTACATTGGCAAATGAATCAAGGGTTCTGGGAGACAGGCAGAAAGTGCAACTAAGGCCACATCAGGTCAGCCATGATCTTACCAATCGGCAGAATGGGCTTGAGAGGCCAAATGGTCTACTCCTGCTCCTCGTTTTTCTCATCTAATGTTCTTACTCAAGTTATCCATTTTGGTAGAAAAAAATTAAGAAAGCAAATTATTTTTTGAATGATGAAAAGATAGGGCCAGAATTTTCCATCTCTCCACACCCCCCCACCCCCTCCCACCCCACCCCCAACCACCATCACCACCACCATCACCATCACAGGCTTTCTCTTTGCGGAGGTGGCAAGCTTTTGGCTGCTGGTGAGAGCTTCTGGTTGCACCAAAATCAACGGCAATTTATATAGCTTTCTGCCCTGCTGCCGGGGAACCTGCCGCAGAAGGTCCACTTTGGTGGACCAGAAGATCTTGCACATGGGAAGAGCTGGAAAAATCTAGCCCAGGAAGTGTTAGAAGAGAGACCTAGTTTTCCAGGTGTGGTCTAACCAGAGCGTTGTATAGCTAAAGCATCACCCCAACCCTCTTGTATTTCTAGTCCTCTCGATATAAAGGCCACCATTCCAGAGAGCTTTTTTTCATTTTCAAATTGCATATTAATCCTTAACAATCTGGGCATGCTTTCTTTAAAAAGATTCTGAGTTTACTAGATGTTGGCAATGCCCAAAGCTATAAACTCACATTCACATAACTTGCTTTCAGGAAACAACAGAGGGCATCAGTGTCCCAATGTGGTTCAGTGCTGCATTGTGTCAACTTCCTCAATTACACATTCTTATGAATTAAATATTTGTAATCTTTAAATCATCCATATGGCCTGCTTTCCTAATAAACTATAGAGAAATCCACCATTACACAAAAGGTTTAATCCGATTTCAACTTTTTACTGCACAGAATACAACTAATCAATGCATGAATTTCCACCTTAAGCTTTGAAATGAATTTAACCCCAAGGATGGGTGTGAGAGTGAGTGTGAGAGTGAGTGTGAGTGTGTGAGAGTGAAAGTGAGTGTGACAGTGAGAGTGTGACAGTGAGAGTGTGACAGTGAGAGTGAGTGTGTGTGCAAGTGTAAGAGTGTGTGAGAGTGAGAGTGTGAGTGAGAGTGTGAGAGTGAGAGTGAGTGTGAGAGAGTGAGGGTGAGAGTGTGAGTGTGAGAGTGAGAGTGTGAGTGAGTGTGAGAGTGAGAGTGAGTGTGAGAGAGTGAGAGTGGGAGTGGGAGTGTGAGAGTGAGAGTGTGATTGAGAGTGTGAATGTGAGAGTGAGAGTGTGAGTGTGAGAGTGGGTGTGAGTGTGAGAGTGAGAGTGAGTGAATGAGTGTGAGTGAATGAGTGTGAGTGAGAGTGAGTGAATGAGTGTGTGAGAGTGTGAGTGTGAGAGTGAGAGTGAGGTCGGGGGTGTGGGGGTGCTTGAAAACAAAAAGAAAAGACAAGCCTGATCCCAAGCTGCCTACTTCTGGTTTTCAGGTGGATTAGAGGTGGATACGAACCTGGTGGTCATGTATTCTGAGCAATCAGAAAGAGAGATACGAATGACTGGATGGAACAGTTAAATGTTTTTCCAGCAGTTTCCAGCAGTAGGCAGAAGGAAGCATGAGAGCTTTTCCTTAGTCCACCAAACAATTCTGCTAATCTCCACTTGAACAGATGTCACCCTAACCCAGCAATCAAACTCCTGAGGCTGATTTTTTCCCCCCTGCCAGCGGCAGGTTTTGTAATCGGGGACGGGGTGGGGGGGCAATACTGCCCCGGGCTGGAAAATTTGGGGAGAGGCCAGCAGGAAAACAATTTGGAATTTTCCCTCACCGCTTTTATGTTGGGCTCAAGGTGGGTGAGTTGGATTTCCCACCGATCCATGGCAGCAACCCCACTGAATGCATTACCATGTCATGAATGCTCATTAAAAATGCTACTTGCTAGATTCATGTCGCCCCTCCCAATCACAGGATCATAGAATCCCTATAAGGCAGAAGGAGGCCATTCGGCCCATCAAGTCTGCACCGACCACAATTCCACCCAGACCCTATTCCCCTAACCCTTCATATTTACCCTGCTAATCCCCCTGACACTAGGGTTAATTTAGCATGGCCAATCAACCTAACCCACACATCTTTGGACTGCGGGAGGAAACCGGAGCACCCAGAGGAAACCCACAAAGACACAGGGAGAACGTGCAGGCTCCACACAGACAATGACTCGAAGCCAGAATTGAACCCGGGTCCCCGGCACTGTGAGGCAGCGGTGCTAACCAGTGTGTCATCGTGCCGCCCCAAGTGGCAGGTCAGTGGGAAGTTAGACCAGTCTGAATCATGTTTGGATATAAGAGGTGTGCAGCTCTCGGCTCTCGCTTCTCTCATGACTTTGAGGTGAGTGCAACACTAAAAGCCTACCCGCAACAGCGCCGTTGATTCTCACCAAATTCTCACCAGATTCTCACCAAAATCAGTGAAACGCCACACTGCTGGGGAGTTGCAGGCTTGTGTTCTTTAGTGCCTTCCTGCATTATCATGGAAGGTGGTACTTGGAGGCTCAGTTAGGGCAGCAACCCAGACAGAGACCAGCATTGCAGAGTGGCAAAGGGTTGGGAGAGTGGGAGGATGGGAGGGGGGGCGGGGAGGGGGGGGGGGTGGGGGTGGAAAGGAGGGAAGGAAACACTGGGGGACATTGATAAAGTGGGGGGGGGGGGGGGTTGGCCGCAGGCACAGTTGGAGTGCAGGGTGGGGAAATGATGGCAGGCAGAGGTGAAGCTGCAACCCAACATGAAAGACAGGAACACAATTTGGAATTTTCCCTTGGGGCTGCACGCAGACTCAGGAGTGTGAGAGGGGGAGGTTTAAAAAAATGGTACCTGGGCGAGGCGACTTCTTGCGAGCTGTCCCCTCTAATTCCATCTTCTACGCTCATTCTATGCTTTTAAAACTTGACTCCTTTTGTTCTCTTTAAATCTCTTACAGATTTGGTGATCCTCCAGACTCTGAAACTGAGCTTTCTCTTCACCCTATCTGTAACTGTAACATTATATTCTGCACCCTCCCCTCTCTGTCTCCCCTATGTACTCTGAACGGTATGCTTTCTCTGTATAGCGTACAATGAACAATACTTTTCACTGTATCCCAATACGTGTGACAATAATAAATCAAATCAAAGAGGGTGAGGCTTGCACACAGAGTTATGGAGGTGGGGAGGAGAAAGGATTGTATATATGCAAAGGATTGCAACGAGACTCATGGAAGGGGGAGGGGCGTGGACAGGCTGTGTTGTCAGCAGTTTGGAAGGAATGGTAGAACAAAGAGAAAGACAATCATGGTCCCTGCTCTGGGGCCAAGTAGTCAAGGTGCCAGAGTCATGTGAGTTGTGGGGCTTTGCAGGACATTCTACAGGGCGATGCCTGGCTCACACATCGTAGTCCTGATCCAGGGAAGGTCAATGGCCGTGTGCTCAATTGGGAAAAGGCACAGCTTGGTGTGCATGATGCAGTCATGGTCTTACTGTGTCTGTCTTTGTACTGGGCTGCTGATGGAATAGTCAGGGTTAGGGGAAACATCTGCAGTCTGTAAAGGTGGAAAACTTAGCATAGTAGATGTTTGTGAAACTTTCCTGTGGGTCTCCTTTGTACATAACTTTGCACGCAGTCTTGAGATGGGAGGGGAGGGGTGGTGGTTAGGTCTGCAGTGTGCATAATTATGGGTTCAGGTGGGGGGGGGGGGTGGGTGCGTTGGAAAAACAACAATGGGATCCAGGATTATTGGGGAAGCTGGAAAATAATGGGTGGAATCTCTACCTGCACACCGTGGGGTTCCAGGAAGATTGGAGGGACAATAACAGTCATGGAGGGAGGGTCAAAGTTGATCTTGACACCATCATCTTGTTAATCAAAGTTATGGTGCAGTCAGAAATTGAGATTGGAAAGTAATCTAGATGTGATTGGTTGGAGTGTCGGGGAACCCAAGACTGCACTGGGGGCCCCAGTTCTCTGCCTCAATCTGCTTGCACTCAAAACATTGGAATTAAGTCAAAAATGAAAGAAAAGTGGAAGATCTTGAGAAGGTTCCTTTGGAGCCATTGCCATTTTTAACACTCTAAAGATAGACACAGGAGTCATTGACCTCACAAAACAGTCACTCCATTTCAGTTTTAACACACAGGAATGTAAAAATTGGAGGTACAACTGCTGGATATATGGCAGATTATCAATGAAAGCCTTTAATGTGCTTTCTCCAATTGGCATGTACAATGGGTATCCAGTCATTACTTGTGTGCAGGTTAGTTTAATAAGTATGCCACATCGGAGATTGGAGGAATGAGTTTGGCAAGATGTGCATGTAATTAAGGCATCCAAACTTTTTACAACATCTGTGGGATTGAGATGTTAAGTGTCAGGATTGGCATCTTGGTCACCTCGCTTTGTGAGTTTGCACCTCAGCTACTAGGCTGTATCAGTGACAAAGCTAGTAGTGCTGACGCAATCCGATGTCATGACAATGTTTGTTGTTTGGGATTTGGGGCTTTATTATCTTTCCCTGTCATTTGGGGCGGCACGGTAGCACAGTGGTTAGCACTGCTGCTTCACAGCTCCAGGGACCTGGGTTCGATTCCCGGCTCGGGTCACTGTCTGTGTGGAGTCTGCACATTCTCCTCGTGTCTGCGTGGGTTTCCTCCGGGTGCTCCGGTTTCCTCCCACAATCCAAAGATGTGCGGGTTAGGTTGATTGGCCATGGTAAAAAAATTGCCCCTTAGTGTCCTGAGATGCGTAGGTTAGAGGGATTAGTGGGTAAAATATGTAGGGATATGGGGGGTAGGGCCTGGGTGGGATTGTGGTCGGTGCAGACTCGATGGGCCGAATGGCCTCTTTCTGTACTGTAGGGTTTCTATGATTCATTAAACTGTTATATCTCTAATTCCTCAGAGGAAAGGGAGAAACAAGAGTGAAACCTGGGCTCAATGCTACCTTCTTGATGGTGCTCATGGAATGGAAGAGGAGAAGGAGGGCCTAATAGTGCCAACCATTGTTTGGAAAGGAGGCTGTGCCTGAAGTTCAGGGTCCAGGGGAGTTCCAGCAACAGCAAGAATATAAGGAGGTTAGACCTGTACTACAGAGGTGACTTGCTGAAGAACACTCCCATCTGCAGATGAGTGAGACAGTGCCCCACACATTTGTTCAGGCATCTGGTGGATTATACCTGCCACATTCTGTGGGAGGATCTAATGTTCTGTGGAGGTGGAGGACATCCCCTGCCTGTGGCCCTGAAGTTCACTGCCATGCTCAATTTCTTTGCCTGTGGCTTGTTCCAGAGCTCCAGTGGATCCGTGCAGCGTCTCACAGGCTGCCACACATAAATGCATCAAGGAGGTGACAGGTGCCCTCTACTCATTATTATGTGAGGTTCATAGTTGAAGAAGATAGCCAGGCTGATAGATTTGATGGTTTTGCAGCTCTCTCAGGCTTCCCTAGATTGCAGGGTGCAATCAACTGCACACACCCAGCCTTGAGAGCTTCATGGCATCATCCCCAAATGTCCATCAATTGGAAAGGGCTCCATTGATCAATATTCAACTGGTGTGAGATCATCGGAAGCATATAATACAAGTGTGTGCAGGTACCCTGGGAGTTCAATGACTCATACATCCTGAGTCATGACCAGGTGCCTCACATAATCAAAAGACCTCAATGAGCATCGGGATGGTTGCTTGGTGGCGAGGGGTACCCACTCAAATGATGGCTTCGGACACCCTCCGAGTGATTAGGAGGAGAGATACAACAAAGCGCATAGCTTCACACAATCCATAATCAAGCAGACCACTGACATTCTGAAGTTGCACTCCTGATATTTGGACTGCTCAGGTGGGGCTCTGCAGAATACTCCTGAGTAGGTCTGTTGCGTCAGTCACAATCTGCCACTTCAAACCTTGCCTCCTTGGATGGTGCAGAGCAGGAGGGCAAGGAAACTTCTGACTCAATGTTTGACTCATCTCCCTCTAATATCCGATTGCCAGCCTGACCGACCCAATGTCTATTCCCCAATAGCCCTAAATGTCCAATTCACCTCTAGTTTGTGCTTTGGCTGGTCACCCACTCAACAGCCAGGCAGCTGCTCAAATTGGCTGGCCACAGCCAGGAAACATACAAAAAAACACTAGCATTTTTCTAACCAGGTCTCCCATTAAATTAAACCCCTCACACCTCCCTGCCCACACCCATTACTCCAGCCTTCTCACCTGATAGTTATTAATAACTTACATTTATATTGCACCTTCAATGTAATAAAACATCCCAAACTGTTTCACTGGAACTTTATCAAACCTAATTTGACACCAAACCATATTAAAAGCTCAGGAGAGATGGCCAAAGGGTTGCTTAAAAAGACAGGTTTTAACTAATGTGTTAAAGGAAGAAAGAGATTTACAGAGGTAGGGAGGCCGAGGGTGGGAATTCCAGCATTTAGGGCCCAGGCAGCTGAAGGCATGGCCAGTAATGGCGCACTGATTAAAATAGGGGATGCACTGGAGGTCAGAATTGGAAGAACAGGGATCAGAGGGTTGAATATGAGGGCCTTGTGTCGCACTGATGGCCCAAAAGAAGCAACTGTCTGACTTCAGAACCCAAAGACTTCGCTTTTTAAATGTCAGAGGCTGATGTGCTGCGTTTTTACTAAGGCTGAGATCATATTCCGTTCACTTTTTTTCTAACAACATAGCTGAAATTAAGAACTATGAAGAAAACGGTAAATGCAAACTTGTGTATTACAACAGTATGACACTGTATTACAATGCAGCGATTCAATGCCTTTCTTGCTCTTAACATTACACTCCCTCAGATGGTTCTTTATTTTCTCTCTCATTTCTCTTCTGTTATCTCAGTATTCCATGCACGCTGTTCTTTGCTAGAAATTTAGCTCCCCTGGGTAGTTGATACGTTGACCTAATTTCCAGCATTAAAGTAGTTAATGCTGTATCAATAAACTCCTTCAAAAAGCTGGAAAAATGCCTGGTTTCTAATAGAACTAAAATTTATTGGGATGAATGTAGACAAAGCCGATCAAATGCTCTATGGAACACAGTGGTTTCCTGGGCTTCTGGGACTGTGGGAATGTTGGTATGGGAACTAACTGGCCAGCTTTGAATAATCTGCAAATGTAATGTAGACTTATTACGAATAAGAAGAATTTCTGTACAGCTTTTCTTCAGGAGATCAGATATGTGGAATACAGTCTATAACAATGGAAATTGGACAATATCTGTTGAAGTAATAGACCTAATTTGAATATTTTTCTTTATCCTGACCTGTTTGAGTTGGAGAATTTTGTATGTGTGCTTGAGCTTGGCATGGCAACCCCTCAAACCTCTAGTTTTTTGCACTGTGCGAGTAATGCTTGTTTTACCCTCCAGGAACAGGTAACTGGAGGGGAAACAGGTCAATATTTTCTAAGCAGTTGAACTGGTGTTCTCAATGGTTAAATTGATAAATTGATTGTCATGGAATCATAGAATCCCTACAGTACAGAAGGAGGCCATTCGACCCACAGAGCTGCACCGACCACAATCCCACCCAGGCCCTATTCCTGTAACCCCACACATTTACCCTGCTAATCTCCCTGACACTAGGGTCAATTTAGCATGGCCAATCAACCTAACCCACAGATCTTCGGACTGTGGGAGGAAACCGGAGCACCTGGAAGAAACTCATGCAGACACAGGGCGAAAGTGCAAACTCCACACAGACAGTGACCCAAGGCCAGAATTGAACTGGGCCCCTGGCGCTGTGAGGCAACCACTGTGCCACCATGCAGCCGTGTGTAGAACAAAAAACTGTGCCTCTCTGTGTGTAAAACAAAAAACTAAGTCACTGGCAAGAACTGCCAGTTCCAATCTTTGGTCTCTGTGTGGTTAACTGACCTTTGTAAGTACTTAAATAAGAACATAACAAATGCTATTAACAACCCCAGGTGACGGAGTAGAAAAAATAGCCAGCCGTCCTGCTCATGATCATGTGACATGTGCTGGAATGTGCACGTGGACATTAAGATTGAACTTAGCTCTGATGCTTCTATGACTTTAGCTCAGATGCTTCTGTGGCCTTATGCCTTGTTGACACTCATTCTTTAGGGCCACAGGAAGAATGGCTACTTGGATGAGCATTGGAGGAATGGAAATCCCCATGCAATCATTCTCTTCCATGAGCCAATACCATTAAAAAGGGAGAAGATGGAAAAGTAAAAGAAAGCCTTATTCTGTGGAAAAAAATAATGAAAATACATAGCATTATACTTATGGAGTGCAAAAGCACCAACGGTGCCATTTAATAACTTCCAAAATGCAATAAAATTGAAGGAACATGAAATATATCCATGCTTTTGTTTAATCGCTTCATATAAAAATCTCTTAAAAGGTTTCTGAACACAATATACAATACTATACCATACATTGTGTGAGACTGAGAAAACATTAAGGAAATTGCCACCTGAAACATTGCAATGTTTAACAGACATACAAACCCATTACTCATGCAGACATTCCAATCTGCTAAACCGTTTTGAACACAATTTGGACCAAAAGCTTAAATGTAGTTTACAAGATACTGACATCAGACTGCAATTATTTTTTTGTTTTGTAGCTTTAAGTTCTTAACAGTTATCCCAGACATTGCTTCACAGTTGCACATTAAATAGTTTTAGACTGTAATCTGTGGTGGACTAGTTTAGATAACTGAAAAAAACCTTGACACAAATATCTGTAATTTCTGGGTTCCATATGTCTCTTTATCACTACTGTTCAGGTTCTACTATATTACACAATAATAAAAAAATCAATGGTAAGAAGGGGAGAACTCTCACCTGGAATTTTCTACACAGTAACACCACCACTCTACAGGCAATGTTAGTGTATAAATTAATAATTTACAATAAACATTACAGTATGTACATGATATAAATACATGGTTCTAAATAGAAATGAGCAAGCTATAAGAATGTGATTAGCAGTGTTGTACAAAGGATGGCACACAAAACAAAAAATACCAACTGACATAAAAGAATTTAAATACATCAAAATAAATTAAAGGGTCGGTGGATTCAAGTGAATAGCGTCATAGTCCTGCGTGATACACTTAAAAGATATTTAAATGCTCACCAGTGACTCCAAATATAACTCTTGTTGCCACGTTTTATTTTTTTTAAACTGCATGTTAGAAGCAGCCTGCACCTAGACATTTTGTTTTTCTTGGACTGTAATATCATGAATAGGAACAATAGGCAGTGGTGTGAGCAATTTTAAAGTATTAACAGAGGAACAAGGTGTAACTCCAACGCATTGGTAAGCTGACTGATGGCCTTGATTTATGTGACTATCCAGTGGAATATATTTCCCTTTGAAGAGGCATTTTAAAAATGTATTTTTTTATTACGTCTAAGAATAATGGTAACACAAAATGCTGCAGCTACTGGAAGTCTGAATAAAACAGAAAATGCGGGGCATACTTGGCACATCTGGAGCAAATTTGGAGAGAGAAACAGAGTTAACGAGTCAGACTGTTGACTTTTCATCAGCATTTTTATCCATTAGTTCTGCATCCCCAGGTGCTGCCAGACCTGCTGAGTACTTCCAGCATTTTCTGCTTTTATTAATGGTATCGGGATGTGCCGGACTCCCGGCCGACCATGGATCATGCAATGTTCATTAACATCAGTCTGTTTTAGAAGTACAGACGTGAAAATATATGAACCCAAAAAGCTGAAATTTCCTCCCATCCTGTAGCTTTCATTTTAAAGAGTAGAGAGAAGAAATATTCACTACATTTCCTTCTCCCACATGATAATTATCAGACATTGAACTGGTTAGTTAAATCAGAATTACATGAATAATTTGTTTCACCTTATTAATGTCTACAGTTAATAAGTATTCTAATGAACAATTTTCCAGCGTGCATTCATGATTTTGAAAAACAAGAAATTCTGTTCTGAAAGAATTAAGAAATTTTATGCCAACTAATAAACTGGGAATCTAATAGCTGACAGGTTGCATTAAAAATTATAAAGTTGTTTATGAAAATTGTATCTTTACATCGAGGAAGTCCCAGCTCTCATTGATTTCTTTCCATTTTGCAAAGGGGGAGATTGTCATGGCAACATTTAAATGGCTGAATGTTTTGATCATATAATTAAGAAACAGTAGAGTTAAAAATAATATAATGCAAACATGAATCTCATTAGTTGTGTTTAGTTCAGGTGATTATATAATGTGGAAGCAGCATACTGTCTCTACCTTTTCTTTTTGATTTATATTTTTGTATCCATCAAGATAGGGACTTCAGTACTCAGAGATGTAACACTATCCCATTTCAGGCACCCAGTGTTATCATTAAATATGGTATAAAACAAGAAAGCACCCTTGAGTTCGCCTCACTAGCAGGCCTTAATCATTGCCTCAGAAGGACACCCCCAACTACACTAAATTAACTGCAATGATGGGGGAGCATGTATTAGTCTTTAATTGTTATTCCATATTGGATGATTGGTATTCCTCATCTCTTGAGATTTTGAAAATGTTTTCGCTGCCTAAATTAACCATTCTGGTAGCCTCTCAGAGTGAACTTGCCCATTTAGACCCAAATCTCTGGACTAATAAATAATTATATGCTGTGAGTTTGTGGGAGTGTTGAGATCACCCTAAATTCAACTCACTGAGGACCCAGCAAAGAGAGGAGACTTTCAACTCATGAGTTGGAACAGGATTTGAACTCTCAGAGCTGAAAAGCCATGTTCAAACTTATTGAACCACCCAATCTATTACCTATATCCTTTTAACTACAGAACTATAGTGATCTGGGGTTGTCAATTGACACTTAACTAGATTTCAAGGGGATAATTTTCACATTGTGGCTAGATCATCAAGTTTTCATCATTAAGCCATGTTAATTTGCCTTTTCTCTTAGGTGTTGGACTGTGGCAGTGTGTAATAAGCAAGTACTCAAAGCCTCCTAAAATGTTATTCTTAAAAAAGCTAGGTAAAAAACAAAATGGTTTTACGATTGAATTTCTTTTGGGATACTTTAAAATAGGTTACGAACAGTTAATCCATTTGAATTTTCAAAGTAAAGGTGCACCAAAGAATAACTTTTCAAAAGCAGTTTGCAGATAACTCTAAGGTATTGCCATTTTATCTATGAAGGGAACCGGAAGACTTAATTCTAAATTCTCTTAATTTTGAAAAAAATTATAAATGGATTTGTTCGTGTACTGTTCTTTATATGTAGAAAAGTTTTGTTAGGACTTTAGTAAATTGTGTTCAATTAAATAAAACACATTTGGAAGGACAAAAACATTTTTCAAAAGGCACACAGTCCTAAGACATAATTTACTGAACAAAGAACAGTTTCCTACATGAAAAGCTAGTTCATAAGTTTGAGACTGTCATACAGTCTCAGTGCCTTGCAGTACAAAATCTCTCAGTGTTGTGTCATCCATTTGCATGCTCATCCCCAGTTAAAACTTAGACGGCTTTTGTGCAATAGTTTCAAATAAACTTGGCTTGCAGTTAAGCCCACACTTTAAAACTCCTAAATGTTTCATCTACCTTCGGCCCTCCAATCTTGCCGTCAATGTTAATTGATCATCTGAACCAGAGTGGTAAGCTTTCATTTGCAAAACCTTGGGTTTAAAACCAACATCATAGGTTTTCCCCTATGGATAATTTGTGCACGTGACCATAAGTAAATGTCCACTCTTGTAGAGTATTTACGTATCTACAGGTGATGTGTCTTCAGTGAGGGGATCTGCTTGTGTCTCTTCCATCTCAGTCTCCTGGCTTTCTGACTCCAGTGCGACAAATATCTTTGTTTCACAACTCTGACAACTGCTGTCCTCTTCCCCCTGACTTGTTTCCTCTTTCTCAGTCCCTTCTGAATCTTCATCTTCTTCCAGTGTGAGTTCAAACTGAAATTTTTCAGAGGAATACTGCCCTTCTTTCCCTTGTTCATCAGGGGAAGGGGAAGGGCTCTGGGGGATCATACTTTGATACCAATTCCTATTATCCTCTAACGTGTCCAGTATATCCTGAGCATCAGGATGAACTAGATCTGCCCAGGTTTCCCATAAAGGGTGTGCAATGTAGTCAATGAATCCAACCTAGGGAAAAGATTGGCATAATAAGTATTTAATACAGTCTCTAAACAAGTCAAAATAAAATTAATCCCATATTTTCACAAACAAGGTAAATTCCATAAATATTCCAAAAGACAGAATCAAAGTATATACAACTGCAGGTTATTCCTATATTCACTGCACTTTTATATAACATTATTGATATTTAAATAATTTTCTTAAACCGTAACACAAAGCAGAGAAGTGCAGGTCCATGAGCATTGTAGGAAAAATGCTAGCATATTGTTTCAATCAGAATTCATTATCAGAATATTGTCAGGCAAAGGCACCCTTCAGAGGAATTGCCAAGAAGGCACAGGGAGAAAAGCATATAGGCAAATGAACAGATAATGAAATATTTCTTTTAAAAACAGAGGCTGAATACAAAACAGGATCACCCCTTTTAATAAATCAATAACACCTAACCCACTTTCTCGCTGTATCATAGAAAGAAGAGAGTAGCGGTGAATGATCAATTTTTCAGACTGAAGAAAGCATATAATCACATCACCCAGGGATCAGTATTTGGACCACTGTTCTTTCTGATATATATTAATGACTTTAACCTAGGTATACAGGACACAATTTCAAAGTTTTCAAATGATGCAAACCTTGTAAATGTAGTTAACTGTGAGGAGGATAGTAGCAAACTTCAGAGAAACACACGGGGGAGTTGATTCTTCCAAAAAAATGCTATGTGTTGAATTGGCGTAAAAACTGGAGTAAATCCGGCTGGTATTTTCAGCGGGAGTTCAAAATGCATCTTCCACACTCTGTGAGAGTGCAGAGTGCACTAGCGTAAATCATTCTAAAAAGCTGGGGGCGGGGTCTATTCCAGCAGGAGAGGTCGGCAGCATTGCGCTGAGTGGGCCACTGCGCATGAGCCGTTCTGTCAGTGCCGAGATTGGCGCATGCGCAGTAGCCCACACTGCCGGCCTCCCGATTGCTGGCTAGCTCAATCGCTGGCCAGTCTCATGAACCCTCATCACTAGCCTTACAATCCCCCCCCCCCTCCCCCCGAACAGGTCCAAAAGCAGCACAGCGGGCTGGGAGAATCGCCCTCATGAATTTGGAAGACACAACATGGAACATGAAATTTATTGCAGAGAAGGATGAAGAGATGCTTTTTGGAAAAAAAGTGGAGATGCAATATAAACTAAATGGTAAACTAAATATACACTAAATGGTAAAGGAAGAATTCAGGAACAAACCTGGGGGTTTACACACACAAATCTATGAAAATGGCAAGTTAATAGAACTGTTTAAAAAATCTCTATTTATAAAGCAAAGGAATCCACAGAGGTGCAGAGGACAAAAGTAAGATAATTATGCTAATAATAAAATTGACTATGAAGTTTTTGAACTCTTTTGCTTGTCAACTACAGAAGCTATCACTTACCTGGGATTTTTCAACTATTGCAGTGTGCTTGTCACACATTGGGCTGATTTCCATGCCTCGTTCTCGCTCTTTGTCTCCCTGATGAAAGAATTCATCCATGATTCGATCTGTCCACTGTCTGTACAACTCCAGAGACTTTGTAGGATTGCTCAGATCAGCACAGTGCACCATGTTACGAAGAACCTGGAACCAAAGTAACAAAGGCTTATTTAGAATCTTCTGAAATAAAATATCACAGAACTATCTTATAATAGCACCATTAGGGGAGGTGGCGGTGTAGTGATATTGTCACTGGACTAGTAATCCAGAGGCACATGCTAACATTCTGAGGACGTGGGTTCGAATCCACTATAGCAGCTGGTGGAATTTAAGTTCAATTAATACATTTAAATGAAAAGCTAGTCTTGCTAATAGTGATCATGATTGTCATAAAAACCCATCTGGTTCACTAATGTCATTTAGGGAAGGATACCTGCTGTCTTTACCTGGTCTGGCCTCCAGAACCATAGCCCTCTGAAATGGCCTACCAATCCACTCAGTTGTATTATAATTGTTACAAAGGCCGAAATTCTCTGAGGCTGTATGCCCCACCACCACAGCAGGTGAGAACAAAGAATTTGGCACTTAGCCAAATCACCATTCACAGCAGCGGGATCAGAGAATCCCAGCCACGGATGAGGTCGTAGGATCCCGGCCTGTGTCTACAAAAACGAATGCCAAACTATGTCCCATCCAGATTTGGAACTATTTCACATTCCCTCACCGACGCTCAATCAAAATCTTGAAACTCTCTCCTGAACAGCAAAATGGGTGTATCTACAATGTGGCAATTCAAGGAGGCAGTTCACCACCACTTTCTCAAGGGCAATTAGAGATGGACAGTAAATACTGGCCTAGCCAGCGGTGCCCACATCTCATGGAATTTTTTTTTAAAAGCAGGCTTTTCTGGAGCCCCTCTGTTATAATGCTCAGTAGGAGCAGCACACCCCAGGATCACTGGGATGGTACTCTATAGGCATTCTTAGCACAGACCCTTCTCTGGTAGGAGCAGGAAAACAAGATAATGATGTTGGCTTCCCAGGCTTCCAGTTCTGATGTAGAAAATTTCTGGCTGCTGCCTGATCCCAATTTGATCTTCAACATCCTGGTGGGAGGGGAAATAAATAAAACAAATTATGCTCCTAACCTGGATTGAAATTTAAGCCTTCCTAGTTACATCATGCCCCCTTCAGTTAGCATGGGAACAGGGATGAAACTATAGTGCTGTTTCTTCTTTGTGCCCCTCTCCTGGTGAGCTTTGCACCTCCTCCCCTCCCCACCCTTGGCTGGCAATCCTCAGAAATCCTATTGCAAAAAAGTGGAGATCCAGCAATCCGGATTTTCATCTTTTTCACTAAGCTTTGTGCTTTCTGCAGTTTTGGAAGGGTCAGGATGCTCTCCCTGGGGTATCTTTTTAATTGGTTTTCATGTCTTGCATTGTATGATATAAAAACTAAAAATAAAGCCATTCAAAAATTAGGGATCATTTTTTTCATTCAAAATACCAAAACATGCTCTAAAATGCAATTTCAAGTGCATGTCAATCCACTGCACATCAATTCTGCTTGCTTTATCCTTGAATCTCTAACTCCGTCGAGAAATTTCATTATTTAAAATTTTATTTAAATTTTTTAAAAACCTATTCAAAAGTTATTTTCTTATAATTTCTTTACCTTTATTCCTCTAAGAAATTAGGTTTTAAATTTTCACTTTCAGGTTATTCTGGCCTCATCTTTCCTTTCATAGGTGGGAACATTTACTAAAGGTAAGTTTAATTTGCTGAAAACTGACTTAGATGTTTTCTTTTTAACCAATTAAAAGCCCAGAAATTAAAGATTGACCTGTGGCTATCTGAGCAGGTCAAAGGCTAGGAACCCAGCAGTGAATAACTCACCTCCTGACACCCACTCCCCCCAAAAGCCTGTCCACCATCTACAAGGCACAGGCCAGGAGTCTAATGGAATACTCTCCACTTGCCTGAACGAGTGCAGCACCAACAAAACCAACAACAACAAAGCTCTACACCATCTAAGACAATGCAGCAAGCTTGATTGCTACCCTTTCCACAAACATTCAATCCTATCACCATCGATGAACAGTGGCAGCTGTGTGTATCATCTACAAGATGCACTGCAAGAACTCACCAAAGTTCCTTAGCCAGCACCTTCCAAACCCACAACCATTACTAAATAATAGGATAAGAGCAGCAGATACCTGACCTGGCAACATCGTCACCTGGAGACTCCTTCAAGTCACTTACCGTCCTGACTTGAAAATATATCGGCATTCCTCACTGTTGCTGGGTCAAAATCTTATAACTCGCTCCCTGACAGTACTGTGAGTGTACCTACACGTCAGGAACTGCAGCGGTTCAAGAAGGCAGCTCACCACCACCTTCTGAAAGGCAACTAGGAATGGGCAATAAATGCTGGCCTAGCCAGCAACACCCACATCCCGTAAAATGAATTTTAAAAAAAGGTTTTCTACAAACGGAACAAATCAACTCCTTTAAAGGCAAAACACTGCAAATGCTGGAATCTGAAACAAAAACAGAAAATGCTGGAGAAACTCAGCAGGTCTGACAGCATCAGTGGAGAGAGAATAGAGCCAACTATTTGAGTCTGACTTGAATAGTTGGCTCTATCCTCTCTCCACAGATGTGTCAAATCAACTCCTTTGGCTGGGCTGGGAGTTTTGTAGTACAACAATGCTGCTGAATATGAGGGTGTTGAGGTAAAAGTAGGACAGTTGATGCATGTGCTTACTGCCAATCAGTTGTTTTTATCGCCCATATATATCCTTGACAGCACAGACAGCTGAGTGCTGGGCATCATGGTACACACCTGTATTCTATCTGTATAATTATCAAGTAGTAAAACTCCCGAACTTGTCACTTTCTTTGTTTCCACCATTGTCTTGAGGTCTGCTAATAAGGTCATGTGTTTTGACATGTCCGTGGCTAACACCTAGAAGGGAGAAGAATATTGAAAATTTGAAAAAATTAATTCAAGTTTCAGCTCTTCTCAGACAAGTTTTTTTAACATGTCAATTGTCAACACTGAGTTCATAGACGAATTTGCTCACCATCTCAATGACCATCTTCCTCAGCATCTGCCGCTGCTTCTTGGCGAGATTTTGAAAAATGTCACAGGAATCTTCCTGCAGCAGTTTGAAGCCTACAGCCAGATGGTGGTTTTCTAACACAGACTCGTCGTTGTACATCAGTGCTAACTCGGAATCTGAAATAACAGGGAAACAGAGTGTACAAGTTAAAAAGCCGCATCTGTTGTTGACTTTATGTGAATTAGGTAACATATTTTGTTGAAGGAATCAGAGCAGGGCATTAAGGCATAGCAGGAAACATTACAGATGGAGTGATGCAAGCATAATGCTGTTCCTCCCCCCTTTACTGAACTTAGAAAAGGCTCTGCTCAATGGGGTAGAGAAGAAGGGAGAACAGAAGTCAGACTTAATGTTAATGCTTCGTAACAATGAGTTATAAAGCAGCACTCCCAGAACCTCCAGGCAGACCATTCTGCTCAGTCTTTCAGCTTCGGTGCATGGCCTATTGATCCCTGCCAGACTTCTCAACCGTATAAATGAAGGACTCACACAGCTCAGCCATAATTAACGTAACACTGTCATGAGTGCTTATGTCCCAGCCTTGACTCCAACAAAGATATTAAGGAAAGGATACTGGAACATTGGAATTAGGAGCAGGAGTTGGCCACTTGGCCCCTCGAGCCTGCTCCATCATTCAATAGGATCAGAGTTGATCTGATTGTAACCTCTGAAGATAACCTTTCTACTTTCATATTCAATTCCCCTTACAATAAATAATAATATTTTATTAGCTTTCCTTATTATTTGCTGTACCTGCATTCCAGCCTTTTGTGATTCATGCACTAGGACACCCAGATCCCGCTGAAGCTCAGAGCTCTGCAATCTTTCACCATTTAGATAATATGCTTCTTTTAAAATTTTCCTGTCAAAAAAATGGATAACTTCCTATCTGCCTACATTATACTACATTTGCCAGATCTTTGCATACTATCCATGTCTCTTTGTAGCCTCCTCACATCCTCTTCACAACTTACTTTCCTAACTATCCTTGTGTCATCAGCAAATGTAACAGCCATACCTTCATTCCCTTTGTCCAAGTCATTTATATAAATCGTAAAAGGTTGAGACCCCAGCACTGATACCTGCGACACGCCACTCAATACATCCTGTCAATCGGAAAATGAGGCATTTATGCCACCCTCTATTTCCTGTTAGCTAGCAAATCTTTCATCCATGGCAATATGTTACCCCTTACACCATGAGCTTTTAGTTCCTGCAATAACCGTTGAGGTTTCACCTTATCAAATGCCTTCTTGAAATCTAAGTACAGTAAATCCACAAATTTGTCGAATGACTCCTTCAAAGAATCCCAATAAATTGGAGAAACATGACTTCCCTTTCACAAAATTATGTTGACTCTGCATGAATGTTTCTAAGTGCCCTGCCATAACATATTTCATAATAGCTTCTAACATTTGCCCGAGGACAGATGTTAAGCTAACTGAACTGTACTTTCCTGCTTTCTGTCTTCCTCCCTTTTTGAATAAAGGAGTTACCTTTTCTATTTTCTAATCTTATGGAACCTTCCCCAAATTTAGAGAATTTTTCAAAGTTAAAACCAATGCATCAAGTATTTCAATGGCCACTTCTTTTAGGATAATCTACCTGACATTGAGTATTAACCTCATCAAACATCAACTGCCTCTGGTGTCAATATTACATATAAGCCTAGATGGAAAACTCTTTAAAAATCTTCTCCATGCCAAAAATAAAATAACCAGCATATACATAACTGATATGCAGTTTGTGAATTATTAAAGTGTCGTTGACACTCTGCACCAGATTTGATGTCATCTCTTCAGTTCTGCATACAAGAAACACGACCTATCCTTGAATTTGTCAAAACAAAACTCTATCACTCCACATCTGGTTAGTCAAATATTCCACCTTCCATATATGCTGTCGCAGAGATATGGAAAATGTTGAGCACTTCCCATAGCTTGGCACCCACCTCTCTCAAAAGACCATCATCAATGAGGAGATTCAACACCGGATCAACTGCACCAGCTCAGCTTTCTACAACTACGGCACTAAGGGGGCGATTTTACCATCACGTTGCGCCCATTACGACGTGGTCGTAAAGCGATTAGCGAGAATTGGCGCCATTTTATGAGCCGGATTTCAGGCGTGGTCAGCCTCTCGCCAGAAATGGGCGAGAGGCAGGTTAATGTATTGAAACTTATTTAAAGAAGCATTTATATGTCATTAGCAAGCCCGGCGCTCAATCATCTGGGCTCGCCTGCCTTTATGACCTCGCTGGGGAAGGTTCTTGTCGGCAAGGAATAGACATACTCCCCATAAACGGGGAACAGTCAGCTTGGCCTTGCCAGTGGAACTGAAGGCCATTGAGGCCCCCAGGGGAGGACGGGGGCAAGAGGGGTGGTCCTTGGGCAGTGCCAGACTGGCAATGCCATCCTGGCACTTGGGCAATGCCAGTATGGCACCTGGGCAATGCCCAACGGGCAGTGCCAGCGGGTGGAGTTAATGGGGAAGAGGCAGTGGGGAAGGGGCCACTGGGGGCAGGGCTATTGGGGAAGAGGACCACTGCCACTCTGCAATGATTGGTCGGGGGAAGGCAGCGGGGCCGTGATCAGAGGGGGAGGAGGGGGGTCGTGGGGGCTGTACCGGACCACGGGTCCCCGCAATTGAGGGGGGGGGGGGGGGGGGGGGGAGCTGCTTCAGGTTGCCTGCAGTAGCAGGGGCCTGACAGCTCTTTCTTGTCTGTCAAACCCCTGCTACTGCTAATGCGCATGTGCAGCATCAGAGGCCTGCACCTGCGTACTACCCTCCCTCTGCAGGCTTTTGGGTGTGTAAAACCCCACCCATAGGCTTCTGCAGCGAGCAACAGGCTTACTCAGAATTTTGCAAGCAGAGTGCGTATGGGGGGGGACCTAAAATCACACCCAAAAGACGGATCTGAAACTCTCCCAGTTTCAAGTCTGCCCTGCACTTAGACAAAAAATGGTAAAATACCGCCCTTAGTGTTTGACAATAAAGGCCCCTACAAGACAACAAAAGTCCAGTGTCCAGAGCAGTTGTCATCACCACAGGGAGACCTGGTCTGTGTATCAGCAACACAAAAGCAATTCCATCAATGCATCGGCAATGCCTCTGGCATGTCCTCTGTATTAAATGGAAGGACTGTGAAACAAATGCTAATATCCTTTTTGAAGCCAGCTTCACAAGCTTTCAGGCAAAACTCCTGCAAAATCAACTACAATGGACTGGACATTGTATCCAAATGGCCAAAAATATCTCCACAGCCTAGTCCTATTTTCTCAACTCTCAAATGACCAATCTTCTGGGGAAGAGAAAGAAAATGTGTCAGGACACTATGAAATTCTCCTTGAAGCATAGCAGCATTGATATTGATGACTGGGAGGAGCTGAATTGTCACAAATTGTTCAGAATGGCAACAACTTGCCCATCAAGCTCCATCACACTTTTAGTCAGAACATCTTAATGATGAGGCAGAGTAGCAGCAGAGAAGAAACGGAAGCAAATTCTGAACCCTGGATCCCACTATCTCAAGGGACATGGGACATGCTGCCCCATGTGCCCAAACATCTCTGCATCAAGAATTGGCCTGTTAAGTCACATGAAGATTCATGGCAGAAACTTGTGACCAATGATTAATAATACCTGTGCTTGGGGAAAAAATCCATCTCGCACCTTTGTAAAATTTTAAAAATTATTATTCAAGTGTTAATTCCTGTTCTGATAATAGTACATCTCAAGAGTTATATGAACAAACACACAGACAACATGAAGGTTCAATTACTGGCTTGTGCTAAGATTGCTGATCTTACTGGCTGGAGGTAGCCACAGTACAATTACCCTCAGGCTCTGCACAGAGTTTTGAGAAAGGGAGGTATAGGAGGGCAGAAAGTGCAAGAGCTGGAGCTTCCACTACTGATCAACCACATTGGTAAAAGATATTAATTTGGATGTTGGGTGAGGCAGGATCAGGCTCTCCACAGCCAAATAAGCTAGTTGACATTAACCATCTAAGTCACCATGAAAGTAAAATCGAACTAGACAAAGTTCAGAAAGGTAGTTAGCACATGTGCATCTATACCTTAGTATCAGTATCATTAAGAAGACAGGGTGGGATGAAATTCCCTCAGGATTGAAACAACTCCCAAAGACAACAAAAAAGTAATTTATTGGAAATATCGATTGAATGATTCTTGTTTAGAACTGGATTAATGCCATAATATAATCATAAACATGATGAATCTTAACAGATTCCTTTATAAACTGAGCCCACTTGGATCTAACTTAGAGATTTTCATTTTGATTGCTCAGTCCACCTACACAAAATGACTCACTGCACCCACCAGGTGTTAAAACAGAGAAACTGGGATAGAAAGACAATAATACACAAACACAATAACTGCCAAATCCATGTAGGTGTGACATATAAATGATCCCAATTAAAGATCTCTGAGAAATCAACAATGTTCCAGAAGCTAATGAGTTTTATAATTTTTTTTAAACTGTTTGTTTTTCATATGCTTTCAACCACATAAAAAAAGCCAACTTTGCACGCAGTGTAATGATCTGAACTTTTCTACTTAAAAGAATATGATACAATGGTGACAACACACATGGATGCAATGATGTACAGACTGAGGAGGCAGTGTCCATGATGAAGAAAATTGTACACAGTTTATGGTAAAAACGCAATCGCCTTTGCTTATTCCCAGTCACTTAGTTTTTTTACTAGCTCGAGGGAAAATTTGTTTTCTTATCTCAAGTTTAGAACTTAATGATGAAGGTTTACCATCCATTGCTACAAAAATTGCTTATTTCAAAGATTGCTCCAAATAATATAAATTTCAGTGGGACTATTATTTCAGATAAATGATAGCCAGTCATATGATGCAGTAACATGATGATATTTAACATCTTTCACACAACTATGCAAGGCTAAGGTAGTTTTGAGCCATAGTTCCTGTAATTTCACATAAATTTCACAGTAAATATCTGCTTTAATAGTAAATTTTGCTTTCCCAAAGCTCAGTATGATTTTTCAATACTGGCTCAGCAATAGCCACAAGAGAATCCTTATATTTGATTTCTATTCTGTGCTGAAATAGCTGTTGTCAGCTGGGCCAGCAATAGCGGTGCTAAAATTAACTTCCTTACTCCAGAGTTAAGATGAGGAAAATCACATAGCTGCGCATTATTCACAATCAAGGCTCATAAATGCACAATGTCAACAGGACTAAGGAATAGAGAATGTCTCATCTTTGTTGAACAGAAATCCAATGAGGATTTACACATTTTGTATAGAGTAATTGGGGGAAATTTAAGAAATTCCTTTCTGACCTAAAGCACTGACCTAAATTCCTCTATTGGAACATATTACAGTTGAGAGCAATTACACAACAGGTATGATTTCTATCTGTTGATACAGGGCTGATTTATTAAATGCAAACCATCCTAACAAATAGTCACTCAATTTGGTAAACATACATAGAACAAAATATATTATTTTTCTATGCTACAGTTTTCCAATTCCCTCTTCTCCTTAAGATGCTGAGCTACACTGCATTCTCATTGCACTGCACAGCACTCCCTTAGTACTATACTGGAGTGTTAACCTTGATTTATGTGTTCAAGTCCTGAAGAGGGAGTTGAACCTAGGACCTTGTGACTCAGAGGTGATAATACTAACAAATGTGCTGTGATTGATAAAGGTAAAAAATGCATTAAAAATACAAAGTAAACAATAGGATGCTTGAAATTTATCATGAAATTAGAGCTCATTCATTTGGTAACTAGTATACTTACTGGTGTTAATTAAAAATTGATTGGAGACACCAGGATGATCCACATCATGGATTGCAGCTGCAAAAATTGCAGCAAGAATCTCAAGGTCTGTGAACACTGCCTGGAAAAGAGTAACATCAAACAAATGTGAATAAGCCATGAAAGACAGAAATAATCACATCAATTAAAAAGGATTCTTAATCTGTTTCAAATGAAACACCACTTTGCAAGGATTAAAAATCTTTCGGACAGCTTTGCTTTGAAAATGCTCTTATCTGCTTCCTCAGTCACCTCAGAGCAGCAGAGGCCTGGTTACTGCCTGATGTCCAGTAAGGCCAGAGAAGAAAACTCATGGAGTTAAACGAACAAGTGATGATACCTTCAAATTAATATAATTCTAAACTGACCTGAACAAATCCTAATGACATGACTGATATTACCTATATGACACTACCTGTGCGGGGAGGGGATTAGTGGGGAGCTGGCAGGGAGTTTGAAATTGAAGGATCAGAATTCTTTCTGGGTTCTGGCCCAGCCTGACCTCACAGCAATTTTACACCGGAGTGGGAAGGTGTCAGACAGGCAGCCGACCCATGTCCTAATTCTTGACCACTTTAATGCTGTTTCCCACTCAGCCTCAATCTTTAGGCTGGCAGGAGGATTTATCTGTCATGGGAAGACCAAAAATGAACAGACTTAGGTCTTTGGCAGGAAGGAAATGGATGCCTCCATCAGAAGCCCCCTTCTGACTTCGGGCACCCCATCCCCTTAAGGGCCAGTTGCCACCAATCCTCCTTCCCCCCCAACCCTGCCTCTCCAATGGCACTCCAATCATCTACTTTTCAACCCCCCCAGGCCTTAACTGCCCTCCCTGCCCTGGGACCTCCAAAACTCTTGCTGTCTGGTCCTGGGACTTAGGCTCTGACATGTTGAAGTATTTCCTCTTCTGTCCACTGCAGCTCCTGTCATTGCAGGGACTAGACAGCTCCTGGCCAATCTGATCGGCTGGCAGCTTTCTAAGGTGAGACTTCCGCCTGAATGTGGGGTGGCTCATTGGAGCCTGAAATGGCTGTGGGACAGGCCGAGTTAGCAGGGATGTGTTCCCCACTGACATTTTGGAAAGCAGAAAGTGAACCCCACTATCTGAAATATTCAGGCCTTGGAGTGGAGCTTGTAGGGGTGGTAAAGAATGATGATTTTAAAGGTGAGGCAAGACTGGCGGAACAATGTGAGGCACACAAAGGATGAGAAGATACCAGAAGATTGGTAGAAACAGACCAAAGTGTGATTTGTTGCTACATCACCACTGCAGCAATTAAGATGAGACAAGTGGTAAAAATGTATTCAGGGGGCGAGGATTCAATAAAGGGACAAATGAGGCTCAAGTTTCAGCCAAATCCAAGATATCAATTCATTCATCCACTGTTTGTTCAAGAGGAAACAAACATCCAGGGAGATAATGCACAGAGGGTGGTGATAGTTGATCTGTTAACAGAGTCGAGGAGACAGTAGCAGATTGGGTAAGTGCATGAGATGGAGATAACCCCCTCATGAATGCACTGTCTAAGGTCAGCGAGAGGGGACAGGGTTTGTGGTGCTCATGCAGATTGTTAAAATCAAGTACAGAAAGTGCAAATGGGTTTTTTGAAGGTTGATTTAAAAGAGGGATAGTGGCAGGAGAATTGGGAATCAAAAGGTAGTAATGAGTTGGTGGGGATGGGGTGGTACAAGGAAGATTAAAGTATGGCTTAAGTTAGGTGAGACAAATTAAATGCACATGAAAATGGATGCAGCATGATTATGTAAGCATGTAAAGGGAAAATATGCCAGTGGACAGTATCAGACAATATGAAAGAGGTCAACATTTGAAATCTGATGCCCTATAATGAGGTGAATTTGACTTATAGACAAGGTGAGAGTCAACATGGAGCATTCATAAACCAGTGTCTGGATTCAGAGACAACTGTGTAGGTAGGGGAAATGGATCCATAAGCCAATCAAGTGACAGAGTATCAGTAGGAGTGCTACTGGAGATTATCCAGTGGAACCAGATAACCAAGGAAGAACAGAGGACTAACCATGAGCCTGCAGAGATTAATCAAGGGGTCCAGTAGAGGTGCACAAAGACCTCAGGTGTTAGCTATGCACACCAAAGGATCAGACTTGCCAATGAGAATTAAATCCAAGGACCAAGAAGATTGTAGTCCAGGGAAGCAGGAGAGGGTAAAGGATAATTCCACAGGATCAGTGTGGAAAAGGTAGCTGCAGGGAGGAGAGGAGGACACAAGTTTGGGGGAAGGAGCAGGAACATTAGGACCCAGTGCAACCTAGAGAAGAACCACAGAGGTATTCTGAAGGCCAAGTGGAGTCAGTGGAGAACAGTAAAATAAATCATTTAGCAGCATGACAGTCGAACTCAGAACTGGATACAAGCCAAAAGCAACAAATTAGTTCTAGCTCAATATAAAATTAAAATTCCCAGTAAAGGAGCAGGATTCTGATGCTATAGAAGTGGGCCAAGTACTTGAATAGAGCATCAGTTAATATTTCAAGTCAAATCCTTCACTGGAATAGTCCTGGTGAACAATGCCGAATGAAATGGTAACCTATTCTATTTCAAATGCTGAAATTTCCAGTATTTTCTACTTTTATTTCAGATTTTAAAATTTCATGGAATTTTTTTTCAATTCTGTCATTGTTAGTGGTGTTTCTGTTAATCACAGATTCTTTAAAATAGGATATTTTTAAAAACTGCGTGCAGCTTTCATTTGAAAGTTTTTGAGACATCTGTTTAATCTGCCCACAGACATATGAACATCAGTTCCAGCCAGCTTTGCTTTCCAAGTCATGAGAGTTCATGTGTAATGTTTGACATTTCCTTGTCTTGGATAAACAAGCCTGAGTCCCAGAACGATACAGATGACTGTTTCTACTCTCCTTATTCACTGAAAGAAAATTATTCCACTGAACTGGAAGTTATGTTGAAATCCATCACCCAAGAGTTTTCCTTAATAGCTGGGAAAGATGCACCACCGTGTGTTACTGGATAATACAATTCTGGAAGTTCTGTGATGAATTAAGGAGATCTTTGCTCGGTCAACGGTGGGAGGACTATATTTACCTTGGAAATTCCTGAGCTTTGGAGGTGATGTATGGGAGGAGAAAAGGGAAAAAATACTCAGGGACAGTGTTCTGATTTCTATCTAATGATCCCAATTGTAAAGATATTATAGAATGGGAATAGTTAGGATCAGGTTTAGTTGTGATGTTGTACACAGCTGAATGGCCTGTCAACACTCACCCTCCATGCATAAACACAAAGACTCGTCATTTAGATGACATATCATTACTTTGGAATTGAACATCTAATATGAACCATTAGCTGAGGAGCTATATTACAGGTTAATGTCCCTTCATCAAAATGATAAATCCAACATTGGATCAGAAAAATATAACTTCAATAGTTATGAATAATATTTCTGTGACAGTAATATTGTTAGGCTGTCGCCCCCACTGTGAGGTCCAAATCAATCAAAGCAATCATAGAAACATGAAAAATAGGAGTAGGAGTAGGCCATTTGGCCCTTCGATTCAGCTTTGCCATTCAGTATAATCATGGCTGATCATCCAACTCAATAGCCTGAACCCATCAACCCCCCTCCCCATATACTTTGATCCCTTTCACCCAAAGAGCTTTATCTCCTTCTTGAAAACATACAATGTTTTGGCCTCAACTGTTTTCTGTGGTAGTGAATTCCACAGGCTTACCACTCTCTGGGTGAAGAAATTTCTCCTCGTTTCAGTCCTGAAAGTTTTACCCCTTATCTGTAGACTATTATCCCTTGTTCTGGATTCCCCCATCATTGGGAACATCCTTCCTGTATGTACTCTGTCTAGTCCTGTTAGAGTTTTATAGGTTTCTATGGGATTCCCCCTCATTTTCCTGAACTCCAGCAAATATAATCCTAACCGACTCAATCCTAACTGACTCAATCTCTCCTCATACATCAGTCCTACCATCCCAGGAATCAGTCTTGTAAACCTTCTCTGCACTCCCTCTAGTGCAAGAACATCCTTCCACAGATAAGGAGACCAAAACTGCACACAATATTCCAGGTGTGGCCTCACCAAGGCCCTGTATAATTGGGGCAAGTCATCCCTCCTCCTTACTCAAGTCCTCTTGCTATGAAGGCCAACATCCTATTTGTTGCACCTGCATGCGTACCTTCAGCGACTGGTGTATGAGGACACCCAGGTTTCAATGCACGTTCCCTTTTCTCAATTTCTAACTATTCAGATAATAATCTGCCTTCCTGTTTTTGCTACCAAAGTGGACAACTTCACATGTATCCACATTATACTTTATCTGTCATGCATTTTCCCACTCACTCAACTTGTTCAAATCATACTGAAGGATCTCTGCATCCTCCTCACAGCTCACCCTCCCACCCAGCTTTGTGTCATCTGCAAATTTGGATATATTACATTTAGTTCCCTCAGCTAAATCATTAACATATATTATGAGTAGCTGGGGTCCTAGCACTGAACCCTGTGGTACCCATTAGTCACTGCCTGCCATTTGAAAAAAGACTCATTTATTCCTACTCTTTGTTTCCTGACTGCCAACTAGTTTTCTATGCATCTCAATATGCTACCCCTAATCCCATGTGCTTTAATTTTACATGCTAATTTCTCATGTGGGACTTTGTCGAAAGCCTTCTGAAAGTCCAAATAAACCACATCTTTTCAACTCAAAAAGGCACATTCTTGATATGGAAAGATCAAAATTTGGTTACTCAATTGAGGAAAACCCAATTTTAAATAAAGCACATCGTAGGATATCAGCAAGGTTTAAATTGTTTTTAAAAAATGTTGCATTTATAAAGCACTTTCAGATCTTTTGTCTCGAGTGCCGGAATTTTACTGTCCCGCCCGCCGCCAGAATCGGAACGGGCGAGGGGTGGACCATGGAAAGGTCCGTTGACCTCCAGCAGGATTTTACGGTTTCCGGATGAGTGAGGCCGTAAAATCCCACTCAAAGTGTTTCACAGCTAATGAATTCCTTTTGAAATGTATTCACTGTTGTTCTAAATACAAACCAAGCAGCCACTTTGCACCAGCAGAACCCACAAACAGCAATGACAAGAATGGTTGGTTAATCTGGTTCTGGAATGAGTGTTGATCAAGACACTTGAAGAACTCACTACTCTCTTTCAAAAATGTCACTGGATCAGTTAAGTCCATCAGAACATTGAAACATCATACAACTAATTAACAATTCCACTAATACAGCACTTCAGTGTCAGACAAGAGGCTTTTGAGCAAACAGATTTTACTCAGAGTTAAGTGAAAGAACAAATAACAGTACAGCACATGAACAGGCACTTCAGCCCACCAAGCCTGCACTGACACATCACGCCTTTCTAAACTAAAACATTTTGTCTCTACGCAGTCCATATCCCTCTATTCCCCGCCTATTCATGTATCTGTCAAGATGCCTCTTAAGCGAGGCACAATGCCTATACAATGCCTATTGTATCTGCTTCTACCACCTCTTCTGACAGCACATTCCAGGCACTTTCCACCCTCTGTGTAAAAAAACTTGCCTCTCACATCTCCTTTAAACTTTCCCCTTTTTGCCTTAAACCTATGTCCTCGAATAATTGACATTTCTACCCTGGGAAAAAGACTCTGACAATCCATTTTATCTATGCCTCTCATAATTCAGGTCGCCCCTCAGTCTCTGATGTTCAAGTGAAAATAAATCAAGTCTCTCCTCATAGCTAATGAGTAAACCTTTTCTGTACCCTTTCCAAAATCTCCACATTCTTCTGGTAGTATGGTGACCAGAACTGTATGCAATATTCCAAATGTGGCCTGACTAAAGTTCTAAACAGCTGCAACATGACTTGCCCTGACCGATGAAGGCAAGCATGCCATACACCTCTTGATCACCTTATCCACTTGTGTTGCCACTTTTAGGGAACTGTGGACCTGTATGCCTAGATCTCTCCGTATGTTAATGCTTCTAAGGTTCTGCCATTTACTGTATACTTCCTTCCTGCATTAGACCTTCCAAGATGCATCATCTTGCTACCACAGATTCTGGGAAAGAGATAGATGAGTTGAAGGTGCAAGAGTTCTTAATTTCAGCACATTGAGAACTTGGGGAAGTAAAAGAGGATTTGAACACAAAATGGTTTCTCTACAGTACACTTCAGAAATACTGCATTGGCTTTGAAGCACTTTGGGTTGTCTGAAAGATATGGTAGGCCTATATAACTGAAAATGATTTCTTTCTTGGTCTTTAAGGTGTACTTACATCTAGTGCTGGAGTAGAAAGAAGAATGTGTGTAGATTGTACAACATCAGCTGCGTGCAAGCTGTTATGGTAGGCTACATCCCCATGGTAATGGTCTTCCAGTGTCATGATGTACGTTATAAATGTGTCAACAGGGATCCTAAATGTCTTCAGCAAATCCCGCTCCTGTTGAAAGTTATTTATAAAATGTAAATTTTACTTATTTGTGTAAACATCATTTATAAACTAAGTTGGTATTAATTAAAAATAAATACAATTCAAATTGTGCTACAGTTAACTGAAACTTTGTGCAGAAAATGATGTGTCTTATATTAATTAGCCTGAGCAACAAAATGCCGTATGCTAAAGTTGGTGGCAATTAGGTCAGAAATAAGTAGTATTCTCTGCACATTTGACCTCACTAACCTGGAAGATAGAGTACATAATGCAGGTGAGTGGTCTATTGTTTGAAAACTCCGCCACTTTAAATATGTTAAGGCCCCACTTATTCAGGTCATCGAGTTCCTGGAAAGTCAAAATGAAATACAGCAATTAGTAAAGAAAGCCTGAAATATTTATTAAACTTCATATTGAAATATCACATTTCAACATACAATTCCCCTGTTTATATCAAATGCATTTTACTGTCACAATTATTTTTGTAATGGAAATATTATTTTCAGGTGATTTGCTACTCAGCTTAGTCTTGCAACTTATGAGTGGAGATTATGAATATTGATATGTTGAGCATGGGATGGGGATGAGACCAGCCAAATCCTTTATTGACACGTTGGGTAGGATTCTCCAGCCATGTGCGCCCCAAGACCGTAAATTCCCACCCGAGCTCAACAGAACTTTAAATGGTCCACTGAATTTTCTGTCTCGACTGCTACAATTCCTGCGGCGGGTGAGACGGGAGAATTCCAGCCAATGTCTATACTTTGTAGCAAGATATGTTGGATAAGGATCATGAGTGGGAATCCTAATTTTTCCTTCCTTTGGCCATGGGCAGAGTACTCTCTGTTAATTTAACTAGGGTTAGCTAAATGGACCAGGAACTGAAATATGAGACCTTACTTGTACTTATGGCTTTAACTGTATTTTGCTATTAAATTGTTCAGGGCACACGGTCACCACCCAGCCCCATTTTACACCCTTGCAAGAAAATGTCTCTGATTTACTGACTTCCCTTTAAATATCAATATCATAGCAATCTCAAAATCACAGCCAAGCCCATTCTCATTCTGATTTTGTCAGAGATTTTTAAAAAACAAATTCGGTGCCAAAAAGTGGATTTTGTAGGGTTCTTATTTTACGTTGGGTCATCTATATCTGTTGGCCTTCCACACCCATCCTTGTGCTCTGCTTGAGCTTCAGAGGATGAAGGGTAAAAGTTAAAAGAGATTTCTAAAGTGCATTAGAAGTGAACATTTTTGCTGGATCAACATAAAGAAACATTCAGACTGATTGAGGCCACAAGACTGACAGTGGGGCGTGCTTTCTCTTTATTGAAGTACATTTGTTATCTATTTGTTTGCAAACCCATGTGACTTCTGACCTAGACAAACAAGGGTAGCTTGTCGCTGGGACAAAATCTTGGCACCCCCTCCCTACTTGCACTGTGGGTGTTCGGTGTTCCTACAACACAGGGACTATCATGGTTCAAGGGGGCAGCACACCATCACCTTCGCATAGGCAATTAGGGATGAGCAACAAATGCTGGCCTGGCCAGAGGTGCCCACATCCCACAAAATATAAAATTAATATATTGTCACATCATCTGCATGAGCAACAACTGTCCTGATACTTTCATTGTGAGACTTTGTAACAGAGCCCATTTTCTCTTTGTCAATTGTTAGTAAAATCATTAACCATTGTGAAATAGAGCCAAACAGAGCAGTAAATCTCCAGGTTTGATTCAGTTCTTGCTAATTCATTTAATCTGAAATAATGCGTTGCTAGAACGTTACTGTTAGTTTCTGAACCTTGGGATAAAAGGAGAAAATTTCAGCCAGGATTGCCACTCCTGATTGCTACCCAGTGACAGCTGCTGTTTGGTCAGGACAGCTGAAAAGCACTACCATAACAAATAGTTTGCTGATACCTACTGTGCTTCCATGTGAAGATTGCTAACTTGGGTAGGGTACTAAGGGAACACTAACCACCCATGCATGAGTCCAAGGAATGGAGAAACATTAGAGTAAAAGAAACTTGTTTTTAAACATTAGAGCAGAAAATGACTTGGAGACAGAGCCAGAAACCCAAGTTTGCTGATAATGCTAATACAGATAGCATTTTAACAACAGCATAGATGGAGACACAGAATTATAAAGAGATGCCGATAGATTAAGAAAATGAGCTAAACTATGGCAAATGAATTTCAGCATAGACAAGGCTGAGGTCATCTACTTTGAAGAATTTGCTAAATGGTGGAAAGCTACAAAGACTGGAGGCTCAACAGAAGAGTCCATGCACATAGATCATTAAAATGTGATGGACAAGTACAAAAATGATCAGAAGGGCTAATGGAATGCTGGCCATCAGATCTAAATTATTAAAATAGAGGGGGTTCAAAGTTATGTTTCAGTTATACAAAAGCCCTGGTCAGACCACATCTGGAATACTGTGTTCAGTTCTGGGCACCACACCTTAGGAAAGATAAATTGTTCTTGAAGAAAGTACAGTGTAGATTTACTAGCATGATATCTGTACTTCAAGGGTTAAATTGCAAGGCAAGATTAATTTGGAATTAAAAATTTAGGGGGTGATTTAATCAAAGTTTTCAATAAATTATAAGCAACTGGTTGGATAGATAGAGATAACTATTTCTGCTGGTTGGGGAATCTAGGGCTGGGAGTATTGGGCATAGCCTAAATATTAGAATCAGCTTTCAGGTGTGTTGTGAGGAAAGGGCATTGAAGTTTGGAACTCTCTTGTGAATGGCACTTAATGCAAAGTCAATTGCTAATTTTAAAACTAAGATTGATAGATTTCAGTTAACAACTATAAGATATGGACTTGGGTGACAGATCAAAGTTTTAAAGTTTATTTATTAGTCACAAGTAAGGCTTACATTAACACTGCAATGAAGTTACTGTGAAATTCCCCCAGTTACCACACTCCGGCGCCTGTTTGGGTCAATGCACCTAACCAGCACGTCTTTCGGACTGTGGGAGGAAACTGGAGCACCCGGAGGAAACCCACGCAGACATGGGGAGAACGTGCAAACTCCAAACAGACAGTGACCCAAGCTGGGAATCGAACCAGGGTCCCTGGCGCTGTGAGGCAGCAGTGCTAGCCACTTTGCCACCGTGCCGCCCAGATCAGCCAGTATCTCATTGAATGGTGGGCAGAACAGTCTCCAAGGACTAAATGGCTTGGTCCAATATTGTATAATTACAGTGGTTTGCTTTGTACCTTGGAAAGATACTCTTCCAAGTCAGTTTTGACAGCAAATCGGGGGATGCTGGAGTGAGAGAGGCTGGAACTGTGCATCAATTTTTTTACTCCACTGATCTGTGTCATGAGTTGTTGCTTTTTCTTCTTGTCTCTGTCCTTCTGTGTGGGGGAGGGCATCTCCACATCATTCTGCTTGTCTATCAAGAGAGAATAGAGAATTAGACACTTTGGCTTAAATTAGGGATTCAAAATATAAAAGATGCCTGCAACATTTCTTTCAGAAGCCAAATGTTGCAAGAGGTGAAGAATATAAGTTGAGACAAATTTTCAAGCTGCACTGGAAACAAAAATATGAAGTGGTGCCAAATGCTGAAAAATGGGAATAAAATAGTTGGGTGGTTTGTCATTAACTGGCATAGACATGTTGGACTGAAGGGCCTTTTTCTGTGCGATACACCTCTATGACTCTATGATCCAGGATAAGCATGGATATAATAAGAAAATTTAGATATTCTGAATGTAATTTTGCCAGGGTGGCATAAGGGATGGTGACAGATTGGCTGCCCATTTTATACCACACCTAGGCCAGAATTTAACTGTCCCACTGATGGGTTTTGAGGTGGGGAGGTGCATAAAATTGCATGGATAGAATTCTCTCCAGGAACCCGCCTGCCCCAACCCAGAGGCAATTTTACAGTGGGGCGGGCAGGACCTCAGACAGGAAGTCGTCATGAAGCATATTATTCATCCCACCTAAAATCAACATTATAACATTGCTGTTTGTGGGACTTTGCTGTGCCTCATTGACAGTTTTGTTTATTATATTAAAGCTTCAAAAACATTTAGTTGATGTAAACCACTGGCCTTTCCTGAGATCATGATGGTGCTATATAAATGCAAGCCCATTTCTTTCCTTCTAAAAATCAATATTTTGGGTGAGACAATCCCAATGACATTTTGAAAAAGCTTTTCAAATATTCCCTGCTTAAGGTAGTGGTCCACACTTGTGTTAGTGTTCATGGGTACCAACTGCTCATTGTTGTTTTGCTTGAAGTCACTCCTCACTCTCAGCAAGCTATTCAAGTTTTGGTGCATTACAGTTCAGTCCACTGTTTTCGCCTTGTGATTTCAGGCAGGACAGCATTAGGATGTTAACATGGGCTACAAAGCAAAAATCAGCAAAGATTCCCACCCCTGCACATTATCTAGTACCTCTCCTGTTCAAAAATATGTGAACATTAGAGATGGCAGGATGCAGCAGGACAATGATGTTACCTATAGCCAATCAATCAAAGTGTTGGAGGAATATCAGCACCTACAAGGGCTACATTCTCGCCTGCCTAGCATTTTCAGAGCATAAAAAGGAAAAAGAAAGGTAATTCCACAAAATGGATATCACAGTTCTTTATTATAACTTCTCTTAAATGACTTATCAGTATTCAACAAATTTTAAGAAAATCAACAGTTTTGTTGTCAGGTTGGTTCCGATTAGAACATCTTATCTTCTCTACTGTGCAATAACTGACTTCTATAAAGTAAATACTAATAATATGACATTGTAACCTCACTGTCAACATCGTTTCAGGCATTTCTATCCCAAAATGGAACACAATTTACTTACAGCTGAAAATTTTGTGATGTATCTGATGTGAAAAAAATAAAAAAAGACTATTTCCTAAGGCAAGGCAGTAAAGGGATATTATGCTATAGCTACAAATGCCCATTAACATTCTGAATGGCATCATGTGGACTAGGCAATGTATCAGGCTTATTAATTAAATCGAGATCTCCTCTTCTGATGTTTTTCTTTACTGTGTTCTTGAGGAGAACCATTTAATTTATTACAGTTACATATTAAATTCAATAACCTCTTTTTAATACTGAATACATCTACCGAGTCTGGATAAATCTTACATTCAGCACCAGAGCCCACCAGTTTCAGACACATATTGTATTGGTGACACCCAGCTGCTGTTTTTCATCTATTACTTAAAATGACAGATTATTATATTCTTGGACTACGTGGTGTTTAATCAACCAGAATGATTTATGCATCGGAATTCATAGGTTCTATCTACAATCCCGCTTAACTTAATAGTCCCTTCCAACAGAAAGTAATTAAGCTGAACTAGGTTGCATCTAAGCAGCACATCACAAAGACACTATTCAGAAACATCATGTCAAACTGACATTAGTGGATGTTTTTTTCTCTCCAGTACACACTATCAGTGGATTACACAGAGGAGTTCCCTACTCAGGGCTGTCATATCAAATTGGGTGCTGATCTTGGCAAGCAGCAGCAAGAAAGGTTAATGGCATTGCCTCAGTAGTACTTCATCATCTTCAAATGAGAACACTTATAAATCTACAGTTGAATTGACTAAATTATGGCAGCGCCAAGCTTGACCTATACCAATCAGATACAACTCAGTAAGCAGACATTGAACAATGAAAATAGGAGGGAAGCCCCAGGGCATATTCCAGTGGGGAACAAATTGGGGCAGAGAAAGAAATTCAGATTTACAATATGTATTAACTGGTAATCTGCCAAGCTATAGCTGAGTGTCATTGTGATAGAGGTATACATCACAGAAAAGGGCCCTTTGGCCTATCGAGTCTGTGTTGGTCAAAAACAAGCTATCTGACTATTTTAATCCCATTTTTCAGCACTTGACTCATAGCTTTGTATGCCTTGGCATCGCAAGTGCATACCTTAATACTTCTTAAGTGTTCTGAGGGTCTCTGCCTCCACCACCCTTTCAGGCAGTGAGTACCAGGTTCCCACTACCCTTTGGGTGGAAAAGTTTTTCCTTTTTTCCTCACATCTCCTCTAAATCTCCTGCCAATTACCTTAAATCTATGCCCCCAAGTCATTGATCCCTCCACGAAAGGGAGAAGTTTCTTCCTGTCTATCTATGCCCCTCATAATTTTATACATCTCAATCATGTCCCCCTCAGTCTCCTCTGCTTCAGGGAAAACACCCCCAGACTATCCAACCTCTCTTCATAACTAAAAGTCATTAGCCCAGGCAACATTCTGATAAATCTCCTCTGCTCCCTTTCCAATGCTATCATAGCCCTCATATAATATGACTTCCAGAACTGCACACAAAACTCTAGCTGTGGCCTAGCCAACATTTTATATAGTTCCAGAATAACCTCCCTGCTCTTAAAATCTATGCTTTGGCTAATAAAGGCAAATATACCATATGCCTTCTTAACCACTTTATCCACATGTCCTGCTACCTTTAGGGATTAGTGTACATACACACCAATGTCCCTCTGATTCTCAGTGCTTCCTAGGACCCTGCCATTCATCATGTATTCCCTTGCCTTGTTTGTCCTACCTAAGTGCATCACCTCACACTAATCCGGATTGAATTCCATTGTCACTGATCAGCCCATCTATATCCTCCTGTAAGGGGTACTTAGCTTGACGATCAGTGAATAGGTTTTCAAAAAAATCAAGAACAGTAAGTTTCTACAAAAGGAAGATTTGGAGTTTCTCAGATGAAACAAGAATCACTGCATCCTGTTTTCCATGGAAACAAGGAAATAGATCTATGGGTAGAATATCTGTTTCTGGTAAGCCATCTGTCACTCCTTTGAGGGATGGATTTAATGTAAAATATATACAAGATGAGCTATCATACATTAGATTTGCTGGTAGGGTATTAAGTCATGGATTTAGAGTTCTTCCCCTTTGCAGGAATGTGAATCTAATACATGTACACATCATGGCTTCCTAGCATAAGACAGATTTGGCCTCAGTAGGCATGAAATAAATAGTACAAAAGTCCACTGTGAAAATATTGGTAATTTAAAAAAATACACCTCAATCTTGAAACTGTGACAATGCAGAGCACCATAAACAGGAGCAATGTAATTTATATACTCCACAAGCAGAACTGAAAGGGCATACAGAACATAACAGCCCGTGGCCTCTGCTAAGCTAGCTGATCTCAGCACACAGATGGAGAGGTGAGGGTAAGTTAAACATTAATACTGTGGTTACTGGAAACCTGAAACAAAAGAGGAAATGTTGGAAATACTCAACTGGTTGCAGACTAAAGAGTCAACTCTAATGAAAGCTACTGAGCATGTGTGAAAGGAGCTCATCCAAAGTGACTCACTGAGCAGAGAAGAGTGTGAAGTATCTCAGAGAGTGGCTCCATCTATGTATTGGTCTTATTTAACCTTCTTAAATTGTTAGCATGTAAATAAATGTTATTGAACAAAAGACTATCGCCTCCAGTAAGATCTCTTCTCGAGTAAGAAGCCAACAAATCCTAAGATAAGCCCACAATAACGGACTGGTCTGACAGCATCTGTGGAGAATAAAACTAAATTAACATTTCAAGTCAATGACCTTTCATCAGAGTTGCGATAAAATGTAATTGACCCTGAAAAATTAATTCCATTTCTCTCACAACAGATGCGGGTAGACTTATTGCATATTTCTGATATTATATTTTAGTAAGGACAGATATTGGGGCAGTGGTATAATGGCTTCAATGATGCTGGTGAAGGAAAAAAAACTCAACCGTAATTTCTGCTCATCACCTGATGAAAGGTGTACAGATGTCATACAGAATAGATTAATGCTGGGTTGTGATGGCCTTCATGTTCATTTGCCTGTTGAAGCTCAATATCTCAGCACACATTTGAGAAATCATTAACGGGTTTGGTACCCTAGTACTGTTGCTACTTCTGGAATTATACTGCTGAAACAGACATCTCCCTCATGGGACAAAAAGGAAAATGTTGAAAAAGAGATGAATGGGGTTGGCATTGTGGTATTCACTACTCTGGATGAAGCCAAGTCAGAAGAAGCATTTTATTTTCTGTTACACAATGATCCAATTCAAACCATGACACACATTTTTGTATGTGCTACCTAGGTTTCCTAAAGAGCTGCCCCATGGTGTTCCTGCAGCAATCATTACATCCATTAACACTATTCTTTTTATCAAGCAATATTACTCATTTTGACTACTGCAAATTTCTAACTTATGGAGTTCAGGATCAAACCATTTCATAAGACTTTCTTGGTATTTATCCAATAATTCTTTAGCACCTTTAATATATCAGGCAAACTAGTTCTATTCAAAAATATGTATTTCCAAACTTATAGTAAAACCTTTATGAATATATGGTTAAAGATCTCTTTTTTTTCCCTCGTCCTTTTTCTGCTAAATTTCTGTTCTGTGCCAAAGCATTGATTCCTTGTTGGTGCAAGGAAGGTTGGTGCAAGGAAGCTCCCTCTGGCCAAGTGTCTATTTTCCCATACATGCCTGGACATTGAGTAACAATGGGGACATTATGATCATATTTTCATTTCCGCCATATTATACTGAGGGGTTGGACACCATGATAAACCCTTCAGGCTGTGAGGAGTTTGACATGAAATGAATATTGTAAATATAAGCTGGAATTATGTGTAGTGAGCACCTCAGATTATCACATACTTTACCAATAGAAACTGCTCCGTTTTGCACTTGGGTAATGCCAACATTGAACTATCATGAAATGTACTTCTATAAATTTTATGAATAAAGTATATTTTTGGAGAAAAAATTATGATCCGATCTTTTGTCCCACATATGAGCACGTATATTTTACAAGTGTCACTTGGTAGTACTTAGAAATAGCAACTCCGGAGGCAATAAGAACCAATTAATTGATGTTATGCTGGTCAATAAATGCATCAAAAAGGAAGCCTCTAGGAGCACTTTGACAGGGATTAACAGATTTGGGATGGCTAAAGGAAGACTTAAACTCAAATTAGGTGTTCGCACTTTCACAGAGATTTTAAGGAAATTGAACTATTTTCCCGCTAGCCTGTCAAGTAAATCGCTTCACAAAGGTAAATGAAGTGCAGCAGCAAAACAATACATGCAAAAAT
Organism: Mustelus asterias; assembly: GCF_964213995.1. Taxonomy (NCBI): domain Eukaryota; kingdom Metazoa; phylum Chordata; class Chondrichthyes; order Carcharhiniformes; family Triakidae; genus Mustelus; species Mustelus asterias. Next base: position 86,049,577 of record NC_135808.1, on the reverse strand, counting down.
CCATTAGTGAGGGGTTGTCAATACTATTGATGCTAATCAACTATTCTATAACTTAGTGTAGTATGTGCTTGGATAGCTAAAAGGGGAAAAGACTGATTTCCAGCAAGTCTTGTGTCTTCACTTTTTATGTTAAACAAGGTACCTTTGAACACCTGTGTGTGCTGCAAAGATGTGCCATATGAAGTACAATGCACCATGTTAAGCTATTGCTTCATGAACAGGTTTGATTTACTCCATGTCCAATGTCTTACACAGATGGAAAATGTGGGTGAGAATTAAATAATTAGCAAAATTATCCAATCCTTTAACAATGGGCTAGGAGGCAGACAGGCTGGCAAAATGATAGGGTGCTGGGGTGGGAGGTGTACCTGATGTCTTCCCACCTATATTACCAGTGGCTTGAAAGTTGGTGGATTTGCTGACTGCCGGAGCATCTGAATCCGCAGGCATTTTGCCCACATCGCACCTGCTGCAAAGTGGGGAAACCGCCAAGCGTAACCTGGCAGCATCCCAGTGGGATCTAGGGATGGGATGTCTCTTCACAGAAGTCTCCACCACAAATATTTTCCCTGTACCCCTCCCTTCCCACCCCGGACTGCCAGGGCCTCAATGCTTGGCCCTGGCTTCCCGGAACAGTATTCCTCTTCAAGTGCATCACATCATTGAGGCACCCTCTTCCTTTTTTCTATTCATTGGATATGGGTGTCGCTGGCTGGCCAGCATTTATTGCCCATCCCTCAGTTGAGAATCAACCACATTGTTGTGGCTCTGGAGTCACATGTAGGCCAAACCAGGTAAAGACGGCAGATTTCCTTCCCTAAGGGGCATTAGTGAGCTTCAGTCTCAGTGTTGGACACTTGCTGTGGCATTGTTGAGGCTGTTGAGTTGCTCGCTCTCCGATTGCACCAGTAGCACTTGGGGACAGGCTGTGTCCTGAATTGAACAGCAGCCTAATTAGTCACTGCCGACAAATGCCACCCAGCTCTTGCCAGCCGCCAAAGCAGGGTTACTTCCTGCCTGTCGGTGGCATTTCTGCCCACTCCACAAAATTCACCCCAACATTTTATAAGCGTGCTTATATTAGATTTTTACTACAATTTTGTATTCTTAGTAAAAAATAAAAATATTATGTGACTTACTCTCAATGGTTTAGTGTGGCACTGAATCACACTGATCAGAAGAGGCCCAAATTTGAACCCTACCCTGCAATGAATTTATCTTAATTAGGACGTTTGGCTACACAACATCAGTGAACGTCATTCAGTATAAAATGTAGGATGTGGAATGTTTGGGGTGATTTCTGAGAGATGTGGTAAGGTGATATATGAATAAAATTTATATTCCTTCTTTAGGGCGGTAACGTATAATCGGCCTCATTGCTGCTGCACCAAGAAGAGAAATATTCAGCCAATGTTTCTGCTCTTGATCTCTTGTCTTTCTTCTTCCCTTTACTTTAATGAATATTTGTGGGTGTCAGATGAAGATAGGACCAGGTCTGATCTGATCTGATCTGATTGTTAAATTGGTCACTTACCATCCAGGCTTGCACATGAAGAATGGGCAATAGAGAAAATACGAAAAAGGTACCCAGGAAAAATATTACAGCAGATGCCACCATTTCAGGATAAGTAAGGCAAGGGAAATTAACCTTTTACCAACATAAAATATTGCAAAGATATGGGGCCCGATGGGGGGGGTGGGGGGGAGTCCACTGCCACTCTGCCTGAGATCGGTGGGGGAGGGAAGGGGGGTCTGCTGCCATTCTGCCTGAGATCAATGGGGGTGTAAGGGGGGTCCGCTGCCACTCTGCCTGAGATCGGTGGGGGGCGCGGGAGAAGGGGCCTGCGATTGGTCTGGGTGGCAGGGGGATAAGGAAGTCAGTAATGTTGTGGGTGGGGAGGGCAATGTCTCTGGGGGCCAGGGGAGGCATTATCCAGCCCAGGGGGGATATGGCAGGGGAGCAGCATTCTATCGTTTGTTTCTGCACGTGCGCAGTTGGAGGCAGCGATCAGAGCTGCAGGCTTTCGGGCGCGTTAAGCCCCACCCACAGGCTTGTGCAGCGCAATTCGGACTCGCTGATATTTTTGTAGGCAGTGTGTATGGGGCACCTCAGAGCGGGTCTAAACATCGGATCTGAAACACTCCCAGTTTCAAGTCCGCCCAGCACTTAGAATCAAAATGGTAAAATTGGGCCCTTGGGGCTGGATTTTCCCAGCATTGAGCCAATCCAGAGGCCATCAAAAATGGTTGGTGGGACCCAGATGTGGAATTGCCACCTTCATCTCTGGCAGATTGCATTCCTGCCAGTGGGGGAAGGGAACAAAATATGAATCACTCAGGTGGGAAACACCACTCAGCAGCGCATTTTAAATTAGTGCAGAATTCAGACAGTCCCCATTTTTGATGTTCCAAGCACCTTAACCCACAACTTGGGAGTCACAAATTTATGAAGGAGGTGTAAATGCTTGTGAAATGTGGATAAGATATGTTTATGAGTCATATTCTGAAGTTACTTAAATCCCCAACATTTTAAAAATGAAAAAATGAAGGCGGCAGCTATTTATTAAAGCATAAAAACAGACATCGACTGCATTGATTGACAGCCCATCTGGCGTAGTTTGGAAAAACATAGCCACCTGTTCCTATAGTTCCAATCAACTTAATTGTTAAGGTTTACCAAGGGCTTTATTGGACTTGATTGCAGATGATCCCATTATGAATGTTGTCTGTGTTTCAAATACTCCAAAACTACTTATCTCAGCAGGGGAGTTGAGTTCATATTTGATTGGTAGTTTTAAGAGGCTATTATAGAATTAGATGACTTTGGTATGTTTTGTGAATAGAGGTTTGAATATTTTTACAACAGATTGATCACTTGGGGAGATTTACATTTTTGTATGGGTTTTATGAATTATATTTTTCAGTATCAAGTGTGCATGAGTGAGAGCTCTTGCTTAGATTGTTAGATCTTTTTTTCCATCTCTACATGGTCCCTGAAGTCTGCCCATTGTGGACACCGGGTGAGATACTTTGGAAGTGGCATGGTGGGTTATGAGTAGGGTAAGGAGGTGGCATGGGTGATGTGCAGCAGTATGGAGGTAGCAGGGTGGGTGGGGAATGAATGATGAGGGCTAAAAGATTTACAGTCTTTTGTGCAACTGGGCTGAAGTCTCAGAGAACTTGCTAATCAGTCTGCCTCGGCAGTTGCCTATGGTGGTCCAGGACCTGCCTCCAGAGGCAGTATGCCTGTCTCAAAAACTCCCCCGTTCCCCAGAGCAAATATCGTGGTTTCCATGGAGATGGGTCTGCTGGGTCAGGATACTTCCCAACTTGAGATTCCCACCTCTATGGTGAATATTTGACCTATGCCTTTTTCATACGAACCTTTGGCAGAATATTACCATGTTGGTTAATTTTAATTATATATTACATATTATAAAGAGTAGAATTACTTTAAGTTGAAAAAGGATGTGGAAATACTCTATTCTGTTCTCTATTGCAAGGTCTGGAGCTGAAAATGCCTTTGTGTACTTCAGAACTGAACGTGAATTTGTTTGCACAGGATTAAAAACATCTAGCTGGTAGTGACTAAGCTCCCACATTCTACCCTTGGTAAACTTGAGGACATCCAAAAGCTGTTGCCCAGGTCATGATGTGATTAGTTGTTACATATATACAAGTTCCTTCTGCACTCTATTAAACTTTGGTACTGTCCTGCAGAATGACTTTGGCAGGACACAGAAAAACAAGAGTGGATACATTCAGGACAAAATCATAGAAAAATAAGAGAGTAATATGAAATCCAATGTTTATCAGTACCACCCTGGTATGTAACCCAACTCAGAAACTGTTAAATGCATTTCATAACCTTTCCAGCACTAACGTTTGCTTTCTTAAAGGACCAAGATTTCTTCTCAACTTCTGTTCTCTTGCTGTATCTTTACAGGAGGCTCCCCTTATGAAATCATGGTGATGAGCTGCGGATAGCCTTGAGGGAATTATATGCCAATATAATGTAATCCGTTTACATTCTGCAAAGGCTGAAATTTTTCCTCCTCTTTGCTGGTGAAAGCCAAGCAGGCAACCACATAGGTGGGCAGTTAAAATGGAATGGCTAAAATATCTGCTCTGTTTCAATTTGAAAATGCTTGATTTTTCAGACCTAAATAGGTAAGTTTAAAACTTCCTCTTGTAGGGCCAGGATGACAAGAGTGCTCTTCTGAGAATCACAAGGAAAATGTAGACCTTCCCCTTCCAGTCAGCAGTGGTATGTTCATTAGGCTGGTCCACTAGTTGCTGCTCTCACTTCCTTAAACAATTCCTATCCAGAGATTAAAATTCTCACCATAATTCCAAAAATGATAGTTTGCGATGCTCAATATTTTAATGGCAGAAAACAGCACAGAATGTGATAAGTTGTTAAATATATCAGTTTTTCTTATAATTTTGGGTCTGCGCACACACTTATTTTTCTCCATTCCTTGGTATCTCTGGTTTGCTTATTTCCTAGAGAACTGTTTCCAGGTCGCAGTCAATGTTGTTCTGGGCCACTCACTTTCTGTTTGTTGACAATAGCCAATGCTCATTCTACATGATAGAGCCAGGGTTAGAGTAAAAAAAAACTTCTATTTGTGCAACAACTAATCATGTCTTTAAAGTATGCCAAAATGCTTTTATGGGTAATGCTTTTGAAGTACCCTCGCTGTTAATGTGTACCAAAGGTTTCATCCAATTCCACATGAGAGGATTCCACAAGCAGCATATGAATACATGACAAGATAATCTGTTTTTGTTCCTGGTGGTGTTTGTTGAAAGTGGAATGTTAGCCAGGAAAATGTCAGAACTCCCTGCTTTTCTTCAAATAGTGCCTTGGGATGTTTTACATTTAGCTGAGCAGCAGGCAGTACCTTGGTTTAACTTCTCAGCCAAAAAGATCAGCTCAGAAAAGACTAGATAATCAAGAAGCAATGATTAGATTATTCCAGGCTTGAACTGTAAAAGGTTGTGGTGATCATAGAATCATAGAAACCCTACAGTGCAGAAGGAGGCCATTCGGCCCATCGAGTCTGCACCGACCACAATCCCACCCAGGCCCCACCCCCACATATCTACCCGCTAATCCCTCTAACTACACATCTCAGGGACAATTTTTAACCTGGCCAATCAACCTAACCCGCACATCTTTGGACTTTGATGAATTTCAACGTAGTGGTCTGGGTGGAAACTTGGCAGAGTGGATTGTCTGCCTCTTGTATTACCACTGGAATGAAAATCAGCAGGGTCTGTAAAGGGATGGGGTCCTGTGTAACAAGGCAATGATGTTGAAAATTACCAACATAACAAGGGGAAAGGAAGATGAGCAGTACTAAGTTTTGAGCGTTAGTGTAATAGATAGTGTAATCAGTCTTGATTTCAACACAAGAGACGTGGAATGCTCTACAGGATGCCATATTTGTTGATCACGAAGACTAAAAGAGGAAAGTTCAGAAAGAAAATTGTCAAAACAGTATTTTAGATAAAGAAAATAACAATCAGTGTGTGATGTCTGTTTGTAGTTTTAGAGGGAACCCTGTTTTTGATAATTCCTCCACGTGGGGGGGTTACCTGGTTTCTGATTACTGAACATCAGGTTGTATATTTCGAGATAATGGAACATAATCTGCTGCTGCTCTTTGTTCTTGGGTGTCCACTATGCCAGAACTTCATGCTCGCTTTTTTCTTTTGTGAATAGGGCTTTTTAGGGTGTAACTGTGGCGATGGACCCAGCAATAAAACTTATTAAAAAAATAAACTAGCAATGATTCAGCTTTCAGTATAATTCCAAAATTTGCTGGGTCTCAAGGATCTTCTTAGAAAAGGCTATTACACATAAGGCATCAACCATTTACAGGAATTGAGAAATCTTGAAACCACGGAAATGATGGTGCTATCCAGAGCTATATGTTGTAGCAATAAAAAAAACTTCTATATATTAATTATTTAAAAAAAACTCTTAATCTTTATGAATATTGGTATTGCTACTATTTTTATATTGTGTTCTCTTCAGGTGGTGTAATGGAAAGGTGGCTTACTAGATAGACTCACCTAAAAAGGTGTTGGAAATGAACTCGGAGACTTGGTTACCAGAGCGGCTCATCTCCGAGAGATGGGTGAGCTCACGATTCAGCATTCTTTTGAACTGTTGACAAGACAAACACAGGAATCAGTACCCACTTTCTTGTAAACCATTCCATGTTGCTTTTGAATCACATTTTCTCATTGCTAAATCGATTGAACATGGAAAGTACGTATGGAAGGAATTGTGAAATCTCCTGTTTATTGTCACATTTCAAAACATTCACAGAGTTTAACTACGCTCAGTGTAAACCTAGAGACTTAACAAGAAAAAAGCTGATATTCCAAAACACATCAAGTTTCATTTTTTAAAAATTTTTGTCATTTAATAATTATCAGACAGTTTCATTAACAGTTAAATATTCAATATGAATATAAAATAGTTTATAGTGGAGAATGAGTTGCATTTGACTTTCATAAAGAAACATTTACTACACAATAAAGCAGTGAGATTCTAATTATGTAACCATATTGGTCTACTGAATTAATTTTAACAAAGGCAAGGAATGACAGGACAAAGTGTTTACATTTTATATTTTAAGATTTATATAAAATTTTGGTTGAAGAAGTATGGATTTAAAATTTTAATAAATTCATTCAGATCATACAGCTGTTTAATTTTAGAATCCACCGCCCTCTACTTCAAAAGATGGATTGATTTTGATTTGAAGTATGCATAATGAACTTTGCAGGATATCTTTTTTCTCCTTTTTTTTCTGAATCTGATTAGATTCAAAACTGGTCTATGAAAAAACAAAATCTGAAAGTTCTGGCAATTTAAAATATGCATCTGAAAGGGAGTTGTGAATTGGTAATACTCGTCTCACAACTGATATTATAAAGATACATTATTTATGGCACAGGAAGTTTAATAGTAATAGAAAAAAAAGTCTCCCCTCCTCTATGTCACACCGTTAGTTCTAATAGTGCATTGTCTTACTAAGAAGTTTTAAATTAAAATTATGATGTTTGCTGGGGTTCCCTGATCAGTCCATCTTTGCTCATCTCTTGATGCCTCCTTTTCTCTTAAGAGATAACATTTTATTTGCGACATCCCAACTTTACAGACACCCATTTAAATTTTAAAAAGCAAGATATATGCACACATATATTTAAGTCAATTGTCAATTTATGAAAACATGTTGTTGATACAAAGGTTTCTGCATTTGAACTTACAACCACATATCTCACAACAAAAACAAGGATTCACATGCACCTGTAATTTTGAGATAAATCTACTCACCTTAATATAACCCCAAGAAACAGACAACAAATAGTTTGCTTCAGGCATTTTGGCCCACTTGACAACAGGAGCAACAACAGCCGTGTACAAAAGAAGCAATCTAGCTGGACAATTCCACACGCACAATTTCAGTAGTAAAAATCAAAAGGTGTAGATGTTTCATTAGCAGCTTTAACATTTGAAGTAAATTTATCTCCAATATAAAAATCACAGTGTCCTTTCACTGTATGCGAAAATCCAGTCTATGCAATATATCCTTGGATAGTATCTGCGCGTTTGCACTGATAGAATTGAGATAATGAAATCAGGGGTCACATGGAGCCAGAAACCATACAAGTGTGTGCAGTTCACAGCACTTATGAATTATGAATAGCTCTGGCTTCTTGGATGGCTGGGGATGGGGGTGGGGTGCTACTTCAGATTAGTCTCATCTATAGGGGCAAAAAAAAATCTTTTGTCTGCAAGCTTACATTGTCGACATCATTTCAACTGATGTGGGAAGTGACAGAAAATGGAGGATGCCCTGTGCATATTTATGTAAATTAACTACAGATGGTGTCCCCGTTTCATCAGAGAATATAATCTGCTTTTAGCACCCGCCTACACCATTGCCAGAAACTTTCAACACATTTAGTAAAATCATATTATCAGGAACATCTAGAATTATGAGCTAATGCATTATCTGCCCTCTCTATTGCACAAAGTGAGTGAGAAACAAAAGTGGTTTGGAAGATGATTTACAATAATCTTCAGAGCCATTCTGTGAAGTTTAATTTTTTTTGCCTTGTAGATGTTGAAAAACAAAACAAATTAAGGATCATTTATGCTGATCACTTTTCTCTCTGAAGAGTTAACATAATAAATTTAAACAACTGACTTTTCTCAGAGACAGAAATGCTTTATTCCTTGATTGTGTGTATACATATTTTACAATTTAAATACAATTGTCTAATATGAATAATTTTATAACTAAAATGGATTAGGTATGTTACTGCATTCTGCACCTTATTCTAGCTGTACTGCTGCGTGAGACAGACTTCCCAATTAGAAACAGATTACAATCTTTTTTCATCAATGTGTTCAAAGAAAGATTGCATTCCTTAGAAGATGGGGAAAGGCCCAATATTAACAGAGGCACAGTGAATAATGTTCAAAGCTTGACTAATGTTATGGTGTCTGTAATTACTTTTCACCTCTGCATTTTCCTCAGCATTTCCCCTTTAATTCTGAGATGAAGCACAGTGCCTGCATAGAAATGCTATTCACCCTTTATCTGATTGGCTTTCAGCTCAGCTGCAGTGACATCACCTAGCTTTTTCTGCACTGCTGATAAAGAGATTAGAACATGGGGGGACAACTGCAGCAAGGAGCCCCAGAGAATCTTGAGACTGAACTTCAAGCAGCACCATGAAATGAACAGTACAGCTCCATAGCAACCACATCACATGACATTCCTCCAGCTAGTTACTACAAGAATTCCCTCTCCATGTTTTATTACCAGTGAACAATGGAGCTGCCTGGTTTCTAAACCATTTTATGTGCAAATATAACTCGTCTTTGCCTCAGCATTAGCAAAAGAATAACTGTCATGATCATATAAAACAGCCTGTACCCCTTTGCCTTCTTCAAAAATGCCTTCCTTATGTCTTTATTGATTTATCTGACTTCCAATTAAAATATGAAGCAAAAATTACATTAGTGATCCCTTTAATTTTTCTTCCTCTTTTAATGATGGAATAGCGCTCCATGGGTTTGACTCTTAGATTTTGTCCAAGTGACTGTTCTTTATTTGTGAGCTTAAAACTGTGAAGCCAGAAGATTACTTAATTGTCTGCTGCATCACAGCTGAGATAGATACCTCACCTGGCATCCTCCACATGTGGCTTCACAGCAAGGGATCGTTTGATAATGATCAATGATGAGGGTACCCAGGTATATTTTTTCTCTTCCCTAATCCTGTGACTCCCCCAATTAACCGAATACAGACTTGAGATTAAACCTGACACCTTTCTGTCTGTATATTTCAAATTTGATTGTTTTCGCTGCACTAAGCCCCTCAATTTGATCGATCCAGCTATTCATCTTAAACGAGTACTTGCTTGTGTAACGTATTTCTCATATATTGGCTTAGGCTAATATAAGGGTGTTACAAAGACACAGTTACTTCAGACTGTTCAAAAGTTGACCTTACTATTGTTAAAGAATGTTGCCTTATGTTCATGTTAAAATCAAGGTTTATTTAAAAAATGTCAGAATATGTTTTGCAGGGGATCTCCTATTCAAATCATATTAGTATATCTTACATAATGTATTCTTCACACTGTGTGCAGTACATCCTATTATGTTGCAGTATGCTAAATGAGTAAATTCAAAGCGATATATGAATGTTGTTTTTAATCAATACTGTGAGTGATTTGATGCACCTTGATTTCAAGCCAATGATATTTAATACTTCATTGTTTTTTTAATATAAAATTCATGTTCAATTTTATTCCCTGTAAATCTGTTTCTACTGGAAGGAGTTTTGCATTACATGAAGATTCCTCATGTTGTGGAATTAGCCTCACTTAATTTGGCAGCATCACAGATCCTAACCTGCACAACATATTAAAGGAGCAGGAATGAGATTCAAGTGCAGTGAAGGAGGTATCAACAAATTCACCATTTCCCATGGTCCAGGAAACTGTGGTGAATGAAGACACAGACGAGCATATCAAGAGGTTATGACAACAAGCCCACCTTGAGTGAGGCAAATGTGCTCAATCTCAGGGCTCGCCTGCAACCTAAACCTATTGCCCAGCTTGCATGCATTAAAGGTTAAATGAGCAGGTTTAAATTTTGTGTAGTCTGGATAACTAAACCGCCTGACAGACTATTTTCTTGATGTGCAGAAAACATGAATTCGCCAGTTTAAGGGTTCCTTCTCGGAGTGGACAGTTGCTGCAGTTACAGTCACAAGATTACATGTTCTGAATATTCAAGTATTATGTTGTGGGGAACGTCATGTTTAGGCTCTCACATCATTTGACACCAGTCCCACTCCATTCCACTTCTGTCACTTTGCTAGGGTTCACTCTAGGCTGAAATGTTAATGTTTATTCCCTTTCACCTGTTTACCCATCTACTATAATCACACTAGAATACATGTGGTGAGAAAGCAGGTGAAATTAAACTTGTGTCCCCACTCTATTCCAATACATTAACCTTATGCATTTTATAATTTTAAATAAAAGCCTCTTTGGCAATATAGGTAGGCATTCATTTTTCATGTTTAATCTAGACAATAAATGTCAGCAACGTATTTAACTGTAGTGGGAAATCAAAGAAATGCACAATCTTGCCCTCACCCAATGGCTGTACCTTCCAGCGTGAATTACTGGATATTCCCTGGCTGTGATCAGCTAATTCAGTACAGGTGAACCCAGGACATTACAATATGGCCCAGTACCACGCTGGGTCATGCAGCCTCTTACTAAATCTGCCATATATGATTTCTCTTTTATGGATTAATCTCTAGCCCCTACAGTTTACTGGAGAGTAATTGCAGTAGTATTTTTCCTTCACCATAATGGGGAATGACCTGTAACATCTGGACTACTGGCACATTTACCTCATCTTTGCTGAGACCTCCTGCAGAATCAACAAACTGCTGACAGAAGGTTACTTTCCTTCACATACATACAACACGTTAGTTACCAAATAATGGACAATTGCTGGTTAACTCCACATGCTTGAATTTAGCATGGTCTCTTATTTACATTAGAAGTATTCCGGGGGATAGAAATTCCTTGATATTTCCCAATACAAACTCCATGAATTTATTATCAAGAGAACTTCCATCACAATGCCCTAATATTCCCTCTTTCTTGTCACTAGATACATTCTGCCAATGTCTAATTACATGCAAAATCCCTGTGCATCTGAATATGTTTGAACATAAAGTAGATGTAAAGTCAGCATGAACAATCAGTGAAAGTGCCAAATATACTTTAAGTTGTATGAAGATTCAGGTTTTAACTTGTTCAACAATCATTTAAGAAATTGTAATCGGGGAAGCTTTTCAATTTTTAATGTGACTTGTGCCTTAAAAATCTATTTAAATGGATAGAACATAGAACATAGAACAGTACAGCACAGAACAGGCCCTTCGGCCCACGATGTTGTGCCGAGCTTTATCTGAAACCAAGATCAAGCTATCCCACTCCCTATCATCCTGGTGTGCTCCATGTGCCTATCCAATAACCGCTTAAATGTTCCTAAAGTGTCTGACTCCACTATCACTGCAGGCAGTCCATTCCACACCCCAACCACTCTCTGCGTAAAGAACCTACATCTGATATCCTTCCTATATCTCCCACCATGAACCCTATAGTTATGCCCCCTTGTAATAGCTCCATCCACCCGAGGAAATAGTCTTTGAACGTTCACTCTATCTATCCCCTTCATCATTTTATAAACCTCTATTAAGTCTCCCCTCAGCCTCCTCCGCTCCAGAGAGAACAGCCCTAGCTCCCTCAACCTTTCCTCATAAGACCTACCCTCCAAACCAAGCAGCATCCTGGTAAATCTCCTCTGCACCCTTTCCAGCGCTTCCACATCCTTCTTAAAGTGAGGTGACCAGAACTGCACACAATATTCCAAATGTGGTCTCACCAAGGTCCTGTACAGTTGCAGCATAACCCCACGGCTCTTAAACTCCAACCCCCTGTTAATAAAAGCTAACACACTATAGACCTTCTTCACAGCTCTATCCACTTGAGTGGCAACCTTTAGAGATCTGTGGATATGGACCCCAAGATCTCTCTGTTCCTCCACAGTCTTCAGAACCCTACCTTTGACCCTGTAATCCACATTTAAATTAGTCCTACCAAAATGAATCACCTCACATTTATCAGGGTTAAACTCCATTTGCCATTTTTCAGCCCAGCTTTGCATCCTATCTATGTCTCTTTGCAGCTTACAACAGCCCTCCAACTCATCCACTACTCCACCAATCTTGGTGTCATCAGCAAATTTACTGATCCACCCTTCAGCCCCCTCCTCTAAGTCATTAATAAAAATCACAAAGAGCAGAGGACCAAGCACTGATCCCTGTGGCACTCCACTAGCAACCTGCCTCCAATCCGAAAATTTTCCATCCACCACCACCCTCTGTCTTCGATCAGACAGCCAGTTATCTATCCAATCGGCCAACTTTCCCTCTATCCCACACCTCCTCACTTTCATCATAAGCCGACCATGGGGGAACTTATCAAACGCCTTACTAAAATCCATGTATATGACATCAACTGCCCTACCTTCATCAACACACTTAGTTACCTCCTCAAAAAATTCAATCAAATTTGTGAGGCACGACTTGCCCTTCACGAAACCGTGCTGACTATCCCGGATTATTCCGCATCTTTCTAAATGGTCGTAAATCCCATCCCTAAGGACCTTTTCCATCAATTTACCAACCACCGAAGTAAGACTAACCGGCCTATAATTACCAGGGTCATTTCTATTCCCTTTCTTAAACAGAGGAACAACATTCGCCAGTCTCCAGTCCTCTGGCACCATCCCCGTGGACAGTGAGGACCCAAAGATCAAAGCCAAAGGCTCTGCAATCTCATCCCTTGCCTCCCAAAGAATCCTAGGATATATTTCATCAGGCCCAGGGGACTTATCGACCTTCAGTTTATTTAAAACTGCCAGGACATCCTCCCTCCGAACATCTATTTCCTCCAGCCTATTAGCCTGTAACACCTTCTCTTCCTTAAAAACATGGCCCCTCTCCTTGGTGAACACTGAAGAAAAGTATTCATTCATCACCTCTCCTATCTCTACTGACTCCATACACAAGTTCCCACTACTGTCCTTGACCGGCCCTAACCTCACCCTGGTCATTCTTTTATTCCTCACATAAGAGTAAAAAGCCTTGGGGTTTTCCTTGATCCGACCCACCAAGGACTTCTCATGTCCCCTCCTAGCTCTCCTAAGCCCCTTTTTCAGCTCGTTCCTTGCTAACTTGTAACCCTCAATCGAGCCATCTGAACCTTCTTTCCTCATCCCTACATAAGCTTCCCTCTTCTTTTTCACAAGACATTCCACCTCTTTCGTGAACCATGGTTCCCTCACTCGGCCATTTCCTCCCTGCCTGACAGGGACATACCTATCAAGGACACCCAGTATTTGTTCCTTGGAAAAGTTCCACTTTTCATTAGTGCCTTTCTCTGACAGTTTCTGTTCCCAACTTATGCCCCCTAATTCTTGCCTAATCGCATCATAATTACCTCTCCCCCAATTGTAAACCTTGCCCTGCCGTACGGCCCTATCCCTCACCATTGCAATAACAAAAGACACTGAATTGTTGTCACTATCTCCAAAGTGCTCTCCCACCACCGAATCTAACACTTGGCCCGGTTCATTTCCCAGTACCAAATCCAATGTGGCCTCACCTCTTGTCGACCTATCCACATATTGTGTCAGGAAACCCTCCTGCACACACTGCACAAAAACTGCCCCATCCGAACTATTTGACCTACAAAGGTTCCAATCAATATTTGGAAAGTTAAAGTCCCTCATGACAACTACCCTGTGACCCCCACACATATCCATAATCTGCTTAGCAATTTCTTCCTCCACATCTCTATTACTATTTGGGGGCCTATAGTAAACTCCTAACAATGTGACTGCTCCTTTCCTATTTCTAACCTCAGCCCATATTACCTCAGTGTGCAGATCCCCCTCGAAGTGCCTTTCCGCAGCCGTTAAACTATCCTTGATTAACAATGCTACTCCTCCACCTCTTTTACCAGTTTCCCTACACTTACTGAAACATCTATACCCCGGAACGTCCAACAACCATTCCTGTCCTTGTTCTACCCACGTCTCCGTAATGGCCACAACATCATAGTCCCAAGTACCAATCCACGCCCCAAGTTCATCTACCTTGTTCCGGATGCTCCTTGCATTGAAGTAGACACACTTCAACCCACCTTCCTGTCTACCGGTACCCACCCTTGGCCTTGATATCTTCCCCAATACCTCACCACCCTCAACACTGACTTCTGGACTACAACTCCTTTTCCCACTCCCCAGACAAATTAGTTTAAACCCCCCTGAAGAGCCGTATCAAATTTCCCTCCCAGGATATTGGTGCCCCTCTGGTTCAGGTGCACCCCGTCCTGTTTGTACAGGTCCCACCTTCCCCAGAATGTGTTCCAATTATCCACGTATCTGAAACCCTCCCTCCTACACCATCCCTGCAACCACATGTTTAATTGCACTCTCTCCCTGTTCCTCAACTTGCTATCACGTGGCACCGGCAACGTACCAGAGATGACCACATGTTTTGTCTTGGCTTTCAGCTTCCAGCCCAGCTCCCGAAATTCCTGTTTTAAATCCCCGTCCCTTCTCTTACCTATGTCGTTGGTACCAATGTGTACCACGACTTGTGACTGTTTCCCCTCCCCCTTCAGAATCCGGAAAACACAGTCCGAGACGTCACGGACCTTGGCATCCGGTAGGCAACATACCATCCGTGAGTCTCTTTTGCTGCCACAGAACCTCCTATCTATCCCTCTAACTAACGAGTCCCCAATAACTATTGCCCTCCCGCTCTGCCCCTTACCCTCCCGAGCCACAGAGACGGACACAGTGCTGGAGATCCTCTCACTGCGGCTCACCACTGGTATGTCATCCCCCTCAACCGTATCCAAAGCGGAATACTTGTTGCTAAGGGGAACGACCACAGGGGATCCCTGCACGGACAGCTTCCTCCCAGCCCCTCTCACCGTCACCCATCTGTTTTCATTCCTCGGAGTAACTGTATCCCTAAAGCTTCTGTCTATGGCCACCTCTGCGTCCCTAATGATCCTAAGTTCATCCAACTCCAGCTCCAGTTCCCTAACACGGTTTTGGAGGAGCTGCAGATGGGTGCACTTCCCACAGATGTAATCAGCAGGGACACTGTCGTCGTCCCTCACCTCAAACATAGTGCAAGAGGAACATAGCACTGCCTGCACACCCATCCCCTCTAGATACCTTGCCAGTACCAGGTAGAAACAGCAAAAATGAATTAAACTCACCCCTGCTCGCCCTGTCCCCCGAAGCCCTGTGAGCCAAAGCCCTTATAGCTCACACTCTGCTTCCCACACACTCCCCTGCCCGCTCCCGACGCTGCCCGCTGTATACTGCAGCCTACCTTTTATACTTTGCGCGCTTAAAAAACCCTTCCCAGACTCCTTAGCAACTCACTTCCAGTTTTCACTTTAAACTTAAGAAAAATACTACTACAAAAGTAAAGGCCAAAAAAAAACGCACACGAACTGACTAATTAAATAAATAAATAATTCAATCAATCTCTCACCAGCACTCCTGCCTCCAATCACTCCCTCTCTGCTTGCTCCAGTGGAACAATGAGGGGGAACCTCCCAGGTAACTGACTTTTAAAGTTAAAATAAAAACCCTTCCCAGACTATAGAAATACGGTACAGGTCTTAGCACGAGTGTTTTTAAAAAAACGTTAAAAATAAATGCAATAAAAAAAGCTTTGTTTCCTGCTGCACTTGAAAATTTGGCTGTAATTTCAGGAGAGCTTCTCAGCGAGCACTATTATGTGAAAACCTGAGAGGGCAGCCCGAGCTTTGGTTTAATGTCTCAACTGAAAGATGGCATTTCTGATAGTGCAGCATTCCCTCAGTACTGCACTGAGTTGGCAGCTTTGTTGTTGTGCTCATTATAAAAACAGTGTGTGGGATTTAACAAGTACACACTTGTCCTGCCCATCCTGGGCCCAGAAATCCCCACCCGAGGTCAACGGACCTTCGCCTTGTCTATCATATTTACCATCCCGCCTGTAACAAATCCCACTGTGGGCAGGGCCAGAAGATGAAGGCCTCTGCTGAAGTTTATGGTACACACAAGGATTGGAACAGAATGGAGAGGACACATATGCAGCATTGTATCATTATGCTGCAAGTAACTGACTGGGTGAAGCAACAGGGGTGAAAAAGAGGCAAGTGTGACTATGTGGTTTTCTATCAGGTCAACCTGATAGATGGCATTCCAAAAGCCTATAAACTGTCCGATTAAGATACAAAAAAAGCAAAGTGTCCACTCTGTAGGAATGGTTCACCCAGTGGCGTAGCTAGAGGGGGTGCAGGGGGAGCGACCGCTCCCCCTGAGCACATTCTTCAAAAGAACACCCCTTTTCAACAGGGTGTTCCTCTCGGGCCCCTCAGATCTGCGATGTGTGCTGCTAGGCTCCAGGTAATCCTTCACTTTCCTCCTCAACACTCTCAACAGCCCAGTTATGATCAGGCTTAAGTTGCATATTTTGTTTTATCAGCATTTTGCTGATGAATGCTATCAGCGTGAGTGAAATTAGATCCAGGGGATCTGAACGGGAGGTTACATTACAATGAAAGTACTTCCCTTCCCAACAGCGACCTACAGTGTGGGAACGGAGTTAAAAGAGACAGGTTCAAAATTATATTTAATAACTTATCAGAGATCCTATCTAAAACAGTCTCCTCCACTTGACATTCTCACAGAATTACCACCAGTTCATGGAGAAAGGTTATTAGGTGATGAATAGAATATACATCTCATTGAAATCTAACTATGTGGACGACAGCTTTTGGGGTGGAAATGGTCTTTGGGCCAAAGGAATGGATTGTTTTTTCGTTTCAAATTATTGAAAGGGCCGATTTCAGGGATTTATTAAAAATCGGTGAAATGTATTGGATAAAGTGGAGTTTGCCATAAATACTTTTTCCAAGTTTGAAGAGATCGGGACTCCACCTGCTCTGGAAATTCCCGGGATGAGCTCAGTGTGTTTTTGTTCATCTTTCACAACACCTGATGTACAAACTATTGTAGTCTCTGCCCTGCATGAATCACTACAACAGCCTGAGGCCAAAACCTTTTCTATTCCTTTCGCTAACTCCGCAGTTGACATCCCTCTCCGTCTCTCTCCTGAATGCCCGTCCCACTGGGCTCCCAGGACATGGATTGAGGGTCATTGGTGGAGCGCTCCTCATGCAGCTCAGACCCTCTTCATCGGGCAGAAACCCCCAGCCACCTCCCCTAAAGCCAGCTGGAATGTCCCCAAAACACTGGCAGCACATCGATATTTACATTTCATTCCCTCAGGCAATTAAAGCAGCAGATAAATAAATGTTGATTTATGAATTAAAAACCTCCCGCAGTTTGGTGCAGAATCACACGGGCGCCTTTTTTATGTGCTCGCTCCCCCTAACTTTAGAACCTGGCTACGCCCCTGGGTTCACCTTGGAATCAATATTAACTAGAGCAGGATGGAGGTCTTGAAAGGGATTGTGAACCCTGACAATCAAAGCAACAGCCCAATTATGTGGTCAAGTATCTGGAGTTGGGTTTAAACCTACAATCTTCTGGATCAAAGGTCAGGGCTGACATAGTTGATATACTGTCAAATGAGTTCTACTTTGCCTGCTTTTTGATCTGAACTGTGCTGAATGGAGAGGTGCCAAGTAAAGCTTGTGCTATTTTCCTGGACAGGGAAAAGAAACAAACACAAGTGCCATGCCTGGGTATTATCCAGTACCTCCGGAGGTGTACAGGAGGAGGTATTGGATAATAGGCCCTATCAGCAGCAGAGGCATCAAGTCTTTGGGCTTGAAAACAGGTTACTAGCTTATGAAAAATTACATTGAAATATCCATGAGGGATTTTGATGAAGATGATTTATTGGCCAGGATTGTCCAGTCTCATTCGCAACAGGAACTTTTGTTGGTGGGAGAGAACATTTTTCAGACCAACCAGGTCCATTGACTTTGGGTAGAAATTTCAAATCCCAGTACATATTAAGCGCATGCTACCAGATCATTAGATGAATATGGTCAGGGTTTGGTGAAAGTTTGGCATTCCAAAGAACTTTTTTGTTTTTCCCTCCTTTTTTTCTTGTCATTGCTTCTCCCACCAAACTTACAATTTGCACATTTTAGGTATATATATATGTAAACAGATCTTAATTTTAATTCCCTAATATACAATTACACAAATCTATTCAGAAGCTAAAAATTCGAATAAATACAGAAGTCTAAAGTGTGTCATCTCAAACCTGCTCAAAATACAAATCAGAAGCAAGTTTCAAAGAGAGTCTTTCAGATGAACTGGGGGAGCTGTAGGGATCTTACAAATGGCAAAAAGTTTACCTTCCCATAAATAATTGAGCACCGCATGTACTGAATGTGTACTTGCTAAAAACCTTAGGACATTTTCTATGTCAACAGAAACCTACAAATGTAAGTTGTTGTCTAGCAGCCCTCTTCCAGGCTTTGATGTGTAAAAATGTCAAATATGACCTAGAGCACACAAATGATTAGGTCAATTATCAAAGTCCAGAGTTTTCGTTCTACAAGAAAAGAATAGCCTTTAAAACATACTTTGAGGCATTAAGACCTAGGTTTTCTACATTTGAGAGATTAAAGGAAAATAAAAGCTTTCAAACTTTATTTTTTCAAACAGAAAAAAGGACAGTTAGGATAAATGTGTTAGAAAACAAATACAACTAAACATAAAGACAGAAGACAAAGGAACATTGGGAGGGAGTAGAGAATGGGGGAGAAATGGCTGGCCGCTTAAACACAATTGAAGTCTTTGGTATTGGGGGTGGGCAGAAAAGGTAACTTCTCCCTTGACTGAGGTATAATGGTGGGAGACCAGGAATTGTCTATTGAGAACAGATCCCAAATATCAATCTGGAGGCAAGATGTCTGATTATTGTGTACAGTAATGTCCACAAAATGACTCTTAACAGAATCAAATGTTTAGAGAATTAAATTTTAATGCACAAATCCCTTTTCCAATGATATATGTCCCTGTTCAATGAATAAAGTGAATAAACAAATTGAAAAAGAATGGACTTGTCCACTCAAATGTTGTTACTGCCTTAAATGTGTTATGTTCTTTCCAGAAGAATGTTTGTTAAGGTGTGGAAATCACCTATGGTAACATGATTGATGTTTCAGAGACTTCTTCATCTCACCAGGTGCCTGGGCTCACACTCTTTTAGCAATCAATGTTTTGTTTATCCATGGAAATCACTGCACCAAATACTGATGTTCAAACTTTTTCTAATTTTATAATTTATCCATTTTTAGCAGGGGTTGCCAACTGTGATTAAATGCATTCCTGGAGGCTTCATCACGTGACTTGCCCCATACTCCAAAATTAGTTGGCCAACACATCTATCCTTATGATGTACTGCCATCCTACACCAATTAGAAAGCCAAACAATTCATTGCCCAACCCGGCCAATTACCATCCCATCAATCTATGCTCAATCATCAGCTAGGTAATGAAAGGAGTCATCATCAGTGCTATCAAGTGGCACTTGCTCAGCAATAACCTGCTCACCGATACTCAGTTTAGGTTCTGCCAGGGTTACTCAGCTCCTGACCTCAATACAGTCTTGGTTCAAATATGGACAAAAGAGCTGAATGCCAGATGTGAGGTGAGAGTGACTGCCCCTGACATCAAGGCAGCACTTGACAAAGTATGGCATCAAAAAGCCCTAGCAAAACTGGAGTCAATGGGGATCAGGAGGAAAACTCTCCACTGGTTGGAGTCATAACTAGCACATAGGCAGATGGTTGTGGTGATTGAAGGTCAGCCATCTCAGCTCTAAGACATCACTGCAGAAGTTCCTCAGGGTAGTGTCCTACAGCCAATCATCATCAGCTGCTTCATCAATAACCTTTCTTCCATCATAAAGTCAGAAGTGGGGATGTTTGCAAATAACTGCACAATGTTCTGCACCATTCACGACTCCTCAGATAATAAAGCAGTTCATGTCCAGATGCAAAACCTGGACAATATCCAGACTTGGGTTGGCAAGTAGCAAGTAACATTTGTACCACACAAGTGCCAAGCAATGATCATCTCCAACAAGAGAGGATTTAAGCATTAGCCCTTGACATTTAATGACATTACCCACTATCAACATTCTGGGAGGTACCATTGACCAGAAACTGTTTTGAACTAGCCATATAAATACTGTGGATACCAGAGCAGGTCAAAGGCTAGGAATTCTGCAGTGAATAACTCACCTCCTGACTTCGCCAAAGCTGTCCACCATCTACAAGGCATATGTCAGGAGTGTAATGGAAAACTCTCCACTTGCCTGGATGAGTGCATGTCCAAAACACTCCAAAAAAAGCTTGACACCATCCAGGACAAAAGCAATCCTCTTGATTGCAATTCCTTCCACAAACACGGTGATGGTGGCACAAGGGCAGTTATGATGGCACAGTGGTTAGAACTGCTGCCACACATTGCCAGGGACCCAGGTTCATTTCTGGACTTGGGTGACTGGCTGTGTGGAGTTTGCACGTTCTCCCAGTGTCTGTGTGGGTTTATTCTAGTTTCTTCCCACAGTCCCTAGATGTGCAGGTTAGGTGGACTGGCTGTGTTAAATTGCCCCATAGTATCCCAAGATGTGTAGGTTAGATGGATTAGCATGGTAAATGTGTGGAGTTACAGGGATAGGGCAGGGTGGGGAGGGGGGATTGGGGCTGGATAAGACGGTCAGTTGGCGAGTTGGTCCAGACTCAATCTGCCAAATGACCTATTTCTGCACTGTAGGGATTCCACGGAATGCTTCTACCACTGAAAAACAGTGGCAGCCATGTGTACCATCTACAAGATACACTCACCAAGATTTCTTAGGCAGCACCTTCCAAACCCATTACCACTACCATCTAGAAGGACAACAGCAACAGATACATAGGAACACCACCACCTGGACGCTTCCCTCCAAGTCATTCACCATCCCGACTTGGAAATATATTGCCATTCCTTCACTGCTGCTCGGTCAAAATCCTGGAATTCCCTCCCTAACAGCACTGTGGTTGCACGTACACTTCAGGGACTGCAGGGGTTCAAGAAGGCAGCTCACCACCATCTTCTGAAGAGCAACTAGGGATGGGCAATTAATGCTGGTCTAGCCAGTGATACCCACATCCCTTAAATTTATTTTTAAAAACTCATTTAAGGCTGCAGAGCAGGTTCAGGGAGCAGTTAATATAGCATACAGCATCTTATGCTTTAGACATAGGACGCGGAGTACAAAAGCAAAGAAGTTACGATAAACCTGTATAAAACACTGCTTTGGCTTCAACTGGAGTATTGTGTCCAGGTTTGCTGTTCCTGAGCTGTTCTCCTTCGATATGAAGGTTTTAGAGGGTATTTGATAGAGGTGTACAGCAGTCTGGACAGAATAGATAGGGAGAAACGGTTTACATTAATGGAAGGATTGAAGTACACAAATTTAAAGTGATTGGCAAAAGAAGTGACAGCGTCATAAGTAAAATCTTTTTTTTTAAACGCAGTGAGTGGTTAGGATCTGGAATGCAATGCCTTAAAATATGCTGGGGGAAGATTCAATCGTAGCTTTTAAAAGAGAATTGTGCCAATATCTGAGGAGGCAATAATTGAAGGGCTACACGGAAAAGGCAGGGGAGTGGCCGTAACCGAATTGCTCTTGCACACAGCCGATGGAGACATGAAGGGCTGAATGGCTCACTCCTCTGCTGTAAACATCCTACAATCCTATAAATTTTCTGTCTCCTAATTAAAGTACTAAGAAATGCTGGGATACTTTTATGCACTAACTGAGCTTAATAATATATGGAACAAGTGCAACCTAGCAATTTTTTGTACTGTAAAATATATCACAGTCAAGTCTAATCCTCTCTTCACCTGACAACCTCACATACATATGGTTCCCGAGAGCAGAAACAGCAACTGATGTTTTTTCTTCCCCCTATGCACTTGGAGTACTGTGTGCAGTTCTGGTCCCCACATTACAGGAAGGATGTGGAGGCTTTGGAGAGGGTGCAGAGGAGGTTTACCAGGATGTTGCCTGGTATGGAGGGGAGATCCTATGAGGAGAGGCTGAGGGATTTGGGATTGTTTTCGCTGGAAAGGCGGCGGCTAAGAGGGGATCTTATTGAAACATATAAGATGATTAGAGGTTTAGATAGGGTGGATAGTGATAGCCTTTTTCCTCTGATGGAGAAATCCAGCACGAGGGGGCATGGCTTTAAATTGAGGGGGGGTAGTTATAGAACCGATGTCAGGGGTAGGTTCTTTACCCAGAGGGTGGTGAGGGATTGGAATGCCCTGCCAGCATCAGTTGTAAATGCGCCTAGTTTGGGGGCGTTTAAGAGATCCGTAGATAGGTTCATGGACGAAAAGAAATTGGTTTAGGTTGGAGGGTCACAGTTTTTTTTTTCCTTAACTGGTCGGTGCAACATCGTGGGCCGAAGGGCCTGTTCTGCGCTGTAATGTTCTATGTTCTATGTTCTATGCAAGTCCTGTCGTGCAAGGATTTACTGGTAGTTTGGGTGAGATCAATCCTGCACAAATGTGTGATCAAATCTGTGATCTGCCTGGACTGTATTGCTCACCTCCAGCAATATTGGGCACTCTGATGCTGCCCTTACTTAGTGAGTCATCAGGGAACAGAAGTACTCCTTAAAAAGGGCCATTCAAATAATATAGCCATAGCATAATAGTTGCAGGTGGAAAAAGTGACAATATACAAAAAGGTTAAAAATTTCTACTTTGTAGCATAATAAGCATCAAATATTTTTGTTCACCAACTCTTCGCAGATATTAAATTATCACTCGGGAAAACACATGCTTGATTTCTGATCTTAGACCGCACTCTAATTAAGTGATAAACCACTACCCCAAGTTATCTTCCAAGCCATACACATCTTGACTTGGAATTATATTGCCAATCTTTCACCTTCGTAAGGTCAAAATCCTGAACTGCTTCTCAACCAGCACTGTGTAATACAGCAGTTCAAGGAGGCAGCTCACCAGTTTGGGCAATCTTTGCACTGGGTCAATAGTTTTATAATGCTCAGTACAAAATTTAATGAAAAATTGCTGCTTTGGTGAAGTGTTATAGGGCAGGTCACTCACTGAACATTAGAAGCCAGGAGCAAGCAAACTTCTGGTAGTGGAACTTACCCCATCAGCTCCACCCTCCTGGAAATCAAAGGCCATGTACAGAGCAGCAAATAGCCCTGTCTCAAACAGGCTACTGTGCAATTTGCCAATGGGTGGCATTCTCAATGAGCCTGATCCTGTTACTCCCCATTAGGACTCCTGTATCCAATGTCCACTCCCGCAATACCAGTGCGGCCTTGGAATTTTGGTCTCATTGTTTATTTTAAATCAATCAGTACACCCTACTTGCATCACAACCATTTCTGTTATGATTAACCATGCTTCCTTAACTGCATGTTGTGGTCACCATATTCTTAAACAATAGAAAAGGACGCACTGTCTGAAGTTTATGAAGTGGTTGGATAGCTGAGATTTGGCACTTTGGAAAGCACATTGCTCACTTTGTGAAGTTATGTTCAAGGCTAATCTTTAAAGGAGAAGAAAGGTAAAAGTGCAGCGCCTTTTAGCCAACAATAAAAGAACAAAAGCAAGCCAGAAATTATGATCAAGGGATATTTGAAAATAATTTGCACTAAATTTTAAGAAAAATAAAGTCTATTTTCATATAGAAAATTGTAAACTTACAGTGACATTTTAATTGCATTATTTTGTATGACTATAATCATAAATACTCGAGTATAAAAGTCAGTATTGCCAAAAATCCCTGAGTTTTCAATGTTCTTTCACAATGTGTTATTCCAGAAGGGGAAGGCATACTTAACTACATTTTTAGAAATTCAGTCCGTTTTGAATAATACTATTTCCTGAGATTCTGATCTGCTTATTTCCTAATGAATAGGGAATGGAAAAGCAACAGAAAAAGATGATTACACTGCTGGATTTGATCTAAATTGTCTCTGTGGAATACTCAGGACTTTCCACAACTTGTGAAATAAGAAGCACAAATTTACTTTGAAGAATGAATGTCAATGACTCTCCGGAAGATTCACTGGTAAAGCTATTGACCAATTTGGGTAGAACCAAACAGACCATCAATATGCTTGGACTGGCAAACCATATCCGTGTTGAATTATTTGATCTCAACGAGAGCTAGCTGAGCCATAGGAGGAGATATGTATCATAATGCTCAACTATTATCTTCTCTGACTTAAATTTCACTGTTTTGGATGTATAATGACGCTGGTAATCTAGTGATGGGAGACAAGGAAATAGCTGAGGAACTTAATAAGTACTTTGCGTCAGTCTTCACAGTAGAAGACATGAGTAATATCCCAACAATTCAGGAAAGTCAGGGGGCAGAGTTGCATATGGTTGCCATCACAAAGGAGAAAGTGCTAGAGAAACTAAAAGGTCTGAAAATTGATAAATGTCCGGGCCCAGATGGGCTACATCCTAGAGTTCTAAAGGAGATAGCTGAAGAAATAGTGGAGGCGTTAGTTATGATCTTTCAAAAGTCACTGGAGTCAGGGAAAGTCCCAGAGGATTGGAAAATCGCTGTTGTAACCCCACTGTTCAAGAAGGGAACAAGAAAAAAGATGGAAAATTATAGGCCAATTAGCCTAACCTCAGTTGTTGGCAAAATTCTAGAATCCATCGTTAAGGATGAGATTTCTAAATTCTTGGAAGTGCAGGGTCGGATTAGGACAAGTCAGCATGGATTTAGTAAGGGGAGGTCGTGCCTGACAAACCTGTTAGAGTTCTTTGAAGAGATAACAAATAGGTTAGACCAAGGAGAGCCAATGGATGTTATCTATCTTGACTTCCAAAAGGCCTTTGACAAGGTGCCTCACGGGAGACTGCTGAGTAAAATAAGGGCCCATGGTATTCGAGGCAAGGTACTAACCTGGATTGACGATTGGCTGTCAGACAGAAGGCAGAGAGTTGGGATAAAAGGTTCTTTCTCAGAATGGCAACCGGTGACAAGTGGTGTCCCGCAGGGTTCAGTGTTGGGGCCACAGCTGTTCTCTTTATATATTAACGATCTAGATGACGGGACTGGGGGCATTCTGGCCAAGTTTGCCGATGATACAAAGATAGGTGGAGGGGCAGGTAGTACTGAGGAGGTGGGGAGGCTGCAGAAAGATTTAGACAGTTTAGGAGAGTGGTCCAAGAAGTGGCTGATGAAATTCAACGTGGGCAAGTGCGAGGTCGTGCACTTTGGAAAAAAGAATAGAGGCATGGACTATTTTCTAAACGGTGACAAAATTCATAATGCTAAAGTGCAAAGGGACTTGGGAGTCCTAGTCCAGGATTCTCTAAAGGTAAACTTGCAAGTTGAGTCCGTAATTAAGAAAGCAAATGTAATGTTGTCATTTATCTCAAGAGGCTTGGAATACAAAAGCAGGGATGTACTTCTGAGGCTTTATAAAGCACTGGTTAGGCCCCATTTGGAGTACTGTGAGCAATTTTGGGCCCCACACCTCAGGAAGGACATACTGGCACTGGAGCGGGTCCAGCGGAGATTCACACGGATGATCCCAGGAATGGTAGGCCTGACATACGATGAACGTCTGAGGATCGTGGGATTATATTCATTGGAGTTTAGGAGGTTGAGGGGAGATCTGATAGAGACTTACAAGATAATGAACGGCTTAGATAGGATGGACGTAGGGAAGTTGTTTCCATTAGCAGGGGAGACTAGGACGCGGGGGCACAGCCTTAGAATAAAAGGGAGTCACTTTAGAACAGAGATGAGGAGAAATTTCTTCAGCCAGAGAGTGGTAGGTCTGTGGAATTCATTGCCACAGAGGGCTGTGGAGGCCGAGACGTTGAGCGTCTTCAAGACAGAAATTGATAAATTCTTGATTTCTCGAGGAATTAAGGGCTATGGGGAGAGAGCGGGTAAATGGAGTTGAAATCAACCATGATTGAATGGTGGAGTGGACTCGATGGGCCGAATGGCCTTACTTCCGCTCCTATGTCTTCTGGTCTTATGGTCTTATAATTCACTTCCTAATTTGACAAATGTACTAAGGTCTCATTATTTCTTTCCACGTCAACTGTTAACTATTTCAACACCATTTTATCACATTATTTGACCTGTTTGCATGTGATATTTTATTTAAGGTTATTTTGCAAGATGTTTGAAGATGTTGTAGGCTGCAAAAAGATTGTATTTGTTTATGCAATTTAAATAACTTGACTCTACTACCTGTTATACAATACAACTTATATAGCTCCAGTAAGACCACGTCTTGTATGCTCTTGTTGCCAAGAAAGAAATATTGAAGTATTGGAGTCAGTGCAGAAAAGATTCCAGTGTCTGACATTTGAGTTATGAGAATGATTAAGTGTCGGTTTTATGAGAGTTGTATGATTGTTAAGAAAAAAGTAACTTCGAATTTTAGTTTAAATTAAACTGCAAGATCAGAACAGGTCAAACCAGAGGCTATTATTTTTAGGAGAGCTATTATGAAGTTGTCCTTCACATAAAGAAGGATCATCATGTTGAATAAACTTTCAGATACAGCAGCGGAGGTAATAATCCTCGAATTATTTAAGAAACAATTGAATATTACTATAGGAGGCATGTTAAACTTCTTTAGATGGATGAATCTGGTTCTCTAGTGGTCTAGTGGTTAGGATTCAGTGCTTTTATCGCCGCAGCCTGGGTTTGATTCTCGGTCAGGGAAATGCAACCTTGTTACTTCACCGCGACACTAGTCTCCTACACATTCTGTTCCTTCTTTATGGGCGGCATGGTGGCACAGTGGTTAGTACTGCTGCCTCACAGCGCCAGGGATCTGGGTTTGATTCCCAGCTTGGGTCACTGTCTGTGTGGGGTCCGTATGTTCTTCCTGGGTCTGTGTGGGTTTCTTCCCACGGTCCGAAAGACATGCTGGTTAAGTGCATTGGCCATGCTAAATTCTCCCTCAGTGTAGCTGAACTGGTGTTGCAGTGTGGCGACAAGGGGATTTTCGCAATAACTTCATTGCAGTGTTAATGTGAATTGTGACACTAATAAATAAATGACTTGATATAGGTTGAATGACTTTTCTCTCTCAAAATTATCTTGTGCAATTTAAGCAAGCTGGTTTTAGCAATTTGCCAGTACAAAGAGTACAAAGAAAATTACAGCACAGGAACAGGCCCTTCGGCCCTCCAAGCCTGCACCGACCATGCTGCCCGAATTTAAGACATATTTGGGGTATTTAAGACATATTTGTTTTTTTCCACTCTAACAAACCTGTGTACCTGGAGTGACCCACTAATGTTGCATGTGTAAATTAGAAAACACATTATCAGCATAAAAATTCATTTGGTTCACCTGTACTTCTGCTTAAAATGAAGGGGGAGATGGATAATAGCAGAAAATTAAGGCACTACAAAAAATCACACATCAAGAACTTGCTCCTCGGCCTTTTGGCTAAGATCAAGTGTAGTATCGACATTCTGTACTTGATTGAAGTCATTAGGTTGCATTTTAGCTTCATTTGAAGCAATTTTTTAAAGCGGCATCTCGGCCTTTTGGCTAAGATGCAAATGAGATCAAGCCTTGGAGGAGGTGCAATGCCTACTCCAATCAGCTTGGATCATGTAGATCAAGCCCAAGACAGGAGGTGAGAGCCCTGTCTTGTCAGCTTGGATCGGGAATGTCTCAACTTGTTGAGACTCTGAATTGGACTTGATTTGATTGAATTGGATTTAAAAAAAAGAACTGAGAATATGTGAAAATAAGACCTTTAAGGTTATTTATCAAATTGAAGGTCCAGGCAGAACAAACTAGAGTATAACGTTGTTTCTTTGCTTGTTGATTGAACATTTATTTTTTCAATGCATGACTTGCATTCCCTCATATGCCACCTGGCTCTCTCTCACCTCTCGCTCACAAAACATTTTGTACTGAAAGCGATTCTGGCTAACTCATAGATTCCTGTTTCAAACTGAAAAAAAATTGTGTGTTCTTTTGACGAAAAAATGAATAAAAAATAATGGCTGTTAAGCAGAACATCAATAACAAATTTCCTCCATGAGCTTAATCTGGGTGATCATACTAATTATGTCATTAATGTAGCAAAAGGGCGGCACGGTAGCACAGTGGTTAGCACTGCTGCTTCACAGCTCCAGGGTCCCGGGTTCGATTCCCAGCTCGGGTCACTGTCTGTGTAGAGTTTGCACATTCTCCTCGTGTCTGCGTGGGTTTCCTCCGGGTGCTCCGGTTTCCTCCCACAGTCCAAAGATGTGCGGGTTAGGTTGATTGGCCAGGTTAAAAATTGTCCCTTAGAGTCCTGAGATGCGTAGGTTAGTGGGATTAGCGGGTAAATATGTGGGGGTAGGGCCTGGGTGGGATTGTGGTCGGTGCAGACTCGATGGGCCGAATGGCCTCCTTCTGCACTGTATGGTTTCTATGTTTCTATGTTTCTAAAAGAAAATCTGGAAATTTAACTGGGATGCAGAATGCAGGGAAGAACAGTCACAAAACAAGCCAAAGACAAAGTACTGTAAATGCTTGAAATCTGAAATAAAAACTGAAAATGTTGGAAACACACAGCAACAAGACATGCTGTATTCTGTTAAGTAATGGTCCAGCAGTAATGATTGAAAGTAAATGAGTGAGTGGATGACTAGATGATGAGTAGGTGGTGAGGGGGGGCCAGGAGCGAGGTGGATGTGACAGTTACATGGCTGACAGGGATAGGATGGGTGAGTGGTGGGTAGGGTAAGTAGTCACATTGTTGGGGGGTAGTGGGGCATAGTTGTGCCAAGGGTGGTCAGCTGGTTGGATGATAGTCAGGTTGGAGGGGATAGTAATTGAGCTGTTGGGGTCAGTCAGGTATGTTCTGGTGGGCAATTAGGTCAGGGGGAAGGTCAGGTCTGGTTCGGGGGGACAGTTGGGTGTAGTCAGGAGTTGGGATTGAGGTTAGTCAGAGGGTGTAATTGGCGGGTCAGTTGGGTAGTTACCCAAGTGTTACACTCGATGTTAAACTGTCTAATGTTTCTGAGGCAACTATCCAGGTAAGTACCACGGATCTGTCCCTGATCTCCGACTCTAGGTCAAAGCCAGAAACTTCTGTACAGGGTCCACGGGAGCAGCAGAATTGCTCATTGGAAGTTTAAACTTCCTGGCCAATTCCCACAAAGGTTTTGCATCAGGACTTCCACATGTGATCCACAGACCAAAGATTTGGACCATAATTTCCATAACTTACATGCTTTCAAATGGGAGCGACATAGCTCAACTGTTTGAGGTAGGTTTGGTTGAACTTGCTTCATCAGGACTCTCCTCTGGAATCTGTGCCTCCTCTTCCTTGGTTTCACTGGGAGCAGCACTTTGGTCTACTACTGACTGATCAGCCATTTCATCTTCTGGACAAACAACACCACCTCTTGCTGGCATAATTGGATCAGGCAATAGCTTTGATTCTTCAGATGGCTCTTGCCTTCTCAAATAATCAATGTGTTTCTTCATTAATTTGTCCTACAGTTTCACCTCATAAGACAGTGCCCCCATCCTGGCCACCACAACTCCTGAGTCCCAATTTGGTCCACTTCCAAAATTCTTCACAAAGACTGGATCATCTATTTCAAATGCTCTTTCTACTTTTGGCAAATCATGGTTCCTTTGCTGCCATCTCTGTCTTGCCTCCATGTTCTCCACCAAATTCAGAACTACCAGGTTCAACCTGGTCCTTAAGCGTTGGCCCATTAACAGCTCGGCTAAAGCTATTCCAATAGTAGTATGCAGGATGGTTCTATAAGCTAGCAGAAAACATACCATTTCAGTTTCTAATCAAGCAGGTGTTTGCTTTTTCACACTGGCCTTGAATGTTCGCACTCTGCATTCAGCCAGCTCATTTGATGAAGGGTAATATGGTGCTGTATGGATATGTTTTATTCCATTGAAGGCCATGAACTTCTGGAACTCAGAACTTGTCTCAGACAATGGAACAGCGTTCACACGTATTTCTGGGATGTCATGGATGGCGAAACATTGGTGCAGCTTCTCAAGTGTGGCGTGTGAAGTCGCGGACCTCATTCCAAATACTTCCACCCATTTCAAATGGGCATCCACTAACAAAAGGAGCATTGTGCCCTTAAATGAGCCAATGTAATCCATGTGAACTTTTACCCATGGCCGACCTGATGCAGGGGGCTGTAGCTGGTAGCTTTTGCTGGAACTGGCACTGATCGCATTGTTTGACACCCCTTTTGACTGCAGCATTAATGCGAGACCATTAGATATAGCTTCTTGATCGCACTTTCATCTTCGGCACACCCAGATGGGCACTATGAAATTCCTCAGGCAATAATCCTCTTCCACTCTTGTTCCCCAAAGGATGATGCCATCCACACAATTGAGCTCATGCTTCCTGATCTGATAAGGCTTCATTTCCTCTGAAACACTCTCAATCCACCATCCATGCAGTATCATATGGTTAATTTTTGATAACAGTGCATATTTATTAGTCCAGTACTAAATTTGTCATGCTGTTGCAGGTAAAGAGTCCAGAAAGTTTAAAGCCATTACAATCTCTTGTGCAGTAAGACGACTTAAGACATTTGCATTGGATACGTGAGCCCCTGGTCAATGTTGGGAGGTATATTCATAAGCCGACAAGAAGAGTGCCCATCACTATGCAATTGGTGGAATCGATTGTCCTCCCTGAATAGTCCTAGAAACAACTTATGATCTGTTATGATAGTAAAATGTTTCCTATAAATGTATTGGTGAAACTTCTTGATGCCGAAGATAACAGCTAGGCTTTCTTTTTCTTTCTGGGAGTTCTGTCTTTCCGCATCAGATAGTGTTCTTGATACACATCCTATGGGTCTCTCAGAGTTGGGGCTTTATCATCCCATCTTCCATTGCATGGGATGATAAAGCCCCAACTCCATATGGTGATGCATCACATGGAAGTACTATCTTCTTAGTGGTCAAAATGCACTAATAAACTTGAAAATTGTAGTGCTTGTTTAACTTAGTTAAAAGCCTCTTTTTGTGAAGTTTTCCAGTATCATCTTTGGTGTTTCTTCAACAACACGTGTAACGGAGAGAGCAAAGTTGAAAGATTTTGGAGGAGCCACCCATAATAATTAACCATCTTTAGGAAGGATCTGAATTCTGAGGTGTTCTGAGGTGTTGGTGCCTCTCTAATCACTTTCGCTTTGCCCTTCATTGTGGGTAACCCTTAAGCATTGACCCGATAACCAAGATAAGCCACCTCATCTGCTTGGAAAGTGAACTTCTCTCTTTTCAATCACATTCCCGCTTTCTGGAAGCTTTTTAAAACTTCATCCGAATTTTTCAAATGTTTCTCCTTGGTGGATCCTGTCATTAGGACGTCATCCAAATAAATGACAACTTTAGGCCACTCCTGCAGCAAACTCTCCATAGTTCACTGAAAAATGGCGCAAGCTGATGAAACCCCAAATGGTAGACATGTATATTGATACAGACTTTTCTGTGTATTCATAGTAATATAACTTCTTGGTGCGTGGCTCATGTCCAATTTGGTAAATGCCAGACCCGCAGCCAACTATGAATATAGATATTCTATTTTGGAATGGGATATCTATCCAATCTCACAGCCTGGTTTACCGTCAGTTTACAGTCCCCACAGGTACAGATGGTCTTCTCTGGTTAAACTATTGGCACAAAGTTTAATTTTATTTATTTATTTGTGTCACAGATAGGCTTACATTAAATCCCCTAGTCGCCACATTCCAGCGCCTGTTTGGGTACACTGAGGGAGAATTTAGCTTGGCTAATGCACCTAACCGGCATGTCTTTCGGACTGTGGGAGGAAATTAGAACACCCGGAGGAAACTCACACAGACATGGGGAGAACGAGCAGACTTCACACAGACAGTGCCCTAAGCCGGAAATCGAACCCAGGTCCCTGGTGCTGTGAGGCAACAGTGCTAAAAACTGTGCCCCCCCCCCAATAGATGCTGCCAACTCTGCAAATTGTACGGGCTTGATGATACCCAAGTCTTCCAGCCACTTGAGCTCCGTTGTTATCTACAAATGCATACGGCAAGCTCTTGCTCTAAAAAACCTTGGCATGGCTTCCAGATCTACCTGAATCCTTGCTTGCAGTCTCTTAATCTTCCCAAGTTCCTCTTGAGCATCCGGGAACATTAAACTTCGAATCAAGTTAAACCACATGTGGTAGCTAAAATGACTTTCTTCTTATCCTCCCTCTCTATTCCATTAGCCCTCAAAATTTACTCCAACCATTCTACATACCGTATCCAGTTCTCAGTGGTTGCATTGAAGGCTTCTAGTTTTCCAATGAGAGGCATTTCTGCTGTCTTTTTCAGGCTTGGAATGATGTGATGTACTCTGAAGTTTTGCAACAACATTCTCTCGACATTCCTCGCTGCTAACAGTCGTTCTGATTTACCCTGTCACAGAGGACAAAGAACCAAGAAAAGTACAGCATAGGAATAGACCTTTGGCCCTCCAAGCCTATGCCGATCGTGATGCCCTAACTAAACTAAAAAAAACCTTCTGTCCTTACTCAGTTCTATTCCCTCCCATGTACCCATCCAGATGTCTCTTAAATGTTGCTAATGTGCCTGCTTCCACCACCTCCTCCGGTTCGCATTGCAGGCACCATCACTCTCTGCGTGAAAAACTTCCCCCGCACATCTCCCTTAAACTTTCCCCCTCTCATCTTGAACCTGTGCCCCCTTGTAATTGACACTTCCACCCTGGGAAGGTTACAACATATTAATTGCAAGGATTAGCAACTACCAGTTAATCTAACAAACTTCAACGCTTTATTTGTAAGCAGATAAATATATACGGAGTACTTCCACAATGTTAACACTTCTAGCTCTAGGGTCTGTTCTGGCTGCAGATCCTGGCTCAGCACCAAGATCCCCATGCTCGCTCCCCATTGGGTGATTGGGTCACATGACTCTCCTGGAGCACACTCCTTAAAGGGGTCAGCTACTATAGGGTATTGTGACTTTCATGGAGAAAACGGTGGTCCAGAGAACAATGAGTGCAATGAATTCACAAAAGTAAAAGATTTAATTGTAGGCTATTTTGGGGATGACTTAAGAAATGTATCAGAATGTGATGATGTTAATGACAAAATGTTGAATAATTCTTCGTTGGCAATGCAGGTCAAAGAAACACATCATTCATTGTTCCAAAAAGTGTTGACAGTATCAATAGCAATGATAGAAGTGGTAAGAATGGTATGCAACAAGAGAGTTGATATACATCAGTAGGTTGACTGGCATCCTTCCATGGTGGAAGGTTAGGTGGATTGGCCATGCTAAATTGTCCCACAGTGCACCCAAACAGGCGTCAGAGTGTGACGACTAGGGGATTTTCTCAGCAACTTCAATGCAGCGTTAATGTAAGCCTATTTGTGACTAATAAATAAATTTTACTTCGGGATGGCACGGTGGCACAGTGGTTAGCACTGCTGCCTCACAGTGCTAGGGACCTGGGTTCAATTCCAGCCTCGGGTGACTGTCTGTGCGGAGTCTGCATGTTCTGCCCGTGTCTGCGTGGGTTTCCTCCGGGTGCTCTGGTTTCCTCCCACACTCCAAACATGTGCGGGTTAGGTTGATTGGCCATACTAAATTGCCCCTTAATGTCGGGGGGATTAGGAAGGTAATTATATGGGGTTGCGGGGATAGGGCCTGGGTGAGATTGTTGTCGGTGCAGGCTCGATGGGCCAAATGGCCTCCTTCTGCACTGTAGAGTCTATGATCTGTGAAAGATGATGGGAATGCAGCCTCAAAACTTTTCTGAGGTCAGATGAGGCCATCTGCTTGTCTGCCACAAGCTTTACCAAGTTGTCCCTTGTTAATGATGTGGGATATTTTTGCTGACCCCTTGTTTTCTGGGGCTGGTATCTGCATTGGAGCTTCTGATACCACATGTCATCATAATGGTGAATTCTTGCCCACAGCTGTTGTTGCCATTTGCATTGATGATCAGCTAGAGTTTCCCACTTGTTGTGATTGATGTTGAAGGCTTTCATGGTTCTTTTGGCAGCATCCACAAATTGGAGCTTTGGGCTCCAGTAACAGACTACCTTCCTTATAGTATATCCTTGGAGATGCAGCATTTCCATCCCGTGAACAAGTGCAAGCAAGCAAAGCCTTCATTGTTTGGTTAGCACTAGCATGCTTGGCATTAGGGTTCAAAATTTGCCCTTAAAATCTCCAAAAAGCCTATGAAAAATCAATGATGGGAGTGACAAGTGACAGAAGAGTCACCTCCATATATAGGAGAGACAGAATCTGCGCGGAGCATTTTTTTCCCTATTTTAGTACTTAAATGAATTGTTGTAAAGCTTACCTTAATTCAGCAAATCATTAATAACAGTTCATAGAAAGGTATGAAGAATTAGATAGAAAGGTGTGAAGATTTGGTTAAAATGTTCAAAGAGAATAAAATTGCAGGACAAGGGGGAAAAAGTAAGTGTGAGTGGGGAGTAATTTGATAGCACTCTCACCAAGTACAAACACAGACATTATGGACTGAATGGCCTTCTTCTGGGCTGTAACATTCTATGATTTTGGACAGTCAGCATATCTGTGTCTGTTTCCATATTTGTATCAGACTTTCCATTGTCCATTGTAAAAAGTACAACACTAGGGGGTTAATGATGTACTTGAGCCTTTGACTTTGGTAGGCGCAAGTTGTCCAGGCTTCTCTGCCATACAGCAATCTGCTGATGACACAGGGCTTGTAGATAGGCATGTTGGCCCTGTAGGTCAGTGTGCTTTTTTTTTGTCTATGGCCATTCTGTTAATCGGCCAAAGTTGGTGGCTGACTTTCCAATGCATGCGTTGATCTCTTTGTCACTGTAGACCTCAGATAGCAGAATTTGCTCCCTGCTTACCATAGTGTGACATTGAGTCTGATCACATATGGAAACAAAGCACCCTAACCCATAACTGCAGCTTTATAAAGTGTTATGTGTCTTTAATGTAATTTGGGTGTTTCTGTGCTAAGGGAGGCAGGCCCTTGCAAGGCAGGCCTCTGCAAGTCAGTATCATGACATGTTTGTCAGCACTCAATTAAAACAGAAATATTGAAGGGAAAGAAACTTGAAATTAGCATAACAAAGCGAAAGAATGATTTGGTGTGTGCTAATTGGTTGCAAGTTAATTTTAAAAGGGGCTGCAGACATAAGTCTCATTCCAATAAGTTTCCTTGTGCCAAGTAGTTAGAATTTCCATTTTTGAAAAAGAGTATGGTAGATTTATTTATAATAAATTAACAAAAGACATTTTATTTAGAGATTCAGAGTTAGAGGATTTAACATATATATCAGCTTGCTACCAAACTCAACTGCACCACCTGATAAAAGATTCAGTGAGAATGAAACAGTAGCCCTGAAAACCAGAAAGTAGTCCCCTGAAATCTGACAGTAGCTCTTAAAATAGTCTTAACTTTGAGCCTTTGAAAAGAAAAATGTCTTTACCTCTGTCTGGCATGCTTGCATTAGTAAGGGCTGCTTCATTGGGGCCTTTATCTTTCTATATGATGTTGAGGATGTATAATAAACACTGACAATTTAAATTGTTGAGCCTTTGCTCTTTGTGCAAGTTGTCTAGGCTTCTCCACCATACAGCAATCCACTTTGGACACAGCGTTTGTAGATAAGCATCTTGGTTCCCTCGGGCAGTTTAGTGTTTTTCCATGGCAGTTTTGTTAATCAGCCAAAGTTGGCGGCCGACTTTCCAATGCATGTGTTGGCCTCTTTGCCAAGAGGCATGTTTTCTGCCACTGCAGATTGAAGGTAGCATAATTTGCTGACTGTTTCAAATGGTGTGTTGTGAGTCTGCTCAATGGTGGAAATAAATCACCCTACCCCATAACTACAGTTTTCTTGACACTGGTGGTGAAGGAGAACATAAGCAAGGGACAGACGATACATGAGCCTTTGGATCGGACCTTCTGTCTGGGCAACTAGTGCAGCATCGATGTATAGAAATTCTCTGATTAGGACATGTCGCACTTTTGTCTTGGCTTTGAGTATACATCAATTAAATTCCTCTTCAAAGAGTAACCTGTATTTACATAGTTTCAAGGCCGCTTAATTAATTAAAACTTAATGCAAAGGATGGGTTTTGAGAAGGTTTTTAGCGTTAGAGAGGAATTCTACAAAGGGAGGGACAAGATATCTGAACTGCGAAATAAACAGTACAACGGCGTTAATATTTACAGTGGCAGGGCTATGCTGTACGATAGGAAATTTTACTTTACATGGCTTGGATACAGAGCTTTGAAAAAAAAAAGGTCAGAGTATAAAATAATGGGTGATAGCTCTTTCATATACTGTTATTCTAATCGTAGCATAATGAACTAAAACTTCAACGCAATAAAGATCCGGATAACCAGAGGTTTCCCATAATCACAGTGAGGTGGCTCCCCATTTTTGGATAAGCACCATTTAATTGTATTGATTTCTTAAAGGAAAACTATTGAAGAATAACTGATAATTCTTCAAAATTAAAAAGTATGGGAATTAAGCTGATAATGATATTATCTCTCAGTTGTTACAATTTTACACTAATTATGAGAGTCTAGATGCAGGCATTCTATATAGATTTCTGCACCATCATTCAGCATTATGAGGATTAATTCGGATGATATCTTGGGCTAAAAATTCAATAAAGTCCTTTAGCTGATAAGGGGATAGCGATGCGTGATTATGCCACACCTAGTCAAGATGATACAAGCTTCAAAAAATCTTTATGCTGCTTGTTCATCACAATTGTGCTCTGTACCCCAATGGGGGGATATGCTTTGCTGACTAGCTAAATGCTCAGAGGTGGCCCAGGCACATGCGTGCTTGACACGAGTTACAGCAAGGCAGATTGTCCCTCTGAAAGATGGAGTGCATTCAGGTTGCAGCAGCTCAGGGAACTGCTTCTGAATGTTTTTGAAGGAAGGAGGAAAACTATCAATGGGAGAAGAGGCTGGAAAGAGGGTTCAAGCTTCTTTGATGCAATGCTGGAGGCCTCAGTCCAGACAATTGAAATGAGGTGAGAGGTGATGATTCTGTAAGGGCCCAGGAGGCTCTGAAGACACACCCTCCAAAGGGAATGGGGTCAACGGCCAAGGAAGTGAGCTAAAGGAGTCTGGCCCTAAAGACATATTGTCGTATTGTGAAAAGTTCAATTACCTTATGCAAATGTTCAAAGCCAGATAATTTATCTTCCAAAGACATCTTCTACCCACTGCACTGCAAACTCTCATGCTATTCCACACACCAGGGACAAAGGAGGGGAATTATGCTTAGAACCAAAGGAAGTAGGTGAGATCCTAAACGAATACTTTGCATCAGTATTCACAAAGGAGAGGGACATGTTGATTGGTAGCATCTCAGAGAGATGTGTTGACCCGTTAGAAAAAATCTCAATTACAAGGGAGGAAGTGTTAGGTTTTTTAGGAAACATTAAGACAGACAAATCCCCAGGGCCGGATGGCATCTATCCTCGACTCCTCAGGGAGGCAAGAGATGAAATTGCTGGGCCTCTAACAGAAATCTTTGTCTCTTCACTGGACACAGGTGAGGTCCCAGAGGTTTGGAGGATAGCAAATGTGGTCCCGTTATTTAAGAAGGGTAGCAAGGATAACCCGGGTAATTATAGGCTGCTGAGCTTGACGTCCATGGTAGGGAAATTGTTGGAGAAGATTCTTAGAGATAGGATATATGCGCATTTAGAACTGAATAATCTCATTAGCGATAGACAGCATGGTTTTGTACGAGGGAGGTCATACCTCACAAATTTGGTTGAGTTTTTTGAGGAGGTGACAAAAACAATTGACGAGGGAAGGGCCGTAGATGTCGTCTATATGGATTTTAGTAAAGTGTTTGACAAGGTCCTTCATGGCAGGCTGGTGCAAAAGGTTAAATCTCACGGGATAAAAGGTGAGCTAGCTAGATGGGTGGAGAACTGGCTTAGCCATGGAAGACAGAGGGGGGCTAGCAGTGGAGGGGTCTTTTTCCGGTTGGAGGTCTGTGACTAGTGGAGTTCCGCAGGGCTCTGTACTGGGACCTCTGCTGTTTGTGATATATATAAATGATTTGGAGGAAGATGTAGCTGGTGTGATCAGTAAGTTTGCGGACGACATGAAGATTGCTGGAGTTGCGGATAGTGATGAACATTGTCAGAGAATACAGCAGGATATAGATAGGCTGGAACATTGGGCGGAGAAATGGCAGATGGAACTTAATCCAAATAAATGCGAAGTGATGCATTTCGGTAGATCTAATGTAAGGGGGAGCTATACAATAAATGGCAGAATCATCAGGAGTATAGACACACAGAGGGATCTGGGTGTACAAGTCCACAGATCCTTAAAGGTGGCAGCACAGGTGGAAAAGGTGGTGAAGAAGGCATATGGCATGCTTGCCTTTATTGGACGGGGCATAGAATATAAAAGTTGGCATATGATGTTGCGGCTGTATAGAATGTTGGTTAGGCCACATTTGGAATACTGCGTACAGTTCTGGTCGCCACACTGCCAGAAGGACGTGGAGGCTTTGGAGAGAGTACAGAAAAGGTTTACCAGGATGTTGCCTGGTATGGAGGGTCTTAGCTATGAGGAGAGATTGGGTAAACTGGGGATGTTCTCCCTGGAAAGACGGAGGACGAGGGGCGACCTAATAGAGGTGTATAAAATTATGAAGGGCATAGATAGGGTGAACAGTGGGAAGCTTTTTCCCAGGTCGGAGGCGACGAAAACAAGGGGACACAGGTTCAAGGTGAGGGGGGCAAGGTTCAACACAGATGTCAGGGGGACGTATTTTACACAGAGGGTGGTGGGGGCCTGGAATGCACTGCACTGGAAAGCAAGGTGATTGAGGCGGACACGCTGGGATCGTTTAAGACTTATCTAGATAGCCACATGAACAGACTGGGAATAGAGGAATACAAACGAATGGTCTAGTTGGGCACATGAGCGGCGCAGGCTTGGAGGCCCGAAGGGCCTGTTCCTGTGCTGTATTGTTCTTTGTTGTTTTACCACAGCTCCGTTACTCAGCAACCAAGACCCCTGCTCTTCATTCAGATGTTCCATCACAACTTACCAGCACTGCAAGATTCACTTCCACATTTTGCAGCTTTTAATTACTTCCAGTTATTTAGCTATGGCAGTTACAGAAGCTAAATGCATTTCAACACACTGACTGACACTTTTCCTTTCATCTTGCAGGATAAGATTCAATTCCCGGCTTGGATGACTGTGCGGAGTCTGCACGTTCCCCCCGTGTCTGTGTGGGTTTCCTCTGGATGCTCCAGTTTCCTCCCACAGTCCGAAAGACGTGCTGGTTAGGTGGATTGGCCATGCTAAATTGCCCCTGAGTGTCAAGGGGATTAACGGAGTAAATACATGGGGTTATGGGATAGGGCCTGGGTGGGATTGTGGTTGGTGCAGACTTGATGGGCCGAATGGCCTCCTTCTGCACTGTAGGGATTCTATGAAACACTTCTTTTTTCTATAAGGTTCCACATGACAGGAGGGAACAGTCAATAATCGGTGGAGGACAAGCACTCTTGCATCTCCTTAGCTTCTAAAGAAAGTTAAGAAAGCCCACCAACATCTCTACTTTCTCAAGGGGCTAAGGAAATTTGGCATGTCCACTACGACTCTCACCAACTTTTACAGAAGCACCACAGAAAGTATCCTTTCTGGTATCAGAGCTTGGTATGGCTCCTGTTTTGTCTAAGACCGCAACTACAAAATGTTGTGAACGAAGCCCAGTCCATCACGCAAACCAGTCTTCTATCCATTGACTCTGTCTACACTTCCCGCTGCCTCGGAAAGGCAGCCAGCATTATTAAGGACCCCACGCACCCCGGACATTCTCTCTTCTGCCTTCTTCTGTCAGGAAAAAGATACAAAAGTCTGAGGTCACGTACCAAACGACTCAAGAACAGCTTCTTCCCTGCTGCCATCAGACTTTTGAATGGACCTACATTATATTAAGCTGATCTTTCTCTACACTCTATTAACAGTATGCTTTGTCTATATAGCACACACGTAGTAATACTTTTCCCTGTATCCTGATACAAGTGACAATAATAAATCAAATCAAATCTTGGAGGAGACAGTGCTCTGCATTGATGGGCTGGCAGTGACTGAGGTCAGTTCATCTGGCGTCACTGGGAACACTCATGGTGACGGTTTGTTCTTGCCTTATGCACCTTCTCAAATCCCATTTCATCCTCATCTGCTGTCTGGCAAGAAATACAAGCTGCCAATGGTCCAGATCTTTTGCTTTCCAGGCAACTTCCCCTCCCTCATCTCAAGCCTTCCCTTCAGCAGACGTGTTCTGCTGCAAACGACTCATCCAAGTCAAAGTCATTGTTATTGATCATGAAAAGCAATGATCCTAGTCCCATCCCTGGAGAACCTCACAGTTGAACTTCCTGCTATTCAAAAATCAATTACCGCTATTCTGTTTCCTATCCTTTAGCCAGTTCTGTATCCATGCTACCCAAAGTCCCTTTTATGCCATAGGTTTCATCTTTGTTGACAAGCCTAATTATGGCAGTTTATCATTCACTTTTTGGAAGTCTGTAAACACAATAACAACTGCATCGCCCTCACCAGCCTTTTCTGTTACCCATCAAAAAGCTCAATTAAGTCAGTGAAACATGTTTTACCTTTAACAAATTCAAGCTGACTTTCTTTAATTAATGCACATTTGTCTACGCAACAATCAATTTTGTCCAGGATTATCATTTCCAAAAGCTTCCCCACTTCCAAAGCTGAATCTACTGACTTATAGTAGCTGGGTTTACACACCCTTTTTTGAACAAGGGTGCACACGTTTGAAATGATCAGTCCTCTGGCATCACCACTATATCTTTGAGGACTACAAAATCATTATCAGTACATTTGCAATTTTTACCCTCACTTTTCTCAGCAGCTTAGAATGCATCCCATCTAGACTTGGTGTCGTATCTACTTTTCAGTGCAGACAGTCTTTCTAATAACTCCTCTTTATCAACTTTTAGCCCACCAAGTGTTTCACGAGTATATGTTTCCTTTCTCTCTTTACAGTGGGTGTTTTTGCACCTTCAAGTCCAAATGAGCATGAGGACATAGCACAAAATAGCCTAAATCCGACATTTATTGGCACTAATGACAATTTTACCCACAAAGGCAATAGGATGGCTATTGTGAAAAGTGGGAAATTGCCAAACTGGTACCTATGTCTCTGTTAAAGTTCTTGGCGCTAAAACTGAATGCCTACAGTGAAAAGTGTTCCATTCTCCAATACACAAATTCTAGGTGTACATAAACTTCAAGACAAAAATAAATCTTTGTGAAATATTTCACAATGTACTGAAAAAGTATAAGTTCACTCTAGAATTGTAACTGGAGTATTAAAGCCCATCTTGCTGATACCTGCACTGAATTATATTGGAGCATTCCCTCCTGCTAATGATATTAATGAGTGTTTGTCAGTTGTAGGTGGTTCTAGCCATTGGAACACCTAGTCATGACACCTGCCCCTTTAATTCCAACATAACTTTCCAATGTGCCTTCTGATGGCCCGCATGTGCAACAATGTAAGTGTTGAAATATAGTGTGATGCAACTGACTAAATAAATGCCATAAAGAAGGGAAAAATATAAAGTAGGACGGTCGAACACAAAATGTTTGATAAACAAAAACACAAGAAAATACATATGTTGCATCAAATTACCTCATTGCTCACCACTTGGACTTGCATCATTGTGGTGAAAATGAGGGACAGCCTTTCTGACAGTTCTCACTTCCCACCCAAAAATGTATTAACACCATCAGCTCACACTGACGCTGGGTGCCAGCAGTTCGATATTTGAACTTGTAACTGATTAACAATCTTGTTTTATACTTGGTAACAATAGCTGTACTTAGTTGATTAATATTAAATATTTTGAAGTATGAGATTGGTAGTTGTACACGCCTACATTCCGGATATCTTAGCGTCTTTGTAATTCTGCTAAGTAGCCAGGAATGAGGCAGGAAATGCGAGTCACCCTTTAAACAGATGCACGGTGTCAACTATCAGTTTGCAATGACGTCTTTTGGCTTCAGTGACACAGTCAGGAACTCAGTAATGGTCTGGTCAGAGGAACAGTCAGTGTTTGTGC
Source organism: Mustelus asterias (assembly GCF_964213995.1). Classification (NCBI taxonomy): domain Eukaryota; kingdom Metazoa; phylum Chordata; class Chondrichthyes; order Carcharhiniformes; family Triakidae; genus Mustelus; species Mustelus asterias. The sequence continues at coordinate 86,007,195 of NC_135808.1, read as the reverse complement.
AATTGCAGACGACGTGCTCACATTTGGACTGCATTTTTCCACCCCACATTGTTTCACTGACTGCTCTTCCTTTCATAGTTATCAAGAATCCAAGCATCCTGTTTTTGAAAACAGAGCAGCGCTCCGAAAGCTAATGGCATTTGCTACCAAATAAACCTGTTGGACTTTAACCTGGTGTTGTTAAAACTCTTACTTTGAAAACAGAGTCATGGTTACCTTTATCCTTTATTTTAACCACACTGAAATATTATTTGGATTTTCCACCCAACTGTACTACTCTCATCTCAGATAAAACTTTAAATGTATTATCTTACACTTAAAAATTATTGGAAAACTTTGTTATTATATGGGGATAAACAGAAGCCATGCGTTATTTTTATATAGATGATGTAGTGAACTGATATAATGAATGTCATTTCAACTACATTTTGTGCTCATGGGCAAGCAAATAAAATTTGGAAAATAATTTATTATTATGACATACACTACTAAATCCCCTTTCAGGCCCCCGTGCAATTTAATCACTTTTATATTTTCTGAACGGATAATATTCAAGCCAAGAAAAGCTTGTGGAGCACACTCAACTTAAAATGTCAAGGAAACATTTTCTTCTTGCCAAAGATCAGGTATATAAAACCTCCAATCCAGGTTAAAAAAGGCTCCAGACTGCTACACCTTTACATATTATGGTCTATCTTTTCACAGAATTCTAAAGCCCTCAAAATTTCCTGCTCACTTTGATGCACCGTATTAGATACCAAATGAATTTACCATTCTGTAAAACTTTAGTTCATTAAATATACAAATTTAGATGAAAATGCCAATGTCATATTTGGATCATCTGAGAGTTTGTGGAGAGCAGCGTGAAACCAGGCAGTCACATCTGTAATAATCCGCTGTGTCAAAGTCCTGGAACTCCCTCCCTAACAGCACCGTGAGTGTAGCTACACCACATTACAGTGGTTCAAGAAGGCAGCTCACCACCACCTTCTCAAGGGCAATTTAGGATGGGCAATATATACTGACCTAGACAGTGATAGCCACATACCGTGAAATAATTAAAAGGATCTATAGTTCAAGGAACTCTAGTTCAGAATTGTTGAGCTGCAGTCCAAGGTGCAGAAATTGCAATGCATCAGGGAGGAACAGAGTTGCCTTGACGTTTTGACCCAGGAGGCAGTCACATTCATGAGGTTAGATTTGGTTTAAACTTTCATGGTCAGCGATGGGAGGATGTGGCTGCGATTCAGTTACGTGAGAAGGCCTCAGCTATAGCTGTATTGGAGACTCAGCCTTTGCCATTGTCCAACACATATGAGGTACTTGCTACCAGTGTGGATGAGAACAAGGTTTTGGGTGGATGAGATTGCTCTCTCCATTTGAAAGCCATTCAAATGGAGAGAGCAAAAGAGAATGTGGTAGTCGTAGTGAGCAGTATATTCAGGAGATAGACACTGCTCCCTGTAGCCATGACTAGCAGCACTGAAAGTTGAATTGTCTGTCAATGTCTCCTTGAGGCTAGAAAAAGATGGAGAGGAAGTTGTTGTTGCAGTTCATGTAGAAACCAATGACAAAGGTAGAACTAGGAATAAGGTTCTGTTGCATGGGTTTGAGGAGCTCAGATACAAAGTAAAAAAGTTATAATTTCTGGAATAATACTGAGCTGTGTACAATTTGGAATAGGGACAGATTAAAAATTTAAATGCATGACAGAAAAGAGGTGAGTGGGACAGGGGTTTCAATTCATGCAGTGCTTGCATCAGAGCTGGGCAAGAAGGACTTGTTCCGTTGGGGTGGACTCCACTTAAGCAGGCTTAAACTAGTGTCCTTGTGAATTGAATAACCAGGGTAGTAGATAGGACTACAGACTGCTAAGAAGGAATGATGCTTCACGTAAAGAAGAATCTTTTAAGAAGATAGTCAAGTTGTGCAGCAGAGCAGTCATCTGGATTAAATCATGTAAATTGTATCAGCAACATATACAGAGATTAACAATGGTAATACAACATTAGCGATTAAAGCCACATCAGGGAGCACAGTAAAACATTTAAGGAGCTATTTATGAATACATAAAACATCTGTAATGAGATAGATGAATTGATGGCACAAGTAGAGATAAATGTGCTTGAACTAGCAACCATTACTAAGATGTGGTTGCAGAGTGACCAAAGTTGGGAAGTAAATATTCCAGGATATTTGACAATTAGGAAAGCTAGCCAAAATGGAAAAGGAGGTGAGATAATCCTGATAGTAAAGATTGAAATAAAGAGGGAAGTGACAAAGGATCATGGTCCACAAAATCATGATGTAGAACCAATATAACTTAAACTAGGAAGTAACACCAGTTGGAGTGGAATCATTGAGACAGTTTTAAGTATGTTGCAGAACCAACTAGGGACTCTGCTATTTTAGATTTAATATTGTGAATTGAGATAGAGTTAATTAATAATCTTACAGTAAAGGATCCAAACCTAGGGCTTTAAATTTAAACAGTCAATCACAGAGGTATGAGAGGCATGTTCGCCAAGATAAATTGTAAAATTAGATGTAAAATACCTCCATAATTGGCTTTGTTTATATTTTAGACTTCAGTTTCAGTCTTAAACACACACACTCAAACTTAATGTGAAATTCTACCACATCATAATCACTTTTTGCCGTAGGAAGATTTACAATAAGATTACTACTGAAATAATTAACTGTGTCTCATTATACTGGATCTAAAATAGCTTGTTCCCGATTAGGTTTCACAACATACTGTTGTCAAAAACTGTCTTGATTGCATTCCATGAACACGTCCGCCAAGCCTTTTCTGCCAATTTGCCCAGTTTACATGAAGATTACTGAATTTCCTTTGTTACACGGTCCTCTAATTTCCTGATTTATACTCTATCTACCACTTTAGTTACTGCTGGAGACTTTCAAACTGTTTTCACGAGTGTTTTAAACCTTTGTTATTTCTTAGCTCCACCCATATTGATTCTATATTCTAACTTTTTGGACTATGATTTTTTTTCTCTCTACTGTCTTTATCTCATTTTTTAATTATCTTTTTCAATTTTGCCTATCTTTTCTAAAAAAGTCAAGTACCCCCGAATATTTATTTTGCAACCGAGGGAAAGCTGCAATCACATTTTCAGTAATGGCTTCAAAATCAAATCCACTTATTTTCATTTGTACCATTAACCCATCTATCTGAATATAAATGTTTAGTGCATTCAGATATAATGCCTTTACTTTTAACTATTATTATCTAATGTCACCTTGGTCGCTAATATCCTCTTACCATTATAATGGAGTATAAAAGGAGTACAACGGTGAATGGTGAAATTATCCAGTTTGGTAAGAAAAATTGAAAAAGAAAATGTTTTTTAGAAGTTCAAAGCATTATTAAATATTGGGACTCAGAGGGATTTGCGTATCCTTGTTTATGAATCACAGTAAATTAACATGCAGGCATAGCAAGCAATGAGGTGATCTCATTAAAGAAATGCTGAGAGTTTTTCCCCATTGGAAAGTCTGGTCTTAAGATTGCAGGGGGTGGTCAGCCATTTGAAATGAGGAGAAATGTCTTCATTCAAAGCATTGTGAATCTTTGGATCTCTCTACCCCAAAGAACTAGGAATAGGACGCGAAAACAGTAGTTAATGTAAAGGTTCAGCCATGATCTTATTGAATGACAGATTACGTTTAGGGAAGCCATATAGCCTACTCTTGTTTTGATTTTTTACATTCTAATATTCTACACTACAACTTCTAAAGCTTTGAATATATATACTAGACGTAAATAGCCATGGGTATTGTGATATGTATATAACTGCTGCAGTTTGTTGGCAAATTAATCCATATTAGCATAATCTTTTGCTTTAAACTATCTTTGCAACCTTAACTGTTATCTCTGATTTGTTGCTTGATAATGAATTGATATGCCAGCAATGCTAAATGACATATAGAAGTAATTCATTTGTCTGTTATGGTGCATATATGTTACATGATCAGGAAAAGTTCAATTAGAAGCTATTCTGTTTTAATTTCTTGTGCTCAGTAATCTGTTCTCTTTACATTTTGGGTCGAAAGTTAGTGGAACAGTTGCAACACTAAATAAACTGCACACGTGCTTGTTTCCACATACTCAGGTGTTTTCAATGCATTAAGCAACTGGAAAATGCTTGTACAATGAATAAAAAACTATCACAGTGTAGAGCAGCTTCATTCATTAGCAAGTAAAATGCTGGAAACCTTTGCCCTAATGTTGATGTATATATGGCCATTGGTGCGGGGGGGGGTGTTAAGTCTGAAAATGGATGCAGAAACTACCTTAATATAAAAGCAAAAGAGCCCTTTGCAATGATTTAAATGAAAGGGTCCTTCATTTCCTGACTATAATAGTCCCACATGGAATTAGTTTGGGTAGTTTCAATCTTGTTCCTACTTTCATTGCATAAGAAATCCTCTAATTCAATAATTTTGCTCAGACAGCCACAAGATAATTTACACTGAAATTTTAAAATATCATATTGGTTAAATAGGCATGGTTTTCAGACGTTGTGGATGGGGCATATTTTTGCACTGTTCTAACTTGAGTGAAAGATTTAAGATCAGAATACAACTTTGTGCAAATTCTCCAAAGATATTTTTTGCAAAACACAATAATAACTGTTGTTGCCCAGCTGTTAAATACACAAAGACTTGAAACTGTTGTCAAAGCATATAAAACAAGAAGCTCAACAACACCATCCATGATAAAGCAGTCCATACACCATCTTCAGCATTCAATCCCTCCACAATCGACTCACTGCAGCAGCAGTGTGGACCCCATGCAAGATGCACCGCAACAACTTGCCAAGGCCCTATGACAGAATCTTCCAAATCCATCCAGAAGAACAAAGGTGGCAGACTTACAGGGCACCACCACCTGCAAATTCCAAGTCACACATCATCCTGACTTGGAAATAAATCACCATTCCTTCACTGCCACTGGATCAAAATCCGGCAACTCCTATCCTAACAGCACTACAGGTGTGCCCACACCAGATGAACTACAGCAGTTCGAGAAAGCAGTTCACCACCACCTTCTCAAGGGCAATTAATGGTGGGCCACAAATGCTGACTTTGCCAGAAAGTCTTGCACCCCATGGAAGATTTTTTTTAAAATCAAGTGCCGTTTTCCTTGTAATGTAATTCAATCCGATACTATTCAAAATATATACTTAATTGTGAGCAGTTAATGGATCAAAGTTATTGTGATATATAAGCATGTTCTCTTCTATATTCCTGAAGTATTATTTGATTAAGAGCTTTAAATAATTGAAGTTTTAATAATGAAATGTAAATCTGGTAAACATTATTTCGGAACACTAGTAGGTCACTGCCACAAAATGTCCAGCAAATATGTATATAGCACTTTTAAAAATTTGGTTATAGTTTCACGTAAAGAGTTTTAAAATTAAACCTTTATCAGGCACTTACCAAAAATAATCATCACCTATAGTATAACAGGGAAAATATAAACCAAAAATATTATATGCCGAAGAAATTTTAGCAAAGTTCAGCGATTTTGCATTTTTAAGTTTATCATGCACAAAACATATAAAAATGAATAATTTCTTACTTTGTTTGAAGCCATCTCGCTGACTGACCGGTAGGTCTGTATTGTTTCAAGTTGATCCAAACACCAATCTAACTCTTCCAGAGTCTCCATGGCTAACTTTTGGTAGGATTCTTCTGTAAACAAGCACATAGGCATGTAATCAGGGCTCAACTCCTGCACAGTGTCCATATCAGTATTACTCGAGCAGCCCAAAGTCAGACCACAATGTTCCTTCATCATGCGCCTCTGGCTTTCTCTCCCTTTGGTTTCACAAGGCGATATGATGCGGCTACTGCCGGTTCGTTGTCATCAAACTCAAAATGTCAGTAATTCATCAAACAAAATCATCTGAAGATGCAGGGGCAGCTGAGGAGTGACACTACGAGAGTTGCAGATTGCTTGTTTTGCTCAGAGCAATGATTTCCCAAATAAGACGTCACATTTACAACATAAAATTAGTCAGAATGCTGTTTAACTTTCGGAATGAAACTATAACCAGCAATTTTCGTTGTGTTGCAATTAAGCCTGGAGGGAAGTGTGTCAGTTTCGCTTCGATATATAACTGATCAGAGAAAACAAATCGTCTTAAGAGGTGTAACAAAGGTACGAAAAACGCATTTCGAGTCACCAAATCAGCTTGATTTTTGTTGGGCACTTGTCCTGTGACGGACTTTCCACAATTTAATGTTTGGAATAATGCACTCCTCATAAAAGCTCACACAAGGGAGTCCCCTCTTATCACCGAGTGCCAAATAAAGTATTTCTCTGATGGGTTTGTAGTTATACGAAGTTTGGCTGAACGAGTAACTTTGTTTCTCAAGAAACGCCAAAAAAACTTTCTGAACCTTGCCAAAAACACATGGAAACCCTGGAGTGGATTTTCCTCCTACAAGAAACTAATCCAGTAAACTAGTCAACAATACAGTGTAAAATCACAAATCATTCTTGGATTGAAGCAATATATTATAGGTATGAAGGTCACAGAATTGTTACTGCCCAAGAAGGAAACCATTTAGCTCATCTTGTCTGCATGAGCTCGACAAGTGAGCAATTTATTTTGTACCATATCCCAGCTACCTTCTCCCTGTAACCCTGCACATTCTTCCTTTTCAGATAAGTATAATTCCCCCCAGCAAACACAGAAAATACTGGAAAATCTCAGCAGGTCTGACAGCATCTGTGGAGAGAGAATAGAGCCAATAATTCAAGTCTGGATGACCCTTCAAAGCTGAAGACAAAAAAAGCACGAGATTTATACTGCAAAGGGAGAGGGGGGCAGTAATTGGCAAAGATGTCAGACAAAAAGACAAAGGAAATTAAATGGTGGTGATCATGGATGGGTGCTGATAGTGGCACATTAAGAGATCAGAATGTGTAAATGGTAGAATGTAAGCAGAGTGTCAAAGGACAATATGAGACATGTAACAGATGGCCCTGGTTGAGGGGGGAGGGGGGTGGTGAACCAAGATGGAAAGTGAGATAGAAAGTGTGATATTGTCACTGGACTAGTAATCCAGAGCCAGGGTTCGAATCCCACCACGGCTGATTGTGAAGTAGAATTCCCTGTTGAATGCTTCAGTCGGCACGGGCTTGGAGAGTTGAAGGGCCTGTTCCTGTACTGTACTTTACTTTGTTCTTTGAACCTGCCTCCACCATTGAATGGTCTGGAATGCTTAGGCAGTGCATTCCAGACCATTCAATGCATGAACATGTTTTTCCTCACATCCCTTTTGCTTCTTTTGGAAATTGCCTTAAATCTGTGTCCTCTTGTTCTCAATGCTCAATGAGTGAGGATATTTTCTCCCTATCTACTCTGTCCAGATCCCTCATGGTATTAAATACCTCAATCAAATCCCATCTCAGCCTTCCAAGAAAAACAGTCCTAACTTCTCCAATCTATCTTCATAATTGAAGTTCTTCATCCTTGGAACCATTCTCGTGAATCTTTTCTGCACTTTCGCCAATGCCGCCACTTCTTTCCTAAAGTGCGATGCTGAGAACTGGACAAAAGACTCCAGCTGAAGCCAAACTGTGTTTTAAGTTAAACTTGCCTTCGTACTCTATGCCCCTGTTCATAAAGCCCAGGATATATGTTTTTCAAAATGCCCTCTCAAACAGTCCTGCCATGTTCATTGACTTATTCACATACATACCCAGGTTTCTCTGCTCCTACATGGGCTTTAAAGTTGTATCCTTTATTTTATATTGTCTCTCTATGTTCTTCCTAACAAAATTAATTACTTAATATTTCTCGGCATTGAACTTCATCAGCCACCTGTCCGCCAATTCCACCAGTTTGCCCATGTCTTTTAGATATTTTACACTATCCTCCTCACTGTTTATAATGCTTCCAAGTTTTGTATGATCTGCAAATTTTGAAACTGTGCTCTAAACACCAAGATCCAGGTTGTTAATATATATCAGGAAAAACAATTGTTCCAACAGTCACCGCTGAACTTAAATAAAGGTAATTACAAAGGAATGAGGACAGACTTGGCTAAAGTGGACTGGGAAAATAGGTCACAAGTTAGGATGGTAGTGAAGCAGTGGCAGATATTTAAGGAGATATTTCATCATTCTTAACAAACATATATTCCTTCAAGAAAAGAGGCACTATCTATGATTAACTAAGGAAGTTAAGGATAGTATCAGATTGAAAGAAAAGGCATACAACGCTGCAAAGATTTAGTAGTAGGCCAGAAGACTGGGCAAGTTTTAGAAATCAGCAAAGGATGATTAAAATGTCACGAATGTTGAAATTTGTCAGATGATTGTTTTAAAATGTCCCTTCAACTCAAAAGTAAAACAGATAATTCTGAAGGGAGTAGTGAATTCCTGATAAACAACTAATTTTCGAGATATGCCCATGGATGAGACTTGAGAAGCGATAGAAACCCACTGAGGTGTTGCGGCTTTAGCACCTTGTACAGAAGCTCATGCAACAGAGGAAAAGCTTGTGGAACTCTCCCAGGAACGGGTCTTCTCTGTTCTGTAGGCAATGATGGGGAGTAGAACTCCCTATGGGTCAGAAATACAGTTTTATTTGAGCTTTCTAAACTATTTAAAGGGACTGGATGCAGGAATCTCTGGAATTCTGAGTTGTCAGAACTGTTGTGAACTGAGGGAAAAAGGAATTTGTCAAGGTGTGCATTGCTGATGGTAATTACATCCAGAGGTCACGGTGGGAGTGGAGTGGTTGTTGACGCTCACTGGCCAATTTGACTTGGCCTGGTAGAGAGTGAATGAGCTCAGCTGGAGACCTGTGAGAAGCTTTTTGGACTGCTCTTTGATACTACATGCGTGCCCAAGGTGAGGTGTAAAGCTATAGAAATGTACCTGTGTTTATATTTAATGTACAATTTGCTCTTGGTTAATACTTAAATTATGAGAGCGGAGTTAAGGCCTAAATCAGTTCAGCCAAGACCTTATTGAATGGCGAACAAAGCTCAAGGGGGCCAAATGACCGAATTCTGCTCCTGTTTCTTATGTGAAACTTTTAAGTAATGCTGAAAAGAGACATGCTGTCAAAGCTTTTCATCTTGCACTCATCAGGACAGAAGCAGGAATGTCAAATTTTAAAGAGAACAATTTATGCTGCATGAGAAAAGGGGTGCAGATTGGTTGGCAAGTCAGCTCGGAATGGTCGTGACATTGCCATAACAAATGCACCAGAGAGGTGTTGTCCCCCATGCTGTTGTTTATTCAAAAAATATGCAATGTCTGTACATATTCTTTTTGCCTTCAGAGAACAGGCCCCAAATATGATATGTAGCTTCTAGCAAGTGTAAGTGAGCTACATTATGAACCTGACTGATAATCTTAAACTTGTTAGTGTAATTCTTAGCATGCTTGAGATTGTTTAGTAAGTATCACCCAATCACATCTAATGTTAGATATTATGTTCTGAGTTTTGGAAGCAAGGGTTAGTTGAGCATGGTCAGCACTCTGCTTTTTATGAACAGCTGAAGGGACATGTTGTTTAATGTCATCTACTGAATTTGAATGTATTAAACCCCAAGATTGTGCCAGTGTTCATTTCCAAGTATATGGTGAGACACAGTCCATGAGTGAGTGGTTGTGCAGAGTGAGTTTGAACAAATTGGTTATTGGATTACTAATCTACACCATACCCAATGACTCGTTTACATGCGCAAATTTATTTTACTGTTCGATCTGATCCATTGTTGCCTCAATAGATGACTGCACCATAAGCAATACCCACTTTGAAAGAGGCCTGCACTGTAAATGCACTCAAACAGAAACATTTTAGCAGTGCAATTAATGATGCCACCAAACATGTAATGAATCTGTCTGATCATGTACTCCCCTAAAGCAAGGAGTTTGTCCTCATGCATGGCTTCAATTTTGTTGTTCTTACGGGATGAGGTATTTGAGCAGTTTGACTACTTCTACTCTTAACTATCAGCAACAGTGTGCAACAAAAATGCTGAGCCTTTGAATGTGTGCCTAGATGTTTTAGCATATGCATATTGTGGGATACCCAATGACTTTTCCAACTTTCACATGCAGCCTAAAAGTTTGGTCGCATTACGAGATGTCAAGGCCAATCCAGACACAGATATTTGCAAAACGGATAAAGGGATTGGAATAGTCATCCTTCACAACCATGACTATATTGCCAAAATGCACACCATTCTTAATCACGGATCCAAATTCATATCCGTTGAACCTGCTGCCAAGCATGACCAGACAGCCTTGCTGAAAGGCAAATTACGAAAATATTTATTAGACTAGTATAGGAGTAACATGCTGCTTTGGGGTGTATATGATAGGGTTCATCCTCATGGTTCACTATGTCAACATATGTATCGGCTGCCAAAGACACACAAAATTGATATCCCATTATCTTGCCCAATCTTATCTATGAGTAGTACAGCACAACATGAATTGGCCAAATGGTTCAGTGAGTTGTTACAACCAGTTCTGAGCGAGTATTTCACATATATGGTGATGGATTCTTTCACTTTCACGAAGACTGTACATGACTTGCATATCGACAATAATGCTGTGTCTACGTGTTTGTTCGACATTGTAAGTCCAATTTATTAATATGCAATTCAAGGAAGCCATAGACATTTGCACTACATTCCTATATCATGGCAATGTAGACCTGCCGCCATGATCTGAATCTGTATTCATTGAATTTCTGAGGTTCAACTTGTGCAATTTTAGCATGGATTCCCCTCTAGGGCCAGCTGTCACTAACGGCCTGAGACGTTTGCTCACCATGCAAGCATGACTTTGAAGTTTGATATGATTTATTATTGTCACATACAGTGCAAATAATTGTTTATTGCGCACTATACAGACAAAGCATACCATATATAGAGAAGGCAAGGAGAGAGTGCAGAATGTAGTGTTACTGCCATAGCTAGGATGTAGAGAAAGATCAACTTAATGCAAGGTAAGTCCATTCAAAAGTCTGATGGCAGCAGGGAAGAAGCTGTTTTTGAGTCGGTTGCTACGTGATCGCAGACTTTTGTATTTTTTTCCCCGACGGACCTGGGGTCCTTGATTATGCTGGCTGCTCTTCTGAGGCAGCGGGAAGTGTAGACAATGTCAATGGATGGGAGGCTGGTTTGAGTGATGGACTGGGCTCCAATCACAACATATTGTAGTTTATTGTGGTCTTGGACAGAGAGGAGCCAGACCAAGCTGTGATACATCCAGAAAGAATGCTTTCTATGGTGCATAGAACCATAGAAAATTACAGCTCAGAAACAGGCCTTTTGGCCCTTCTTGTCTGTGCCGAACCATTTTATGCCTAGTCCCACTGACCTGCACTTGGACCATATCCCTCCACACCCCTCTCATCCATGAACCCGTCCAAGTTTTTCTTAAATGTTAAAAGTGATCCCATTTACCACTTTATCCGGCAGCTCATTCCACACTCCCACCACTCTCTGCGTGAAGAAGCCCCCCCTAATATTCCCTCTAAACTTTTCTCCTTTCACCCTTAACCCATGCCCTCTGGTTTTTTTCTCCCCTAGCCTCAGCGGAAAAAGCCTGCTTGCATTCACTCTATCTATACCCATCAAAATCTTATACACCTCATCTGTAGAAGTTGGTGAGAGTTGTAGCAGATATGCCAAATTTCCTTAGTCTCCTAAGAAAATAGAAGCGTTGGTGGGTTTTCTTAACTATAGTGTCCGCATGGAGGGGCTAGGACAGGTGATCTGGACACCTAAAAACTTGAAGCTCTCGACCATTTCTACTTCATCCCCATTGATGTAGACAGGAGCATGCCATCCCCTACGCTTCCTGAAGTCAATGTCTATCTCCTTTGTTTTGTTGACATTGAGGGTGAGATTATTTTTGTCGCACCAGCTCACCAGATTCTCTCTTTCTTTCCTGTACTATGTCTCGTCATTGTTTGAGATCTGACCCACAACGGTGGTGTCATCAGCAAACTTGAAAATCGAGTTGGAGGGGAATTGGCCATACAGTCAAAGGTGTATAAGGAATATAGTAAAGGGTCAAGGACACAGCCTTGTGGAGCACCGGTGTTGAGGGTGATCGTGGTGAGGGTGTAGGGTGCATCAAAACTATCGTGTTGGATAATGGCTACCTCAATCAGAGCATTCCTCACTGCATAGAACATAGAACAGTACAGCACAGAACAGGCCCTTCGGCCCACGATGTTGTGCCGAGCTTTGTCTGAAACCCAGATCAAGCTATTTCCTCCCTATCATCCCGAAGTACTCCATGTGCCTATCCAATAGCTTCTTAAATGTTCCTAAAGTTTCTGACTCCACTATCCCTGCAGGTAGTCCATTCCACACCCCAACCACTCTCTGAGTAAAAAACCTACCTCGGACATCCTTCCTATATCTCCCACCATGAACCCTATAGTTATGCCCCCTAGTTACCGCTCCATTCACCCGAGGAAATAGTCTTTGAACGTTCACTCTATCTATCCCCCTCATCATCTTATAAACCTCTATCAAGTCTCCTCTCAACCTCCTCCGCTCCATAGAGAAAAGCCCAAGTTCCCTCAACCTTTCCTCATAAGACCTACCCTCCAAACCAGGCAGCATCCTGGTAAATCTCCTTTGCACTCTTTCCAGTGTCTCCACATCCTTCTTGTAGTGAGGTAACCAGAACTGCACACAATATTCCAAATATGGTCTCACCAAGGTCCTGTACAGTTGCAGCATAACCCCACGGCTCTTAAACTCAAACCCCCTGTTAATGAACGCCAACACACTATAGGCCTTCTTCACGGCTCTATCCACTTGAGTGGCAACCTTCAGAGATCTATGGATATGAACCCCAAGATCTCTCTGTTCCTCCACAGTCTTCAGAACCCTACCTTTGACCCTGTAATCCACATTTAAATTTGTCCTACCAAAATGAATCACCTCGCATTTGTCAGGGTTAAACTCCATTTGCCATTTTTCACCCCAGCTCTGCATCCTATCTATATCTCTTTGCAGCCTACAACAGCCCTCCACCTCATCCACTACTCCACCAATCTTGGTGTCATCAGCAAATTTACTGATCCACCCTTCAGCCCCCTCCTCCAAGTCATTTATAAAAATTACAAATAGCAGAGGACCAAGCACTGATCCCTGTGGCACTCCGCTGGTAACCGGTTTCCAGTCCGAAAATTTTCCATCCACCACCACCCTCTGTCTTCTGTTAGATAGCCAGTTACCTATCCAATTGGCCAAACTTCCCTCTATCCCACACATCCTTACTTTCTTCATAAGCCGACCGTGGGGGACTTTATCAAACGCCTTATTAAAATCCATGTATATGACATCAACTGCACTACCCTCATCTACACACTTAGTTACCTCCTCAAAAAATTCTATCAAATTTGTGAGGCAAGACTTGCTCTTCACAAATCCGTGTTGACTATCCCGGATTAAGCTGCATCTTTCTAAATGGTCGTAAATCCTATCCCTAAGGACCTTTTCCATCAACTTACCGACCACCGAAGTAAGACTAACCGGCCTATAATTACCAGGGTCATTTCTATTCCCTTTCTTAAACAGAGGAACCACATTCGCCACTCTCCAGTCCTCTGGCACCACCCCCGTGGACAGTGAGGATGCAAAGATCAATGCCAAAGGCTCTGCTATCTCATCCCTTGTCTCCCAAAGAATCCTAGGATATATTTCATCAGGCCCAGGGGACTTATCAACTTTCAGTTTATTCAAAACTGCTAGTACATCTTCCCTCCGAACATCTACTTCCTCCAGCCTATCAGCCTGTGACACCATCTCTTCCTCAAAGACATGGCCCCTCTCCTTGGTGAACACCGAAGAAAAGTAATCATTCATCACCTCTCCTATCTTTTCTGACTCCATGCACAAATTCCCACTGCCGTCCTTGACCGGCCCCAGCCTCACCCTGGTCATTCTTTTATTCCTCACATAAGAGTAAAAAGCCTTGGGGTTTTCCTTGATCCGACCCGCCAAGGACTTCTCAGGCCCCCTCCTCGCTCTCCTAAGCCCCTTTTTCAGCTCATTTCTTGCTAACTTGTAACCCTCCATCGAGCCAACTGAACCTTGTTTTCTCAACCTAACATACGCTTCCTTCTTCCTCTTGACAAGACATTCCACCTCTTTTGTGAACCATGGTTCCCTCACTCGGCCATTTCCTCTCTGCCTGGCAGGGACATACCTATCAAGGACATGCAGTATTTGTTCCTTGAAAAAGTTCCACTTATCATTAGTGCCTTTGCCTGACAATTTTTGTTCCCATCCTATGCTTCCTAATTCCCACCTGATGGCATCATAATTACCTCTCCCCCAATTGTAAACTATGCCCTGCCGTATGGCCCTCTCCCTCTCCATTGCAATAACAAAAGACACCGAATTGTGGTCACTATCTCCAAAGTGCTCTCCCACAACCAAATCCAACACTTGGCCCGGCTCATTTCCCATTACCAAATCCAATGTGGCCCCACCTCTTGTCGGCTTATCCACATATTGTGTCAGGAACCCCTCCTGCACACACTGCACAAAAACTGCCCCATCCGAACTATTGTCCGAACTATTGTCCTGAAAACTATTGTCCTGAAAAAAACTGCCCCATCCGAACTATTGTCCTGAAAATAGCATGCTCACAAATTGTCCTGAAAAGTGCCTAGTGTATCTCAAATTACTCTGGAAGGGTAAAGTATTGCAAAAATTTGAGCAACAGGTAAAGCTAGCCATTTCATGCTGCTACTGTACAGTGGCAACACAAGTGGTGTTTTCCACTAACAGAATGCTGCCATCAAACCAAATGTCCATTCTGTCTACCACAGAAATGAATAATGTGATATATGAATTTCACTGCCGGTGCAATGCCAGATATATAAGCTATTCATACCAATGACAGGCGGATTGCATCAATCAGCCCATCCCTTCAGCTGTTTGCAACAGAGTACTGACTGTATTCAACCAACCCATGCTTGCAAAATCAGAACATAAGTCAGATGTGATTCTGCGATTGGGTCACATTTGCAGAGCAATCCTACACTGCACGAACAACCAATTTAAGATTATCAGTTGGGATTGCAATTTAGCTCACAGGGCAAAATGAATATGTCCAGACATTGCACCTTTTTAATGTAGACTAAAGCCTGGGGAAAATAGCTCCCTGGTGCATTTGCCATGGTAGACTATCCTGAGCAGAAAGACATTCCAAAATGAAAAGCAGAATTAGAGTTGAATTGCCAACCAATCAGAACCACTTTTCTCATGCAGTATAAGTTGTTCCCTTTGAAATCTGACATTCCAGATTATGTCCTGATGAGTGCAGACAAAAAGCTTCGACAGTATGTCTTTTTTTCAGTAATACTCAAGCTTTGTATTACCAATCGACCAAATTATTAAATGTTTTGTAAACTTTTCACTTAATTATTTAGCAATGCCTCAACACAATGAGGTTTACACATGATGAGCTGAATTTCTGTTTCTGAATCCTGATCTCACCGTTGGAATTAAACGTATGTTTCCACATCCCACAAATACTGATGGTAGGACCCAGAGCAAGATTTTGCTGGAAGTTGCCACTTAGCTGGCAACATCTCGGAGCCCCATTCAGTTAAAGACAGCAGGCAAGCTCTCCAGTGTGAAGGGGCAACAGGAAGCTATCCGGCACTGGAAAATTGGCAGGCCCAGGAGGAGGGGTGGGGGTGGGCTCTGCTGATGTAGGTGGGAGAACCAAAAGTCATCCTATGAAGACTTTTGAAAGTGTCACATTAAAATGTGACCACAGCTGCTTGACCATCATTGTGGAGGGGAAACACTTTCATTGCATTGCCTATGTCCATGGCTGTAGCCCTCTGGCAATCAGGGCTGGGGGATGCTTGAGGGGGGTGGTTTGGGGTGGTGGTAAAGGGTCGTTGAGAATTATAGGAGTATTGCTGGGCTGCCGAGAGACCACTTCGATTTCAAGATCAACCTCCTGTTGTGATTGGTACCTTGTACGTTGGCTGGAAAATCCAGTTGGTGTCAGGAGAATGCCATTAATTAAGTCTTCAATGAGCTTAATTGGATACCCACCATGAATGGTCATGTAACCAAACCTGTCGTCACCCCACCTGTTACAGAATCCCATGGAGGTGGAAACTTGCTGTGCATATAGCCTGACATGGATTTCCCTACCCACCCCTGTCTTGAGACCAGTCTCCATCTGTACTTGAAAGTTCAGCTTGATATATTATTTGTTCCTTTCACAGTTACCGATTGATCTATGTTTCCTGCATTTTCTGTCTTTGTTCCACAGCACATGTTGTAACATGTATAGGAAAATATTATTATATTGCAATTCATCATCATTTTGCCTGGGATTTTGTGATGTACTGTTCTATCTCTCAGCAGCAATATCACTGTCCCATTTGGTTGTATTTTGGTTGACCTTTTAGATTCTATCTGGTTCAATTCTCTGTAGAACTGCTACCATACAAATAAAAACAATTTGGGGTGATGACATTTCTGTATAAAAAGCTTGATGACTGAAACTTTTGTAAACTTTGATTTTATTTGATTTATTTTTGTCACATGTATTAATATACAGTGAAAAATATTATTTCTTGCAAGCTATAGAGACAAAGGATACCATACATAGAGAAGGAAAGGAGAGAGTGCAGAATGTAGTATTACAATCGTAGCTAGGGTGTGAAGAAAGATCAACTTAATACGAGGTAGGTCAATTTAAAAGTCTGATTGCAGCAGGGAAGAAGCTGTTTTTGAGTCAGTTGTTATATATCCTCAGACTTTTGTATCTTTTTCCCGATGGAAGGTGGTGGAAGGGAGTATGTCCAGAGGGTGTGGGTCCTTATTTATGCTGGCTGATTTTCCGATGCAGTGGGAAGTGTAGACAGAGTCAATAGATGGGAGGCTGGTTTGAGTGATGGACTGAGCTTCATTCACGATCCTTTGTAGTTTATTGCAGTCTTGGACAGAGCAGGAGCCATACCAAGCTGTGATACAACCAGAAAGAATGCTTTCTATGGTGCATCTGTAGAAGTTGGTGAGAGTTGTAGCAGACATGCCAAATTTCTATCAGAACCTTACTGCAGTGTTTGATTTGATTTGATTTATTATTGTCACATTAGTATACAGTAAAAAATATTGTTTCTTGCGCACTATACAGACAACGTTCATGAGAAGGAAAGGAGAGAGTGCAAAATCTAGTGTTACAGTTAATGTAGTATAACTTAGCAACTTGCAGCTAAATCCATCCTTATTTCAGTGTAAATCCAGTGCAAGACTGCTGTTAAAAAAGTCTTTGGAAATTCATGTCTCCAATTCATTTCCTTTCAGACAGTAAAACAAGGGCATGTGTGTTCTTTCAATCTATGTCTCTTCTGAGACAACAGAATTTCCTTCCAGTTAATATAGTTACTAGCCTGATTCAAACACCTACTCCACGTCTGGACTGGTGCCAATAACAGGCTGAATATTTATACAGTCTCTGTAGGGACTGAGGTCTGAGAGACTGTAATGTCTGTAGGAGACATGCGGTCCAGCAAGAAAAGTTCACTAAAATGTCATAAGCTTATCTTAACAGGAAAAAGTGATGAAGGCACAATGTTTATTTTTTATTTTAGAAGAGAATGGTAATATAACGGGCAGCATGGTGGCAGTGGCTAGCACTGCTGCCTCACAGCGCCAGGAAGCCAGGTTCAATTCCTGCCTCCAATGACTGATGCCTCCGGATTACTCCCACAGTCCAAAGATGTGCTGGCCATGCTAAAGTGCCCCATAGTGTCAGGGAGATTAGGAGAATAAATACGTGGGGTTTATGGGGATAGAGCTAGAGTGGGATTGTTGTTGGTGCAGGCTCGATGGGCCAAATGGCCTCTTTCTGCACTGTAGGGATTCAATGATTCCATGATTGTGATCCCAAATTTGATTTTTAAAAATATTTTGTTGCATTTTCCAATATTTGGAACTTGCAATGAATGGGAGCTTGTAATTTCCAGCTACGGAGGAAGAGGAATTTCATAGTTTTATCAATAATAGCACTTCACATGGACACTATGTAGTGGCCATGTGAGTGCCATTTTTCAGTAACAAAATGCTGCCATCAGTCCAAAAAGATGTTCTGGCTATCGGACAATTGAGTAATGGCTTGTATGAATTTCAGTGCCACTGCAATGCCAGGTTCATAGACCATACATTCCAACGATTGACTGATCAAATTAAACAAAATGGGGGCGATTCTCCCATCCCGCTGTGCTGATTTTTTAGGGCAGCGAGCCGAGAGAATCACAGTGACGATGCGCAGGGTTCCTGAGAGCGTTCGCACCCCACTAGCATCTCCCAGCGCTGGCCTTCTGGCGCGGTTTGCTCCTTGCCAGAAATTGGCAGGGAGATGGGGCTAGCATTTAAATGATATTTTAAATATCATTTAAATGTTATTCGCGAGCCCGGGACTGAATTCTCTGGCCTCTCCCATCCTGCCAGAGTGTTTCACTCCAGCGGGGTTTAGAGTAGCTCCCCACATTTGGGGAGCTGGTGGCCTCTCCCTGCTAAAATGAAGGGGGAGGCAAATGGGGCCCGCCAGGGGGTTGGGCGGTGGGGGGGGGGGTGATGCCCCCTGGGCATGGACATCCTGGCAGTGCCAGCCTGTGTCCCCTGGCATTGCCCAAGGGGCAAGTGTCCATGCCCTGGGGGCACCTTGGCTCTGCCCATCAGGCATGGGGTAGTGCCAAGGAGGCAGGGCCTGGGGGGCAATCGGTGGGGGGGTCCCACTGCCACTCTGTTATTGGGATGGATGGAGACAGGAGGGAGGCCAGTGATCGGGGTGGGCTGGGGGGGGGGGGATTGGCACTGCACAGGGAGGGGGTGCTGGAGATCGGGGCGGTCCGGGATAGGATGGGACAGGTGAGGGGGGGTCAAGGCTGGCCCGGGAATGGTCAGGGGGGCCACGATCGGGCCGTGGGGGGGTAGGGGTGGCAGCACTAAGGGGGCCTGGGCTGGCCAGGCCCAGCGATCGGGAGGCTGACAGTTTGGGGCCACTGCGCATGCTGGTTTCAGCCTCCCGATTGGGAATAGACCCCACCCCCTGAAATCTAATGATATTCACTCTGGTGCATTGCAGAGAGTGGAGGAGATTCTAGTGTGAACTCCCACTGAAAAAAAACAGCATGAATTACTCCAGTTTTCCCACAAATTCAACACTTAGAATTTTTTTGGGAGAATTCTGCCCAATGTGCCTCCAGATGTTCATAACGGAGAGGTGGTGAGGTAGTGGTAGTGTCACCAGACGAGCAATCGACAGGCCCAGGATAATGCTCAGGGGACACAGGGTTGAATTGCCCAAGCAGCTAGTGGAATTTAAATTGATTTGATAAATATGGAATTAACAAACTAGGAGTAGTGATCATGAAACCATTATCGATTTATGTAGAAACCTATCTGATCCACTAATTTCCTTCCTACCTGGTTTGGCCTCCATATGACTCCAAACCCATAGAAATATTGTGGACTCTTCAAAGCTGTTAGAAAGCCTCCGAAAGAGAATGAAACTGGATGAACCACTCAACATCATACTGGGCACTTGAAACGACAATAGCAAACCCAGCCCTGTCCACTGTGCAAAGTCCTCCTTAGTTACATCTGGGAGTGCTGTCCCACAGACCAGCCATGCCTGACAAAAATCACACTCATGGAATGATACCTTACAAACAATGTACCGGACACCACCATCATCATCCTGTCCCACTGACACAACAGACCCACCAGAAGTGACAGCATATGCGGTCAGGAGGGAGCTGCTCAGGTCAGCTCCGGAACCTATGAAGTCACATGGCATCAGGTCAAACATGGGAAAGGAAATCTGCTGGTTACACCTACCATCTCCCACCTCACTAAATGAATCAGCACTCTTCATGTTGAACACAACTGAGGGTAGCAAGGGAACATGATGTATTCTGGGTGGGGGATTTCAATGTCCATCACCAAGGGTGGCTTGGTAGCATCACTACTGACTGAGCTGGCTGAAGGATATTAATGCTGGGTTTGGTTGTGGTACATGGTGAGGGAACCATCAAGAGGGAAAAATATTCTTGACCCCATCAAGCAACCTGTCTTGGGTGTACCTGTCCATGACAGTATTGGTGGCAGTGACCAGCACACAGTCTTTGGGAGACAAAGTCCTATCTTCACAATGAAGATACCCTGCATCATGTTGTGTGGCACTATCACCATGTCAAATGGGATAGATTTTGAATAGACCTAGCAACTCAGAAGTGGGCATATATGAAATGCCATGGGCCATCAGCAGCAGAATTGTATACTGCCACCATATGGAACCTCATGGTCTGGGCATATCCCCCACTCTACCATTTACATCAAGCTGGGGGAATCAACCATGGTTCAATGAAAGGTGCATAACAGCTTGCCAGGAACAGCTCCAGGCAAACCTAACAATGAGTGGCAACCTGGTGAAGCCACAACATGGAATTCTCGCAGATGAAAGCAGCATGTGATAGACAGAGATAAGCGATCCCACAACTAATGGATTAGATCCAAGCTCTGTGTCCTGCCACATCCAGTTATGAATGGTGGTGGACAATGGATTACTGACAGGAGCAGGTGGCTCCACCAATATCACAATCCGCAATAATGGGGGACCCAGAACCGCAGTGCAAAACACAAGGTATTCGCAACAAACTTCTGCCGGAAGTGCCAATTGGATGATCCATTTTGGTCTCCTGCAGTTCCCGGCATCATGGATGACTGTCTTCAGATTAATTCGATTTTCTCCAAGTGATTTCAAGAAATGGTTGAAGGTATAGATACTGCAAAGGCTAAGGGCCATGACAGCATTCCAGCAATAGTACAGAAAACTTGTGCTCCAGTATTAACTGTGCCTTTAATCAAGCTGTTCCAAACACCTACAACACTGGCATCTAATTCGCAATGTGCAAAACTGACCAGGAATGTCCTATCCACAAAAAAACTGGACAAATTAACATTATACTGTCCAAACAGTCTACACCTGATAATCAGCAAAGTGAAGGAAGTGTAGATGACAGTGCTATTAAGCAGCACTTACTCAGCAATAACCACCTTGTTGTTGCTCAGTTTGGGATCTGCCAGGGCCACCTAGCTCCTGACTTTACTACAACTTTAGTCCAAACTGGACTAAAGAGCTGAACTCAAGAGGTGAACTGAGAATGATTGCCTTTGACATCAAAGCAGCATTTGACTGAATGTGGCATCAAGGAGCCTAAGGGTATCAGGGGAAAACTCTTTACTGGTTGGAATCATACCTAATATAAAGAAAGATGGCTGTGGTTGTTGGACGTCACCACTCTCAATCCCAGGACATCACTACAGGAGTTCCTCAGGTTAGTGTCTTAGGCCCAACCATCTTCAACTGTTTCATCATAAGATCAATAGTGGGGATGTTCGTTGATGATTGCACAATGTTGAACATCATTCGCGATTCCTCTAAAACTGAAGCAGTCAGTGTCTCTATGTAGGAAGAACTGTACAAAGCTCATGCCTGGGCTGATAAATGGCAAGTAATATTCATGCCACAATGTGCCAGACAATGGCCATGTCCAATGAGAGAGAATCCAACCATTTCCCCCTGACAAGCAACTGCATTTCCGTTACTGAATTCCCCTACTATTAACATCCTGCGGGTTACCATTGACCATAAACTAACTGGACCAGCCATATCATTGAGGGAGACTTCATCCTGTGTGACACAACAGGTAGGTGAGTATATGTAAGTGGAATTCAACTGGTAAATCATTTTTTAAAGTAGCCTTGTTAAGCTGACTGAGCAGCAGTTAACTGTCAATTAACTGAAAGCATTTTGCCTGAATAGGTGTTGATTATTGTAGCAGGAAGCTAAGCTAGAGGGTGACATTGCCCAGCCCTCTATATGACAGGGACTTTTTCAATTGCACAATCAGTAAGTGGTGCATGATCAGTGAGAGAGAGACTCAATCCTGAGCGGGACACAGACTGAGTTAATATATTTGGAAATTTGTATTGGTACTTTCCAAGTTTTTCTTCCTTTTTCACACAGCGAGTGGTTCAGGTCTGAAATACACTGCCTGGAAATGTGGCAGAGGCAGGTTCAAGCAAGGCATTCAAGAGGGCATTAGATGATTGTTTCCTTTCAAGTAATGTGCAGGGGTATGGGAAAAAGGCAGAGGAATGGCACCAAGCATGATGCTTGTTTCGGAGAGCCAATGTGGATGGAATCAGCCAAATGGACTCCTTCTGCGACAATAATTCTGTAATAGATACTGTGGCATTACGAGAAGGTCAGAGCTTGATATTTCTGCAGAGTAACCCACCTCCTGACTCCCTGAAGCCTGACCACCATTCACAAGGCATAAATCAGAATGTAACGGATATTCTCCACTCTCCTGGATGAGTGCAGCTCCAACAATGCTCGAGAAGCTCAATGCCATCCAGGACAAAATAGCCTGCATGATTGGTATCCAACCCATTATCTTCAACATCCACTCCCTCCACCACTGACTCATAGTGGCAGCAGGTGTATACCATCTGCAAGATGCACAGCAGCAACTCACCTTGACAGTGGCTTTCCAAACCCACAACCTCTACCATCGAGAAAGACAAGGGCAGCAGGTGCATGGGAACACCATCGACTGCAAGTTCCCTTCCTATATTATAAATTGTCGTGATCGTTAGAAATTTGCCTTTTTTGCATTTGTCCTGATGAGTGCGAAACAAAAAAGCTGTGGTAACATCTCTCTATTTTCAGTCATTCTTTATTTACCATTTTGGAATTCATTGTATTCCTGGATGTTTTGGATTTCTTTTCTCTTAGCAACAGTGGGAGGTGATATATTATTGGAATAAATAAGTTTTAATTTTCTTTTTCAGTGACTGTTCAAGGAAGGAGCAATTACTTTTGCCTTATGAAGATAGATTGTACAATCAACAATGATATTCCTGCAGGTGTAGAGAAGGCATAGGGAATGAGAAGGTTACTGTGAGTGGATCGAGTGCCAAATTCCTTTTACTGGAAATTTTCCGAATTGCTATATTTTGGGTGAAAGCACACATTTCATGCCATGGGTTAGTGAGTGGGCCAAAATGTGGCCGATGGAGTTTAATGTGAGGTTATCCATTTTGGTTGGAAAAACGGAAAGAAGACTTGTTATCTAAATGGAGAGAGTTCGGGGTGCTTCGATGCAGAGGGATTTTGGTGCCCTCATGCATGAGTTGCAGAAAACTGGTATGCAGGTACAGCAGGTAATAACGAAAGCAAATGGAATTTTGGCATTTATAGCTACAGGGATAGAGTATACAAGTAGTATTGCTGCCACTCATTGTCTAGAAGAAACACAGCAAAAGGCAGCAGTGTCCTCTAGTTAAATCCTTGTCATTACATTAGAACCAAAGGCAGTATTAATCTTGTTAATGGTATCTAGATGTCCATCAAGGGGAAAATCACTGGGGGTGGTGGGGAAGTGATGTACTTACTGCGCAGAAAGAGACAACACTGTTAAAACACAGAGCGGGCTGCATTTTCTCTCTTTGGGTGGGAAACAGAAGTCAGGACTGTTTCTGTGTCCTGAACCTGTCCCAGGGGAAAAAAATCACTCATTGCCATGGAGACAGGTTCTCTCATTTTACAGGACATTAAGGGATCTCAGGGACCTTCCAGTTTAAAGACACAGCAGGCTGTAATGAAGAAAGGTAACAGAGGGCATGCTTCAACACTTCAATTTAAAAACAGTTTCCCTAGTCAGGCTGTCACTCTTGGTCTGCGATGTGGGGGAAATGGCGGGGCGGCGGGGATGGAATCCCTCTACATGGCAGCCTGAGGCACTCCTACATGCAGGCAGAGAGGGCTTCTGGGCATGCCAGGAAAGCTGGCCCCTGGCCTGCCTCTGGGTGCTTATCTAGCTGCTGCTGGTGTGAAAATGTGGAGTCCAATTGGAAAATCCCAGTTTTCCTTCAAGACCCTAAGTGCAGGCAGGTAACCCTCTCGGTCCCAATGCACATAAATGGCCCGTACATGACGTGGAGCTGGGGAACTGCATGCCAGCTGGTGAGGCTCATTTCTGGTCCCACCCACCTCCAATTGGTCCGAAAATATAACATTGTGTGTAGGAAAAGTAGAAGCTGAGGAACCAGAGAATTAGGAGGAATAGTCTCTGACTTGTGGGTCCTATTTTTAAAGGAAGCAACATATAAGAATAAGAACTAAGAGCAGGAGTAGGCAATTCAGCCCTTTGAACCTGCTCCTCCATTTAACACGATCATGGCTAATCTCATCTCAGCTTCAATTCCACTTGCCTGCCCATTCATCTTAGCCCTTCAAACCCTTACTAATTAAAAAAGCATGGGTGCAGCAGACTACTTTAAAGATGAAAACATCCATGCCAGGATAGCATGTGTTAATATGTTGGATCTGGCATTAATGGTCACAGAAAAACTTTTGGAGGTAGTAGCATTCGCAGGAGAATTGAAACAGGAGCCTCTCGTTTTCCTTTCATTGTATATCTATGTATTCCACTTCTTCTAGAATAATCAGATAGCTGGGAATTTCCAAATGAAATTCTATTGTGGTTCCTTTAGCTTGGTGAGTGTTAGAAATAGGACAGCTCTACATGGTGGTACCGAAAAGGTATGGTTTACAGCAGGTGCCTAAAGTAAACATGATTTTTAAAATATTGAAGGAAAAAGATCCAGAAAAAGGGATTTTACGGGCAAAAGAACATTTATTTGTTTTTGAATTCTACTTATGTCTTGACATCTGATTCAGGAAAGCCAGTAACCCTGTTTACATCTCACTGAATGTGGATGAAGCAAAATCATGAAGAATTGAATGGATTGCATCATTATAATATCATTTGCATATGTTTGCATGGTAGTGGGCGAATGCTTCTTATGCCCTCACTTCTGAAAGTAAAATATAAAGATGGGCAGAGAATTCAGTGTAACAAGCCCCATTCCATTTTTCACATCTGCCTTTTCAGGTTATGCAGGTTTGCCAGTTTGTCAACATAAAAGAGGAGATTCATCTTTCAACTCCTTCATAACTTACATTGAGTTTCTCTTACAATCAGCTTCAAATGGTTTTGTAATATACTTCAGTTCATGTGCCGTGAAATCTTTAAAGCCATTCCAAAACTCGAACTAACTGCATATGGACAAGATTGAAAACAGATGGTTGTTTAAAGGTTGAAATATAGCCCTTATTTTCTAGCCATGGATTCTTTCTTGCCTAGTGAAGATACATACAAACTGGAGATGTGAAAATTGATTTTTTGAAATGGTTCATGAATGAGTTTCACTAGCAACACCAACATTTATTGCCCATCCACAATCACACTTGAAAAGATGATGGTGAGTGGCCTTCTACTACATTCCATTTGGCGCAGGTGCATCTAATGTATGACTTGGAGGGGAGCATGCAGAAGGTGTTTTCATGTGTCTGCTACCCTTGTCCTTCCAGATGGTAGAGGTTTCAGGTTTGAAGATGCTGTTAAAGAAGGCTTAGTACGTGCTGCAGTGTAACTTCTATGTGGTACACACTGCTGTCACTATGTGTAGGTGTCGCAGTGGTGGAGAAAGTGAATGCTTAAGGTAGTGGCTGGGGTGCTGATCAAGCTGGCTGCTTTGTCCTGGATGGTGTTGAGCTTGTTGAGTGTTGTTGGAGTTTAGTCACCCAAGCAAATGGAGAGTATTCTTTCAAACTCCCAAGTTGTGCCTTGGAGATGGTGAACAGGTTTTGTGGTGTCAGGTGATGAGTTATTTGCTGCAGAATTTCTAGCCTCTGTTCCTGTAACTGATATGGCTGGATAATTTAAATTTCTGGTCAGTGGTAACTCTAGGATGTTGACAGTTTCGGATTCAACTGTGATAATGCTAGGATATCAAGGGAAGATGGTTAGGTTCTCTCTTGTTCAAGAGATCATTGCATGGCACATCCATGACGGAAATGTTACTTGCTACTTATCAGTAAAACCTGAATGTTGTCCAGCTGCATATAGATATGAATTGCTTCAGTATCTGAGGAACTGACTTGTTTAAGGAAGCTAGGTAATCAGAATGCTACTGGATAGTCATTTTATCATCACAAATTGTCTTCAAATAGCAAGGAAATACTAGTATCACATCTGGAGCCAGAAACAGCTAATATAAATAATGGACTGATGCTGACTTTAAAGTACTGGTGATGCTCCAATGCAAATACAGCTTTAAATTATTTTTCACTTCACTAATGTGGGTTTGACAGAGTAGAGATCTTCCAAGGTAAGCTCACTAACATCACTTGAATGGTAGGAAAAACAATAAACAATTCCTTTAATTTTTCCATCTTTTGCTTTTCTGCAGGGGTGCAGTAAAATCCAAATTTTCATCCACTCCAGTCAGCATCACGAATTGTAACAGGAGTTTGAATGGAATTTTAATTGATATCAATACTGAATGCACAGATTTTCTTGTATAAAGTATATTAATTATTTAATTAACATGAGCAGTCATCTGAATTCCACTCATACTATTAATTGATTTTTTCTTTAACCAATAATGTTTAATACATTCTTTTTCTCAAAGCCAGCATTGTAGTTGGGTTTCATGAAACATGATGGCCTGTGGTCCCAGCATAGTTTATTTAATATTAAATTTCACATCCACCAAAGGTTTTCTTGTCTTAATGTATAACTCAGTTGATAAGCCATGGTCTCAATTGCACAGCAATCTATTAACAATCTTGGATTTGCATGAAACAGCTGCAAAAGAGCAGCAAACTAAGTCATGCCAATGTGCATTTGCCATGTGGAAACACCGGGTTATATTTTAATTTAAAATAATTAAAAATGGATCTGATTTTCCTTGAAGATTCTGATAGACACACACTACACCCCAGAGGGAAAAGGGTTGTTACAGTCAATCCTCATCAATTCCAGGAATTGTCAACTGGCCTTGTAAGGGTGGAACTTTTGCTCTCCAAGCAAGGGACGTAGGGCCAATTAATCACACACCCGTTTTATATTACTGATAGATTTATGTTCATTGTTTGATGTTATCTGGATTAAGAGAAACACGACAAGATTAATTTGTCAGTAAGCTTTCTGTAAACATACTTCAATAGGATCATGCAGACATATGTAACTCCAGGGCTGGGATTCTCCCAAAAAAATTCTAAATCTCCAATTTGCAGGAAAATGGGAGTAAATCCCGTTAGTTTTTTTAGTGTGATTTCCAGAATGAATCTCCGACACTCTGTGCATCACAGAGTGCTCCAGTGTGATTCACTCAAATTCTGTGGGTGGAACCTATTCCCACCCGAGAGGCCAGCAGCATAGCGCTGAGCAGGCCACTGCACCGATCTGTCAGCGCAGAGATTGGCGCATGCGCAGTGGCCCCACATTGCTGGCCTCCAGATCGCTGGTCAACCCTACAACCCCCTGATTGCTGGCCTTCCAACCCCCCCCCCCCCCCTCATTGCTGGCCTCCCAGGCCTCCCCAGGCCAGCCCCTACGTCCTTCCTCACTGCGGCCAGCTCCGATCACCGTCCTCCCTCCCTCTGCCTGCGATCCCCATGCAGAGTGGCAGCGGGACCCACCTACACCCACTGATTGCACCTTCAATAGGCCCCGCCACCGCAGCACTGCCTAATGCCCAGCGGGTAGTGCCAAGGTGTCCCTTGGGCAGTGCCAGGGTGCCAGCTGCTCATTGGAACTCCCCCCTTACTCCTGAAATCCTGAGGGGCCTCAATGGCTTTCTTCCTTTCAACAGGGTCGGCCGCCTATTCCCTGTTAGTGGGGAGCAGTTGTAAACCCCAGTGGAGTGAACCACTCCTGGCCGGCGGGGGGGGGGGGGGGGGTGCGGCGTGGAGATGCTCGTGGGTCTGGAGACTTCAGCCCCGGCCTGCTAACGAAATTCAAATTGTGATTTCCATATGGTAATCAGAAATCGGCACGCAGCTGATTACTCTGGAAATCTTAGCCGCTGAGGCTGTGGCGCCGAGTGGGAAGCCCGTGAAATAGCCTCCGCTGATGTCTTCCAACCCGGTGCGCTGCTCGAGCAGCCCAGCGGGCTGGGAGCATCGCCCCCCCGAGGTATAGAAGCGATTCCAAAACTTGCTATGTGGTTTATCTTTGATCCACTATCTTCAGCAATCGCACCAAGGGTGAAAGTTCATTGCTGATTGCATAGTGTTTAGTTCCATTCTCTATTCCTCAGATAATGAAGCAGTATCAGACAAGTTGAACACCATTCAGGTTTGGGCTGATATGGCAAATAACATTCCAACCATAAAGTGCTAGGCAGTGATCATCTCCAACTTGAAACAAGCTGATAACCTGCTTTTGACATTCAAAGCACCTCCTATCATTAAAATCGTGGTAATCACCATTCAACTGGGCAAGCCACATAAATGCTGTGACTACTCATTTAAGTCAGAGGATTACTTTTCAACAAGTGGTTCAGCTTTGAAACAACTTATATTGATATATTGGCTGGGATCTTAAAGGGCATGAACTGGTTTTGTATCGTACACAATTAACCCATCCCTGTTTTGCCAGCAAGATCAGCTTTGTGCCCAGAAAGGGCGCAAAGCCGATTTGCATGGGATTGAATATACTTCAATCTTATTAGCACATCCAGGATGTCTGCTTCCAGCCTCCCGGACACAGCATGACCTCGCAACCACGAGAATCACTACTGGTTTCCACCAGCGGAGACCAGGTGTGATGGCCACACTGGGGAAATCAGAGGCAATTGAAGCCCCAGATGGTTGAGGGCTTGGCCAGGCAGTAGTCCATCAGGTAGTGCCAGCTGGCAGTGCTCACCTGGCATTCTGGCATTGCCCAGTTGGGCACCATACGTCAGGGCAGTGCCTGTGGGTGTGCATTGAGTGGGGGGGTAGAGCTATGACTGGGGGAGGGGGGGGGCATTGGGGGGGTATGCACAATGACGAGGGGCTTATGCAGGGGGGGGCTCTGCAAGGGGGGTCATGCAGAAAGGGCATCATGCAGAAGGGGCTATGCAAGTGGAGGGGGCATGCAAGGGAGGGACTTGCGGGGGCAATGGAATGAAGTGTGGGGAAGCTATGCAAAGGGAGGGGGGCATGCAGGTGGGCCCTAGGGGGTCCACACAGTAAGAAGTTTAACAACACCAGGTTAAAGTCCAACAGGACCCTAGGGGGTCCACCAGGGGATTCATTGGGAGGGTCCTGATGCCCTGATGCTGGCGACTCGTGTTGATGTGTGGAGGGGAGAACATGCAGCCAATGATTAGTGGGGAGGGGAGGGGGGAGGGTGGGGAGGCGGTGACACATGGTGGGATGTGGGCAGAGGTCTCCCAGTTCAGAGAAATCGGGATGCCTTGTGCAATGGCACCTGAGCACTCTGAAGCCAGCGTCCCAGTGAGTTTAGGCCCCTACCAGTGAAAATCACCCTGTTGTCAGAAAACCTGAAGTGTGGGAAGATTGCAGTGCAGAACCTGCCCACAAAATACACCTGTTTTCAGACTTTTATGACACTGAGAATTTTTTTGCAAAATTCGCCCAGTGTCTTAAACATGAGAAATATAAAATGTTCCAATGTATTATGGAGAAGTGTATTAAAGCATAATTAGACATCACGCCACGTGGACAATGTTAGGGTAGATGTCCCAAAGTTTGCTAAAAGTGGTCGATTTTCATAGAATCCCTACAGTGCAGAAGAAGGTCATTTGTCCCATCGAGCCTGCACCAACAACAATCCACCCAAGCCCTATCCCCATAACCCCACATATTTACCCTGCTGATCTCTGCCACACTAAGGGGCAATTTAGCATGGCCTATCAACCTAACCCACACATCTTTGGACTGTGGCAGGAAACCGGAGCACCCGGATGAAACCCACGGAGACACGGGCAGAATGTGCAAACTCCACACAGACATTACTCAAGGCTGCAATCGAACCCAGATCCCTGGTGCTTTGAGGCAGCAATGCTAACCACTGTACCAACAACCACCCCTAAGGAGCATCTTAAAAGTATAAAGCAAGGTAGAGGTTCAGAGTTTTTGGGACAGAATTCCAGATATTAAGGCTAGGCAGTGAAAGGCATGACCTTCAGTGGTGGAGGAAATATAAGAAGGGCTGCTTGTGTTATGATCCTGGTTGAGACTTAATTTATACTGAAAGAATGAAGGCATAGGATTCCCCGGTTTAGATAAAAGATTTCTTACTGTACAAGAGTCAAACAAAACAAACTAAATACTTTCTTAGGTAACCTCCTACACTGGGTCAGTACCAGAATCAATTGAAATTAAATATGAATTAACACACAAATTATGGTCAATTATTAGGTGTAAGTTACACATCAAATGGCAGATACAACTAAGGCAGATCTTACTTATCCTCTTAGAAGTCTACTCAGCCTATATTATTGTGGCAAAACATGAGAAGTCTATTGCTATAAGGAGCGATTAAAGAAAAATCTGATCAGTGTAGAGAACCAATTTTCACGTGCAAAAGATGAATTTGCCAATGAGAAACAAAAACTAATGAGAACACTTGAGTGTCACTCACAGGAAAAGGAATTATTATTAATGAATCAGAATAGTTGGTTGAATGCAGAAGTAAAAATCAAAACTCATAAATTGTTGGAACTTCATAATGAAAAGAAACAAAATTCTTGAACTTCAACCTGGAAAACATGAAAGAGCTGTGTGGTATGGAAGAGCACATCCAGATGTTGAAAACAGAGAAGGAAAATTTAGAAAAAACAGATTTAGAATCTAACAAATAAACTGCAACAGCCTAAGGAAAAATCTTTAACCATGGAAGAAAGATTCTGAAATGAACTGAAGTTGTTCATCTTGTAATAAGGATTCCACAAATGACTTTGAAACTAATCTGATCAGTTGCTAAGCTGAATGAACAGTGTGACGAATGAAACTGAAGGCTTCATTTTTGAAACGTCAATAGGAAGATAACAAACGTACACAGAAGACCATAGGATATCTTTTAAATAAGCTAGGAAAACTCCCTGGGCAGGATTTTCCGACCACGCTCACCGCAAAACTGGAAAGTCCTGCCCGAGGTCAATGGACCTTTGCATGGTCTGTATCCCACTCATTACGCTTCCCATGGTGGGTGGACAGGAAGATTCTGCAACCTGTATTTTTTTGTATTAATGTTGAGAAACCTATGTGAAAGTCAGTTGTCGCAGACAGCATGACGAATATGTGAAAAGGGGAAGACCACCAGAGTTTGCAGTCACACCAGCAAGGTTGAAAACACTGGTATAAAATAGAAATATAAACTGGTTAAGATGTTTTGAAAGAAAACTTAATGTATCTTCACTACCTTTGATTGACCAGGACAAGATTATGGCCAAAAACCATAAAATTGTTGGTCTTCCATTCAGAATTTAAAGATGGGGGGTAGGAGAAAAGGGTGATTCTGACTGATGATAATCCTATGATATTTAAATCATGCTTGAATCTGGGTCCCTGATGCTGAGGCAGGAGTGCTAACCACTGTGCCGCCCTTGCTCCTGTAGACAAATAGAGCAGACACATAAACGTAGCTAATCCTGCAATGATCATCCTCCATCACCAAGCTAGGAAACCAGTGTTAAGCCCTTGGGCTGCACTCATGTCATATATGCCATTCCCAGTTGTGCAATTGCAGCTGAGGTACATCCTTAAGGATCACAGGTGCCTGAATATCTCCACCAACATGACAGCACATTCACAAAGTGATTTGGAGAAGACTGTGTGCAGCTGTGTGACAGCAGCCTCCTTTGAGGCAATGTCATGCTAATTCATTGAATTATACAGTGCAGAAGAGGCCCTTTGGCCCATTGAGTCCGCACCAACAACTTGGAAACACCTGAACTCCCATCTGCCAGCACTTGGCCCGTAGCCCTGAATGTTATGATATGTCAAGTGCTCATCCCAATATTTTTTAAAGGATGGGATTCCATTGGATGAGAGTACAGTCATGCCTTGCACAAATTTAATGATTTCAAGCCTTGCACCCTGTTAGCCACATAGATCCAAAATGCAATGTGCTGGCTTCCCTGGAGCACACTACATATGTCCTACAGCTGTGCTCCATTAATGGTTTGATTCTTTTTGCCTTCTCAAATTCCTCCTTATATAGTCAATCAGAGCTTCTCACAGGTTGCCTCAAGTCCTAATGTCGTATTATTAGAATGTACAACATAAGTTAGAGTGGCCAAATCAGTAACATTATAGTTGACTCTTCATTGCATTTTTCATCTAAGCCTTGACCTCCATGTATTCAATTATAAAGAATTAGTGCCTCTTGAATTGTCCTGGGAGTCATGTAGTGGACTCTTCCCACACATCATCAGTCCCCTCTGCAGATGGGCGGAGGCAGGGACTAAGTTGGGTTAATGTTATGGAGGTGGAAATAGCCCATCTTAATGATGCTGTGGATACATGGATCAAGGTTGCAAAGAGCCTAGTTTAGTCTCAGGCACTTGATATTGTCAGTAACTGGGGAATGGAAGATAATAGCTGCAGTGTTCCCTACATTTAATTAAAGGAAATTTTTGTTCATCCAGTATTAGATGTTGGATAAACAGTCTGATAATTTAACAATAGTGGAAGACTTAAGATGTTGTTATGTATAGCTGGGTGTCATCAGCGTACATGTAAAAACAAATGCCATGCTTGTGGATGATGTTGCCAAGATGCAGCATGTAAATGAGAAATGGGAGGGAACATAGGGATAAATCCAAGGAACAACAGAGGTACATGTGCAAGAATATGAAGAGAAGATTTTGCAAGTAATTCTGTGGCAATGATCAGATGGCTAAGAACGGAACCAGGTGACTGCAGTCCCACCCAGTAGGCCATACTGGGTTGGTGTTGGAGAAGGATAGTGTGATCAACCATATGCAAAGGTGTAGGCATGTCAGGAAGAAACAGAACAGGTAGTTTACACTTGCCAGAGTTCCATGGGGTGCCATGGACCTCCTGACCCTTCAAAGTCTCTCCGTTACCTAGAAAGCCCAAGTTCAGAGTGTGATAAAATAGTCTGCACCTGGCTAGATGTTCATGCCCACAAGAATCTGATCAAAAAAGAAAGAGAGATCGAGGCAGCCAGTCTTTGTTATTCACCACGCAGAATGAGGGCAGGAGCTTGCAAGCATTTAAATGAGGCTGGCCGATTTGCCTAGCTTTGGCTAGAGGGAGGAATTTGCAGTGCAACTCTCACCTTGAAAGTCAGTTCAGAGATTGGAAGTAATCTGGCTAAAAAAGTGCAAAGGAAGCAAGTCATTGAGATCTGAGAATAGCTTTATTTAGCAGGCTTCTGAAAGCTTGTGTTCTTTTGCACCATTTGTAAAATGTGAAACTCCATGTAAAATCCCAGTCAAGTAAACTACCTTGTCAATGAATTTCATTGGAGTCCTGCTGTATCATGGTGGTAAGGCTGTCTTGGAACAAATGTTAAAATGTCAGGACTATGGGTACGCACCCCGCACTCCTGATGGCCTCATATTGAAACACAGAAAATAGAAGCATGAGTAGGCCATTCGGGCCTGCTCCGCCATTCATTTTGATCATGCTGATTATCAAATGGGTGTGTGAGAAGCAGACAATCTCCATGTGACAAGGAGAAATCCTATCACATAAGGAATACTTGAAGTCCAAGATGCTTGGTGATAACCCTCAGAACAGCAAGAAGTCTCCCAGTGTCTGAAGTATTCTCACCTAATCCTGCCTTCCCCCTCCCCTCTCCCCTCATATCCCTTTAGCCCCAAGAGTTGTATCTAATTACTCCTTGAAATCACACAACATTTTAGCCTCCACTACTTTAAGTGGTAACAAATTCCACACATTCACCAATCTCTGGATGAAAAACATTCTCCTCACCTCAGTCCTGAAAGGTTTATCCCTTATCCTCAAACTGTGACACCTAGTTCTGGATTCTCCCACCAT
This sequence comes from Mustelus asterias, assembly GCF_964213995.1. Lineage (NCBI taxonomy): Eukaryota > Metazoa > Chordata > Chondrichthyes > Carcharhiniformes > Triakidae > Mustelus > Mustelus asterias. The sequence goes on along the minus strand of NC_135808.1, from coordinate 85,973,219 downwards.
CAGGAACATTCTTTCTGAATCCACCCTGTCTAATTCTGTTAGAATTTTATAAGTTTCCATGAGATCTTCTCTCACTCTCCGAAACTCCAATGAATACAATCTTAACCGACTTAGTCTCTCCTCATTTAACAGACCTGCCATCCCAGGAATTAGCCTGGTAAACCTTCGCTACACTCCCTCTATAGCAAGGACATCCTTCCTCAGATAAGGACACCAAAACAGTGCACAATACTCCAGGTGTGACCTCACCAACACCCTATACAATTGCAGTAAAACATCCCTATTCCTATAGTCATGTCCTCTCGCTATGAAGGCCAACATACCATTTACCTTCTTTACTGCCTGTTGTACCTGTGCACTTACTTTTAGCGATTGATGCATGAGGACACTTACATCTCGCTGAGTATCCACATCTCTCAAATTACACTCATTCAAATATTAATCTGCCTTCCTTTTATTGCTACCAAAGTGAATAACCTTATATTTATCCACATTATACTGCATCTGCCATGCATATACCCACTCACTCAGCCTGTCTAAATCACACTATAGCGTCTCTGTATCCTCCTTGCAGCTCACCCTCCCACCCAACTTTGTATCATCTGCAATTTTTTTCAGCCTTTGTTGTTTTTAATCATTGCAGCAGTTTGTTTACTTCTCTGGCAGAATGGTGAGGTGGAAGACAAATGTCTTTGCAATCTGCGGAGTTTTACTGTGGAGAGGCAGTGGACAATGTTTAACCTTGCCTTGACCAACAAACCCTCAACAACAGCTGGATGGAATATGGATCAGAAATCAAAACTAGTAAGAAATAAACAAAGGCAGTAAAATATAAAAAAGGAAAAGTGTTGCTAAACTGAGCACTGGTCCCTTAGAGGGCAAAACTGGAGAATTAATAATAGGAAACAAGGAAATGGCAGAGAATTTGAACAAGTATTTTGTATCTATTGTAATGGTAGACAACTTACAAAAAGAATCTTAAGAATAGTAGAAAAGCAAGAGGTAAGAGGGTGGGAAGAACTTAAAACAATTACAGTCACTAGAGAAATGCATTAGGAGAACTAATGGCTAACAAGTCTCCTGGACCTGATAGCCTGCATCCTAAGGTCTTAAAAGAGGTGGGTCCAGAGATACTGGATGCCTTAGGATCTGGGTGTTCTTCTACATGGGTGACAAAAGGTTAGCATGCAGATGCTGCAAGTAATTAGGAAGACAAATATAATTTTGGCCTTTAATGAAAGGAAGATGAAATAGGAAGTCGGGAAGTCTTGCAACAACTGCACAGGACATTGGTGTGATCACACCAAGACTACTATGTACAGTTTTGATCTCCTTCCTTAAAGAGGGATATATTTGCACTGGAAGTCATTCAGAGAAGATCAACTAGGCGGATTCCTTCAATGAAGGGGTTGTCTGATGAAGTAAGGTTAAGCCTGTATTCATGGGTGTTTCGAAGAATGAGGTGAGCTTAATGAAATAAATAAGATTCAGAGAGGATGTTTCTCCTCATGGAGGAACCTGGAAATAGGGAACTTGGTAGGGACCTCTCATTTAAGATGGAAATGAGGAGGAATTTCTTCTTTCAGAGGATTATTAATCTTTGGAATTCTCTCACCAAGAGCAGTGGGGGCTGAGTTAGACAGAATTTTTATCTACGAAGAGAGTGAACAGATATGGGGACAGGTAGGAAATTGGAGTTAAGACCATGATCAAATCAATCATGAACTTATTGAGTGGTGGAGAAGGCTCAATGGGCCAAGTAGCTTACCTTGTTCCTATTTCTTATGATTTTATTATATTAATGGAGGAACTGAAACCCAGCTGTACAGACCAATGCCCAGGGATTCAGTTTTGAAGGAAGTTAACTGACTTCATGGTCAGGCAAAATGTAAGCCACTGGTTAGCTAATCTTCTCATTAAGAAGATGTATAAACACCTCCATACATTCTGTTTAGCACGGGTCCTGAAAGCTGCAAATTTTTAATCCTCTCAATCTTACTTCAGCATCATTCATTCTCACAGCACAAGCATGCCCATGCAAAAATGCCTGAATGCTAATTCATTCACTTAAAACAATTCTGTCTCTAACTAGATCTTTTTCTCTGACATCAGCTTATTTACTGTCACTTTTCAGTAAGCTATGATCCAAGATTACCTATTTAATAATTTAATTATTTAAATTAAAAAGTATTTAATAATGATGTTTAATTTAATGAAAGATGGGACAAAGTAAATTGAAACAGATTCTGCAGTGATTGAAGAATCTCATTGGAGGCAACATGGGTACAAGATTGAGGACAAAACATTAGAGAAGTTTAATTTTTGCATGAAAGATTGCATGAGAGACTGCATAACCCACTAGGAGTTAGTGCTTGAAGCAAAGAACATGCAAACATTTAAAAATATGTCACACCAGTGTTTAAAAAAAAGGGGAATAAAGGATGTGAGAACAGAGTGGGCACCTGGGATTAACAGTTGCAGAGGATAAACACCAGTGTGGACTGCCTGACCAAGCAGTCTGTATCTGCGTGCAATTTCTACGTAATCCTATTCATGGAGCTGAATGGTCAGGAGACTAAACCTGAGAAAATTGACAATAGGAGTCCCTGAATGACAGAATGGGAATTCTGGCTGATTTCCTCCTTCCTTGCCAAGCGGCACTGAGTCTATTTGTATTGTCACAGCTGCTTTCCTAACTGAGATCAACTGTTATCAGCACAGACTGGGTACTAAACCAGGTTTACACAAATTAGTTTATAAGGCATAGCAACAGAACTCATCCATTGAAATGCTATTTTCTTTTGGCACATGGACGTAAGAAATAATTTAAAAGAAATAAAGTTGCATTTTTATAGTATTTTATCTCTTGAACTGCTGCAAAAAATGATTCATATGTAATTATTTGCTTTGAAATGCAGTCACTTTCATTATGTGGGTAAATGCAGCAGCTGTTTTACACACAGGATGATTGATCCGTTTATCTGTTTTTGTTGGTGGAGTGCGCTGAAGGAAAAGTGCTGGGCAGAATATTGAGAGAATTCTTTGCTTTTTATTTAAACGTGCCAGATTTATGCTGCGGAGATTACAGAATGAGATCTTCCCTGCACCCCCTCCGTCAGTGACGTAATCAGGTTCACATTCCACCAGGGCTTGAACCTGAATGCCACCAATTTGCAAGGATTTAAAATATTCCTAAACAACATAATGCCATAGCTTCTGGGGTTGTCAGATATTTCCCCCATTAGCGGAGTCACTACTGCTCTCTAGCAGTCGAAACGACCATGCTGGAAGCTCAGAGGACAGTGTAACCCCGGTTGGTCGGTGACATGGCAGAGGCCAGGGGCAGGGTGATAAGGGGGAAATTACCAGCGAGGATGGTGGCGGATTGCCTGCAATGAATGATTGGGGAAGGAAAGTTTGCCGGTGATAACGGACAGTGATGTGGGAGTGGAGGTGGGTGGAGGATTGCCATGGAGGGGGTGGACTGGGGAGATTGCTGGTGAGGGTGGATGGGGGGCAGGGGAGTGGGAATGGGGAGATTGCTGGCAAGGATGGATGGCGGCTGGTGTAGGATATTGCCGGTGAGATTGGCTGTGGGGGTCTTCCTGATGTCTGTGGGGGGAGGCAGTTGTGGAGTTCTCTCAACTTTTAAAAGAGCACCCCAATCTTTGTGGAGCCAGGTTTGCAGGTGTCTTTAGACCGCACCCCTCAAAACTGTCAGTACAAAACACACACCCTGCTTTTTCGACATTGTCAGAAGATCTGGAAAGATCTGGGGAGAAACACACCAGTTTTCAGTCAGAACCTGATACTTTGCCATTTCAAAATTCCATCCAGAAACTATCACCAATAGTGGCTAGAGCCCCATCACTTATTTGACTGTTGGTCACCAATCCCACAGTCCCTGATTGTGGCCCCTTGCCTTCTGAATACCCATTTTACTATGCTAGCCAGATAGTGGATCAGATGGGAATTGAAGGCAGTTAATGGGGCTCGGCTGCTAAAAATCATCTGGCCTTCTATGTCCTGAAGTCACTGTCTACCTTTGGGCTCATGTGCACTGTGCTTACCCAGCCCCCAACCCCCACACCGCGTCGCCACTTCCAGCCCCACTCTGAAATCAGATACAAAGTTTCAACCTAGATTATATGCTGAAGACCTAGAATGATGTATGAACCTATCATCATAATTTCTGTCTTTGCTTGGCTGAAGGACTGGTGCAATGTGAGATTTTCAAATCTGAACATGTTTGGGGTAACTTTTTCAACACAGTGTGTGAGGACTAAAGAGCTTTAATGTAACCAAAAATAGCAAAAAGGAATATCTTTATATTGAATATTTTGGGTCCTCATAAATATGCATTTGAGATAAAGTGGATTTTTAAATTTAAAATTAATTTGATTTAGTTTCATTAAACGGGCATCATGAACGCATGTCAGTGATACTGCAGCTTTTTAAATGCAGTTTGTGTGGAGTTCACTGTTCAGTGTTTTGGCAGGTTTTGCAGCTGGGAGGGCCTTATGTCCAATTAATGATTTCAATGACGTCAATAGCATAACTGAAATATTTACTTGGGCGCATGAAACCGGCTTTCAGTGTTGTGTGCTGAGGATAACTAAGAAAACGTGAAATGGAATACTGATTGGGAACTGGATTCTGGTTATTCCTGATGAGCTTTGACAAATGACTAGCAAACTTGTTTCTCAAAATGTTTCCTTAAATCAGCACCTGAAAAACACCAATTGCTACTTCTATAGAGCTTGTAATACAAACAGATACCCTCAAGTTGATCTCAGTTGGCATAGCAGTCAGAGGATTACAATTGGCCCCAGTACCCTGGGTTACATAAGGAAAAAGAATCAGCTATCATATATTATCCAATCATCTGTCTGAAAAATGTGACACCAATTTTAACTAAAGTTAAGTCTTTGAATTTGGTGCCAATTCAAAATCCTCTTACTGCAGTGAAGAGGTTGGCAGCTTGGAACTTCCAGCCTCACTTAAATGCTGCTGCCCAACTTCCAAACCATTCCCTTATTCACAGGTGGGGAGGAAAACAGGTAGATCAATACAATAGCAGCCTAAATATTTCATTCTCGGGCCCGGGAGTGCATTTTTATTCCTTTTCAGGCCTCTGCTGACCCTAATCCACTCTTATTGTGGATTGATCCATCAGGACCAAGTAATGGTTGCATACATTAAAAAGATTCTATCGTATTTGGGCAGGTGACCGTGCCATCTGCTCAAGAGAATAATTAAAATGTGAACCGGTCAGTTCTTAGTAGCCACAGGGCAGCTACATAGCTTGGCAATTTAAGCTACCTCCGTCACACTTCCCTCGGGGTTCCATTATTCCCTGCCACTGTTATGATTGGCAACTGATTAAAAACTCTATGGAATTTGCTCATGGTTGGAAATTATTTGAACACAGGAGGTTGAAAAATCTTTTCTGTTGAAAGGTTTTTGAAAATATTCAATACATTGTAATGCTGGAAATGTTCAGCCTCTGAGTGAAAAACAGGCACCAATTTTAAGAAAATGTTTCAACTGAAATGTTAAGCTATTTTTCTCTTCCAGATGTTCCAGATGATCCTTATATTCATTTCTAGCAATTCTTTTGGTTTTATTGAAGATTTTCAGAATTTGTGCTTTTTCTTTTTATATCAAAATTTTGAGCAATATAATGGTTGATCGCTGAAGTAGCCATGTTCTTTGAAAGTACACATACTCCAGTTTGAAAGGAGATTGTGAAATAAAACATTTGGCATCAAAATTGCTTGTCTCCTTTTGGAGTAAGTTAAAATTCAACCCGTAAATCTTTATCCCACACAAGGCAGATGAACGTCAATAATTGCATAAAGACTTCTTGAAACTAGGATTTTTCATACTCCAGTTCAATTGATTCACTGTGGTTCTTAACCTCTTTCCTCATACAACAACCATTTATTTTTCTTCTACATTTTCATTTTGTTAGAATGCTAGGAACATGGGCTCAGGCAGTACGTAGATGATTGTTCATAAATCCACATCTGTGGTTGGGTAAGTAACACATTGTGCAAAAGGACAGTAAGTTATGACACAAATGGAGGCCACTCAGCCTGGTAGAAAATTACAAACATCAAAAAATATTAATTCCAGATCATTCATAGATATTAAAATAATCTGGTCAATTTTTGTAATGGCATAATTAGCAAATGCACAGTCCACTGGCCACACAGCTAAGGAAGATCCCAGGTTTTCCTCCCAGTTCTGTTATGAGTGAACTGATTTTATTCATAATGGCACAGTATGAGGCCATTCCGTCCTGCAGTTCACTCCAGTCAGTCCCATTCTCCCGCTCAATCTGTTTATCACTGCAAGTTTATTTCCCTCAAGTACCCATTCGATTTCCTTTTGAAATCAATGATTGTCTCTGCTTCCATCACTCTCCTGGGCAGCGTGTTCTAGGTCATTACTACTCTTTGCATGAAATGTCCTTCCTCACATCTCCTCCACCTCACTCCTGTATCTCGAGCCCAAAATCTTGTGTAACCCAGTCTTATGGCATAGCTAATGGGAACAACCTTTTTATGGCTACCTTTCTAAACCTGTCATAATCTTGCACACCTTTTTCAGATCTTCCCTCAACCCCCTTTGCTCCAAGGAGAACAACTTTTCTAAACTAACCTTGTAATTAAAATCCATCATTCCTGGAAATATTCTGGGAATCTCCACTGTATCTTCTCAAGTTGGGATGTTGGAAATGAAAGAAAGACAAAACTTACATTTTGCTGGAAAACTCAAGAAGTGAGTTTACATCCAATGAAGTATAGTTATTGCTGAAGAGAAACATATTGCTGAGACTTTTGGTTTGTACTCATCAGGACAAAGGCAAGAAAGCAACAATTTAGGCTGTAGGAGAAAAATGTGCTGATTGGATGGCAAATCAATTCTGATTGGCTGGGATGTTGCCATGGAGAAAACAACAGGGAGTTGTAGGCTCCCTAACTTCCAGGTAATTCAAAACCTGGAAATTCCAAGTAATTTCAGACCTGAAAAGTGCCTGGTTTACTTCAAATTACTCTGGAAAGATAAAGTATCTCAAAAATCTGAGCAGCAAACTACTTCATGCTGCTGCAATCGAGTGTCAGCATGAGTGCTATTTTCCATTGATAGGACTCGACCATCAGTCCAAAGATGTGCGGATCAGGTTGATTGGCCATGCTAAAATTGCTCTTAGTGTCCTGAGATGTGTAGGTTAGAGGGATTAGTGGGTAAATATGTAGGGATATGGGGGTAGGGCCTGGGTGGGATTGTGGTCGGTGCAGACTTGATGGGCGGAAGGGCCTCTTTCTGTACTGTAGGGTTTCGGTGATTCGATGAGTTCAAAAGATGCACTGCCTACCATACAACTGAGCAATGTCATGTATGAATTTCAGTGCCAGTGCGATGCTGGGTATGTAAGGTCTAAGTCCCAACAATTGGGTGATCAAATCAAACAATATATTCCTCTGGCTGTTGGTAATAGGCAGAGTGCAGATGTACTCAATCAACCCATGCTTGCAAAACCCAAAACAAATCGTCTACTTTTTGATGCGATTCTATGGTTGGGCAGCACTTGTTAAACAATCCTGAGTGTGCTAATGGCTACACTGTCAGTCAATTTAAGGTAATCAGTCGAGCTTATAGCATGAATCATTTATGTTTGCTAGAAACAACATACAGGGCCCGTTCTCTATAAGCAAAAGGACCATGTTCAAGTCTTGTGCCTTTTTTGAATTACCCAGGAGCAGAGGAGCCTACAGTTACCCATTTCTTTTTCCATTTACTTATAAAGAGACTTCCTTACCCAAAGAGTGGTGCAGATGTGGAACTTGCAACCACAGTGAGTGGTTGAAGTACATGAGGGTGGCACGGTGGCACAATAGTTAGCACTGCTGCCTTGCAGTGCCAGGAATCCAGGTTCGATTCCCGGTTTGGGTCACTGTGTGTGGAGTTTGCACATTCTCCTCGTGTCTGCGTGGGTTTCCTCCGGGTGCTCCGGTTTCCTCCCAGAGTCCAAAGATGTGCGGGTTAGGTTGATTGGCCATGCTAAAAATTGCCCTTAGTGTCCTGAGATGCGTAGGTTAGAGGGATTAGTGGGTAAATATGTAGGGATATGGGGGTAGGGCCTGGGTGGGCCTGTGGTCGGTGCAGACTCGATGGGCTGAATGGCCTCTTTCTGTACTGTAGGGTTTCTATCATTTTTCCCGTGTCTGCGTGGGTTTCCTCCACATGCTCTGGTTTCCTCCCACAATCCAAAGTTGAGAGGCTAGGTGCATTAGCCATACTAAATTCTCCCTCTGTGTACCCGGACAGGCACCGGAATGTGGCGACTAGGGAATTTTCACAGTAACTTCATTACAGTGTGAATGTAAGCCTACTTGTGACTAATAAATAAACTTTAGTACAGATGCAATTACATAAGAACTCGGAGCAGGAGTAGGCTATTTTGCCCCTCGAGCCTGCTCCACCATTCAATAAGATCGTGGCTGATCTTCTCGTGGACTCAGCTCCACTTACCTGCCCGCTCACCATAACCCTTAATTCCTTTACTGTTCAAAACTTTATCTATCCTTGCCTTAAAAACATTCACTGAGGTAGCCTCAACTGCTTCACTGGGCAAGGAATTCCACAGATTCACAACCCTTTGGGTGAAGAAGTTGCTCCTCAACTCAGTCCTAAATCTGCTCCCCCTTATTTTGAGGCCATGCCCCCTAGTTCTAGTTTCACCTGCCAGTGGAAACAACCTCCCTGCGTCTATCTTATCTATTCCCTTCATAATCTTATGTGTTTCTATAAGATCACCCCTCATTCTTCTGAATTCCAATGAGTATAGTCCCAGTCTACTCAGTCTCTCCTCATAAGCCAATCCTCTCAACTCCGGAATCAACTTAGTGAATCGCCTCAGCAACCTCTCCAGTGTCAGTATATCTTTTCTCAAGTAAGGAGACAAAAACTGTCCACAGTACTCCAGATGTGACCTCACCAGCACCTTATACAATTGCAACATAACCTCCCTATCTTTAGACTCCATCCCTTCAGCAATGAAGAACAAAATTCCATTTGCCTTCTTAATTACCTGCTGCACCTGCAAACCAACTTTTTGTGATTCATGCACAAGGACACCCAAGTCCCTCTACACAGCAGCATGCTGCAATTTTTTTTACAATTAAATAAGTCAATTTTGCTGTTATTCCTACCAAAATGGATGACCTCACATTTATCAACATTGTACTCCATCTGCCAGACCTTTGCTTACTCATTTAGGCTATCTATATCTCTTTGCAGACTTTCAGTGTTCTCTGCACGCTTTAATTAAAGGGAAACTAGACAAGCATATTAGAGAGAGGGCAATTGATGATTATGATGCAGATTAAGAGGATGCTGGAGTGGAGCATAAACACCAGCATGTACTTGCTGGGCCGAATGGCCAGTTTCTAGGCCATACGCTTACTGTATATATATTACTTGTAATGGCTCTAGTTGTTTCTTAAACATCCTTTAGCTAAGAAAAATAGTTAAGTTTTCCATTCCAGATTGTTGCTCAAATGACTTCTGCTGGAAAATATGTGAAAATATATGTGTATATCAGTTGAATAGAAGATCAGGTAGGCTTTAATGCCCTTTGTTGCCATACAACTTGCACACCTTCTGTGTTTAGGCTTATTAATGAAAATGGCATTTGGCCAAGGTGCCAGAGGGTGGCTAGCACCTGCGGAACCACCGTACTGCACCATAATTCAGCAACCTCAGGACTATGAGGGATGGGGACAGATGGGGATGGGGTTTAGGAGCAGACTAAAAATAGCATATATCCACTAGGATGACTGCAATGGTTAAATGCTGGCAGAAATAAAATATGATGTGAAGATGCCGGCGTTGGACTGGGGTAAACACAGTAAGAGTTTTAACAACACCAGGTTAAAGTCCAACAGGTTTATTTGGTAGCAAATACCATTAGCTTTCGGAGCGCTGCTCCTTCGTCAGATGGAGTGGAAATCTGCTCTCAAACAGGGCACAGAGACACAAAATCAAGTTACATCTGCTACTGCATCTGCTACGACAACGGATGAATGAACACCGCTCGACAATCACCAGGCAAGACTGTTCTCTTCCTGTGGGGGAGCATTTCAGCGGTCATGGGCATTCAGCCTCTGATCTTCGGGTAAGCGTTCTCCAAGGCGGCCTTCACGACACACGACAGCGCAGAGTCGCTGAGCAGAAACTGATAGCCAAGTTCTGCACACATGAGGACGGCCTAAACCGGGATGTTGGGTTTATGTCACACTATCAGTAATCCCCACAGCTTGCCTCCTGGACTTGCTGGCTGTCCTGTCTGGAGACAATACACATCTCTTTAACCTGTGCTTAATGCTCCCTCCACTCACATTGTCTGTATCTTTAAGACCTGGTTGGTTGTAGAGATTTGCATTCTAATCAGTATTCTGTAACTTGATTTTGTGTCTCTGTGCCCTGTTTGAGAGCAGATTTCCACTCCATCTGACGAAGGAGCAGCGCTCCGAAAGCTAATGGTATTTGTTACCAAATAAACCTGTTGGACTTTAACCTGGTGTTGTTAAAACTCTTACTGTGAAATAAAATATGCAGGGAATGTTGGGTGGATAGAGCAAGATAAGGAAATTGACATCAGTTAGCAGATAATAAGATTCTTGGCATTGTAATCACACTGTTGTCAAGCACCACTGAACTGATTTTTATGTGACTAGAATGTTCCAATGCAAGTTAGGAATGAACAGTTTGCATACACTGGGAAGGATTTTATGGAGCCTGCAAGAGAGGAGAGAGGGAAACATGGAGAGTAGGGTGACTGAATTAGGATGGCAGGTTAATGTGCAATGATTAAGTCACTGGTGTTGATTGTGGTGCATCAGGCCTCACACTATCCTGTTGTGGGTTCCCACTATTAATACATTTGCAAGTCATGAATACTTATTAGCGTAAAACATTTTAAAATTAAAAACTCAGTGCATGAGAATCTTATGGCACCCAATTCACATTCGTTTGAAGGTGACATGTTTTATGCTGTTGTATCTTAGGTCAGTGATTTTCCTTGTTGAACTCTGCAGCACAAGGGAGAGGAGCAGGAGAATGGCAGCTTGCATGGAGGCTTGGAACCAGCAGGGATGAGTCAGCATTGATGGGGAGAGGGATGTTCAATGGGATGGAAAAGTGGAAGAGAGATCCAAGGGAAGACAGAGGATGAGGTCAGTGGCATGACAGAGTGGAAGAGCCTGGTGTCCTAGATGTGATGAAAGCAGTCAGTCAAGCAAGAAAATGAGGGGCCTAAAGATAGTGTCAATATTGTCTACATGTGGGTCCATCTCAAGGTGTTGGCTGGCAGATTTCTAACAAGGCTTTGAGTTCACCCACAGCATTTTAATTATTCCCACTGATGATCTCGGGCAATCTCCTTTACAACGCATAGAAGGAAAGGCCAACTGAGCCTGCAAGTTTAACCATGTCCCAAAAGTACAACACTGGACACTAATATGAACATTCAAATAAAGAGTGAATGCAAAAACATATCACTGTTTCTTCCACAATAATGAAATGTTCCTAACTCCCCTGTAATCATGAGTGTGCCAGTACATTTAGCTCTCTGACTAAGCATGGGTGGCACAGTGGTTAGCACTGCTGCCTCCCAGTGCCAAGGACCCAGGTTTGAATCCTGGCTTAGGCACTGTGCGCAGTCTGCATGTTCTCCCCATGTCTGTATGGGTTTCCTCCGGGTGCCCCGGTTTCCTCCCACAGTCTGAAAGATATGCTGGTTAGGTGCATTGGCCATGCTAAATTCTCCCTCTGTGTATCCGATCAGGCGCCGGAGTTTGGCGACTCGGGTACTTTCACAGTAACTTCATTGCAGTGTTAATGTAAGCCTACTTGTGAAATTAATAAGTTAATCTCAAGAAATAACAATGATGCATACATGAATAAAGTGAAATCAATGTAATGCAAAATGTTTATAAGTGAAACTTAAATTTGAAAATCACCAATGCCACCTTTGTGCTCTCAATCTGTCTTGTGTAACTGGCAATGGAATTGGGCAGCAAAGTTGTGGCCCTGGTGAAGAGCCTCCCTGTTTGTCCAGGAGGTTCCTTTATGCTCCACCCATACCTGTTGCATCGTCTGGCAGGTTTCACCACTAAAAGCACCGCCACGTCATTGTGCATGTCTCCCAAATATGCTGCTGGCACTTTAAATTTTAATTGTAATTGCGTGGATACCAGAAAAAAGCGAGAGTGTGGAAGAGGCGTCCACTTCCTGTTCCACTGTCAGTAATTGCACGTCACAGATAAATTTCTGCTCACTGAATCGAAGGTGTGCTGAATCTGCCTGTATTGTGACCTGAAATGGACAACTGCATTATGCCTGATTATTGCCTCCTATTTGACTACTTACCTCATAGAAGTCGGGATCCCTGTTTAAAAACCTATGGTAGAAATTCAACCCTAAAATATCTTTGATCCTTGATAGTGTGCAAACTAGCTCAACAAAGCACAGATCTTTGGGCTCCTGCAGCACGATATTCAATGAAGTAGTGGGATTTTGAGGTCAGAGTGCAGGATTTGCTTCCTTTTCTTTCTTTTGCTAACACTGCTCTGCCTCAACATTAAGGTGTTTGGACTCAAAGCATGATGCAGCTTGATGGAGAAGTTGTTGCCATTTTGAATGGTTGGTAGCTAGCTCCTTCCAGTGATTAATAACCATGTTTCCATCCTTCAAGGAGAGTTTGAGTGTCTTTAAAGCACTTTTTTTCTCCTCTCCTCAAATGCTGGCCATTTGAGAAAACAGAAGCTAGTTGGGGAGATGCTTTCTGGTCATCTGGACATCGTGTCTAGACCATCATAGTTAGAAAGATAGAAAATAGGAGCAGGAGTAGATAATTTGAATATATTTAAGAAAGAAATAGATTTCTAGACTTTGCCTTCTGTGGTTGAGAATTCCACAAGTTCATCACCCTCTGAGTGAAGAGGTTTCTTCTAATTTCAGTCCTAAATAGTCTACCCTGTGTCTTGAGACTGTGACCCTTTGTTCTAGACCCCCCATGATGTGGAGATGCCGGCGTTGGACTGGGGTAAACACAGTAAGAAGTTTAACAACACCAGGTTAAAGTCCAACAGGTTTATTTGGTAGCAAAAGCTTTATTTGCTACCAAATAAACCTGTTGGACTTTAACCTGGTGTTGTTAAACTTCTTACTGTCTAGACCCCCCAGCCAGAGGAAACACCATCAATGCATTTAGTCTGTTGAGTCTTTGATTTTGATTTTACAAGTTTTGCCTAAATGCATGTGGAGCTGGCTTCAAGAAGGACTCTGTTGTTTGACGGTCCTCCCTTTGAATCCACAGGCTGTGGCAGAGGCACTGCTAGTAAAATTTCTCTCGCATTATTATGTGTCATTAATAGAGTGCAGGGCCAAAACTTTCTAGCCATTTATGCCAGCATTATCTTTGGTCCTGCCTACGGCACACCCCTGCCGCAGTTACACCACAACGAGAGGTGCATTCAATGGCAAACCCCATGGATAACATTGGGACCAGAAGATCCTGCTGCTGCCCAATGGCAGGCCGTCTTCTGCAACTGCAAAACAAGCAGTGGGTTGCGCAGTAAATCTCGCTCGTAGGGTTGGGTGGCAGGGGGATGGGGGGATAAGGAGTCAGTAATGTTGTGGGGGGTGGGGCAATGTCTGTGGGGGCCAGGCGGAGGCATTATCCGGCCCAGGAGGGATGTGGCAGGGGAGCCGCATTCTATCATTATTGTTCTGTGCATGCGCAGTTGGAGGCGCCAATCGAATCTGCAGGGTTTCGGGCACGTTAAGCCCCGCTCACAGGCTTGTGTAGCGCGATTCAGAATCGCTGATATTTTTGCAGGCAGAGGGGGTATAGGGGCACCTCTGAACAGGTCTAAAAGTCGGATCTGAAACACTCCCAGTTTCAAGACCACCCAGCACTTAGAATCAAAATGGTAAAATAGGGCCCATAGTCTCAGTTCAGTACAGGAGTGCGGTGATGACAATGCTATGCACATTAGGACTTTCATTGACTTGTGGAGATCTTTGTTGTCAAACACTCGTTAGTTTGTAGAAGGCTGAGCTGAACAGCTGATGTGGTGTTGGATTTCCTCGTCAATGGTGACCTTTTGAGAGAGATGGCTGTCAAGGTGTGGGGAGTGCTGAACATGTTACAAAGTCTCTCCTGCCCCCCCCCACTAGATACTCTGCCCCCCCTTGATGCTCTGCCCCTCCCCTTTATGCTCTGCCCCTCCCCAGATGCTCTGCCCCCCCCCTCTAGATGCTCTGCCCCTCCCCACTCTAGATGCTCTGCCCCCCCCCCCCCCCCCCCCCCCCCGCCATGTATATGGAAAGTGGAATATTTCACTGACCAGGTGTGGGTTGATACACAAATTTTGTTTTGGCATCATTCAAGGGCACGTTGGGTGTAGTCACTGCTCTAATGTAGAAAACAAGCAGCCAGTTTGGCCATAACAAGGTGTACAAACAGCAATGTGATTATGGCCACAAGTCAATGCACTTAAGTTACAACCTTCATGGCAAGAGTGATACCATTGAACCATGGATGATACTGATTCCTCTACAATCTTACGCTGATTTTAGTATTAACTGGAAAATGTAGTACCTATCAATACAAAATAGCTGCTGGCAGCTGCTTTAAATAACTTTTCTTCTAAAGGCACACTAAGATATCTGAAAGTCTAATTTTTCGAGGTAACAATTAAAATTGACGTGCATGCGAAGTGATAGAAAATAATGTGTAATTGCATTACTTCTACATTAGTGCCATATCATCTATGAACTACTAGAAACACGTGCCACACACAAAAGGGGTGGACATTTAGAATTAAACAGCCATGTCTCTTTCCTCCTTGTGAGCTGGTATATGCAAAATGGGCATGTCGCAAAATGAGCCCCACTTTCATAAACAACCTGTACTTTTGAAAATCATCGACAAGCTTGCCAAGACAAGGTGTTTGAATTAATTCCCAACTATTTTGGTAGGTTTGGGATTTTCAATTATTCAGGTCCATTTTGTCTGATATAACACTAATTGGGGACAGAATGCACTCGGAATCCACACCTCACAATTTTGGTGAAATTCCCAAAGAAATAGCATGATCAAGATTTTACATTGTTTCTTTCAACCTTCTGTGAAAGTAGTCTGGTTCTGGCACAAAGTTTTGTGTGATTTTTCATGCAAGGGCCTGGATAATTCCCAAGAAAATCATGAGTGGTTGATGGTAGATTGTGGAAAAAGTTCCCAATTGCCGAATAAAATCTATATATTTTAGCTTCTCAAGCAAAATAGTAAATGGGGCTAATTCCCTGAAACTGGCAAGGACTAGTAGCAACTGCAGGCAGCAAGAGTTATAGACTGGGGGAGCTATAGATTTAAATGAATAATCTTGGCCTAAATCTTCCGGTCCCACTTGCCGTGGGAATCACCTTGGGCAGGACGGAGAATTTGATGGACAAGCAAAAGGCCTATTGACTTCAGGTGGAAAAATTCTGCCCCTTGTCTCTGAGCACTAACTCTCACTGAGAGTACTTAATCAAGAAATCAGGCCCAATAATATCTCTCCTATTTTACAGGCTGAACATTCAACCATACTTGGGTAAAGTTTTGCAGGCCTTGCACAGTCAGCAGATATAAGAATTTTGAGAGTGATGCAGGAGCGCACCAGCAATTTAGGGCATCAGAAAATGTATCCTTCTGTCATTGTTTGTATAATCATGATACTGTTTCATACTGTGAGCCAGCTTCATGAACAGAATCGCTTTATTTTCAGTTCTATTAAAATCACACAAGCTAAGTAAAAATAAATTGCAAGTGCCTGATTTGAAGTGTTAAAGACATAAAGAAAAATTTGAGGCAGAGACTGGTTAGGGTCATACTTATTTGGCTCAAGCATATGAATGCCTGCACTGGTGAGAGTGTGCATTTTGGCCAATTAAAATAATGGACTTTGTTTAGTTCATATAGACTAAATTTGCTATATTTACAGTCACAAATGGGATTTTTTTCCTTTCTTACCATCTTGATTTAATTCCCAGTTGTGACTAATAATGAGGCATAAATCCGTACATCCAGTCCACATTTATAAGATCGAAAGGATAAGTTTATTTTATTTAGAACTGTGGGCGGTAAATGTTAGCAGTGAATAAATTTGCATCGTAGCAATTAACACATTTCACATGCCAAACTACATGCTAATGACGCACAGGCTCTCTGGAGTGTCTATTACTGCCAACAAGATCTGTATAGCTATATGAGATTCTCAACGTATGTATATTTAAGCACAGAGCAATCTGCAAGATATAATATTCTGCTGTGTATAATAACACAAGTTAAAAAGAGTATAATTTTTTAATACAACTCCATAATAAGACAGTAAAACTATCTGGAAGGAAGTAAAGATCTCCCTGAAATGCAGAGTAATTGCACAGAAAACAAAACAATACCTAATATGAAACACAAAGCCAGCTTTGGAAAAACAGATTGAAGTCCCGGAAGACCCCCAAAATTATTCCATTGACTTGAACTTCCTATTAAGGGCATGAATAGCAATTTTGAAGGGAACATGCCAGTGGCCCTTCAAGTAATCATCTAGCACTGGATCGTCCACCTCCTCCTGAACCAGGCATCCAAGATGTACCCATTATAACATGGTCAGCCATCAGTAATATAATCCATTGACCCTGACTGATGCAATGGGATTTTAGGGACTGCTAAATGTATCACTATGACACTACCTTACAACTCCTTATTCAAAATAAAGAGTTGATTGCCAAATATGATTCAATGTTATCTGCAAACTCGAACATTGAAGGTTTGCTACCAGGCTCAGAGAATGAAGGAAACTAGGTCATCCTGGCTTCACTTGACCAAACAGACCCTTTTGCTTCCACATTCTAGCTCATTTTAAGAATTGTCACTTTGCTAGCAGGGTATGAGGCGTTAAGGAGTCAGTTAGCTCAGTTGGCTGGATGGCTGGTCCATGATGCAGAATTACACCAACAGCGTGGGTTCAATTCCCGTACCAGCTGAGGTTATTCATGAAGGCCCCGCCTTCTCCATCTTGCCCCTTGCCTGAGGTATGGTGAACCTCCAGTTAAAATCACCACCAGTCAGTGAAGCCTATGATCATCTGGGACTATGGGGTCTTTGCCCTTTTATGAGAGATTGTACATTGATGATAAACTTACCACTTTTCATTTACATTAGTTAACATAGAAACATAGAAAAACTACAGCACAATACAGGCCCTTCAGTCCACAAAGTTGTGCCGAACATGTCCCTAACTTAGCGATTACTAGGCTTACCTATAACCCTCTATCTTACTAAGTTCCATGTACTTATCTAAAAGTCTCTTAAAAGCATCAATCATTTGTGACAGTACTGCAATCTAGTCTGGGAATATATTAATTCATGCACCAATTTGTGATATATTTTACATAAGTTAAACTAATACAGAGAGAAGGTTTTTTAGTGAATGGAGACAAAAAACTAATCAAACATATCACCAGCATAAAAAGAGGATACTAACAAACATGGGCAGGATACTATTTGAAATTGAAGTTAATTCACCCATGAGATCAGAAAGTATAAAACACAATGTGAAAGGCCTTTATAACTTCTGAATATAGCAAAACACACAATCAAGGAAACAGTGGGACCTCCGAGGAGCACAAAAGGAATGTTACAATAAGCAGTTGATGAGTAGCTAGCTTCCTAAGTGATTTTTTTGAGCTGATGTGCTAAATGTTCTAGCGAATCTTGATGAGATTTTAAGAAAAATAAACATGACTGATAAATTATGAATTGGCTAAAGGTGTTAAAGGAAGCAAGCAAAGCGCAATCATCCGGATTGTTTTCACCTTAAGGTACCTCAGGGAGCAGCAAATTAAATTAGTTATTCAAACAGACATCTTTATGGTGCAATCTTGCTCCACATTCAAGTAAGTTACTTATCTTCTTTGTTTCAGACATTTCATAGGACTGATTTCCTTAGTCCGCGATGGCACTGCCTGTCTTAGGACAAATCATTATTGAAGTGGGGACCTCAAGTTGCTGTTAGGAGCCCTTAGTGTACTTTTAAAGGAGCCTTATTGCACCTTAAAAGTAACCTAACACCTTTGGGAGTGAATATAGAATGCCTCTTATTGGTCTTTACTCAATATGGCTGCCGCTGCACTTTAGACTGGAAATATGAATGCACTTCCTGCACATCACCTTTGGGCCTTGTTGGTCATGTAGTGCCTGAACAATGCCTGGTATGTAGCTCAATTTTTAAGTCCGTCTCCAGTTTCAGACAATTGGACTTAGCCAAATTCATCCAAAATTCATTGAAAGTTTTTACATCTGCCTGAAGTATTCCAGCTATTTTTCAGACTTTCGCAAATATTCCCATTGCTATTTGTTTTTATTTTCCAATTCTTTTTACCTACCAAAGGCAAGATATCAATTCTGCAACCCTATGTTTGCAGGGAATGTGAGCTAATGGAAAATGGGTGCTGCCATCTTGTAACCCTATTTCCATGCAGACTCTGAGCGTGGATATTTTTCTGCGACTACAGGGTTGTGGAATCAACCTTGTTAACTCCTGCTGAGAGTGAAGTTTCATGGGTGTTGCCAGTCCTCTTTCCTCATTTAAGCGTCTCCTTCTTAATGCCCAAACCTAGGTTGGCAGCCTTGTCAGGTTAGCTGACCATAAGAAAATCACGATTGAGTTTAATCTTGTAACCACGTGCTTTTATTTTTCTGTAGGGGTTATTACAGGACCAGAAGTTTTAGACAGGTTCCATTCTTCCTGCCTGCAGTACCAAGTCCTAAAAACTGTCAAATGTTCACTTGGTGTTCAGGCTGATTTAGCACAAACTAAGGATTCAAATGGAACCTTCTTCTCGACATGATTTACTACAACCACCATGGGGCCCATTTAACCTGTAGCCTTTGGTTAACTCTACAACAAAATTTTTGTGTGTGCTACAGAAGACAGTAGCTTCAAGAGGGTCCAGTGGCAGCTGGATAATGCTCTGAAAGCACCTTTACATTTGCATTTGACAGCAGGTGGAGGGGTTAAAACTGGAGAAATTGGCAATGCAATGGGCTGACTTCTGCGTTTGACTGCAGCCTGTTAGGTTGTATGCGAGCATCCACCTCAGGGAAGGTGGTTCCCAATTTCAATGTTTTATTTGCTTAATTACAGCAATATTAACATAGCTTTTGTAATTTAACTGTGGACCTATGAGTTTTGAGGCCTCCTGAAACTCCCCAGGAAAGCAAAGCACAATGGCAATTGAGGGGGTTGAAGACACAAGAGGGAAGCATGCCAATGAGTACTGGCACTTCGCAGCTGCTTTCCTATCTGCTTGTGTGAAATGCTGAGATGTTACTATAACCACAATGAAGATCTTCTTGACATCTTTGGAGATTTGTGCACACCTGATCTCCATTTTGGTGCCTGGATCGGAAAAAATAGCACGGATGCTGCTTATGCTATTTTACTTTGGATCTTTGATGAAAACCAGCAGCAACAGCATACTCCTCACAGACAGTGCACTTATCCTTTCTCTCCCCACCTTTTCTGGTGGGTATGACTTCCTGCATGCTTTTCTGCCAATCCTTTATTTCCTCTGGTTCCAGCTTCTATTCCATCACTGTGTAAGATCAGATCAAAGCTCTGCACTCCTACCACATACAATTGTGAATGATGGAGGAAAATTAAATAACTAGAGGGAGGGAGGAGGAGGCTCCATTTGTCAATGAAAGCAGGGTTCTGAACACGAGTGCAAAAGACACATTGAGGTTTTTGAAACCATTGTCAACCAGTAATGTTGAGCGGGTTATCCATCTTGGCTTCTTCTTGAGAACCTTATCATCACAGACACCAATTTTCAGCCAATTCAATTCACATTCACAAGAATTCACGAAGTGCACTGAATACAGCAAAGGCAATGGTCGCTGACAACATCCAGGCTGTAGTACTGAAGACTTGTTCCACAGAACTAGCTGTACTAGTAGAACCACTGGTATTTATCTAACAAAGTGGTTGAGTTTCCTCAGAAGCAGGCTGGAATTCTCCAGCTGTTCATGCCCCACCGCTGCTGCCAACAAGAACAGAGAACCTGGTGCTCAGCTAAATCTCCGTTCACTGCAGCAGGACCGGAGAACTCCAGCTGCAGGCAAAGTCAGAGAATCTGGTCCACAGTCATATTGAGTATATGCATGTGACAAAAAGGCATCCCTAGATCACACTGGAGTATTCATCAATTGCAAGAGCTTCCACTCCATCAGTCATGGTAAATTCTGTCCACTAAAAGCACAACCTTTTTCAATCCAGCCAATTTCTACTCCATCAGCCTATTCTCACTCTACATCAATGTAGTGTTATCAAGTAACACTCCACAATAACCTACTCATTAATATGGTTTGTGAGGATCACTTATTTCCAAGTCTCATTACAACCTTTGTCAAAATATGGATAAAACAGTTGAAGTTCAGACATAAGGCAAGGTGATAGTCGAATACAGTCATAAAGTCAAGGACAAAGTGTGGTATCAAGGAGCCCTTGAAAAACTGACATCAAGGAGAATCAGGATGAAAGCTCACACTGAACACTCAAGCAGAGAAATGAGGCTGTGGGTGTTGGATGCCAATCAGGGCATTGCTGCAGGATGGCAATATTTTCTTTAAATTTTATTTATTCATGCAATGTAGATATCGCTGGCAAGGCCAGTATTTATTGCCTACCTCGAATTGCTGTTGAGAAGGTGGTGGTGAGTTGATCTTGAACCACTGTAATTTGTGTGGTGTAGGTACACCCATAGTGCTCTTAAGTAGGAAATTCCAGGGCTTTGATTAGTGGCAATGAAGGAATGGTGAAATATTTTCAAGTGCTTGCTACCCTTGATCTTCTAGGCAGTCGTTGTTACAGATTTGGAAGGTGCTGTTGAAGAAGTCTTGGTGAATTGTTGAAGTGCACCTTGTAGATGTTACACACTGTCAGGAAGAGAACAGACAGAAAGGGAAAGATGTACTTGCAAAAAAATTTGATGTGAGGAGCAATGTGCTGGAGCAGGCTTCAGAAGACAGAGGGAGTTGGGATGTTATGGACATCAAAATGTAGTAACATGTACCATTGTACTCAACTTTCCAGCCTTGCTTTGATCATTAAACTGCCTTGTGTATTAAATCCACGAGTCTGGCACCAAACCCCTGCTGCTGGCCTCAGTCAAAGACAACCTTCAGTCATGCCTTTTTTGACTGCAAGGAAGAGTATTTCTTTGCAGGGCCTTGCACTTTCATGTCCAAAGAAGCTTCACTAAAACAATGCACAGCCTTTTAACTTCTGGATTCCATTCTGACAATTTCTTTGGTTTTTGTCCCAACTTCAGACCCATCAACTTGTATGTTTATTGTATCCCTTAAATACTGGACTTAAATTGACTCCTGCAGATCATCATCATATCCACTGCTAAAAATTGGTTGAGAAACCTTGAAATGGTAAAGTGATGCAATGGCTGCATTAAAAAGCCACTGAATGACACATTACACTTAGTTCTAGGCTTCTAGCATGTGACTAGACCCCGCTCCACATGTGTTAGGAAAACAAAGGTACTTTTAAAGGATTTATATTTGTATTTGTAAACATTGGAAATAAGGCATAGTATAAAGTGAGTTTAATTTAACATTTCTGTGCCTGGAAGGGTAAAACCTATAGTTAGATTCATGCTGGACAATGGTGTTTGTATGTATGGGGGTTGGTTTCAATTCCAACTAAAATACTATTGTCCTTAGAGAGAGCTATGGTGTAAAGAGTAAATTATCCAGCAATGGTTGCTTAGCAACCGGGGCCTTGTAAGGTCCAGAAACTTTTAAGTTTTAATTTAGCTAAATTTGATTGCAGTTGGAGATAGGTAGTGAGAGAGAATGCAGCCCTCAGTTCTGCTAGAAGTAGCTGGTTTTAGGAGGCTAAAGAGGGAGCATCTCTTTCATACTATAGAGTAATGGTTAAGAAAACAGTTGCTGGAAACTTAAAGTCCAGCTAGTTAAAGAAACGAGAGAAATGAAGAGAAGTTTCCAAGAAGTATAGTGTTAACAGAACAGAGAAATCTGGGAACCAGAATAGATTACCATTCAGTAAAGTCACAGGGAGGTGAAAAGGCATTGGATTGTGAGGGGCCGGAAAGATATCTGCTGTAGTACTAAGATTTGTTTCCTTTACTCCATCCTTATCTCAACAAATACGCACAGATTTTAAGATTAACACGATTACTTAGTACATCTTAAACTATAGTAGTCTCATTAACACAAAGTCCCTTTGAGACATATTTGCAATAATTGTAGAAATGGGTGGTTGGACTTTGGAATTTTTGTAAAAGCCTTCAAGACAAAGGAAACCTGAAGGGAGAGGTTTAAAACCGGAAATGGAACCTTGATGGAAGCAGCAGATGGAAAGTATAATTTAAAAGAAGGTTTGAAAGTGTGGCTTTTTGAAAGAGGAATTTGAAATCACTCTCATGTAGATGCCAGAGTTCAGTGAGACAAGGCAGCTCACGGTATAAGAGTTATCTGGGGGGATTCTGAGAAAATTACAGACACTGCAGAGTGCATGTATTTGGCCACAGCCAATCTGTGCATTTAAAAGGGACTTTGTATTAATGAGACCACTGTAGTTTAAGATGTACTAAGTAATCCATGTTAATCTTAAAATCTGTGCATATTTGTTGAGATAAGGATGGAGTAAAGGAATACTATATAACAATCCAACTTTTCAAGTTTAATATTTTTTTTCTTGTTAAAACTAATTAGTGGTGCTGTGACTCTGTTCCTCTACGTTTTATAAAGATAAGTAAAAGTTATGGTCTTTTGAGCCAAGGTTCCATTCTGGAATCTTCCTGTCTAATTATAACATCAACTGAGATTGCAACAAAAGTGGGGGTTTATCCAGAGTTTCAAAACATGGAGGAAGGATTATTGGATGCTGTTTATAGTAATTTGTTGTGGAATTTTAAAACTTGGAAAGCAATTTGCTGGATGCTGAATATTAAAACCTGGTCTAGGATTTATTGTGAAATGGTGGGGTCCAAACACATGCAAACCCTCACCATCCCAAGCAAATTGGTATCTTAATCTCCACCCCAACGAATCAGTGTCTCTATGCCTGGGGGAAATACATGTATCATTTTTAATTTTGTCAACATCATATTGGGCCATAATTTTCTCGGAGTGGCAATCAGTGGTGGATCACCATTCTATACCACTTATGTTTAAATTCTAAAACACCTGTCTCACCTGACTTTCCTGACTCAGGTCAGGTGAGACTCAAGAAGTGAACCACGTCCGTGGCTCCAGTAGCGAAATTTAAAAGGAGCGGAGCAAAGGAGTACACGCCCCCTTTGCACAGCACTGGCTGGTGAGTTTATAAGTCCCACTGAAAGGGAAACATTAAGTTTCTAAGGTGAGTAAATGGGATGCAGAGGTGGGAGTTCAGACAACAACAGGGGAAGAGGGGGACATCAGGATAAGTTGGACATCTGGGAGAGTGGTGGAGTTCAGAAATCAGGGAAGTGGTGGGAAGGTTCACACATCAGGAAGGGGTGGTGGGGGTTTGGATAGTGGGGGGTTGGGGAGTTGAAAATTGGGGCTGGGGGTTTCAGACATCGAATAGGTTGCACTTCTGCAAAATTGCTGCGTAAACCCAAACACTGGGAAGCCAGGAAGTTACAAACCATTATTTTTAAATGAAGGGAAAATGGTTTTACAATGAAAAATTAACATAATTTGCATTTACAGCACCCGAGATTGTGTCAAAACATTGCCATAGTAAGCTGTATAATTTATTTGAATAAGTCTACTAATTTGTGGGCCAACACAGAAATAAATTGGCTACAAAAGTTGTTGAATTGACATAACAGCAACTACTTCACTAACAACCATCAGGAAGGGAACCTGCCTTGTCCGGTTAACACATAACTCTAGTACCTGCTATTTGGTCAACTGTTAATATCTTTGATGTGGCCTAGTAAACCACTCAGTTATGCAAATAATCAAGAACATCATATACTTAGAGCAATTTGGTTGAACAATAAACACAGCCACTCTTGTGCTTTCCCTTCATGGGAACAAATATAAAAGTACTTTTAAAGTCAACAGTCATCTGTTAAGGACAGGAATGATGGTGAATATTAAGCACAACATGTACATTGCACACTAGTACAATGTTATTTCACACAAAGCATATTTAACGTTTAATGTGCCTAAGAAACAATGGACAATGAAACTAATAATCAATCATTAATCTGTAAAGACACTTCTCATAATATTAGATCATTTCCCAGATAGGAACCATCGCATTAAATTACAGAGATGAGCACAGTGATTGAGCAAACATCTGCTTTCCAATAAATGAATGAGTCACCCTTATCCAAAACGACATCATCAATTTTAACTGATTGTAAGCACCAAGATTACATATCCTGCTGGTTATATAAACTGTAATCATACATGGAAAATCCCCATTGACACTATAGTACATAAGTGGACCCCTGTTTTTGTATTTGGTAAGCAGGAGCAACCGTATAATGTAGTTCACAATTACAATAAGATACTAGAACAGACAAAACCAGGAAATTTCCAGTCTAGTCTCTGAGGAATAACAGCTCAATAATTCTTGACCAACAACTGTTCTATGTTTTGTTTCTGTAACAAATACAGGATAGACCTGTAGACCTGAAGAGTGGCCCGAAATTACAATCTTAGCAGCTGGTAAGATTATAGGTCTTGGCCTTGAAGGCCGAGGAGGAACATCATTGCTGCTTTATTTCTTCAAGGTTTTCTTTGGGCTCTGAAGTCCTCTAATTTGCCACAAATCTCACTTCTATAGTTGAAGATTACATAAAAGGCTAATGTGGGACTGAGTACAGTACTGCACACACAGTGACATAAGTAGATACCTGACCCAGAGTCCGGGTCAATCTAGAGATGGACACAGTTGGGTCAAGTGCTAGGATGGGGTCAGCTTTAAACCTGTACCATCTACTGTAAAGATGTACATAGCTATGAGTTGTTAATAAAGACTTGCTGTTAACTTAGTCCAGATTGGAAGCCAACTTCTTGGTGTCCAAAGCAGAATTCGTCATAGTGGCAGCCTCAGGATAAAAAATCTCATCCTCAACAATGCCAGGAAACAAAGGAAAAAAAACCTTCAATGGATTCTGCACTGAATCTAACTCCCAACTGAAGTTACAATTGCTGAGAAAATTCACCAAAAAGCTCCAGAGACACAAGAGCCTGGAATCAGAAAGGCAGAAGTTTTACTCAAGCAGAAGACTCCATTAAATCCTCCTCGGAAGTCCCGCTTTAGCAAGCAGCATTCAGAGCCTGCAAAGTTGAGATAATTTATTTTACAATTCCAGGTCAGCTAGCCCTGAGGAACCTTTTTCAAGTTGTTCAGTCTGAAACTTCATTTGATAGCAACTTGTCACTAAATGCAATTGCAAACTCTGAGTTTTGGCATATGGCTCCCAAGTCCAGCAAGAAAAAAAAATCATGAGTAATTGATTTCACCAGCTCCAGGTACATTGCAGGTTCAGAAACAGCATATGTCTGTATAATTATGTACATAGTTATGAGTTAATAAAGACTTGCTATTAACATACTCTAGATTGGAAGCTTACTTCATGGAGTTCAAAGTAGGATTGTTCAACTATCAGATTTCTTTGATTGACCTGGAATTTTAGCATTGCATGGTCGAAGTTGGAAGGAAGTGAAGAGGGAGTCCAGGAATGTCCCCTTCTGCCTGCCCTGCACTACATTAAAAAAGGATCTTCACTGTCCAGGTTGAGGACATTAATGATATTAGTAACAATGGGAGTATTAACAACTGATCTCCATTCTCATGATCTCATGCACCGACATCCTTTGATGCAAACTTTTCAACAGAAGTTACTGAATAGTAATTACGAAGGAGTATTTTTGTTTAGCAGCTGAGGAACTTGAAGACCAATTGTACAGCTCTATTGTTGTCATGGTTGAAATCAGTTTTCTCAAGATATGGACCAGATATTGAATATGTGAGTTCCCAGGTCTATATAAAATCTTTTTAAAATTGCATTTATGTAGAAATTTATCATGCTGTCACAGTGTCTCAAAGCACTTCATAAAATTAATTACTTTTTCAGGATGCAGTGACTGTTTACAGAAGCAAATACATCAATCCATGTGCATCATAAATAATGGGTTGCATGATCAATTAATCTGTTTATTTTTGGCTGAGGAACAAATGTTATCCAAAAAATCTTAAAATAATGATCTTTAATATTCATCCAAACAGGCAAATGGGTAATATCCTGACGTTGACTTTGATATTTGACAACTCTAACAATGCAGAACTCAGAGTACTGCATTATCTATGTTATGCTTCAGACTACAGCATGGTATCCAGAAAGCTTAAAAACACAGATGCAGAGATGAGATTGTTAGCATTTTCACAACACTTAATATGTAATACTTGGTTCAGTTCTAAATATTCTGATGTTTTTTACTCATTGACCTTTGGAGGAGATATAGGCTGAAATTCTCTCATTTTTCCACCGCTGCCAGCGAGAACAGAATTTAATGCTCAGCCAAATCACCATTCACTGCAATGGAACCGGAGAATCCCAGCCGCGGATGAGGTTGGGGAATTCTGACCATAGTTAATCTTTAAGGGGATCATGGAGGAAATATTTCACATTTAATCTTTATCTTCCACATTAACATCCCTCTTTTTAACTGCACAATCTTATCTGTGGTTAGACGAGGGGAGGAATAAAAACACTGGCAAATTCTGAAATAAGTTTGGAAATATTAAAAATGAAACTAACTTGTGGTCAAGTTATTTAATATCTATAAACTTCTGGTTGCCTCACCTTTTAAAACAAACTTCTAATCCCTTTGTGCTGCAAACCAGACCTGTAGTTTTGAAATATTAGACAATATAGCTGTGACACGCGAATCCTTGTGACTCGCTATCAGAGCTATGTGGCATGAATGTCCAATGAGCTTTCTTAGAAATGCAAAACAATATCAACCTACAATCCATGTCTTAATTTTTTACACTTTTATCATTATTAAACCAATTAAACACCAGTATTTGGTTATTTTTGTTTTGATTAAAGTGATGGTGCTATGCAGAGTAGATTTTTCCCTAAGTCTTTTGTATGTTGTGTTGACAACATGCACTATTAGGTAGGAACAAGATCTCTGAAAGAAATAGATACAATAAATATTTCACAGTTATACAGCATCTTTCACAACCTCAGGTCTTTTCAAAGTGCTTCACAGCTGATTAAGTGCTTAAAACAAAGTGTAGTCATTATACAGGAAGTAAAAGGTTGGATTTAGTGGTTAGTGATGAAGCAATGGTGCTTGCAGATGGTCTCAAAAAAATCTGCCCATAGAGATCTCAAAATCCCTATGGTGTGGCTTTCTACTTTCACAGCTTCAAGCTAGAACCTGGCACCAAGTCAAGGGGATCTCCAAGAAGCACCTGCTAGAAGTCACGTAGACTATCTGCAGAGGTAAAAACACCTTTTTCATTGTTAGAAAGTCCTTCATCACAATGGATGCTGGTCTAGCAGACTCAACTGCATTACTACCTGAGTGATTGACTAAACAAATTGTTGGGTGCTTGTTCAGAAGCACCCGAAACACACTATACTGTGTTCAAATTAACAGCACGAATAAAAACATGTCAGAGTGATCAAGATGTCATATTGCCTGATTGGCTACAGCTACCAAGATGCCACAATGTCCGCAGGTTTCACATATTTACCTGCTAAATTTTCTCATTGTTTAAATGAGCAGAAAGACAGGCGAGGATCTGATCCATCTACTGCAAGGCCTGCTGAAGCTAATAAAGCAGAGGAATGGTGAGGCAGTGGACAATAATAGTGAGTTGAGGTCAGAAATTTAGCAACACTGATTTGTCAGCATTTTGGATGGAGTTATGTAGCAGCAAGTACTTTTTTCATTCTTTAGATTTCCTATGGGCATGCTGGATTGCTATTTTATGAAGATAATATTCTGGAGTGGCACCCACACTCTTTGCACTCACTTGATGCAGCAATGCCCCCACTTCTAAGTGCTCTGACACTTCTATTCATTCATGGGATGTGGGTACCGCTGGCTGATTTGTTGCTAATCCCTAATTGCCCTTGAGAAATTGGTAGTGAGCCACCTTCCTGAATTACTGAAGTTCATGTGTAGTCAGAATGGCCAGTAAGAAGTCTCACGACACTAGGGTAAAGTCCAACAGGTTTATTTGGTATCACCTGATGAAGGAACAGCGCTCCGAAAGCTCGTGATACCAAATAAACCTATTGGACTTTAACCTAGTATTGTGAGACTTCTTACTGTGCCCACCTCAGTCCAACGCCAGCATCTCCACATTATAGTAGGAAAACCCACAGTGCTGTTAGGAATGGAGTTCCAAGATTTTGACCAATGAAGGAACGGCGATTTAGTTCCAAGTCATGATGTTGTATGGCTTGAAGGGGAAAGTGCAGGTGATGGCGTTCTCATCCACCTGCTGCCTTTGTTTTTCGAGGTGGTAGAGGTCACAGGTTTGGAAGATGTTGTCGAAGGAGCCTTGGTGAGTTACTGCAGTGCATCTTGTATATAGTACACACTGCTGCCACTGTGTGTTGGTGGCGGAGGGAAGAATGTTGAAGGTGATGGATGCAGGCTGCTTTGTCCTGGATGGTGTCAAGTTTCCTGAGTGTTGTCAGAGCTCGGACTTATGCCTACATTGAGAGATTCCTTTCCCTTCATTTGCAACTAACACGACTCTTTAGCCTTAGCAAGGCTACTAATGGGTTATGATTTCTTTGGAGACTCGCCAAAGCTTTTCACATCATTGTCCCTCTTTTGTGAGACACATCTTTAACTGCCCACAACTTTTGAAGTTTAACACGATTGCTCTCTCTCCTTTTTTTTAGATCCATTCACATCTACACCTGACACGAAGCTGTGAACTGAAAATTGACTTCTTCATCTTGCAATGCTGACCTATCTAAAAGGTACCATAAATACAGCGCACTTTTGTCAAAAAAACACCGATAGACATTTCAATATTTATAATGCTAACAAGGATGATTAACATTTTTTACAACCGCTGCTGTCACAATCGAGATAATGATGGGGTGAGGGCTAAACTAAACGGGATTGAGGTTGGGCTGGGTGTTAAGATGCTAGAAATCTGAATGCTAAGCTCAACACCCCCACTTCCAGGTTTTAATAGAGATGGGACAGTGAGCAGATCACAAACATGTCTATGAGGCGATGGGTCGGCAACTTAAATATTACAATGAGTCTATGTGCCTCAGGTTTAACTAACATTTTACATTTAACCCTGACTGGTGGAGTTTTCCAGTCCTCAAGAATCCTGGCAACTGATGAATACAAATAGATCTCTTACCTGATGGATCCAATATACGTGTTTTAGCCACTCAATCTATGGTCAGAGAGACCTCCAAAACCCAAACAATCCAATCTCACCCCTTACCCAGTCTCCAGACCCCAGCCTACATGATGTTGCCTAGCACTGTAGGCCAACCACCTCTTGCTCTGGCTGTCCTGGTGTTCCCTGGATCTGGACACCAATATTTCTCTGCCACCACCAACTCACCTCCAGCCTCCTCAATCTTCCCAGGCTCCTCTCCACTCTCCGACTGCAGTCTGGTGCCGAAGGTCAATCTGGGTGACTGCGTCTGAGAAACTGAGGAAAAATGCTAATCAGGTCCTGTTGTATAATTCCTGACCCCAAATAACCCCCCAGCTTTCTATCCATGTCAGAGTTAATTGATGACAGCTAACTTGGATTTTAATATAGTGAATTTTGAAAGGAAATGCAGCTTTGATAATTGAAAACCAATTAACAAAATAGCAAAATACTGCGGATCTGAATCTGAAACAGAAACAGAAAATGCTGGAAAATTTCAGCAGGTCTGACAGCATCTGTGGGGAAGAGAATAGAGCCAATGTTTCGAGTCTGGATGACCCTTCGTCAGAGCTAACAAAATGTCATCTAGATTGGAAACATTAGTCTATTCCATCCCCACAGATGCTGTCAGACCTGCTGAGTTTTTCCAGCATTTTCTGTTTTTGTTTCGGATTTCAGCATCTGCAGTATTTTGCTTTTAACAATTTTGACAACAGTTTGAGCCGAGTAATACAAAAATATTGGAATTCTGGCCAGATTCAAGAAGCACTAGAGAGTTTTGCATGCATGCTCTAACAATCACAATAACAAACATTAGTTTTTTATTGCACTGAATACAAGCATTTATAATCTTAAATCTAGGTGTAATGCAGAACTGAAGACGACATGTTAAAGAACCAAGAACAAAGAACAATACAGCACAGGAACAGGCCCTTCGGCCCTCCAAGCCCGCGCCGCTCCCTGGTCCAAACTAGGCCATTCTTTTGCATCCCTCCATTCCCACTCCGTTCAGGTGGCTATCTAGATAAGTCTTAAACATTCCCAGTGTGTCCGCCTCCACCACCTTGCCCGGCAGCACATTCCAGGCCCCCACCACCCTCTGTGTAAAATACGTCCTTCTGATATCCGTGTTAAACCTCCCCCCCCTTCACCTTGAACCTATGACCTCTTGTCATAATGTTTGCAGATATTTATGCTGAATCTGACAATTTAAAAACAATTCTTTCACAGGAAATGGGCATTTGTTGGCTAAACTATCATGTGTTGCCTATCCCTGATTGCACTTCAGAAGATGATGGTGAGGTGCTTTCTTGAACCACTGCAGTCCATCTGGTGTGGGTACTCCCAGAGTGCTGTTAGGGATTTCCAGGATTTTGATCCAGCAATAGTGAAGGAGTGGTGATGCAATTCCAGTCAGGATGGTATGTGGCTTGGAGGGGAACTTGCAGTTTGTGATATTTCCTTGTCCTTCTAGGTAGTAGATATTTTGAAGGTGTTGTTGAAGGAACTTGGTGAGTCAATGCAGTGCACCTTGTAGATGGTAAGTACTGCTGCTAATGTGCATCAGTGGTAGAGGGAATGAATGTCCAAGGTAGTGGATCGTGTGCTGATTAAGGAACTGCTTTGTCCTGAGTGGTGTTGAACTTCCTGATTGTTGTTGGAGCCATACTCAGGGCAAGTGGAGAGTATTTTCTCTCACTCCTAACATGGGCCATGTAGATTGGATAAAGCTGATCTAGTTCAGTTTCTGGTCAATGGTAACCCCCAGGATACTGATAGTGGGATCTCAGCGATGGTGATGCCATTTGAATCTAACTCAGTGGCAGGACACAATGGCAAACTGAGATCTTTCCTGGTAGAGGACACAGGACAAATGAAAATGGGATGAGCTGAAATTGGAGACTTGCTGAATACAAGGACCATGCAGCATGAAGTCCTGTCAGGCTTGTATTCATCAATGTTCTCAATCACTCCACGTGGTGTTTCAGTGGGAAATGGGGGGGATCGTGGTTAGCATTTAGTGTAGTTTGTCAGCAGTAGGTGCACAACATTTCTAACATAACATAAATCTCAAAGATTTGTTTCCTTTATGAGAACACCATTAGACCCACAGGCTGTTGCAAACAAGAGAAATGTTTTACATACGCCTTATTAATTCTGCAGAGCCCATTCTCATTGCAAAATTAATCAACTCAGCTGTCACTGAAATAAAGAGAATTTATATGTAACTTTTCAAACACAACAAGAGCTCATTAATAAATCTAATTATGCAGAGCATAGGGTGAGAAAAGTTTGCCACACTATCTGCACCAGATGTATAAGCACATAAATGACAATTTCATAATCAACAAAAAGATTGCTCTTTATGAATACTGTTTCAATTTTATAGCTTTCTTCATAAACATATCACTCAACTGCCCAATTATGATCAGGACTCCCTGACATTAAAGTGTCACTGAGGAAAGCAGTGCATAAGACTATCAAAGTGGCAAAATTGGTTGATTTACTAGTTCTGCAGAAATCCATGCTCTTCCCAAAGCACTAGCAATAATTGCAAGGTTTGAGCAAATTGCTGAGGGTTAAGGACTGGAATTGA
Organism: Mustelus asterias; assembly: GCF_964213995.1. NCBI lineage: Eukaryota > Metazoa > Chordata > Chondrichthyes > Carcharhiniformes > Triakidae > Mustelus > Mustelus asterias. Next base: position 85,941,080 of record NC_135808.1, on the reverse strand, counting down.
GTGTTTATCACACAAAAATGCTAAAGTCCTCAGCAAATTTAATTTTTCAATTATTTTCTTTCTACACCTACATTTAATGTCATAGGAATAATGAAACAGACTGCAAAATGACACGTTCTGAAATGCAGTATGTTTTCTGGTTCTGTATATTTTAACACTGCTTATTGACCTTGTCAATTCAGGGATCTATTGTTTAATGCACAGAGGGACAAATTTGTTCATAAAAGTGCCAAAACACAGACTTGTGTCGTTTCCCTGGGGGCAAGCAGTGTCACATAGGTTGCTACCTGCATGGTATTTCTCATTAATATCACTGAAGAATGCCACGCAAGGTGATGCCTGCCCCGAGGAAGTGACAGTCTGTGTAACAGTGCTCACACAAATGAATTTATCTCCCAATATCTCAAAGGGAAATATTCCACTGGTGTGAAAATTTCAATTAAAATTATATCAAAATGCTTCCCCATCATTGTAATATAATCACATTGCAATAATGGTCACATCGTCTGCAGTAGGGATACTCCTAATTACTAATATGGAAGCTATGGAAAATAAAATTTTAGAATAAAATGTTCCAGAAACTAAGAATGTCCTGGAAATGCATCAAAGTTCAGCTGCTCTAATGCTACTTTCCCCAACTTAATCAAATTTTTCAATCCTGCTTTCCCCCAAAAGCCAGATCAGATACCATTTTATTCCACTTAATCTCTGCAAACTTCAATTTGTAGTATTTATTCATTTATTAAAACTAACTAATTTTATATTTCTAGTACATTTTTGTGCTCTTCAGCATGAAGTTCCCCCCTCTGTTCAGAAATGATGCTTTTTTCACCATCCAGTGCCAATATTAAAAACTCTTGTTGGTCAAGGAGGACCACAGGATGTCAGTGAATGCGTCTCTGTTCTGCCTTAACCAGAGGCCTTAATCTAATCTAAAAAAGCTTTCTCCTGATATGAAATGAAACTGGTATATCCCAAATTATGTTGTCTTTCTGAAAAAAACTGACCAGGTTAGTGCCAATTTATAGGCCATTTTGTCCTGTATAACTCATTCATTGGAACAAGATTTCGCGAGACAGACTTTCAACTCTCAGCCTGGATTAGACTCAAACCCAGGTTCCACAGTGAAAGAACATTTATGCTATGCTACTGGACCACCCAGTTGGTAGATAGTTTTTTTCTATTGGCAATAATATTTGTACTGTCTCTATTGTGTGCTATGTTGCTAGTGCATTGGATTTCTTAATTCAACTGCAACTTCTGAATTCCCTTTGTTCTGATTGTTGCACTGTTTTTGTAATTTCATTAACAAATCACATTTCAGGCGACTCTCTGACCTACTCTAATTTCCTAAAGACTGACAAAACAGGAAAAATCTGCTAACATTGACTCAGACAGGCAGACACAGTGGACAAAACACCGGATATGAAGGGAAATGTTACTTTTCCTCTTTTCCTAATCTAAAAGACCTGAAGTTATGCCAATCATTTTTTTAGGTGGAAACACACGCCTAAAAGCAATTATCTATGCATTTAATAGCAAAGGTTGCTCTAAATTTCTCCTCTCAGGCATGCTGTAAAGTAAATCTACGTTTTGCAATTTCCAGATGGCACAAGAACAGACAGAAATTCCTACAGGTAGAAAGTTATTCTTCATGATCAGTTTTTTGGTGTTTCGCCACGAGAACAGGATACAGGAAAGTGCACCCATCTGTGTTCATAACCAGGAAACACAGGGGAAAAAAACATACACAGAGCTAGATTTTCCTGTTTTCATGACGTAAAGATGCTGTGATTGAACGTTAAATCAACTGCAGCTGACAGGAATAATAACTACCTCAGCTGTGACAATTACTGTAACATGAAACTGTGACAATGACTCAGCTCAAGTAAATACTTCTGACTGGTAGGTTCTTCTACATCTACAGCATGGCAATGATTAACACAGGTGAAATAACAAGGATGCTCAACATTACAGCTGACAGTTAAGGAACTACTCCTCTCTAGCATTATGGGCATGTTTATTATTCCAGACAATGTTGGCCTGCAAGAGTAGATGAAGACACTTTTCAGCAGTATCTTATCCTTTAAAGATGGGTCCTTTTATCCTCGGCTTTCAATTGGCCGGAAAAATAACCTTAACAGCAGCTATAGCCTGTAATGCTCCAGCAGAGCAGTTCAGGCAGCAGACGTGTTCTTTGAAGATGCCAATGGTAAGCTCTTTAATATTCCTTGTGGCAATATGGCTCTAATTTGAGGCTTGCTGTGCACTTGTGCATGGGTCCCAGACTAGAATCATGAGCTGTGTGCCATGTATGGATAAACCCGGTCACCCAGCAGCCAGTCTTTGACTTGCTATGGTGGGTCAAACACAGCTGGCACAGAGAACTGCCACAGAACGAAGGAATTGTGACTATTGCAAGGATAATGTGCATTCATCTCCATGGCTCGTTGCCTGTGCTCCAGCTATGCACCGAGGAAATGGAGTTCCTTTTGGCTCAACAAAATGGCTGATTCGATATGAGGCACATGGAAGACAATGAGCATGTAGTCAATGGCACCCTGCACCATGGAGGATGTTGCAATCCATGCAAACCCTCTGGATCACTCCATCTGGTTTTTCTGGCACGAGGGAATGAAATGAAGTGGAGAGATCAGTGAATTCACTTATGCAGCTGTGCTGTGTAGGCTGCAAGATGTTGCTTATATCCCTAACAGTAACCAGGAAGGAGACATTTGCATCAAAGTTGGCAGATAGCCAAGACAGTGAAATAAAGTGAAGACATCTCAAGCATTGATTCTTGCTAAAGGTAAAGACTCTTGGCTGATATAGCCTCCTGCTGAGAAGTCTCCTCCCCTCCTCCTTTTTCTAGCAGCTTGTAATACTCTGCATTGCCTCTTGTTCATTCACCCAGTCATGTTCAGTCCCAAGAGGAAGACCTGCCATACCACCCATATCAAAAATCAACTTGTTTCAGTCCCGACTTTAAAATCTACAGCGCCACTCTGATAATTTTCTGTCAACTATTGAAACATCAGACATAAGAACATAAGAAATAGGAGCAGGAGTAGGCCATTTAGCCCCTCGAGCCTGCCCCGCCATTCAATAAGATCATGGCTGATCTGACGTGGATCAGTACCACTTACCCGCCTGATCCCCATAACCCTTAATTCCCTTACCGATCAGGAATCCATCCATCCGCGCTTTAAACATATTCAGCGAGGTAGCCTCCACCACCTCAGTGGGCAGAGAATTCCAGAGATTCACCACCCTCTGGGAGAAGAAGTTCCTCCTCAACTCTGTCTTAAACCGACCCCCCTTTATTTTGAGGCTGTGTCCTCTAGTTTTAACTTCCTTACTAAGTGGAAAGAATCTCTCCGCCTCCACCCTATCCAGCCCCCGCATTATCTTATAAGTCTCCATAAGATCCCCCCTCATCCTTCTAAACTCCAACGAGTACAAACCCAATCTCCTCAGCCTCTCCTCATAATCCAAACCCCTCATCTCCGACATCATAGAGAAGCTCCAGAAATGCACGCAATTTAAACAGCAGTAAAAAGATATAATGCAGCAGTCAACCGTTAAGTACTTCATGATCCAGTTAGTAACGCTGATGGGTGGTGTGGAGATGGAGGGGGCCTTCTTGCTACTTAACATCATGTTTAGTTGCGCAAAGCTAGTCCGGGTTGTAGACTGGAACACAGCATTTGCAAATGGCAGCAATGGGGTCATTGCAGCACTGTGCATTGCATATGGATTGATATCATAATCCGACTGCTGACATGCTGCCAGTGGTCATTAGGTGCATAGGCACTAACACTCTTACTGAGATGGTATTCAACTCACTCTCTATCAGAAGTGAGCGTGCATCTTGGATGCCATTTTTGACCATTAGGAGGCGATATTGGGGCAGGGTTTTCACTTTGAGTGCAACCGGGATATAAATTGCACTAGTTTCCAAAGTTCAAGTTTCTACTCAAACTCAGTTACAAATTGACAAATGTAAAATTCTTCCATGAACCAGCACAACCAGCGATGTGACAGAACATAATTATTTCTTTTTCTCTTATTGCACTAAAAGATATTCCTTGATGTATTTAAGAGTGATAACTTGGTACCATTTTATTAATAAGAAAATCGGTTTGTCTGAAAAAAATAAGCGTTTTTATAAGGTTGTCTGCTCCACCTTCTGTCAGTAATAACAGAAACTCTAGGTCATTATTCAAAATGTTGATGTATTGATATACAAATTCATTCCTCCTAGCAAGTATGTCAACGTCCGTACAAATCTGTGAACACACTCACCAGAACAGCCTGACTCTGATCCCAATCACATGATCCCAAATATTAGCCAATTCTAACAAATTATTGTCTCAGAGACATTAACTGAGCATTATGCTTAAACTTCAAGTGTTTTAAAGTTTTATCTTGTGAATTTCATATTCAGAAATGTGATTTTTTTACAGAATATAACTTTATCGTATTGTCCAGCTAGTCACTGACTTTCCATTTTGAAAGAGTATGAACTTTCGCATCTGCTTGTTTCTTTATATTTTACAAGTGATCTGTTTGAATATTAAATAATAAAAGCAAAAAATTGTAGATGCTGGAAATCTGAAATAAAAACAGAAAACGTATGATAAATTCAGCAGAATTCAGCATCTGTCGAGAGAAGCAGAATTAATGTTTTGGATCAAAACATTTCCAAGTGTTATAACGGTGAAAAAAATAGGGTGAACCGCGCTGGTCTCTCACGCGCACACTCAGTCATGTTTTTGGGGAGTGGTGAGTTGTGTGCCGGTATTGGGGTGGGGTGGGGTGGGGGGGGAAGGTAAACTCACCAGTGAGCCGGCTGCAGAAAGTTCAGGTGCCTTTTTCCTAGGGTGCCCCGATCTCACAGTGCACTCCAAGACCACCTTCCCTCCGCCCCATGGACATTGAGAGCTACCCACATCCTGACACGGGTCAACGGTATTAGGGCGATCCCCCAATAGGTCCTTCATCATGACACCCGGCATGCCCCTCTTCATGATCCACCCCTGCACAACCCTCCCATCATAAACCCCACTCAGGACCAGCTCATGCCCCCCTCCCCTCCCCCCCACTATAGCCCCCATTCAGACCCCACTCCCTTGGTCCTGCTCGACAAACAGTACCCAACTAGCACTGCCAAGGTGTCCAGTGGGTACTGCCAATGCTCCAGATGGGCACTGCCTGACTATGCCCCCTACTACCCTGGGGCTACGATGGTCTTTGATTCCCCAGCGTGGCCACTGTGCCTGGTCTCTGCTAGTGGAGACCATTACTGATTTGTACTAACTTGACATCTCACCAGAGAGGTGGGAAGCATCCAGGAGGGGCATCCAATGAAATCCAATCAATCTCATGCGAATAAGCTTTGTGCCCTTCCTGGTCATGAAGCAGTTCACACCATTGGCAAGACGCTGAGAACATAGCAAACTGCTTGGTGTGCTAGTTTGCCAGCTCGCTGCGCTGTTCTTCATGTCCGTTAACTTGTTTTCTTTCCACAGACGCTGTCAGAACTGCTGAATTTATGAAGCATTTTCTGTTTTTGTTTTGAATATTTAACAACTTTGGCTTATAAAACTGCAGTAATGAAAACTCTAGGTGGCCACCAGCGAATAAGGCGATAACTATTTATTTACAAGCAGAAAAACTGTTCACAGAAAACTATTTACAGATGCAACAGCAATCTATGCTTTTACTAATGCTCTCAGTCCAGACAAAAACTGCGGATTTAAAGTCTGCACTCTTCTAGAAGCTGTGGTGCTTCCATCCTATTGGACATGAAGTCATGTAGTTTCCAAGATTTGCTGCAACGTCCTTCCCCCTTCAGATCCCCTATTAGCTCGAGATATCAATATCCCAGTCCACTGTGGAACTAATTTTTACGTTGAGTGCAACAAAGTATCTTTGGTTGGGGTTTCTCCTTGGAGGTCTTTTCGCTTGGGTCAGCCTCTCCATTTGCTTCTCCTGGTACCAGTACATCCTCCTCTGTTATCTCTTTAGCTCCCACAGCAATAGGCTCTGCATTCAGTGGCCTATTTGGTTCACTCAGCAGTTTGATCAGTACTACTGGCAGGCATGTCTGGGGTTGGTGACACTGCTGGCTCAGGTGGGGGCTCTTTTTTCCACAAGTGGTCTAAATGTTTCATCAGGATCTTATCCTGGGCTCTTACCTTGTATGATACTGGCCCAGTCTTTGCTATGATTCCCGAGACCCAGCTAGGACCACTTCCAAAGTTCCTTATGAAAACTGGGTCACTTACCTCAAATGTTCTCTGCCCTTGACGAGTACAGGTCAGGAACCAGGCAGCTCCACCAAAATATATCTTCATGTTGAACCCACCAACATGCAGTCAGAGAAAATGGTGATAGTTTCCTAAGCAGCACTGGAGAAATCTCCAGGTGTGCCAGTGAAAGTTATTGTTTGGATTTTAAGAAAATTGCTGAGTGGCTCAGTGCGGAGAATGAGATGCCATTCCCCCAGTTGCCAGACCTCCTGTCACCATTTTCAGGATTTCTGAGCAGAACTGCAGGCAGATGCTAAATTTTCCCACCCATATTTTTATTCAAATTATATATCAATGATGAAAATATGCCATTCAAAATATTTGCCACCATTAATGCTTTAGCAATGCTCAACAGCTTGACATTTGGAGGTGATTATCAATACTAAAGCATAAAGGCCCATTCAAAATGTAAAGAACTGTGATCGATTAACTTTTAAAGGAAAGAAAAAAACTGTTCTCTACTAAAATCAGAACTGACAGCTGTGCTACTTTTTGCAGAGTTTTATTTTACCCCTCTTTAACCAAGATAGGTGACAAAGAGCAACTAGAAACTCTATTGGTGGCTCGCCATAGTTATCATAGTTAATTCAACAATGGAATATCTACCAAGATTATGGCAGACTGAGAAGGGTGGTCAGAAAGATTGGATTGATTCCTGGTGAGTAAACATGCAGGCAATATGTTGACTTGAAGAGCTGAACATCAGACCTTCTTGAGGCAACAACAATACTGACTTTAATAGAAAATGCTGGAGAAAGTCAGCAGGTCTGACAGCACCTGTGGAGAGAGAATAGAGCCAACTTTTCGAGTTTGGATGATCCTTTGTCAGGGCTTAAAGCAAAGAAAATCAGACAAAATTTATACTATGAGGGTGGGGTGGGGACTGTCATTGGACAAAGGAAATGTAACTGGTGGTGATGAAGGCTGAGAAAGGTGCTAAAAGGTTCCATTAAGTGATCGGAATGTGTGAATGGCAGAACAGAGGTACAGATTGTTAAGGGACTACCTGAGGAATAGGATAGTTGCCCTGAAGGGGGGTGGGGGGAGGGGGGGGGTGCGGTTTGGAGACAGGATGGAGAGTGAGATTTGAGAAGTGGAAAAATAGAAGAATGAAAAGTGATGAAAATGAAAATGGATGAATGAAATGAAAAGAAGTGGTGAAATAAAACAAATGGAAATGGGGTGTAGGTGGAGGGGAGAGTTCATACTCTGAAGTTGTTCAACTTAATATTCAATCTGGAAGGCTGTAAAATGCCCAATTGGAAGATGAGGTGCTGTTCCTCCAGCTTGTGTTCAGATTCCAGCATCCGCAGTATTTTGCCTTTAACAATACTGACTTTACCTGATATTACTGACAATGGTGTCAAGTAACAGATGTATGAAGTAAATGTAACAAGAATGTCAGCAGTTTCAGCTAATTCAGTGGTTAAAACACGGTACAGTAGCAGACAGCACAATATCGAATAGACAGAATAAGGCTGCATCAGCATGTTGTCTAAAAATGGAACTTTAGGAGTGGATGACACTCCAAGCATTGTGGTCATATTTATGGTCATATATTTGTATATGAATAAGAATTATAAATCCTCAATTGAGTTTTAACTTGATCTTTAAAAAATAATTTAGTACCTGTGAGGCTGAGTCTGGTAATAGATGGTTGACTTGTTGCTGGAGATCTCCTAGAGAGAGAAAAAGAACAAATCAACCTACTTTCATACATCAATGCAGTAGAGTAACTTGACAGCATCATAGCCAGATACAGAATACTTTCAAATCATAAGCATGTCAGGAAGTAAAACCAGTTTTGTAATAAAAGTTAAAATGTATTTATTTTCAAAATAACTTTATGAACATTTTGCTAGTCTTTTCCTTCTGTATTTTTGAAGGTATGGTTCCCAGAACTGGACAGCAGAATATTTTTCAATATTAGCTATGCAGTGTGTCTACAAAAAGCTTACACGGCAGGTACAATATGTATTTGGAGAATTAAAGCCCTCAATACACTAACAATAAAAAGATTCAATTCTACCTGTAGTAGTATAGCTGTTTTTGTTTCCATTTCTTGCAGCCTTGTGATTCTGAGTGAGATTGCCAAGAAGTTCACTCTGAACTGCTTGGTAGTACTCAAACTAATTTCACATGTAACCTTACAGCTAGCAAAGAGAGGAACTTTTCATCCTCTTATGCTTGGCTACATTTTGAATCAAGGGCTGGGATGCTGATTCCAGGAGAACTGTTCCAGCAGGATAAGACTTCTGTGCTCCCCTCTGACACCAGTGCTACCCAACACCAGTTTACAGGGTGAGGTTAACAAACAAAATACAGGGTGGACCCCAGTGGAATGCCTGGAACTAAGCATGGAGTCCACTATTGCCCAGCAGCAATATCCCAGTGGCGCAGCAACAGAATTATCTCACTAAAAGAGGCAAATAAGGGATAGTAAGCACTTTGAAAATTAATAACTATGGAAGAATAAGATAATGCAAGGTAATAGGGCCCAGAATGTGAAGGAAACAGTTGCTGCCCCCTCACTCCCACCAGGGATCTTTGAGCTATTACCATTGCTTTCTTGGTGACCCCTTCCTCCTCTCTGGAAATGTCAGCAAGCAGCAGCAACTGGGTGCACAAGAGCAGAACCCACTGGGGCTGCAGGCCCCATGAATCTATTGCTAGTTATATGCAGTGTGTGGGCAAAGTGCAGCCAGCAGTGGTCCTGGCAGGGTAGAGGAGAGAAATACAGAGTTCGACAGTGAAGTGGAAGTCCTCATCGCCAAATTTTCTATCGTTCTCCATGGTGGGATCATGGATTAGAATTCAACACAGATCTCCATGTTGAAAGAGCAATGTCCTAAATACTGCACCAGGCAATCCCCCCAAAAATCTCATTCATTTAGGAACATCACTGAAAACTGGCAAAATCTTTCACAGATGTTTATACACAGGCAATACTAATTATATACAGTATTTGCAATGCAGCACAAATAAGATGGCTCTTTGTGCTCTTCCTTAAATAAAGACCTATTAAATACACATTTTTATGAGGTAAATTTCAAAAATTAAGTTTTCAACTTTTGCACTGCAAGAAATGTGAACCATGCCAACCACCATATGCAGTTCACTATTATTTAATCTAATTGAAACACAAGTCTCTACTCTAAATTTTGTCACAACAGATATGAGCATCAAATATTAAATACCTCAAAACATACTGCATAAAAAACTTTACACCAATAAGTGTGTATCAGTATTATGTACTTTTGACACAGATTCCGATAACGGTGTTACACTCAGAAATGCACGCACATACATCTAGGAGTCCCCCAACTCTAATCAAAGTCTTTAAAATGCTTAAGAGTTTCAATAGGGTAAATACAGATAAACTATTTCCTTTGGAGGAAGTTCAGAACAAGAACAAATAATTTTAAATTAGCGCTCAGCCTCTTAGGATTCCAATCAGGAAGCACTTTTTCACACGAATGGCAGTGGAAATCTGAAACTCGCTCCTCCAAAAGGCTGCGGATGTTGGATCAAAATTAAATTTTCAGTATTGAAGTGAACAGATTTATACAAGGTAGAAGTATCAAAGAATATGGATCAAAGGTGAGTAAATAAAGTTGAGGTAAAGAATAGGCATAGTCTAAAATAAAAGCAAATTACTGTGGATGCTGGAATCTGAAGCAAAAACAGAAAATGCTGGAAAATTTCAGCAGGTCTGGCAGCATCTATGGAGAGAAAATGAAGCTAACATTTCAAGTCTGGATGACCCTTCATCAGAGCCCATAATCTGATATGGAACAGCTGGAAAGCCTGAAGAGCTTGCTCCTGTTTATATGTTCAGCAAATGCACAAGAGCACTCATATCCAATTTTCTCAGGGATGGAGGTTGGGAGATGGTGGGGGGGAATAAGTGCAAATTAAAATCAACCCTAGTGTTATATGCCTTGATTTCAACTTAATAAAAATATGGACAGCAGAAGGAGGGTTAATGTTAGGCCATCTAAAGTTAAAGACAAGTAGGGACAAACAAGCCAGTTTGTGACAGAGGGGAGGGAGAGGTTGAAGGTGAAAGAAAATTGCCTATATCCTCCTATCTTTCAGAGCATAACTTTAATCACCTGTCTCAGTTCCAAACATTGCAAAATGTGGACCACAATGCTTCAGACAGCAATTAAGGTCCTCCTGCAACTTCAGTAAGAGTCAGCATAAGCAAACCTGGATCCTCTCAGACAACCTGCAGCAGTATCATTCTCTGAACAGCAATCACACCAGAGAGCTGGTCTTTACAGAGTATATAACTCGGGTGATCATCTGGACTGGGTTAGATAGCCTGAGGAGTCTGATTGGATTTTTCCGAAGAATAATTTTTTTCCCCTTACTGAATTGGGTCTCTATTCTACTGCCTCTCTCAGGAGATGATATAGCTGCGGCAGAGGACAAGGATGTAAGAAGATTCTAATCGTGCTGTCCTATCCATTATGGTGTGTGAGGCAGGACTGTTGGACCAGCTGGGTTAGTGCGTGTCAAATTGATGTCAGAGCATTTGCAAATAGAGTCAATTTCAATTTTGGCCAGGCAGCTTATGACAATGAATGTCAGGGTAGGCACGGAATAACCAACAAACTATGGGTGGGGTGATTACTGGAGTTAGTCAATGAACTAAGGACTAAAGCCTCCAAGACCACAGAGGTAATTATACTTTTCAGCTAATTTTGAATAATTAAACTTTGGAGAGATATGGGTAGCAAATTAAGGCTTGTGGCTGTAATTTAGTTGCTGAGAATTTTACAAGTTATTATCAAGCTGATAGTTCTCTGGAAAGTCTTTGTGTATTATTGATTTAATTATTTAACAGATGTTGTCTACTTGTCAGTAGCCTCATTTTTCTTCAGGGCTGTGTTTTCCTCAGTCAATTCAAACCTATTATGACTCTTCCCACTCTATTCCCATATCAAGTGTTTGAGGTTACCTGCTTTCATGTGTCCTGCAGAATCACCCTGAAAACTTGCTATTGTAAGTAAATGTGACCAAACTGACTGGTGATTCTTCCTTTTGTATTTTCCCTTTCCCTCCTATTCTTGTTAGAAAGTAGCTGACTGATGCTGAGCTCCTACCAAGGAGCCCTGACACCAATTCTAGCACCTGTATTACCACTTTGTCTAAGAATATTTTACCCAGCACAGTCTAACACCAGGCTTAGTTCCACACTTGGGTGATCATTAGCCAACTGAGCTGCTAGGATAACAATTTTTAAATCAGATCACCCCAAATTGGATCTGGAACCCAATGCTGTTGAGATTGACACCATCAGTTCTTGTAATTTTTCTGCCTATGTATTGAATAACAAACAAACTTCTGGCAGAGTGCTGAAGTGCCTGATTCTCTCAGTATTGGTGTAGGACAATTATCAGCGGGACCCAGTGAAGTTCGTTAAGTGGGAGGGAAGTGGCCTATGCTCCATATTCCAACTGCGCCCATTTGTTTCTACCAACCACAATGGGCTTAATGCCAGTCAGGGGTAATCATCACTATGAAATAATCTTCTCTCAATCTACTACTAATGACATCATTTCACTGATGTTTGGGAAGTATAGAACAGACACTGAAAAGAGTGGGAAGAACTCTCACCTTGCTTCTCTGGGGTAAAGTTTGAGCTCAAATTAATACTTATCTTGGTGTCACCAGCAACATTGGGAGTTTTCTAAGTGGAGATTCAGGTGTGCAAATCGATACCTGACCATTTGATGTGTCAGTTATTGAGAACTCCCATGCACTGCCTTGGGTAACGTCTGCCATACTGGTCAATCTGTAATTTACCACTGTGAATATCAGGCCATTCATGCATTGATATGTGCCAAAGTCATAGACTCAATGGGGACGATACTCCCAAAAAAATTCTAAGTGTTGAATTTGCGTGAAAATTGGAGTAAATCATGCTGTTTTTTCTCAGTGGGAGTTTAGAGAAGAATCTTCCACACTCTATGCACTGCAGAGAGCACTAGCATGAATCACATTAAAAATCAGGGGGTGGAGCCTATTCCCACCCAGAAGGCCAGCAGCATAGCGCTGAGCAGGCAATGCGCATGCGCCGATCTGTCAGTGCCAAGATTGACGCATGCGCAGTGGCCCCTGCCTGCCGCCTCCTGATTGTTGGCCAGCTTCGTTGCTGGCCCTACCCACGATCCCCACATCGCCGGCCCCCCGCCACCCCCATGGCCCAATCGCTGCCCCCCTCCCCCCAAGCATGCCTGGGCCCAGCCTCGACCCCGCCCCCACTACCAATCTCCTGCACCAGCAGCCCCAACCCCCCTGTCCCCGCAGCCCCGACACCCTTCCACCCCATTGGCCAGCCCAATCGCTGGCCTCCTTCCCTCTCCCACTGATCCTTATGTAGAGTGGCAGGACCGCCACCCCTGCTGATCGCCGCCTCCCCCCCCGCCACCTCAGGCCCCATCCTCTTTGCATTGCCCCATGCCAGGTGGGCAGTGCCAAGATGCCCCTAGGCATTGGCATTTTGCCCCTTGGACAGTGCCAGGGCGCCCAGGCTGACACTGCCATGGTGGTAATGCCCAGGGGGCACCCCTCCTACCACCTAACCCTCAAGGGGGGGTCCAATTGCCCCCCCCTTCACTCCAGCAGGGTCAGGCTGCTAGCTCCTCGCAAGTGGGGAGCTATAGCGATCCCCGCTGGAATAAAGTACTCCTGGTGGGGGTGAGAGGCAAACGGGCCCAGAGACTTCAGCAGATCACGCTAATCTGATGCCCCTTAAATTTCCCGGCCTGCTGCGCTAAATAATCAGCGTAGCAGGATGGAAGAATCGCCCTCAATCACTTTTTTCTAAGCAACAGGAATAAGCTTTTCATTTTGGCAATAATTGGCAATCTAGCTGTAGAAGACCTATTGAGGATAAGTGACCATAATATAATAGAACTCTTCATCAAGATGGAGAATGATGTATTTGATTCTGAGACTAGGGTCCTGAATCTTAATCAAGGAAACAACGATGGCATGAAACTTGAGTTGGCTATGATGGATCGGGAAACATTACTTAATGGGATGATGGTGCTAGGCAATAGCAAATATTCAAAGAGCACATGTGTGAAATGCAACAATTGTTTATTCCTGTCTGGAAAATGGGAAAAAATAGAGTACGAGAGCAAGCTTGCAGAGAACAGAAAAACTGACTGTAAAGGTATGTGAAGAGAAAAAGATTTATGAAGACAAATATAGGTCCCTTACAATCAGAACGGGGAAATTTATCATGGTGTAAGGGGAAAAATGTAAGGAAAGCACACTTTAAAATAGCTGCCTGGCACATAAAGAGTTAACTGGGAAAGGAACCATAAAACAGACACCGGCTTCCACTTAGACAAAGATCACTTGAAATCAAACCCAACAGACAAGCCATTTAGAATCACAGATAGTGATTTAAAGTTAACAAACACCTCAGGAAGCCAGCCAAGGATCAAGACATCTTTTAGATAAGGAAAAAACCTGAGACAAAGGGAGCAGATTAGTCATAGGAAGAGCGGGAAAATATGAATGCAGGAAAACCGATTAGCACCTGAATGAGCTGAAACCAACCATTGATAGCCACAGACATAGGAAATGTACCCACTCACAAGAACAATACTATGTTAAATGTCTGTATCTGTTTGTATCTGCCTATAACGATGTGATAATGTTCAAATCTCCAGTCCATCTATTGTGTAAAAAGATTAAAGATGGACTGTTCCCGTCATTTTACTGAGAGAAGGTTTGCTACAGACTTGTGCCTTGTCTCCACGGAGCTCCGTTGAATAAACTGTGTTTTGGAATCTCGAGATCTGACTACTAGTGGATTTTTCCCACAACAATGGGGAACAAACAAATGGCTGACCAACTGAACACATATTTAGATCTGCCTACACAAAGCAGGGCAAATAACATATCAGAAATGTTGGGGCACAGAGAGTTTAGTGAGAGGGAGGAACTGAAGGAAATCAGTATTCGTAGAGAAATGGTGTTTGGCAAATTGATGGGATTGAAGGCTAATAAATCTCCAGGGCCTGATAATTCACATCCCAGAATACTTAAAGTGACCCTAGAAATAGTGGATGCATTGGTGGATTGGTGCTAAGACCCCAGCTATTCACGGTATATATTAATAATTTAGATTAGGGAACTAAATGTAATATCTCCAAATTTGCAGATGATACAAAGCTGAGTGGGAGGATGAGCTGTGAGGTGGAAGATGCAGAAATGCTTCAATGTGATGTGGATAAGCTGAGTGAGTGGGCAAATGCATGACAGAAGCAGCATAATGTGGATAAATGCAAGGCTATCCATTTTGGTAGCAAAAGCAGGGAGACAGTTTATTATCAGAATGACTATAAATTGAGAGAGGGGAAAATGCAATGAGACCTGGGTGTCATACAGCAGTCATTGAAGATAAGCATGCAGGTGCAGTAGGCAGTAAAGGAGGCAAGTGGTATATTGGCCTTCATAGCAATCGGATTCAAGTACAGGAACAGGGATGCCTTGCTGCAATTATACAGGGTCTTGGTGAGGCCACACCTGGAATATTGTATGTTGTTTTGGTCTCCTTATCTGAAGAAGGATGTTCTTACTGTAGAGATAGTGCAGCAAAGGTTTACTAGACTGATTCCTGGGATGGCGGGATTGATGTATGAGAACAGGTTGAGTCAATTAGGATTATATTTGCTGGAGTTTAAAAGAATGAGGGGAAAATATCATAAGAGACCTATGAAATTCTAACAGGATAGACGAGGTAGATGCAGGAAGGATGTTCCTGATGGTGGGTATGCCCCGCACCAGGGGTCATAGTCTAAGGATACGAAGTAAACCTTTTAGGACTGAGATGAGGAGAAATTTCTTCAACCAGAGAGTGGTAAGCCTGTGGAATCTGCTACCACAGAAAGTAGTTAAGGTCAAAACATTGTATGTTTTCAAGAAGAAGTTAGATCTAGCTCTTGGGTCGAAGGGGATCAAAGGATATTGGGCGGGGTGGGGGGGGGGGGGTGGTGGTTGGGTGGGTTCAGGCTACTGAGTTGGATGATCAGCCATCATCATAGTGAATGGCAGAGCAACCTCGAAGAACCGAATGGTCTACTCCTGCTCCTATTTTCTATGTTTCTATGTTTTCAGAGTTCCCAAGCATATAGGCTCACATTAATTGAACTCCTTTTTCCTGAATGCAATCCATTAATATCCAAGATGTGTGCAGCCATTAGAATTTGTCCAGTACAAAGATTCCATGATTCCATACCAGTCAACTGATCCAGCATTATTTATCAGTCTCACTCTGGCTGTATAAATTCTAGGTAATTTGTGATACATTGTTAAACCATGGCCAGAATGGAAACAGCAAACTGCAGCATAAAAAAATATAATGCAGCAAATGCCTCTGTAAAGATACAAATGGAGAATATGATAGGGATCCTAAAACAAAGATTCCGCTACTAACCATGTCCTATTTACAACCCTGCAAAGGTATTCTAAAGAGTAGTCATTTGTAACTTGCTACATAATTGTCAGAAGAGAAATCATCATGCTGTCGATGAAAGATGAGAGTCCAGGAGGCACAGAAGATGAGAATGAGCCTTGTAACAAATATTACTTATCTATTCATTCCCAATGTGCTGTTCTGGTTTCTGCTAAATTTCCGTCTGACAGAATGTCTGAGATTTGACAAATGCATGGAAGGAAGAAAAGATGCAACGATGGAGGTGTGATCACCCAAACAATTTGCAGGCCTGAATTATCTGGAAAAAAAATTATCAGGCAGATTGTAGTCTAGCAGGCCATGCAATCTATCGCAGTCAATAAATAGGAAGTCGATGCTTTGCAGGAAAGGGACATAAGCTCTGGGTAAATTAGGCACTTTGGACTGGTGGAGTTTTTTTGGGGGGGGTAGAAGTGGGGTTTCATTGGCTCAGGTCTTCTTTCTGCTGTGGGCTTTCTTTTGCTGCAATCATTTAGATATTGGTGAAGTGGTAAATATTTTATGATGCATGCCATTGCTACGTAATTGGGTACAGTTTTCCAAACTGAGAATATTGGAGCATACAGAAAGAGGTCACTAATAGAAGTATCTTAGGCTTTAATTTTTCTGAGAATTTGAAATCATATCTGAAAGGTTTGACTGGAATTTGGGTGACGTGTTATATATGCCTTATAAATGAGAGACTAGAGGACTTCCATTTGATCAGCACATGTCCAATGAGTTGCTGCTCTATCACAGCATTAGAAAAAGTACATTCATCATTCACTTACCTTTTCAAACTTCCTTAATGTGATAAAAAGTCTTCTGCATCCAAGCTGAAGTAGTCCTCACCTGTTTCTCCATTCTTCAAATTCATCCTACTCAGCCTGAACAATGGCCTTCTCTCCAAGCCTCCCTTGATTTACTTCATAGAAGAATCATAGAATCCCTACAGTGCAGAAGGAGGCTATTCGGCCCATTGAGTCTGTACTGACCACAATCCCATCCAGGCCCTATTCCCATAACTCCACACATTTACCTTGCTAATCCCCCTGGCACTAGGGTTAATTTAGCATGGCCAATCAACCTAACCCGCACATCTTTGGACTTCTTGCAACATTAGCACAGTGGTTAGCACTGCTGCTTCACAGCTCCAGGGTCCCGGGTTCGATTCCCGGCTCGAGTCACTGTCTGTGTGGAGTTTGCACATTCTCCTCGTGTCTGCGTGGGTTTCCTCCGGGTCCTCCGGTTTCCTCCCACAGTCCAAAGATGTGCGGGTTAGGTTGATTGGCCAGGTTAAAAAATTGCCCCTTAGAGTCCTGGGATGTGTAGGTTAGAGGGATTAGCGGGTAAAATATGTGGGGGTAAGGCCTGGGTGGGATTGTGGTCGGTGCAGACTCGATGGGCCGAATGGCCTCCTTCTGCACTGTAGGGTTTCTATGATTTCTTCTACCCATATGTTTCTCAACAAAGGGAGTAGTCCTTCTTCTTCCCTGGGCTCGGGTACACACTCCACCCATCTTTTGTATACCAAGAACATCAAATTTGAAATACAACTCGTGCAAATGCTGTAAGTGTAGATGCTTAAGGTACACCAGCACTTTTTCTCTATCATGCATCAGATATGATACCAACAATCCCATGCTCCTCCTTCTTGCACAGTTGGCACTATGGTTGAATACACATTGAAACTGCTGCATTATGATTAAAATAAAATTACAGGGAATCTCAAATATTGGGAAATCCTGCATGAACATCCAAGATGCACTAAGAATTTTGGTATTTCCAGATGTAAGTGTAAAATATCTCCTAGTCTAAGAGTAGAATATGTGGTAATTATATTGAATAAAATTAGTCTTTATGAAGGCAATATTGAGATGATTAAACAAACAATGCCAGAAATTACACTCTCATTTCCACATTTATTTCCACTCTCCAAGAAACAAATCTCCTCACGATGTGGTGAAGTACGCCCTCTACCAGCTTTCTGAAGCAAAAATGTTTCACTGCAAGAGGAAAGAAGTAACTCGTGCTTTTCTAGTTTTCAACTCTGCTTTCCTTCCACCTTGATTTGACCCTAACGTACCAACAGTGTTGCGGTGGGTATGGGTCAAATGCCTGCCTTACACCCAATCCCATTTTCCCCTGGGTGCATTCAACTAAGTGAAGTTTCAGCATTCACTTCTTGCTGGGGTGCAATTGCAATTCACCCGCAGTCATTTAGTATTTGAGCCACATGTGACTCGAGACAGGGAGGTATGATTGGCTATTTCATTAAAGGTTGCATCTTATGTTCTTACATCCAAGCACAATCCTGCCCTTGCCAAACATCCACAAATATAGGGTGGAATTTTCCCCCCAAAATTTCGAAGTGTCTGAACACCAAAAAAGCAGGAGTGATCTGCACCAGTCTCTCAGGCGCTCTCGACATTGCGATGTTTTGACACTTAGTGCACTGAAAGAGCCGTCACGTGGAACACGCTGTCATGGAGGCTCCAGGCGCATGACTCGGCCGAAGTGGCCATAGCTGTGCGCCATTAAGCAGGGGGATCTTCATTTAAACTCTAATGATGTACAGACAGTAAGAAACGCCAGGAAGATGGCACTATGTAGAGCAGCTCCACGGTTCATGAAGGGAGAGTTAGGACGGCTGCTGGATGCTGTGGAGGAGAGGATGGCCATCTTGTTCCCTCAAAAGGGTAGACGACCCAGGATTCGGGACAGCAATGCGGCTGGGAAGTGGTGGCAGTGAGTGCCCACGCACTGACACGGAGGACTGGCGGGCCAGTGCCAGAAGAAAATGAATAACCTCGTTCGGGCAACAAGGCTGAGTTTCCATCATGTCCTGCCCCCGCTCCCCCAGCCCAAGACCCCATGATTGTCCAGCACCGACCTGCCAGCATCGTCTTCAAACCTCTCTGGCAGCCTCTGCCACAACCCCAGCCTGCCGAGGCACGGTGTCAAAAAATACCAACTGCCCCCCTCCCCACAACTGAACACTCTGTGACTTTCCAGTCATTAGGCTTTCAATCCCACCTCCCCCCCACTTTTATCTACACAGGATAACATGGCCGTCCCCTCCGCGCTGATTTCCGGCGCAGAGGGGATGGCACCGGAAATCCAGCTATGGAAATGCACAGAGGCTGTGTCGCCCTGTGTGGAGCCTGCGAAACAGCCTCCACTAGAGTCTCCCAGCCCACTGCACGACAAAAGCAGCGCAGTGGGCTGGGAGAATCGCCCCCTTTATTCATATGACCTTTCTCACGTGAGTTGCAAGCTGCCCAGATACTTGTGCCTACCTTGAACTGAACCATGAGTCTTCTTTTGCAGCAGCAGAACCTGATGAGGTCGGGCCCTCAGGTGTTGGCGGCCCCGCTGCAACCCCCATCAACACCTTGGAGGAAAACTCCAAGGAAGGCACCAACCAGTCAGCACAAACATCGCCCACACCATTCGCCAGAGCAGATACAGTTACCCCGGTGGGACATGTTAGCAATGAGGCTTCTTTCTGGTAAGCACCACACAGCCATTGATACACATCAGGTGGAGGCCGGAACGTTCGAGGGATCAGGCAGTCGGGGGTCTGCTGGAGCTAAGACAGCTGGCCCCCAACCACTAGGAACAGTTCTCCAGAAGCTGCTGGGGATGCAGAAAAATAGCCAGGGATTGCAGGAGAGGCTGTCAGCAACATTTCAGAAACTGCAAGGTTGTTTGGTAGAGTCCCACAGCCTTCAGTCACAGGAGGTGGTGCGAGCATTGCGTGGCACCCAGACCAATACTGCTAGGGTGGTGACCGCAGTGGAAAACCTGGGGCAGGAAATGGTAGCCGTGGGTGGCAGGGTCCAAGGCATGACCAAGTCACTGTTTTCATATATGCATTATAAAAGGTCAGCATGCGGTTGCAGCAGGTAATTAAGAAGGTAAGTGAGATGTTAGCCTTTATTGCAAGAGGGATGGAGCATAGAAGTGGGGAAGTCCAGCCAAATTGTACAGACAATAGTGATGCCTTAACTAGAGTACTGTGTGCAGTTTTGGTCACCTTAAGGACGGTCGTAATTGTGTTTGAAGCAGTTAAGAGATTAACTAGATTGATTCCTGCGATGAAGGGGTTGTCTTACGAGGAATGGTTTGGCCTACATTTGTTGGAGTTCAGAAGGATGAGAGGTGATTTCATTGAAACATATAAGATTCTGAGAGGGCTTGGCAGGGTAGATGCTGAGATGCATGTCTACCCTCTTTGAGAATCTAGAGCTAGGAGGTACAGTTCCAAAATATGGGATCTCCCATTTAAGATGGCGATAATGAGGAATTTCTTCTTTCAAAGGGTTGTTAGTATTTGGAATTGTCTGCTCCAGTGAGCAGGGTAGGCAAATTTATTGGATTTATTCAGGGCTGAGTTAGACAGATTTTTGATTGACAAGGGAGTTAAGGCCACATTTGAACAGCCATGATCTTATTGACTGGTGGAGCAGGCTCAGGGTCCTATTGCTTATGTTTGTTTGATCTAATGACCGTGAAGGAATGGCAATATAGTTCCAAGTCAGGATAGTCTGTGGTTTGGAGGGAACCCCTTGCAGGTGTTAGTCTTTCCAAGTGTCTGCTGTCCTTTTGTTTTTAAGTGGTAGAGTTGCAGGTTTGTAAGGTACTGTCAAAGGAACCTTGGTGAGTTGTTGCAGTGCATATTGTAGATGGTGCACACTGCTGCAATTGTGCACTAGTGGTGGAGGGAATTAATGTTTGTTGATGGGTGCCAATCAAGTGGGATGCTTTGCCCTGGATGGTGTTGAGCTTTGTGAACGTTGTTGGAATTGCACTCATTCAGACAAGTGGCAAATATTGCATTATATTACTGACTTGTGCTTTTGTAGTTGGTGGAAAGGCTTTGGGGAGTTAGGAGATGATTTACTCGCTGCAGGATCCTTAGTCTTTGACCTGCTCTGTACCCCTAGTAGCCACTGGTCCAGTTCAGTTTCTGGTCAATGGTAACCCCAGAATGTTGGCGGGGGGGCGGGGGGGCGGGGGGGGGGGGGGGGGGGGGGGGGGGGGGGGGGGCGGGGAGAGGGGGGAGTGGTATACAGCAGGGGTTGGAGTGGTAATGCCAATGTCAGGGGGGATAATTAGATTATTTCCTGTTGGAGATGGTCATTGCCTGGCATTTGCATGTTGCAGTCTCAGCTACATTTCAAGGGACTGTGCACAAATGGAAATTGGAAATGTTGAGAATGGATGGCTGACACAGATTTTAAACTCTCACTGGAATTATTACTGGGTGCAGTCATGTTTGAAGGGAGCTGAGGAAGTGAGCAACAGGATATTGTGCTCAGTTCATGGATGCAACGTAGGAAGGAGTTTAAATAACTTAATTACCTGACCAGGTCAGAAAAAATGTCTATATTTGCTGATTCAATTGCATCAGTTCTTTGAACAATCCTCCATCACTTTCATCCTGTCTTGCTATGTGTTCTCAATCACATCACTCCTCACATCCACTCAACTTTTGCAGCATCCAGCCTTCACTTTTTACGTACTTCGTTGGCTCCACATTTATGAATCCACTCCTGACACTCAACTGAATCCTTGTGAATGTTACATCTCACATAGTCATCCCCACTGAATGCACTGGGTGAATGTCTGACCTTTACATTCCCACAAGTTTACATCTTCATTTTGCGTAGAAAAGAGCACAAAACATTTGGGAGAATGTCAGGATTGAACTGCTGTAAATAGTTCAGCTCACAGATGGAGAGGAGGATGTCCTGGAGATAAGTGGCTCAAGAAAAATTTGGACTCAAGATAAATACAATTTAAAAAGGGCTTGCAAATGTATTCTAAGCACACTAATTGCACTAGTAAATGGCCACCTTTATCTGATTATTAAATCCTCTACTTAGACATGTTCATTTCTTGCCAACATTCAAATGCCCCTCTGTTAAACCCAGAAGTGGGTACATCTGAGCCACAAACAGAAAATGCTGGAAAATCTCAGTAGGTCTGACAGCATATGTGGGGAGAGAATAGAGCCAATGTTTTGAGTCTAGATGACCCTTCGTCAGAAGTGAGATCAAAGAGAATATGCAGAGACTTATACTGAGGGTGGGTGGGGTGGGGGGGTGGAATGGGACAAAGGGAATGTAAATGAGGATACAGAAGGCTGAGAAGGTGCTAAAAATGTCCACTAAGTGATCAGAATGCGTGAATGGCAGAACAGAGGTACAGATGGTTAAGGGACTGCCTGAGGAATTATGGCAATTGCCCATTCAGGGCAATTGCCATAATTTTCTGTTTATGGCTCAGATGTACCCACTTCTGGGTTTAACAGAGGGGCATTTGAATGTTGGCAAGAAATGAACATGTCTAAGTAGAGGATTTAATAATCAGATAAAGGTGGCCATTTACTGGTGCAATTAGTGTGCTTAGAATACATTTGCAAGCCCTTTTTAAATTGTATTTTTCTTGAACCACTTATCTCCAGGACATCCTCCTCTCCATCTGTGAGCTGAACTATTTACAGCAGTTCAATCCTGACAGCTCTTTTCTACGAGAAATGAAGATGTAAACTTGTGGGATGGGGGGACGTGTTGACAGGAAGGAGAGAGGGAATGGAGAAATGGAAAAATGGAAGAGAAAAAGAAGGATGATAAAATGGATGAATGAGATGAAACAAAATGAAATCAAATAAATGGAAATGGTGAAGGGGGAGGAGAGAGTTCATGCTCTGAAGTTGTTGAACTTAATGCTCAGTCCAGAAGGCTGTAAATTGACCAATCGGAAGATGAGATGCTGCTCCTCCAGTTTTGTACCTCTGTTCTGCCATTCATGCATTCTGAGCACTTAATGGACACTTTTAGCACCTTCTCAGCCTTCTGTGCTCTCATTTACATTCCCTTTGTCCCATTCTGCACCCCCTACCGTCCTCATAGTGCAAATCTCTGCTTATTCTCTTTGCCCTCAGCTCTAACGAAGGATCATTTGAGTCAAAACATTGGCTCTATTCTCTCCCCACAGATGCTGTCAGGCCTGCTGAGATTTTTCGGCATTTTCTGTTTTTGTTTCAGATTTCAGCATCCACAGCATTTTGCTTTTACACCGGAGCCAAATTGCACTACTGGACATAAGAACAAAAGAAATATCACAAATTCCACACGTTCTTGGAGGTTAAAATTCTCCTCATTCACTAACATTTGCCAAATGACTTACTTGCTTGATGCTCCATGAATGTTTGTTAGTACCGAGAAATTACTCCTCACACTCCGCAAGCTGGCCAGCACCTGGAAAGATAAAAGTGGATATACAGTTCATTCATGCAACTTAATTGATCTCATTCAGATAATTCAGCTTGAAAATGCATTTCTTGGTTGAGAATGGGGTCAGAAAGATGAATAAGGAGCTCAATTTAAATCCACTTCTGTTTTAAGATAACAGATTTTAGCTGGACATAAGACATAGTGCTAAAATTAAAATATATTGAGGGTGAAACTGAGCTGCAGATTCACCACCAGCCTGTTTCATGTGACTGGAATTGACCAGTTTCACCCGCATTGTCTCTCGGATATTGAGGAGAAAAAAATGTCAAACAAAATTCTGTTCCCATATGGCACGCAGTTACACTTACTGGAAGAAGTCCATGTGTGGACAAATCACCCTCCAGTGACCCTTGCTGAAGCAAATAGGGGAATTTGGGAATATTCCCAGCTCAGCTCAGCCCACCCACCTCAGGAGAAGGTGTCTGTAGAGGCGGGATCTTCATTGCTGGAAGCTGAGTGCACGCTGGAGTCCAGCTGATCCAGGAAGCAGTGCAGAGCAGCTACAGGGGTTGCTGGGTGAGAAGGTCTATCCTGGTGCAATGGGCCTTTGTTTCAGTGGAAATAAAATGCAAAGACCTCAGGCCTCCCACCCTTCACCCACTCATAGAATCATAGAATCATACAGTACAGGAGGAGGTCATTCGGCCCATCAAGTCTGCACCGACCACAATCCCATCCAGATTCTATCCCCATAACCCCATACATTTACCCTAGCTGGACCCCGACACAAAGGGGCAATTTAGCGTGGCCAATCCACCTAACCTGCACATCTTTGGACTGTGGGAAGAAACTGGAGCACCCGGAGGAAACTCATGCAGACACAGGGAGAATGTGCGAACTCCACACAGACAGTGACCCAAGTCGGGAATTGAACTGGGGTCCCTGGCGCTGTGAGGCAGCAGTGCTAACCACTGTGCCACCCCATGCACCACCTATGCAACCTCATGCCCCTTATGCCAAGCTCTGCCCTTCCACCCATCCATTTCCCCATATACCCCCATGCCAAGCTCTGCCCTTCCATCCACCTCCTATATCCCTTCATGCCTCCTATGTCAAGCTTTGGCAATTACACGCACATTGGCCAACTGCACACTTTGTAGAACCAATGGGCAGTGGCCCAGTGGTTAGCACTGCTGCCTCACAGTTCCAGGTTCGATTCTGGCCTTTGGTAATTGTGTGTGTGGAATTTGCATTGTCCCCATGTCTGTCTGGGTTCCTCCAGGGACTTCAGTTTCCTCCCGCAGTCCAAGGATGTGCAGGTTAGGTGGATTGGCCATGCTAAATTGCCTTTTAGTGTCCTAAAATGTGTAGGTTAGATGGATTAGCCATGATAAATGTGTGGGGTTACAAGGATAGTGCAGGGGAGAGGGCCTGGGTAAGATACTCTGTCAGAGAGTCGATGGGCTGAATGGCCTCTATAGGGATTCTATGATTCATGATGTATGGTGGCTTGTGTTTATTTTGAAAAAATATAATCCATTGATAACTTTCTCCTATGCTTGAAAAAAAAATCTGGACATAGCTAATAAAAGTGTTAATCATCCAGGCTCTTTAAAAAAAAATCTGGACATAGCTAATAAAAGTGTTAATCATCCAGGCTCTTTAAAGATTCAAAAACTACAAACCCTTAAAACCACTTAACTTCTGCCAGCAAACATTGTGAAATTCACCTCAGAGATAAGAAAGCCTGAGCTGACAATCAAACAATGTTTCCCTTTGGGGAACAGCTGTCTAGTATTCTAATAGCTGTCTGGGCTCTCAGTCAAGCATACATATCAGAATTCATGATAAGGAAGGAGGAAAATACTATAGGAAAAATTGCCCTTGCAGATCACTCTTAACCGATTCCTGCCAACTTTCAGAGTGGCATTCTCAGGATTTTGAGAACAGGTTGTCTGGTTGCAACTTTTGAATGTAAAATGTACACCAGTGAAATGGCATCAAAAAAACTAAAGGAAAGAATATTTGAGGTGAAAGAGATCATATACTCTCAACTAAAATTAAAAGAAATGTTCAGGATTACAATAAAAATGAAATCTAACCAACCTGTGCAAATGGTGTAACTATCAAGTCATCGCCATGTCTGGAAATATAAAACAAAATAAAGATCAGCCAATTATTTTAAACAGCGGCAAACAATTTAAAATTATTAGATTTCATTCAGCACCAATCCATAAAATAATATTGATTAATTGGGCAATCCTCCCACCTCCAGAAATAATATTTACAATGATTAGAATGCCAAAGATAAAGGTTGATTAACTATGTTACAAATACATGGGAGGACACCGCTACTTCCCACTATAAAATCTCTGGTCATAGATACCATGGGCATTGTGCTCAGTTTTGGTCCCCAAGATATTAGAGAAACATTCAAAGAGGAGGTGCAAATAAGAGCCATGTGGCTGGTCCCCGCATCAAAAAACTGAGCTCTAAGCAAAGAACTGGAGATTCTTAGCCCCAAGGAAAGGCAACTGATATGGGACTTTATAAAGGTACATAAGAGATCAAACAGTTAAAGCCAGAGCACTACCCCCAGCAGGAGAAAAATCTGTAGGCTTAAACCAGTGAAAGACAAATTTAAGATACCAGAGAAAATTTCTTCACGCAAAGAATGAAAATGATTTAAAATATAGTGAGGCACTGCCTCATTATGAGCAGTAACCCTAATTGCCCCATCGTACTCTCCTGTTGAATCACCCTCCCAGCATACCCACTGAGGACGAATGTTGTCAATCTTCTTTGCATCCAACTCAGCTCTCCCTTTTCTGACCCCGTGGAGTCTACCAGTGAATTAATTCTCACCATCTCCCCTTCCTCAAGAATGTCTGTTCACTTCCGAACAAGGCCCTTGCTATCAATAAACTTACTATGGATTACTGCATCAATATCATGACCTTGACTGAAACCGAGACATGAAGTAAAAAAAATCTACCCTTGAGCTGACCATCCTTGCAAATTTCCTCAATTACTGCTCCAAAGTCCTTGAATTTGTTCTCAACTCCCAAATCCATGTCCATATTTCCCCAAACTCCACGGGCCTGATTCTCCCAAAAAATTTCTAAGTGCTGAATTTGCAGGAAAAATGGTGTAAATCACGATTGTTTTTTCAGTGGGAGTTCAGACTCGAATCTCCCATACTCTGTGTAATGCAGAGGACGCAATCATGAATATCATTAAAAGCTTGGGGGCAGGGTCTATTCACACTGAAGTCTGACAGTTCCGGGCCTCTATGCATGCACGGTCAGCCTGCGGTTTGCTGGCCAGCTCAGGCCACCGCAGTGCTGTCTCTCCACACCCCCCACAGCCTGATCGCGACCCCCACAAGCATTCCCATGGGAGGAAGAACCTCATTAGCAAAACATCCCCAGCCCGCCCCAATCGCTGGCCTCCCTCCAGCCCCAATCGATCCCCATGCAGAGTGGTAGCGGGACACCCCCACCAATCGCCCCCCAGGCCCTGCCCCTTTGGCACTGCCCCAGGTCCCTTCTCCTTGGCAATGCCCGATGCCCAGTGGGCAGTGCCAAGGTGCCCCCTGAGCTTGGGCACTTTGCCCCTTGGACAGTGCCAGGCTGCCCATGCCCAGGGGCACCACCCCCCACTGCCCGACCCCTGGGAGGCCCCAATGGCCCCCTTCACTCCTGCGGGGTCTCCCGTTAGTTCCCCGAATGTGGGGAGCTACTCTAAACTCTGCCTGAGTGAAATACTCCTGGCGGGGTGGGAGATGCTATTGGGTTCTGAGAATTCAGTCCCAGGCCTGATAATGACATTTAAATAACATTAAAAACAGATCAAAATCACTTACCCGGTCTTCCCGCCAGTTCCCAACATGGTCTCGACTGCGCGTGCTCTCTGGCGGTGGGAGACCCACATGCGTCAGGAGCGCATGCGTGAATCCCGCGAAATGGCCAACACGCATATCTCCCAACCTGACACACCAAAAAATTAGCGCGTCGCGATGGGAGAATCAGGCCCCATGTTTTTATTCCTCCAATCAGATTTCTTCCCTTGCCACAAATTACACTCTATGCGACTATGACAAAGGTAAGCAGTCCTCCACTTACTCCTCAACCTGTCTGCAACCTTTGATATGGTTCATCACACCATCCTCCTCCAAAGACTCTCCAATGTCATCCAGCTGGGTGGGATTGCATGCATCTGTTTTCATTCATATCTATCTAATTGTAGTTTAAGTTTGCCTGCAATGCCTTCTTTTCCCCCTCTCACATTATTAATTCTGGTATCCCCCAAAGTTGTATCCTTGGCCCATCCTATTTCTCATCTACATGCTTCCCCTCATTATCATGGATAAACAATGGTAGTTTTCAGATGTGCATTGATGATACCCAGTTTCATCACACCACCCTCTCTCAAATTATCAGACTGATTGTCCAACATCCAATAGCTGATCCGACGCACTCATTACTAACTTCCCACATTCTTCCCTCTACTAGCTTGAGGCCATTCAAAAATCTGTTATTCATGCCCTTATTTGCATTCAATCCTGTTCAACTATTACCCCTATGCTCATTGACCTATACAGTCTCCTGATTAAGCACTGCATTAAAATGCTTATCCTTGTTTTCAAATCACTCCATGGTCTAATTCCTCCCTATCTTTGTAACGTCCTCTGAGATATCTGTGTTCCTTTAATTCTGGTCTCGTTAGTATCCCTGATTTTAACTTCTCCACCTCAGATTTCTAGGCTTTAAGCTCCAGGATTCAGAACAGAAACCTCTCTGCCTATCCTTCCTTCTGTAAGATGGTCCTTAAAACCTATCTTTTGACCTTTGATTTACAAGATGCACTGCAACAACTCACTAAGACTCCTTTGGCAGCACCTTCCAAATTTGGGATCTCCCCCACCTAGAAGGACAAGGGCAGCAGATGTATGGGAACACCACCACCTGCAAGTTCCTCCCCAAGCCACGCCATCCTGACTTGGAATCATATCATCATTCCTTCATTGTAGCCAAGTTAAAATCCTGGTACTCCCTTCCTAACAGCACTGCGGGTCTATCTATACCACATGGACTGCAGTAGTGCAAATAAGTGGCTCACCACCACCTTCTCAAGGGTAGTTAGAGATAGGCAATAAATGCCGGTCTGGCCAACAATGCCCACATCTTGTGAAAGAATTTTAAAAATTTAGAATCACCTTTCCTAAGAAAGGCCTTATGTGGCTTAATGTCAAGTTTTGCTTGCAGTTGTCCTGTGAAGCATCTTGGGATGTTTTAATTTAAAGGCACAATATACATACAAATTGTTATTGTTGCTGATTTCTTCTGGTAGGAAAATTGAGGAAAATACTTAAGAATTATGTAAAAGTCTGTTGGGTGCATCAATGATGTGATGTTGGGGCACTAGGTTTTTCATTATAGATAACTTAACAAAACTGTTTCTAAGTTTTGCCATATGAATTTCTTCCCATTTCTAGATGATGTGTAAGTGACATTTGAGATACAACACCACCATAAAGGCAGAACAGGATTCAGAGTCAGGAACTGAGGCAAATTAATTGGAATTGAATCACACCAAGCCCACCATACTTATGCTCTTTTTATGATGCTGATGTAGGTATGTTAGCAATTGCAACTTTAAATTGTGATACATAACCTCCGGGGTACATGGGCAGTTGGAAGCATTAGAATTTCGAACAAGGAGAACAAACAAAGAACAAAGAAAATTACAGCACAGGAATAGGCCCTTCGGCCCTCCAAGCCTGAACGGACCATGCTGCCCATCTGAACTAAAACCTCTTACACTTCTGGGGACCATATCCCTCTATTCCCATCCTATTCATGTATTTATCCAGACACCCCTTATCGTATCTGCTTCCACTACCTCCCCCGGTAGCGAGTTCCAGGCACCCACCACCCGCTGTGTAAAAAAACTTGCCTCATACATTTCTTTTAAACCTTGCCCCTCACACCTAAAACCAATGCTCCTGAGTAATTGACTCTTCCACCCTGAGAAAAGGCTTCTGACTATCCACTCTGTCCAAGCCCCTCAATCTTGTAGACTTCTATCGTTCCAGTGAGAACAAACCAAGTTTCTCCAACCTCTCCTCATAGCTAATGTCCTCCATACCAGGCAACATCCTGGTAAATCTTTTCTGTACCCTCTCCAAAGCCTCCACATCCTTCTGGTAGTATGACGACCAGAATTAAACACTATATTCCAAGTGCAGCCTAACTAAGGTTCTATAAAGCTGCAACATGACTTGCCAATTTTTAAACTCAATGTACTGGCCGATGAAGGCAAGCATGCTGTATGCTTTCTTGACTACCTTCTCCACCTGCCTTGCCACTTTCAGTGACCTGTGTACCTGTACACCCAGATCTCTCTGCCTATCAATACTCTTAAGGGTTCTGTTATTTACTGTCTATTTCCAATCTGTGTTAGACCTTCCAAAATGCATTACCTCACATTTGTCTGGATTAAACTTCATCTGCCATTTCTCCACCCAAGTCTATATCTCGATCTATATCCTGCTGTATCCTCTGACGGTCCTCATCGCTATTCGCAATTCCACCAACCTTTGTCTCGTCCGCAAACTTACTAATCAAACACGTTACATTTATACATATATTACAAATAGCAAAGGCCCCAGAACTGATCCTTGAGGAGCGCCACTAGTCACAGCCCTCCATTCAGAAACGCACCCTTCCACTGCTACCCTCTGTCTTCTGTGACCGAGCTAGTTGTGTATCCATATTGCCAACTCACCTCTGATCCCATGCGACTTCACCTTCTGCACCAGTCTGCCATGAGGGACCTTGTCAAAGGCCTTACTGAAGTCCATGTAGACAACATCCACTGCCCTAACCTCATCAATCATCTTTGTTACTTCCTCGAAAAACTCGATCAAGTTAGTGAGACACAACCTCCCCTTCACAAAACCATGTTGCCTCTCGCTAATATGTTCACTTATTTCCAAGCGGGAGTAAATCCTGTCTCAAAGGATCCTCTCCAATAATTTCCCTACCACTGACGTAAGGCTCACCGGCCTGTAATTGCCTGGATTATCCTTGCTACCCTTCTTAAACAAAGGGACAACATTGGCTATTCTCCAATCTTCTGGGACCTCCCCTGTAGCCAGTGAGGATACAAAGATTTCCCTCAAGGCACCAGCAATTTCCTCCCTTGCCTCTTTCAGTATTCTGGGGTCTATCCCATCAGGCCCTGGGGACTTGTCTACCTTAATGTTTTTCAAGACCTCCAATACCTCCTCCTTGTTGATCTCAACATGACCCAAACTATCTACACGCCCTTCCCCAGACTCATCATCCATCAAGTCCTTCTCTTTGGTGAATACTGATGCAAAGTACTCATTTAATTTAGGATGGAAGAATCATCAGTCCCACTTCCATCATTTGTAATTTCTATATAAACTGACTGTTATCCTGTTATTCTACAGGCAGTTGATACAAACATATGTAGTCCTGTCCCCTCATCAGAACTCTCTGTTCTATTAGCTCTGATTTCTTGAGCAGCCTTCCACCATTTGGAGTCTATATGTTAGACCTCAAACCTCTGGAATTCCCTGCCTAAATTCCTCCAATTCTTCATAGAATCATGCAGCGCAGAGGAGGCCCTTTGGCCCATTGAGTCCGCATCAACAAATTAGAAATATCTGAGCTCCCACCTAATCCCATCTACCAGCACTTGGATGTTATGATGTGTCAAGTGCTCATCCAAATACTTTTAAAAGATGTGAGGCAACTCGCCTCTACCACTCTCCCAAGCAGTGCATTCCAAACCATCACCACCCTCTGGGTAAAAAGGTTTTTCCTCACATCCCCCCTAAATTTCCTGCCCCTCACCTTGAACCTATGTCCCCTCGTGACTGACCCTTCAACTAAGGGGAACAGCTACTCCTTACCCACTCTGTCCATGTCTCTCATATTCTTGTGCACCTTGATCAGGTCACCCCTTTGTCTTCTCTGCTCCAATGAAAATAACCCAAGCCTAGGCAACCTCTCTTCATAATTTAAATGTTCAATACCAGGCAGCATCCTGGTGAATCTCCTCTGCACCCCCTCCAGTGCAATCACATTCTTCCGATAATGACCAGAACTGCACACAGTACCTCTAGTTGTAGCCTCAAGCAAAGTTCTATACAACTCCAACATGATTTCCCTGCTTTTGTAATCTGTGCCTTGATTGATAAAGGCAAGTGTCCCATATGCCTTTTTCACTACCGTACTAACATGTCCATTTCAGAGATCTGTGGACAAACATGCCAAGGTCCCTTTGTTCCACAGAACTTCCTAGTGTCCTACCATTTATTGAGTACTTTCTTGTCACATTACTCCTACCAAAGTGTATCACCACACACTTTTCAGCGTTACATTCAATCTGCCACTTATCTGCCCATTTGACCATTCTGTCTATATCTTCTTGCAACCCAAGACATCCCATCTCATTGTTAACCACCCGTCCAACCTTTGTGTCACCTGCAAACTTACTAATCCTACTCTACATAAAGTCGAATAGTAGGGGGCCCAACACAGATCCCTGTGTTATGAAATGGAGGTTGTTTCCCACCCCCCACCACCCGAGAACTAATACCTAACCATTCAAAGAGGAGTACCTCACCTCATAATCTGTTAGAAGTGTGTGAGAAGTAGTATGGTCTGCTCTTCAGCAGGGTTTTGTGGTTAAATCGAAAATAATTACCTGAGACTCTCTCTTTAAAATCAACAAATAACACTTTATTTATCTAACTGTGAACAGGTTAACTAAACTATTAACAAACCGAGTACAGCACTATTCTAATGGAATGCTGTTTAGATAAATACAATTAGAATTTTTAAGTTACTCTCTAAATTACAATCAGGTTTGTCGTCTTCCAGAATATTCTGTCTTCTTTGCTATCTTCACTATCGAGATGAGGCTTTCTTTTAAAACATAAACGCAGTTATGAGAACCAGCAAGTCTCTCTCTCTCTCTGAGAGCTGTGAGCGGTGACAGGTGGCAGGTGCTCTCCCGTTTGTCTCATTGCCCCTTTGTTTCTTTTACCCCTGATGACATCTCAATATCTCCCACAACAGGATTGGTTCTCAGGTTACGAAAACATCAATTTCAACCCTCATAGGTGCTTGGTATCTCAGTGCCTAATTTAAACTGATTGGCTAAAATTCAAAAACAGCCTGTTGTCTTGGCAACACTACTGCTTGGTCTCTCGATACAAATGTTTCACTTTGGGCTCTCTGTGTACTTGCTTTTAAAAAAAAACTCTAAGCACAGAAAAAAAACCAAGACCTTTTTAAGCAGACAATTTTACAAACACCAACTTCACAACAGCCAGTGCACACTGGCTCCCAGTCACTAAAGCAGCCTTCTGTCATCTCTGTCTCCTACAACTGAGCCAATTTTGAATCCACTTTATCAAATTACCCTGTATCCCATGTAAATTTGCCTTCTTTACAAGTCTCCCATGTGGGATCTCGTCAAAGGCTTTGCTGAAATCCATATAAACTACATTGACTGCACTACCCTTGTCAACACACCTGGTCACCTCCTCAAAAAATACAATCAAATTTGTTAAGCATGACCTCCCTCTGACGAAGCCATGCTGACTATCACTGATCAAGCTTTGCCTCTCCAAGTGGAGATAGATGCTCTAGTTCAGAAGTTTCTCTAATAGTTTCCCTACCACTGATGTGAGACTCACTGTCTCACTTATTTCCTGGTTTATCTCTACAACCCTTCTTAAATAGTGGAACCACATTAGATGTTGTCCAATCATCTGGCACCTCCCCCGTGGCCAGAGTGGAATTGAAAATTTGGGTCTGAGCCCCTCTAACCTCCTCCCTTGCCTCGCACAGTAGTCTAGGGCACAATTCATCCGGACCTGGAGATTTATCCACTTTTAAAACTGCTAACACCTCCAATACCTTCTCCCTCCCTATGTCAAGTTGCTCAAGAACCCCACAGTCTCTCTCCCTGAATTTCATACCATTGTTCTTATTCTCTTGGCTGAAGATGGATATGAAGTATTTATTCAACACTTTACCAATGTCCTCTGGCTCCACCCACAGATTGCCTCCTTGATCCCTAATGGGCCCTACTCTTTCCCTGATTATCCTCTTCCCATTGATATACTTACAGAATATCTTGGGATTTTCCCTACTTTTATCAGCCAGAGCTTTTTCATATCCCTCTTTGCATTCCTAATTGTTTTCTTAAGCTCTGCCCTGCACTTTCTATACTTCACTAATGCCTCCACTGATTTGTCCCCCTTGTACTTTTTAAGTGCCTTTCTTTTCCTTCTTGTTGTATCCTGAATATCTCTGGTCATCCATGATTCTCTGGGTTTGTTATTCCTACCTATCATCCTAGAGGGAACATCCTGGGCTTGCACTCTCCCCATTTCCTTTTTGAATGCCACCCACTGCTGCTCTGTAGACTTTCCCATTAGTAGCTGTTCCCAGTGTACCTTGGCCAGATCCTGCCTTATTTTACTAAAATCCGCTCTTCCCCAATCCAAAACTTTTTTTTGCAGGCTATCCATTTCCTTGTCCATAACAAGCTTAAATTGTACCCCATGTTGTAATCACTGTCACTAAAATGCTCCCCCACCACCTTCTCAACCACCTGTCTGGTTTCATTCCCCAGAATCAGGTCCAGCACAGCTCCCTTCCATTTTGGACCCTCCACATTTTGATTTAAAAAGTTCTCCTGTGCACATTTCAAGAAATCTACTCCATCCAAGCTCTTAATACTATGTATACCCCAGTTAATGTTGGGAAAGTTGAAATCACCAAATGTAATAACCCTATAGTTTTTGTACATCTCCACAAACTGAGCACATATTTGCTCTTCCATATTCCTCTGATTATCTGGGGTCTATAATAGACACCTAACAATGTGGTGCCCCTTTTTTATTCCTAAGTTCTACCCACAAAGCTTCATTTGATGTCCCCTCCAAGATATCATCTCTCCTTACCGCAGTAACTGACTTCTTAACAAATGATGCAATGCCTCCTCCTCTTTTAGCTCCTCCCCCGTCTCACCTGAAAATTCTATCTCCCTCGCCTTCTTGTAAATCCACTTTAAAACCCAAATTCATGACCAAGCATTTCTCCGAATATCTCATCAAGTGAGTGTTGACATTTTGATTTGACCTCTGACTTGTTTTGGGAATTTTTGGATAATAAAGACAGTGGGCCCAATTTTACCATCAAGTTGTGCCTGTTCTCGGGCGCAAAAAGTTGGTAAAGCTGGGCTTGAGGCGAGTAGCGCAATCCGCGACCACCTCCACACCTGTTCCCCCTTTACCAAGCGCCTAAAATGGCTGCGATCGGACCGCACCCGAAACAGGCGCAACGGCAATTTAAATGCATTTGCATGCTTTTAAATTGACTTAATGGTCTGGACGCCCAAATGTACCTGCATTTCCCCCTTTACCACTGCGTTTGCCCTTCCAGATTCGGCGCGAAACAGACATGCTTTGCAAAGATCTGATTTGGGCGCTCCAGCTTCTGAGGAGATAAATTCAGAGCTTCTGGCGGCTCTGTGACTCAGATAGGTGGGGGGGCGGGGGGGGGGGGGGGGGCGGGGGCGGGGGGGAAGGGTCAGATAGCTCTCGTGTGGGGGGGCTGATGGGAGGCAGCTTAGATCTCTCTCTGGTGGAGGGGGAGGTGGGAGGCGGGTCAGATCGCTCTCTGGTGGGTGGGGAGGGAGGTGGGTCTGATGGCTCTCTGATGGAGGGGGGGAGGAGGGAGGTGGGTCGGATTGCTCTCTGGTGGGGGGCAGGCAGGGGTCCACTGCCACTCTGCATGTGATCGGTGGGGGGGGGGGGGCAGGGGGCCACAATCTGTCTGGGTGGCGGGGGGGATAAGGGATAAGGGGGACAGTAATGTTGTGGGGGTGAGGCAATGTCTGTGGGGCCAGGGGGGAGACATTATCGGGCCCGGGATCGATGTGGCAGGGGAGCATTTTTCTTTTTTTTACTGTGCATGCACAGTTGAAGGGTTGGAATGGAGCAGCAGTGTTTCGGGCACAATAAGCCTTGCCGATAGGCTTCTGCAGCGTGATTCAGAATCACTGCTTTTTTTTCAGGCAGAGTCCGTATCGGGGTGCCTGAGAACAGGTCTAAAAGTTGGATCTGAAACACTCCCACATTCTGCACTTAGAATCAAAATGGTAAAATTGGGCCCAATGGCTGGGATTGTGCCAAAAAATTCTTGGTGCCGAATTCGTGTAAAAACTCGAGTAAATTCCTTTTTTTTTTTAAGCGCAATTTTCAAAATGAATCTCCCACATTCTGAGCACTGCAGAGTGCACTACCATGAATCACGATAAAAATTAGTGGGCTTCCTGTTGGAGAGGCCGGCAACATAGCGCTGAGCGGACCACTGCGCATGCGCTGATCTGTCATAAAAGAGATTGGCACAAGCACAGTAGCCCCACACTGCCGGTCTCCTGATCGCTGGCCAGCAAACCCCCATCGCTGCTGCCCCTCCAATCCACTCATCCCCGATCGCTGGCCTCCTGGACCTATTCGGGCCAGCACTGACCCCTCCTCCCCTTCCTGGCCTGCCTCAATCTCCACCCCTCCCCCCAGCAGTCCCAATCCCCACCCCAATGGCCAGCCCCGATCGCTGTCCACCCTCCCTCTGTCACTGGTCCCAAGTGCAGAGTGGCAGCGGGACCCCCACTCCCACAGATCTCTGCCCACAGGCCCCTCCCCAATAGGCTCCACCCTCTTGGCACAGCCCAATGCCCAGTGGGCAGTGCCAAGGTGCCACTGCTCTGCTGGCAATGCCCAGGGATCACCCCCCCTTACACCCGACCTCCTGGGAGGCCTCCATGGCCTTCCTCCTCTCCAGCGGAGTTGGGCTGCCAGTTTCCCATTAGTGGGAAACTACTTTAAACCCCGCTGGAGCGAACCACTCCCGGCGGAGTGGGGGGAGGGGGAGGTTAGCGGGCCCAGAGACTTCAGACCCCAGCCCGTTAATAAGATTTAAGTAAGGATTATAATATTCAAATCAGCTCCGCGCCGATTTCTGGCATGGAGTTGAAGATGCCAGAAATCTGGTGGCCAGAGATGTGTAGAGGCCTTGGCACCCAGCGCGGAGCCCACTAAATGGCCTCTGCTTATGTCTCCCGGCCCGTTGCGCTCTGGGAGTACCGCCCCCAATATCTAAATGTTCTCTATCTCTACCTCCATCTTCTGAGGTAGGCGGTCAACAATTATCGCTTATAAACCCACCAATCTTTCCAGAAGCCTTGATTGCCTTTCCTCCCACCCCTGCTTTCCTTGAGGACTCTATTCTATTCTCCCACTTTCTT
Source organism: Mustelus asterias (assembly GCF_964213995.1). NCBI lineage: Eukaryota > Metazoa > Chordata > Chondrichthyes > Carcharhiniformes > Triakidae > Mustelus > Mustelus asterias. The sequence goes on along the minus strand of NC_135808.1, from coordinate 85,904,679 downwards.
TGTCTGTCATGTGTTCCGATGACGCCATCTTCCATACCACTTTTTCCAACATGTCTTATCCTGAATCGATGATTCCTCTCCACCATAGTCGACAGAGCCCAAAACCGTGTCTGTCCCATTTCCGACACATCTGCTATCTGGTTTCCCTTGTCCTCAACTTCCACCACACTCCACATTCAATTCATCATCCTCCACCATTTCTGCTATCTCTAGTATAATGCCACAACCAGACACATCTTTCCCTCCCCTTTTAGTCTTCTGAAAGATCATTCCATCAACAAAAGCTTCAACCATTCTTAAGTCACCAGTAATGCCTCTCCCCTTCCCACAACATATTTTTGCGTCAGTGCAGGAGATACAATATCTGTTCTTTTATCTCCACCCTTGCCACTGTCCAAGGCACCAAATAACCCTTCCAGGTGAAAGAGTGATTTATTTGCAATTTTTTCAATTTGGCGTACTGCATTTGCTGCTCAAGATACAATCTCCTCTACGGTGGCGAGACCAAATGCAGATTGTGTGAAAGCTTAGTGAAACAGCTAGATCAGTCCCTGAGCTTCTTTTTGCTTGCCATTTGAATTATTTGCCCTGGTCCCACTCTGACCACTCTGTCACTCTGTCCTTGACCTCCTAGCCTAATGAAACTTAATGAAAGCTCAGTGAATATTTTTAATAAGGTGCTTCACAGCCTTCTAGATTCACCATTGAGCTCAACAATTTTATATCATAACCATCGCTCTTTTTTTCAGACAGCAGTTTCTGGTTCTTTTGTTATTATAACAGCTCCTCAAGGCTCATGCTTTGTTTCTTTCCTTGCCCCATTAACACCCTCTTTGCTTTGCAGAATCAACACATTTATCATCACAGACCTTCCCTTTTATTCAGTTGTGGCTTAGTCAATAGGTCTCTCACCTCTGCTTCAGGAAGTATGGGTTCAAGTTCCACCCAAGGACTTGAACATAAAAATCAATGCTGACATTCCTGTGCAGTGCTTAAGGTATGCTGTGTTAGAGGCACTGTATTTGGATGAGATGTTCCCTCTCAGGTGGATGTAAAAGATCCCACGACATGTTGAAGAACAACATTATTCCTAATGGTCTAGCCAATATTTATAACTCAATCAATGGGGGTCACAGGGTAGTTGTCATGGGGGACTTTAACTTTCCAAATATTGATTGGAACCTTTGTAGGTCAAATAGTTTGGATGGGGCAGTTTTTGGGCAGTGTGTGCAGGAGGGTTTCCTGACACAATATGTGGATAGGCCGACAAGAGGTGAGGCCACATTGGATTTGGTACTGGGAAATGAACCGGGCCAAGTGTTAGATTTGGTTGTGGGAGAGCACTTTGGAGATAGTGACCACAATTCGGTGTCTTTTGTTATTGCAATGGAGAGGGATAGGGCCGTACGGCAGGGCAAGGTTTACAATTGGGGGAGAGGTAATTATGATGCGATTAGGCAAGAATTAGGGGGCATAAGTTGGGAACAGAAACTGTCAGGGAAAGGAACTAATGAAAAGTGGAACTTTTTCAAGGAACAAATACTGGGTGTCCTTGATAGGTATGTCCCTGTCAGGCAGGGAGGAAATGGCCGAGTGAGGGAACCATGGTTCACGAAAGAGGTGGAATGTCTTGTGAAAAGGAAGAGGGAAGCTTATGTAGGGATGAGGAAACAAGGTTCAGATGGCTCGATTGAGGTTTACAAGTTAGCAAGGAATGAGCTGGAAAAGGGGCTTAGGAGAGCTAGGAGGGGACTTGAGAAGTCCTTGGCGGGTCGGATCAAGGAAAACCCCAAGGCTTTTTACTCTTATGTGAGGAATAAAAGAGTGACCAGGGTGAGGTTAGGGCCGGTCAAGGACAGTAGTGGGAACTTGTGTATGGAGTCAGTAGAGATAGGCGAGGTGATGAATGAATACTTTTCTTCAGTGTTCACCAAGGAGAGGGGCCATGTTTTTGAGGAAGAGAAGGTGTTACAGGCTAATAGGCTGGAGGAAATAGATGTTCGGAGGGAGGATGTCCTGGCAGTTTTGAATAAACTGAAGGTCGATAAGTCCCCTGGGCCTGATGAAATATATCCTAGGATTCTTTGGGAGGCAAGGGATGAGATTGCAGAGCCTTTGGCTTTGATCTTTGGGTCCTCACTGTCCACGGGGATGGTGCCAGAGGACTGGAGACTGGCGAATGTTGTTCCTCTGTTTAAGAAAGGGAATAGAAATGACCCTGGTAATTATAGACTGGTTAGTCTTACTTCGGTGGTTGGTAAATTGATGGAAAAGTTCCTTAGGGATGGGATTTACGACCATTTAGAAAGATGCGGATTAATCCGGGATAGTCAGCACGGATTCGTGAAGGGCAAGTCGTGCCTCACAAATTTGATTGAATTTTTTGAGGAGGTAACTAAGTGTGTTGATGAAGGTAGGGCAGTTTATGTCATATACATGGATTTTAGTAAGGCGTTTGATAAGGTCCCCCATGGTCGGCTTATGATGAAAGTAAGGAGGTGTGGGATAGAGGGAAAGTTGGCCGATTGGATGGGTAACTGGCTATCTGATCGAAGACAGAGGGTGGTGGTGGATTGAAGATTTTCGGACTGGAGGCAGGTTGCTAGCGGGGTGCCACAGGGATCAGTGCTTGGTTCTCTGCTCTTTGTGATTTTTATTAATGACTTAGAGGAGGGGGCTGAAGGGTGGATCAGTAAATTTGCTGATGACACCAAGATTGGTGGAGTAGTGGATGAGGTGGAGGGCTGTTGTAGGCTGCAAAGAGACATAGATAGGATGCAAAGCTGGGCTGATAAATGGCAAATGGAGTTTAACCCTGATAAATGTGAGGTGATTCATTTTGGTAGGACTAATTTAAATGTGGATTACAGGGTCAAAGGTAGGGTTCTGAAGACTGTGGAGGAACAGATAGATCTTGGGGTCCATATCCACAGATCTCTAAAGGTTGCCACTGAAGTGGATAGAGCTGTGAAGAAGGCCTATAGTGTGTTAGCTTTTATTAACAGTGGGTTGGAGTTTAAGAGCCGTGGGGTTATGCTGCAACTGTACAGGACCTTGGTGAGACCACATTTGGAATATTGTGTGCAGTTCTGGTCACCGCACTATAAGAAGGATGTGGAAGCGCTGGAAAGAGTGCAGAGGAGATTTACCAGGATGCTGCCTGGTTTGGAGGGTAGGTCTTATGAGGAAAGGTTGAGGGAGCTAGGGCTGTTCTTTCTGGAGCGGAGGAGGCTGAGGGGAGACTTAATAGAGGTTTATAAAATGATGAAGGGGATAGATAGAGTGAACGTTCAAATACTATTTCCTCGGGTGGATGGAGCTATTACAAGGGGGCATAACTATAGGGTTCATGGTGGGAGATATAGGAAGGATGTCAGAGGTAGGTTCTTTACGCAGAGAGTAGTTGGGGTGTGGAATGGACTGCCTGCAGTGATAGTGGAGTCAGACACTTTAGGAACATTTAAGCGGTTATTGGATAGGCACATGGAGCACACCAGGATGATAGGGAGTGGGATAGCTTGATCTTGGTTTCAGATAAAGCTCGGCACAACATCGTGGGCCGAAGGGCCTGTTCTGTGCTGTACCGTTCTATGTTCTAATCACCATCACAAGTCTTGCTTCCTTGACTGTGGCTGGATCATGGAACTCCCTCCCTATAAGCACTGTGGGTGTACCTGCAACACATGGACTGCAGTGGTTCTAGAAGGTGGTCCACTACCACCTTCCCAAGAGCAATTACGGATGGGCAATAAATGTTGCACTTGACCAGGGTGTGCGCATTGGATGAACAAAAGAAAAAGCAGATAATCTGGTCATTATTGCATTATTGTTTGCTCTGCACAAATTGGCTACAATTTAAAAGTATTTAATTGGCTGTTAGGTGCTTTGGGATATCCTGTGATCATGAAAAGTGCTACATAAATGTAATTTATTTATTTATTTCCGCCCCAGTCCCTTCCTCTACCTCTGTAACTGCTTAAAATCTAGTACTTCACTATCCTTTTCCACTTCTGATGAAAGATGATTGACCTGAAATGTTAACTCGGTTTCTCTCTCCACAGATGCTACCTGAACTTCCGAGTACTTCCATCATTTTCTGTCTTAATTTTCAGATTTCCAGAATCTACAGCATGTTGTTTTTGTACTATATAAATGTTGTTTTGAATTTACTTTCATTCTGGCACCAAACTGCATCATGCTCTTATGAACACAAGCTAATTTTATATTGAACACTCTTGTGTTGCTAGTCCCCGGATTTCTCATGGCATGTCTTGATTGGGTTGTTGCTATGTTGTACTAGAATGCCAGTTGTGTTATTGCTCGAGTGATTTGGATGCGGTCACCCTTGTAGTGATTAGAATGCCAGACCAGTGTAATGTAAAGGTAGCATTAAGCAAGTTTTCAATTTGCAAAATAAAATTAGAAATGTTCTTTCAATCCAGCTGGACTTTACTTCCAGCTATTTCCCATTGCTGATACTGTTTATGTTTCTGGCACAGAATAAGTCCATGGAGACATTCAAGTTTTCTGACGTGGAACTCACTGGCAACAGTGGAAATGGCAATAAATAAAATTAGAACAGATTTATTACTGGCTGTGAGTGATTAACATCTGTTTAGTTGAAAATCAAGCTGTACAGCAGGCTTGTATGACTACTTTTTACATGACTTAGTTGGTCAGCACATGGTCTCCCTGCTTTGCACTGAAACCAAGTTCAATCCCCAATTTTCATTGAAATGAGTTGATTTCAGTCAAGGCCAGGTGGAGGCAGCATAATTAGCCTCAACATCCTCAGGATAGTCGGGATGATTAATCAATTAAGGCTCTTGTTCCTGAATCGGATCCAGTGACAACTGTTTGAAAATGTGGATGATCAGAGAGGACAGAACAGGCTAGAATGTGAATGCCTCTCTGTGCTCAATTTGAGGGTAATCACAGATGATTTTCTGAGTACTTTTTCCCTTTGCCATCCAAACCTGCACATTGGGAAATTACAGAAGGATGACTGCAATTTAAATCATACATGGCCGATAGGTGCAATTTTCCATCAGCAGCATGTACTCAAAGATCGACCCTTTACTGCCAAAGCTTACATGACAAATGTCTATTTGGGAAAGATACTAGACAGCACCAGCACAGTTGGATGCCAGTACAAATAAACACCTTCAAGAAACTATATTTACTAGTTTCGGCTGAATTAATGTTTCAGCCCTACATATCATGGCCCAGTTGTCAATAGTGAATGCTACTTAGTATTTGATTAAGATCTTGATGGGACAAAAGCAAAATACTGCAGCTGCAGGAAATAAAACCAGAATGCCCAGCAGGTCTAGTAGCATTTGTGGACAGAGAAACAGAGTTATTGTTTCAGGTCAATGACCTGAATGTATGTTTAAGAATGGATGATATTGGTTTAGAAGGAGGTTTGTGTCGTGCATTGACACTTGTATAGACCTGTTTGGCCAAATGACTTGTTTTTATTGTTTAAATTGTATGAAATACTTCGTTTGCACCATTTGCTGTATTAATTTCAGCTCACTGGACTATGAGAGAGTGCCTACATTTTTATGTAACCAAAAGAGAAAATGCTGGAAAATCTCAGCAGATCTGGCTGCATCTGTAAGGAGAGAAACGAGCTGACGTTTTGAGTCCAGATGACCCTTTGTCAAAGGAGCTTTTGGTTTCAGATTCCAGCATCCGCAGTAATTTGTTTTTATCCTACATTTTTGTGTACCAGACAAATAGCAGGGACATGCACAAAAATCAATAGTTTTGAAAGGTATTGCAGCCTGCTTGCCAAAGTCTGTATGTTGTCAATTATTAATCCACCAATACTATCTCAACGTCAGTGAAATCAAAATGATTAACATTATTATTGATCTACTCTGGAAATTACCTGCTGAAGTGACTTCCATTAGAATTCTGTACCACCTTCAAACTCCCTGGTGGTGAATTTACCAATCCCTACGTAGCAATTCATCAGAACAATTCCCAGTCTGTGTTGAATTTGCTAATCTCACCTTGGGGAAAGGCAGCAATTTAATAGAGCTCAATGTCTGCTGACTATGGAAAAGACAAAACTGCTATCCAGAAACCCATGCACAGCGTGTGCTCTTTTGGACATTTGGCAAGAACTGAATCAAACTCAGTTGTTATGTCCATTCATGCTTGATTCACCTCTTGACATTCTTTATCTAGATTGATTATTGAGGTGAGTTACTGACTGGCTGCCTGAACCACTGGAAAAATTCCTCAGTACAATTCAGTGCATTCAGTAAGATGGGTAGAAACTTTGAATTAAAAACTTTCAGCAGAAGCACGTTGGTGTCCTTGCTTGTTTTCTTAAACTCTCTCCCGCTTGCAGACCTGCAAAGCAGTAGCATCAGCCAACAAACATTCAAGCACAGGGAAGTGACCAAAAGATTGTACACGATATGTATACTGCTGTAAATCAGTCCTACACCACACAAATCAAAACTTACAAAACTCGTTAAATATTTCTATTTCATGTTAAATAGTTAACTAATTCCTTTTGGTCCAGGGAGACTATTTTAGTTGTCAGATTTCTGCCATTTAATGTACAGGTGAAGCTCATTCTTTTTAATTTTGATTATTTCCAACTACAACATAATCTGTATCTATTTTGAGAATTTGCCTGAGAATGAGTGTGGAATTCCATAACAATAACTTGTACTTGGAAAATGCTTTTAGTATAGCAAAATGTCCCTAAGCCCTTCACAGGAATGTTATCTGAGGCTCAAAGGACATATCAGGGCAGACCACCAAACCTTTGATCAAAGAGGTAGGTTTTGACGAGTGTCTTAAAGGAGGAAAGAGAGATAGAGATGTTTAAGGACACAGTGGTTAGCATTGCTGCCTCATAGCACCAGGGGCCCAGGTTCAATTCCCGGCTTGGGTCACTGTCTGTATGGAGTCTGCGTGTTCTCCCTGTGTCTGCGTGGATTTCCTCCGGGTGCTCCGGTTTCCTCCCACAGACCGAAAGACGTGCTGGTTAGGTATAGTGGCCATGCTAAATTCTCCCTCAGTGTACCTGAATGCCAGAATGTGGCGACTAAGGGATTTTCACAGTAACTTCATTGCGATGTTAATGCAAGTCTACTTGTGACACAAATAAATAAATTCCCACGTTTAGGGCATTGGCAGTTGAATACATGCTAGTGGTTTAGTGATTAAAATTAGGAATGCTAAAGATGCCAGAATTAGAGGAGTGCAGAGATTCTGGAGGCTTATAGGGTTGGAGAAGATTATAAAGATAATGAAGGACAAGGCCACTGAAGGATTAGAAAACAAGGAAGAGAATTTTAAAATCAAAGAAGTGCTTAACCAAGGGTCAACATAGGTCATTGAGCACAGGGTTGATGGCGGAACAGGATTTGCTCACTATACATTAAGATATGGGCAGCAGAATTTTGGATGTGTTTACTGAGGGGGGATATGGAGGGCCAGGTAATGTCAATTTATCAGCAATCACATTGTATAGCAATTACACTGTTAAGCCAATTGCATTGTTAAAGACAGGTGATAAGCATAGGCTCACCTATAAATGGTCAGTTTAATTGGTTTAACTAAAATAGTATAAATGGGTGCAGCTACAATAGCGGGCTGTAGAATTTTCTGTTTTACTCAAAATAGGAGTGGGGTTTGGAAGGAATTAAGAGAGTCTGTCACTGCTGAACTGTCTTAAGAATAAACCTGCTTGAGGTAGAAGACTAGCTTCCTCATTGCACTTGCCATTACTTCCAATAATTACATATTGTGGAAGTAGTAGTAACGGCCATTGGAATACACATAACAAAGGCATGGATAAGGATTTCAGCAGATGATTAACTGAAACAGGGCAGGACATGTGATATCACGGAGAATACAAGTTCCACTGAATACAAAACTGTCAACTTGCACCACAATATCATTATTTTACTTTAGAATCCATCACAAATGTATATCCATTTTTGCCCTTCAAGTAAATGTCACTAAAAATTGGTCATGATGCAGGCCTCCTAACTCTTTTTCAACATTTAGTTGGAAGTTAAAAGTGTAATAATGTTCTCTTGCTCTCCCATGTATAGTGACTGCATCAGTAATGGCAAGCATTTCATTTGTTACCAGCTGATGAAAAGCTAGAAATAGGAAAAGAGAAAAACTTGGATTTATATAGCATCTTTTGCAACCTTAGGACAATCGCAAATCACTTTATCTCCAATGAACTACTTTTAAAACTACTGTTGAAATACAGCGTATGATAGAGTCAGAACTATTCCATGATTCATAGCAGTAATGAAGGTGCCCTTTTAAAATATAAGATCTGTTGGATAGAGGATGGTTACTGTCATTATAATCAGTTGTGCGATCATCAATTTTGTTATTTCACTCTTAATGAATGGTGAGAGAATGATTAATCTTGCTCTGAAGAGAGAAATAGCAAAAAAAAATGATTAACCAAAAGAAGAAATAAAAAGGAGCTAGAAAATCAAGAAAGGTGAGAAAAGATAAAGGAGATACAAATGGAAGGAAGAAAAAAGATAAAGAAAGAAAAGCTAAATGTAGATAAAGAGAAAAAATATTCCATTCATATTTCTAATGCAGTAAAAGCTACACACCTGGAATACTGTGAACAGTTTTGGTCCCCTTATTTTAGGAAACATATACTGGCATTGAAGGCATTTCAGAGAAGATCCCAGATATGGAGAGATTTTCTTAAGAAGAGAGGTTGATTAGGTTGGGCCTGTACTCATTAGATTTTAGAAGAATGAGAGGTGACCTTATTAGGACATTGAGAATTCTCAGGGGGCATGACATGGTAGATGCTGAGAGGTTGTTTCCCCTTGTGGGAGAGTCTAGAACCAGAAGGCATAATCTCAGGGTAAAGGGTTATACATTTGAATTTCTTCTCTGAGGGTAGTGAATCTGTGGAATTCTTTACCACAGAGGGTTGTAGTGGCTGGATCCTTAACTATGTTCAAGGCTGAGATAGACAGAATTTTAAACAGTAAGGGAATCAAAGGTTATGGGGATAAGGCAGGAAAGTGGAGTGAGGATTATCATATCAGATCAGTCATGCACTCATTGCATGTCAGAGCAGACTCGATAGGCCTAATGGCCTGCTTCTGCTCCTATGTCTTATGGTCTAGATGCACCATGAGCTCAATTTTCATAATGATTTAAGTCGCAATTTAGAGGAGCTACATTTTCACTATTTACTCATGTTGTGAAGTTAGATCGGTGTATACAAGTGCAAATAGACTGGGCACTTCTCGTAGGTTTACCTCCCCAGAAAATAATTGAGATTAAATCGATTATTAAAACACCAGCATTTATTTTCACTGTAAAAGATCACCTTTTAAAATCAAAGCTTTACATCATTCCGGTTTATACAAAAGGTTATATCTATCCTTGCTGGTGTGAGGCCACTGTATCCAGGTGATTTCTGATGATTAAAGGTGCTTCTTCCTGCAGTTACCGAGGAATACAATTCTGTTGGCCCAACTTTAACCAGAAAATTGCTCAGTTCCCTGGAGCACTCAGAAATCAGCAAACCCCAATTAAAACAGGTGATAAATTAGGTTATTGTTTTAAATCATATTGATGTTTCTGATGCAGTACCTCCACTGTAAGATTGCATTACAACTGAAAGTATCAAATCTGTCCAGTGTTAATAGCTCTGAATGCTATGAAGGTACCAACCTACTTACATTTCACTTGCAATTGACGAATTCCTAGACATAGATTTTGGTGACAATTCATAATCGCTGTCTGAGCGATAGAGAAAGGATTCTCGTCGTTGGTTGTGGCTTGGGAAATTAGTGTGCAATACAAGTCCTGATCCAGGGCTGACCTGAGGATCCAACGGACTCCGGCCTGGAGAGGGACCATTCTCAACATCAAAACTATTAGAAAACACACACAAAAAAGGCTTTATTGACACATGCTTATATATATATTTGTAAAAAGTTAATTGTTAACAGTGAATCTATGATATTACATGGATTTTTTCTGCTGTTTTGCTTGAATCACAAATCATTTAACATCCTGCACTTAGTGTGGTAGGTACATGCCTTGGTTTTAGGCATCTGCAAATGAAACTTTTAGCTTGCCACCAGGAAGCACACGAGAGGAACCAATCAACAAATCCAGCTATTGAGCACAAGAACTATACAATTCTTCAAATCAATTATTTAAAATTTACCATTTAAAACATTTAAATTTAGAGCTGCAGGTATTATGCGAAGTAATTGGAAAAGCTATAAGAGAACTTGTAACGATTAAAAGTGCATCACATTTCATTAAGCAACCAAAATACGTTAGAACCATTACTTCAAGGTTGGTATGGTTAGAAAGGCCATGAGAAAACTTGAAAGTCTTTGGTTTGGGACAACAAAAAGAAAACAAGTCTCACTTGGAGGTTTCCTTAGATGGAAGAAATGTATGTTGGAGAGGCTTACACAAGCACTTTTCAGCAATCTGAAGCAACATGCTAAGCAATAGAGCCTGACTGAGCAAATTTCTGTACTTTAGCTAGAACATGTCGCCAGGGGCTCTAGAAGAAATGTGAATCAACAACAACTTGTATTTATAAAACATCTTAAATGTATTGAAAGTCCCAAGGTGCCTCACAGAGGCATTTTAAAAGAAAATATGACCCAAGTCACACAATAGGATTTTGGATAGATGACAAAAAGCTGAGTGAAAGGTGTGTCTTACAGGACGAAAGTGAGGTAGGGAGGTTGAGTGGTTTAGAAAGTAAGTTTAGAAAGTAAGCTTAGGGCCCAGGCGGCTGAATACATGGCCACCAATGGTGGAATGATTAAGAACGGAGAAGTTCAAGAGGCCAGAATTAGAAGGGCACAAATACCTTGGACGGCTGTAGGGCTGGATGAGATTAATGAGATAGGAAGGGACGAGATTGCGGATGAATTTGTAAAGAAGGATGATCATTTGAAAATTAACCAGGATCAAAACAACTTAATAGGCCTAGGAAAAGACTTCTTTAAAAACTAAACTTAAATATTGAATTTGGATTCACATATAGAGCAAGTAAACAGTGCAATATCTGGAAGAAATGAGTATACAGAAAGAAATTGAATAGTTAGGCAGGAAACAGAGCAAATTAAGATCAATAAATTGTGTGGCAAATTAGACAAAAAATACTGTGGAAACATCATGTTAGAAGGAACAGAACATGTCTGTCTTGTTTGGGGTCAAGAATATTTAGTAAAATGAACCAATTCCCAATCAATTGCACTAAGTCCAGCAAACAGAACATGACACATGGTGGTTCCAATTTGTAGGTGAACTTACTTGTTACTAAGTGATTCCTTCACTTCAAGTTTTTACATTTGTGGAAGGCCAACACATTAATAATTATTTGCACAGAAAAGTCAGATTTTAGCTAGACTGTGACAGTACCCTCTGTTTTTGACCTGTAAATGAATACCCAAGACAGTTAGATGGCCAAGAGCTTCAGGATTCTACCAGTTCACTGATTATATTCAACAAAACATAAAATAATAATATAAAAAGTAATAACAGGCATTGAGTAAAAAGCTCCCAGGAACAAAAGAACAGTCATGACTTGCTAGCAGTGCTATGATAATGTAGATCTGTTGTAGTAGGTACGAATGCTATTCACAACATGCAATGTGTAACAGTGAGTCATAAGGTTAGAATAATAAATGCTTTATAAAAATGCAAAATTATTCCTCAAAAGATAAAGAATACTGAAGAAATTACTCAAACGGATGGTTGACAAGGCTTTGATGGTTTATGCTCAAGTATCCGGAGGAAAATGAAGGAAGAAATAGTGGTGATTCAATGACTTTTCAAAATGCTGTGGTCAGGAAAATTGTGCTCGGGGTCTGACTGAAGGGTGGGAAATGTGACATCCTTATCCAAAGGAGACAAGGATAACCAAAACGGCTGTTGGCTAGCTAACTTTATTTTAGTTTCTGATAAACAACAAAGGAGTGCTGAGAACTCCCTTTGGTGACACATTTCAATGCTTGCCCTTTGTCTGCATTATTGTAGAGGCAAGCATTCTGCAAGGGCAATGTAAAGATGCAAAGGCCATCTCTGTCCCATTTGCATTTTGGCTGGGAACTGAGAATTGCCAGACAAATTGAATAGGAGAATGAGCTCCTAGAATCTGCAATGAAGGATGAAATTCTTTAAAGCTAGAGAAATATAAATTAATTTGCTTGCTTTAGATTGTAAATTGCTGATCTACATCATTAGTCTAATAAAATATGTAATCAGAACTCTTGGCCACAGAATTATCCATGGTTTGCTGTCAGGTTTAGTTTTATGATACTCCTATGAAGTATTACATTAAAGGCTTTATTCAAGTGCAATTTGTTGGTGTGCTGGAGTGTAAAATTGTGCCAGGGACTGACTGAAGGATGGAAAACATTACATTTTTGTCCAAAGGAGACAGGGCTAACCAAAATAGCTGTTGACCAGTTCACCTTATTTTAGTTTCTGGTAAATCACTAAGGAGTAATTTTTTCTTCCTGTGACTGGCACCAAGCAGGTGAAGCATACCCAGATTATATTTCTGAGTACATCCCTGATGTGCCTCCAGCACAGGTCCAATCCTTATCAGGGCCTTGACCTGTAACTAGAAATACAGCTTGTCCTGCAGACTTCAAGAGGCTGGCAGCAGGTCTGACTAATGTCTTCATTCCAGACACAACTATCTTTAAATCACTAACTTCAGCGAGCTTAATTCTTAGAACTATGTCAAATAGCTTGACTGACTTGAATCAAAATCTGAAGATGTGTTCTCATAACTATAATACAATGTTTTATAAATGATCTTAATATACAAATACTTGGATTGAATTGTTGCTGTAATAATCCAATTGACAGCAGATTAATACCAATGGCCCCACATTCAATTCAGGTTGCCACAGAATGGTTACAACACAGAATATCATTACCATGCCATTTTCTGCAAGAACTCAGCTCGTTCCACTGCCCAGCCCTTTCCTCTTGCAAATTTTCTCTCTTCAGATACTAGCCAATTTCTATTCTGTTTCTGCATTTTATCCCTTTATTTTCTGTTGACTTTCCTTGTTCTTCCTACCAAATGCACATCATTATCCTCCATGCTTTTTACAATACTTCCAAGTTTTGTGTCATTTGCAAATTTTGAAATTGTGTCCTTTATACCCAAGTTTAGGTCATTATTATAAATTAATAAAGGCAGTAGTGACCTCTGGAGAACCCCATGTTATACCTTCCTTTAGTGTAAAAAAAACACCCACGAGCACTATTGTTTCCTGTTACTCACCCAACTTCGTATCAACACTACCATTTTCCCTTTTATCCCATGTGCTTCAACTACACTAACAAGTCTATTATGCAACAATTTTATCAAACACCTTCTGAAAGTCCATATACACCATATCAACTGCATTGTCCTCATCAACACTGTTTCCTTATCAAATTCTCAATCAAGTTCATTAAACATGATTTGCCTTTCACAAATCCATGCTGATTTTCCTTAATTAATTCATACTTGTCCAGAAATTGTTAATCTTGTCCTGAGTTATCCTTTCTAAAAGATTTCTCACCATTTAGATTAAACTGACTGGCCTGTATTTCCTGGATGTGTCCTTATATTCTTTTTTGAACAAAGATATCAGAATTGAAATTCTCCAGTCCTCTGACACCCACCCCGTATCTCATTCTCCCTCTTAATGTCGTCAGCATTCTTGGATACATCTAATCCAATCTTGATAGCTCATCAACTTGAAGTATGATCAGGCTTTCTAGTACCTCCTCTATCCGATTTTAGCCAATCTAGTATGGCTATAATTCTATTAAGTGTCATGGCTCAAATGAAGGAAAATCATCAAAGGAAAAAGGGCATCAGAAAGCATTCTGCATTTTTAAATTGATCCCAATATTCCACCTACCGAGTTGCCAGTCAGCAACCAACTCTGCTAATAATAAATGTGTCAAGAAGTACGTTACTGTTTATAGGAAAGCACTGACCAGTGCTAAGTGGGTATCTTCATTTACAGTTGCACTGAAAAGGTCAATCTGTCAAAAGTCAAAAGCACTTAACAAAACTCTCAAACATAATCATTGCCCACTTTGATCCATAGGCCCAACTGGGGAAATGGGTTTTGGTATCATCTTCTTTGGCAATCACTCGCTAATGAGTACAATTGTCCACCTAAGAAACTCCGTGTCACTGGTCATAGGTTCTGTGGTGCTTGCGTGGCTGATGAGCCCAATCCTAGAGCCGCATCTAAGACTACAAACTTGGCAGGTGTTTCCGGGAGGTGTAATTGATCCTTGGACTTGAGATCACGAGCATTCCTTTCTCAGGCTCCTTTTCCAGACCTCCTCCTGCTGTTGGATGTTTTCAAAGAATTGCGTTCTTTCAATCAGGAGGTTCCTCTAGGTAGGTTTCTTCTGAAAAAGCGTTGACATTCATGTTGCATTTCTTGAGATAAGCCTTCAGGGTGTTTTTAAAGCACTTCCTCTTATTTGGGTTCCTTCCTTGAGCTGGGCAAAGAAGATTTGTTTTGGCAGTCGGGGTTCTGCATCCAACCAGCCCAGTAAAGTTAGTTTAGGATGATCATAGCCTCGATGCTGGTGCTCTTGGCTTCTTCAAGGACACTGATGCTAGTTTGCATGTCTTCTTAGCTGATGCGGGGAATCTGTCTCAGACAGCATTGATGGTATGTCTCCAGAGGCTTGAGGTGGCATCTGTACGTAGTCCAGGTTTCTAAGCTGTATAGAAGAGTTGGGAAGATGACTGCCTTGTACATGAGGATCTTAGTACCAGCACGTATATTGTGGTCATCAAAGACTCTCATCCTTAGGCATCTGAACGCAGCCCTTAAGGGTTGAATGTGATGTTGGATCTCTACGTCATGTCAGCCTTAGATGAGAGGTGGCCCCCCAGGTAGGGGAAATGTTCCACGTTTTGGAGGGTTCTCCGTTGATCTTAATGGAGGGAGAGACCGGATCTTGCTCTGGGGCAGGTTGGTAAAAGACTCGAGTCTTCTTGAGGTTGAAGCTGAAACTGATTCTTTGGTATGCAAACAAAGGAATGCACTATCGGGTCCAGGTAAGAAAGACTAACATAAAGACACTTTACCTGAATGCATGTAGCATTCGAAACAAAGTGAATGAGTTGACGGCACAACTGTACAAATGGCCATTACAGAAACGTGGTTGCAGGGTGACCAGGACTGGGAACTAAATATCCAGGGGTATCAGACAATTCGGAAGGATAGACAGGAAGGAAAAGGAGGTGGGGTAGCTCTGTTAATTAAGGATAACATCAGGGCGGTAGTGATAGACGATATAGGCTCTAAGGAGCAAAACGTGGAATCAATGTGGGTGGAGATAAGGAATAGTAAGGGGAAAAAGTCACTGGAGGGTGTAATCAATAGGCCCCCAAATAATAACTTCAAGGTGGGGCGGGCTATAAACAAACAAATAACAGAATGCATGTAAAAATGGAACAGCAATAATCATGGGGGATTTTAACTTCCATATTGATTGGTCAACTCAAGTCGGACACAGTGTACTTGAGGGAGAGTTCTTAGAATGCTGTTGCGATAGTTTCCTCGAACAGTATGTTACAGAACCTACAAGGGAGCAAGCTATCTTGGATCTGGTCCTGTGTAATGAGACAGGTAAAATTAATGATCTCCTTGTGAGGGATCCTCTTGGAATGAGTGATCACAATATGGTTGAATTTCTAATACAGATGGAGGGTGAGAAAGTAGGGTCCCAAACCAGTGTCCTCTGCTTGAACAAGGGAGATTACAATAGGATGAGGGCGGAGTTGGCTAATGTAGATTGGGAACACAGACTAATTGGTGGGACAGTTGAGGAACAGTGGAGGATTTTTAAGGAGATTTTTCTCAGTACTCAGCAAAAATATATTCCAGTGAAAAAGAAGGAATGTAAGAAAAGGAATAACCAGCCATGGATAACTAAGGAAATAAAGAAGAGTATCAAATTAAAAACCAATGCATACAGAGTGGCCAAAATTAGTGGGGAACTAGAAGATTGGGAGGGCTTTAAAAAACAACAAAGAACTACTAAGAAAGCAATAAAGAAAGGAAAGATAGATAATGAAAGTAAACTAGCACAAAATATAAAAACTGATAGTAAAGGTTTTTACAAATATACAAAACGGAAAAGAGAGGCTTAAGTAAATGTTGGTCCCTTAGAAGGTGAGAAGGGGGATTTAATAATAGGAAACGAAGAAATGACCGAGGCCTTAAACAAGTTTTTTGTGTCGGTCTTCACAGTGGAGGACACAAATAGCTTACCAACAATTGACGGTCATGGGACTGTAGGGGGTAAGGACCTTAAAACGATCACTATTACTAAAGAGGTAGTGCTGGGTAGGCTAATGGGACTAAAGGTAGACAAGTCCCCTGGTCCGGATGGAATGCATCCCAGGGTCCTAAAAGAAACGGCAGAAGAAATAGCAAATGCATTAGTTGTAATTTATCAAAATTCACTGGACTCTGGGGAGGTGCCAGCTGATTGGAAAACAGCTAATGTAACGCCACTGTTTAAAAAAGGAGGTAGACAAAAGGCAGATAACTATAGGCCGGTTAGCTTAACATCCGTAGTTGGGAAAATGCTGGAATCTATCATTAAGGAAGAAATAGCAGGATACCTGGAAAAGAATGGTTCAATCAAGCAGACGCAGCATGGATTCATGAAGGGAAAGTCATGTTTGACTAATTTACTGGAATCCTTTGAGGATATAACGAGTGCGGTTGACAGAGGGGAACCGGTGGATGTGGTGTATTTAGATTTCCAGAAGGCATTCGATAAGGTGCCTCACAAAAGGTTGCTGCATAAGATAAAGGTACACGGAGTTGGGGGTAAAGTGTTAGCATGGATTGAGGATTGGCTATCTAACAGAAAGCAGAGAGTTGGAATAAATGGGTGCTTTTCCGGTTGGCAATCAGTGACTAGTGGCGTGCCGCAGGGATCGGTGCTGGGGCCTCAACTATTTACCATATACATAGACGATCTGGAGGAGGGGACTGAGTGTAGGGTAACAAAGTTTGCGAATGACACAAAGATGAGTGGGAAAGCAAATTGCGTGGAGGACACAGAGAGTCTGCAGAGAGATTTGGATAGGCTAAGTGAGTGGGCAAGGATCTGGCAGATGGAGTATAACGTTGGTAAGTGTGAGGTTATCCACTTTGGAAGGAATAATAGTAAAATGGACTATTATTTAAATGGTGAAAAATTACAACATGCTGCTGTGCAGAGGGACCTGGGGGTCCTTGTGCATGAATCACAAAAACTCAGTTTGCAGGTGCAGCAGGTAATCAAGAAGGCAAATGGAATGTTGGCCTTTATCGCGAGAGGGATGGAGTATAAAAGCAGGGAGGTCATGCTGCAACTGTACAGGGTACTGGTGAGGTTGCACCTAGAGTACTGTGTACAATTTTGGTCCCCTTATTTAAGAAAGGATATATTAGATTTGGAGGGGATACAGAGAAGGTTCAACAGGTTGATTCCAGAGATGAGGGGGTTAGCTTATGAGGAGAGATTGAGTAGACTGGGCCTGTACTCATTGGAGTTTAGAAGGTTGAGGGGAGATCTTATAGAGACATATAAGATAATGAAGGGGCTAGACAGGGTAGAAGCAGTGAGGTTAATTCCACTTACAATGGAAACAAGAACTAGGGGGCATAGCCTCAAAATACGGGTTGTCTATTTAGAACAGAGTTGAGGAGGAACTTCTTCTCCCAGAGGGTAGTGAATCTTTGGAATTCTCTGCCCAATGAAGCAGTAGAGGCTACCTCGTTAAAAGTGTTTAAGTCACAGATAGATAGATTTTTTACCATTAAGGGAATTAAGGGTTATGGGGAGTGGGCGGGTAAGTGGAACTGAACCCACTATCAGATCAGCCATGATCTTATTGAATGGCGGAGGCTTGAGGGGCTAGATGGCCTACTCCTGCTCCTATTTCTTCTGTTCTTCTGTATGCTTCCGCGAAGGTGTCAAGCATGGTTCAGAGATTCTCTTCTGAGAGCATGGAATTGGTGTTGTCATCCGCATAGTCAAGTTCATTTTCTTCTTGGATTTCAACCGGTTGAGATTGAAAAGTTTTCCGTCCATCCTGGGGATGATGTCCACTCCACTGGGAAGCATGTTCTTGAGAAGGTGAACACCAGTGACGATGAAGATGGAGAAAAGGGTGGAGGTTATAACGCATCCCTCCTTGATTCTAGCCTTGACCACAAAGGTTTCTGTCAATATTCCATTGGTGAGGACTGTCACTGACATCTTGTTATGGAGGAGTCAGAGGATGTTGAAGAATTTCCCTAGACAGCCTGCCTTTGATGGGATCTTCCATAGAGCTTTGCGATTGACTGAGTTGAAAGCCTTCGTCAAATCGGTGAAGGCTATGTAGAATGGTTGATGTTGTTCTTGGCATTTCTCTTGAAGTTGTCAAGGAGTGAAAATCACGTCCATGGTCTGATGTATGGGTGAAAATTCATTTGCTGACTTGTCAAAGCCAAAGATGTAGATGATTACATATGACTTTCTAAATTTTTCCTGCTCAAATAATTTTGAAACCAAAATGACAAACCACTTTATATTATATACTGATCTGGACAGGTTGTGTTAATGGGCAAATCAATGGCAGATGTATAATTTGGATAAATGTGAGGTTATTCACTTTGGAAGCAAAAACAAGAAGGCAGATTACTACCTGAATGGCTGTAAATTGGGAGAGAGGTGTGTGCAACAGGATCTGGGTGTCCTTGTGCACCAGTCGATGAAGGTAACGTGCAGGTGCAGCAGGCGGTAAAGAAGGCAAATGGTATGTTGGCCTTTGTTGCGAGAGGTTTTGAGTACAGGAGCAGGGATGTGTTGTTGCAATTATACAGGGCCTTGGTGAGGCCCCATCTGGAGTATTGTGTGCAGTTTTGGTCTCCTTTTCTGAGGAAGGATGTTCTTGCTCTCGAGGGAGTGCAGTGAAGGTTTACCAGGCTGATTCCAGGGATAGCGGGACTGACGTATGAGGAGAGATTGACTAGGTTAGGATTGTTTTCGCTGGAGTTCAGACGAATGAGGGGGAGATCTCATAGAGGCTTATAAAATTCTAACAGGACTAGATAGAGTAGATGCAGGGCCCAGATGGGCTACATCCTAGAGTTCTAAAGGAGATAGCTGAAGAAATAGTGGAGGCGTTAGTTATGATCTTTCAAAAGTCACTGGAGTCAGGGAAAGTCCCAGAGGATTGGAAAATCGCTGTTGTAACCCCACTGTTCAAGAAGGGAACAAGAAAAAAGATGGAAAATTATAGGCCAATTAGCCTAACCTCAGTTGTTGGCAAAATTCTAGAATCCATCGTTAAGGATGAGATTTCTAAATTCTTGGAAGTGCAGGGTCGGATTAGGACAAGTCAGCATGGATTTAGTAAGGGGAGGTCGTGCCTGACAAACCTGTTAGAGTTCTTTGAAGAGATAACAAATAGGTTAGACCAAGGAGAGCCAATGGATGTTATCTATCTTGACTTCCAAAAGGCCTTTGACAAGGTGCCTCACGGGAGACTGCTGAGTAAAATAAGGGCCCATGGTATTCGAGGCAAGGTACTAACATGGATTGACGATTGGCTGTCAGACAGAAGGCAGAGAGTTGGGATAAAAGGTTCTTTCTCAGAATGGCAACCGGTGACAAGTGGTGTCCCGCAGGGTTCAGTGTTGGGGCCACAGCTGTTCTCTTTATATATTAACGATCTAGATGACGGGACTGGGGGCATTCTGGCCAAGTTTGCCGATGATACAAAGATAGGTGGAGGGGCAGGTAGTACTGAGGAGGTGGGGAGGCTGCAGAAAGATTTAGACAGTTTAGGAGAGTGGTCCAAGAAGTGGCTGATGAAATTCAACGTGGGCAAGTGCGAGGTCGTACACTTTGGAAAAAAGAATAGAGGCATGGACTATTTTCTAAACGGTGACAAAATTCATAATGCTAAAGTGCAAAGGGACTTGGGAGTCCTAGTCCAGGATTCTCTAAAGGTAAACTTGCAGGTTGAGTCCGTAATTAAGAAAGCAAATGTAATGTTGTCATTTATCTCAAGAGGCTTGGAATACAAAAGCAGAGATGTACTTCTGAGGCTTTATAAAGCACTGGTTAGGCCCCATTTGGAGTACTGTGAGCAATTTTGGGCCCCACACCTCAGGAAGGACATACTGGCACTGGAGCGGGTCCAGCGGAGATTCACACGGATGATCCCAGGAATGGTAGGCCTGACATACGATGAACGTCTGAGGATCGTGGGATTATATTCATTGGAGTTTAGGAGGTTGAGGGGAGATCTGATAGAAACTTACAAGATAATGAACGGCTCAGATAGGATGGACGTAGGGAAGTTGTTTCCATTAACAGGGGAGACTAGGACGCGGGGGCACAGCCTTAGAATAAAAGGGAGTCACTTTAGAACAGAGATGAGGAGAAATTTCTTCAGCCAGAGAGTGGTGGGTCTGTGGAATTCATTGCCACAGAGGGCTGTGGAGGCCGAGACGTTGAGCGTCTTCAAGACAGAAATTGATAAATTCTTGATTTCTCGAGGAATTAAGGGCTATGGGGAGAGAGCGGGTAAATGGAGTTGAAATCAACCATGATTGAATGGTGGAGTGGACTCGATGGGCCGAATGGCCTTACTTCCGCTCCTATGTCTTATGGTCTTATGGATGTTCCCAATGGTGGGGGAGTCCAGAACCAGGTGTCAGAGTCTGAGGATTCAGGTAGACCATTTAGGACAGAGGTGAGGAGATATTTCTTTACCCAAAGAGTAGTGAACCTGTAGAATTCATTACCACAGGAAGTAGTTGGTGCCAAAACATTGAATGTATTCAAGAGGTGGCTAGATATAGCACTTGGAGCGAACGGGATCAAATTTTATGGGGAAAAAGCAGGATTAGGCTATTGAGTTGGACGATCAGCCATGATCGTAATGAGTGGCGCGGCAGGTTCGAAGGACCAAATGGCCTCCTCCTGCTCCTATTGAATGTTTTTAAGGCAAGGATAGATAAATTTTTGAACAGTAAAGGAATTAAGGGTTATGGTGAGCGGATGGGTAAGTGGATCTGAGTCCACAAAAAGATCAGCCATGATCTCATTGAATGGCGGAGCAGGCTCGAGGGACCAGATGGCCTACTCCTGCTCCTAGTTCTTATGTTCTTATGTTTTATCTTCTCTGTATGTTTCTCTGTATATCTTTCTACAAGTCAAAAACGCAACTGTATGCTTAATATGACCATGGGAGTATATTTTAAAGCTTAAAAATGGATGGCGAATCAGGATTCGGTCAAATAAAAGTTTTAAAAATCCGACACTAACTTGCTATCTTCGAGGTTTAGAGAGATAGCACAGGAGGCAGATAGCAATAGTCTGATGTGATAGTTGTTTTAAAAGAAATTGATTTTATTTACAATAGTACAGACTGCTTCTTATTAACTATCAGTCTGGTTACCAGACAACTCATTCAGAACTGGGAAGGGAAGGATAGTGGCTGCAAACCTATGGTGAGCCAGTTTCCAATAGTCTGATGAAGGTCCACATTTGAAATGTTAACTATTTAAGTGTGATAACGCCCATGATCTGCTTGGGGAATCATTAATTGAACTCCCAGTTGGGCTCATTGACTATGAGCTCCCTGGGGATTGGTAATTAGCCAACAAGGTGGAGCTCATATACCTAGTCATGTATAAAGCAAGACCCTGAGAGGGTCCATTAACCTTTTAGTCTCAGTTGGGACCTTTTGTGTTCACCACAGGCTTGTGGTTATTATTTATTTTCATTCTGTGTGATAAAAGCACGGTTCCTTCACAGCCGACTCTGAGAGTTATTCTACTAAGTGACCTGTGGAATGTTTCTTGCACTTTGTTTGCATTTTATAAAACTTTCTCTTGTGAGATGGGAAGGCAGATTCAATTAAATTTGAAGAAAAATGCAAGTTAAAGAGTGCAGAAAGATTCTTGTCGATAATGAAGTGTGTTCGGGTAGATATTGATAGATTATTTCTGCTACATAAGTGAGACAGCAGCGATAAATAAGTTGAAAATATTCCCCAAAATATCTGACCCATCCTGGGAGGGAGGGACAGGTTCAGGTCACAGGGGAAGATCCAATTTTTGACTCCAAGGATTTGGATGGGGGTGGTGATCTGATGGCTGGAGGAGGGTACAATGGCAGAGAAGAATGTATCATGGTGGGCTGGGTGGAAGCACACCCATCCCTTCTGACCCACAAGCTGTGCCTTTTCTCCAAAGCTGTGCTCACCTAACTTAAGCAGCCGGGTTTCCTGACTCTTGAAAACGTTGTCAGAGTTAAACCTGTAAGAAAGGCTATATGTGAGACAACCAGCCGTATAATATATGAGCACTGTAAGTAGCCAACCTGCTTCCCGAGAGTGGGTTGGTTGTCTGCGCCTCCTGTGCTACCTCTCTGAACCTGGAAAAAGGCACGTTAAGGCTGGGTTTCAGAATTTTTAAACTTTTATCTCACTCAACACCAACTCACCCATTTGTTTTGACCTTTGACAATGAAACTTGTGTTAAGCTTGCCCAGAGCCTACACTCAACCCTCTCTCCCAACTCATTGCCTTTAAAAAGTTTCTTCTTCACCTGAAAGGAAAAAATACTATTTTTCATGAAAACATTGTCATTGCCTTAAACACAATGTGTGTAAAAACATATCGGCTATTTGCTTTTACAAAGAAAAGGCCACCCCACCACCAGCCTGCCAACAAACCTAACAGGGTTTAGCTGGTGGCTTTGCCTTGCAGCATAGGCATCCTCGCCACTGGTATAATACCAGCCGTTGTGGAGAAGATGGTGGCGAAGCTCCTTATTTGGGCAGAGAGCAGATTATGTTTTGGTTACACCTGCTACATCTGAATCCATGCTACAGATTATTGCCTCCAGTTCCCCGGTTTTGTTTTGGGTGCAGTGTACATCGCTTTACAGACAGTTTAATTTATTCTTTTACTGCTTTCCAAGGTTAAAATTTTGTTGACAGCTCAGATTGTCAACCGTCCCTAAATGGGTGGGAATCTCCTGGCATTGACATAAATCTCCCCCTGGACAAAGACAGCCTTGTGGGAGATTTTAAGCCGCAACATCAGTGGCAAAATATGGAATTCAAGTTGGCGCCATTGCGTGGCAACTTCTTGAGAGCTGTCCCTAGCATACCTTCTAATTCTATCTTTCAATTTCGTTCTCTGCTTTTAAAACTCTGCTCTCTATGACTGTAACACTACATTCTACACCCTCTCCTTTCCTTCTCTGCGAATGGTATGCTTTGACGGTATGGCGCGCAAGAAACAATACTTTTCATTGTATACTTACACATTTGACAATAATAAATCAAATCAAAGAAGAGGGTGGCAAGTCAGACTTGCCAAGTCAAGGATTTCTTTTCCTTCAGCTGTTTGTTCTCCACCATCTGTAATGCAGTAGCTGACACTGCGGGTGAGCATGTGGGGGGCTTGCAACTGTGTCCTGAGTGCTGGCCGAAAAATTAGACACTGTAACTGGCCACTGATTGCAGTCGTTTCACTTCCGAAAGTGCAACATTGTGGCATTGCAGCTCTGATTGGTTACAACATCTCTCCAGGGCTTTTAAATGATCGAGGGGCAGCTGGACCTGGGAGTTTCTGGGATCCTCCTAGAACAGCCCAAAATTAAGGAAGGGCTTATCATCAGAATTATGTGCATTTCTTGTGTTACTTCATTAGGTAAGGAGATATTTCATTCAGAGACAATCCCCTGGGATTCCCAGACCTGCTCTCGCCATGCTGCTAGCTTTCCATGACATCACTTCTGCCATGTCTCCCGGAATATATTCAACCAGAGTTGGCAATCCTATCAAAAACCCTATTTATCCTTTCCGGCTTGACTAATGTCCTACTCGAATTCAGCTGGACTACTCCCAGGGCTGTTGTCAGTGTTCCACAAAATGAAAATCCCTCTTTCCCACACTAGTCTTTAAACTATGAATTCTTCCAAATCTGCCTAATCCTACACGAATTAATACATGGCTCAGGTGGCAATCCCAAGATTATCACCTTGAGATTCTGCTTTTTTTTAATAAACAATCTTTCAGTTATCTGTCCTAATATCTCCTTATATGACTTGATGTTGGAATTTGTTTGATAAGCTGTGAAGCTTTGGATGTCTTACTTTGGTAAAGGTGTTTTACAAATGTGTGCTGTTATTGTTGATTGGATTCCGATTACTAATCAGTGACCCCTGCTGGAAAGTATGTGTTCATGAAGATCAGGTGACTGGTTTTGATGCCCTTCATGGTCAAATAGTTTACTGACACCCACAGCCACACACATATTAAAACAATCAGCTGCAGTAGGTAACAAACAGTGACCGGTACCAATGGAACTGTATTCCAACAACTGAACCATCATTAGAGAAAGAGAAGTAATATTTTGCAACATTGGAGGATGAAATAAAGCTGGTCAGGTATTGACATTTAAAGTACTAAAAGGCATAGTGTACCACTGAATATAAAATATATTGGAAAAGTTTCAAACATTAGGGGTAGTTTTTAAACCCTGATATCCTCTAAATCCCAATGTGGATCATACTGCTAACCTAGCTCTTTTAGTAGAAACAGACAGGAAATGTCACTTAACCAGCATTGCCACATGGGCCAAGAGTTAGGAAGTGTAACAGAAAAATGGCTAATGTAACAGCTCAGGCAAAGCACAGGAACAATAATTAAAATAAGTACAAGAGAAAATACATGCAAAACTAAAAGCAACTATGGTTTTCTTGCCTTAGTTCAGTTTTAGTGTACATGATATATGCCACATTCATGGAATGCTAACAATATCATTTGATACAACTCCAAAACTTATGACAATTACCCTCTCTGCTAATGTAGTGAAGGTGATATTTCATGGATTAAGGCTTTATTGGAATAAAGGAGATTTATAAGCAAATTTCTTAATGTCTTTTTTGTTAATACTTCGCTCATCACAATTTCATCTCACTTCGTTTTCTACAGTATGGATTCTGTCGTGAATTACACATATACTGGATGGAAAAAGTTTTGTTTCACAGCCAAGATTAAGGTGCTCACAGGTGAGACTTTGCATTTCACTATTTGATATACTAAAGTTCTTTTAAGTACAAAGCTAAACATGCTAGCACATGTACTTTTCAGTTAAGTAAACTCGGAAGGCCCGTGTTTA
This sequence comes from Mustelus asterias, assembly GCF_964213995.1. NCBI lineage: Eukaryota > Metazoa > Chordata > Chondrichthyes > Carcharhiniformes > Triakidae > Mustelus > Mustelus asterias. The sequence continues at coordinate 85,879,439 of NC_135808.1, read as the reverse complement.
TCACATAAATTTTATTAAGAATCTGAAAACATATTCACAATCTGCGGCAGTTTAATTGAAGTGAAAAAGATTGTTCTGAATTTTACAGTTGTTTAAAGGCATGAAACTGTTTGGTACAGATAAAACACATCAAAGTACCAACCTGATTTTGGTAGACAGACGAGCTCGTTTAATATCTTCCTCACAGAAGGAAAAATGAACTTTATTGGGACGCTTTACAGGAATGTCCCAAGTAGAATGAAGAATCATTGTTGCAAACAGAATTTGTCCCACATTTCAGTAGTGTGTAATCGGACTATACTGAAATACATACGCACAAAAAGTTCCTTAGCAAATCCTGTAACTGTGAACTGAAAAAGAAAGGAATGTGAATGCCCAAAGTCCTGAAGTGGACTTTCTCTTTTTTTGGAATGGACTGACACTTGAACATTATGTACAACAGGAATTGCTTGAGCGGATTTCCAGTAAGTTAAACCAACATTACCGGGGGTTTGGTAGGTTCAAAGTGGAATTGATAGACTTATTGCCCCATGAATGCCGACAGTCTGGCTGTTGCCATTTCAAAGGGGCTTTCTCTTGATTGGCAGGAGCACCTGTGAGTTGTCGATCTCTTAATTATGCAATTAGTGTTTCTGTAATTAGATTATGACTTAAATTGTAATTGGGTATCATGGACACTCATTCCTAAAATAATAGTTTCTCTGACAGTCTAGTAGCTTCTTTACTCAAAATCATCACACAACTCACTTTGCCTCTCGTAAGGGCTTCATTAAGTTTTCAAGGAAACTTCCTTTAAAGGGACAAGATACCTTCATCTCTCATCATTGTGACATGCATGAGTTCATATGGGGCAAGTTTCCAACACATTCATTGGCCTATGACATTCTTTTTCTTCGGAGGGAAGGGAAACAAAATGGTGACATCAGTGCCAAAGAAGGACAACCAGGGACCAACACTGTGAACCTAGAGCTTAGTGGCTCACTAGCTATTTCAGAGGGCATTTAAGAGTCAGCGATATTTCTGTGGGTGGGTCTGGAGTCAGACCCTTACACAGTAAGAAACAGTGGCCCAGAATAGTGGCTATGAAACACCCATTGTTTCAATTCAGTTTTGTCTCCTGTGATGTGCAGAAACTATAGGTTCATCACAAGCATACAAAGAAATGCGTCAATACCATATGAATAAAAGCCAGAAAATTAGCACTCAGTGTCCATGCCTCACACAGGCATTTGTTCTCGGCCTTTTAGCTAAGATTAAGTGTAATTGTTGATCTTGCATCTGGTCTTGGCCAATGATGTTATGCTGAGGCTTCACCTGAAGCAATTCTTTAAAAGCCATCTGGGCCTTTTGGCTAAGATGAAACTCAGATCAAGCCCGGGAGGGGGTGTAATGCCTCATCCTGTCAGCTTGGATCTTGTTTGATCGACCCAATATGGAAGGTATGGCCTGCCTTGTCAGCTTGGATCTGTTTTGAATTGGAATTTTGATTGGGAATAAAGTACCAAAAGCTACAAAAAAAATGCAAATAAGGGATCTTATGCCTGTTTAAGAACTCCACTACAAAAGATTAATTTATCCAGAGGAAGCCAGCTGCACTCAGTAAAACCAGTCCTCAGGCTGCAAACACGAAGGTAATTTTTAAAAAATGTACAAACCTGAACATGGAGCTGAGAAGAGCAGCATTACTCCCCAGGATCCCATGTTTATAGAACATAAACACTGATGAACACTAATCCCCTTCTCCAAATGCCACTGCTTCCTTTCCCTATTCACATCTATATTCCTCCAAAGTCACTAATGCTGTTTGCTCCCCACCAGAGCCACTGAATCCTCCAGACCCAAATGCCACCCTTCCCAGTTACCTCCTCTTTGTGTACCCAAGGGTCACTCTGATGCCAGCAGCAGTCGATTTTCCACTGCACTTTACTTGTGAGTTACCTATTGCTTTGCATGGTCTGTTGGCTTGATGAAAAGGAGATGAGGATCAAGCTCCAATATTGGAGCCACTGAGGACTTTACTGCTGTCATCACCTGGTCTGACCTACATCTGACTCCAGACCCACCCACAGAAATGTGGCTGACTGTTAATTACCCTCTGAAATGACCTAGTAAGCCATTCAGTTCAAGAGCAATTAAGGATGGGCAACAAATATTGGCTTTGCCAGCGATGGCTGTATCCTGTAAAATGAATTTTGAAAAATTGCCTCTAATTTACCCCACTTCCTTCTCACACCTCTGGTCTATCTTTAAATCTCTTTGGTTAAGGTGATAGACCGCTGCTCCTGATCTTCACCAAAGTCCCAGATGTGCGAAGAGTGAGGAAATATTTTAACAAACTGATTGCAAGAATCATTATTGCCCATCACTGTGTCACATTCACATGACGTGATTGCAAATGGAAAAAAAATTGTATTTATATAGCACCTTTAACCTAATAAAATGTCCCAAGGTGTTTCACAGGAGCATTATAGAGCAAAATGTAACTCCACATAAGATGACATTAAGGCAGCTGGCCAAAAGCTTGAAAATAACTAAGGATCATATTGATCTTGTGCAGGTCAATTAACAACTCACAAAGAGGTGATGAATAAGGGTCTGCTCCTCACAGCTCTCACAGAATGCCACAAACCAAAATAACAGTTTTAACATAAACGGTTACAAATTCTGAACAAAAGTGGAATATCGAAGTACATTTTGATTTGCGGACTTAGTATGACGATTGCTGGCTTAATATGCATACTGGTACCATGAAATTTGGGAAAATTTCAATAAGTATAATATTGCATTAAAATGAATAAGAATCGAGGTAAATAAGTTAGTTGATAGGTCAGTATTGTCATGAGGGTTACAGTCAAGTGTGTGCTTGCGTCAAATTTTCATGCTACATCACTTGTAGCAAATCAATGGGGGTAATCTTAACCCAACCTGCCTGGCTGGAAAGCGAATGCTCCAACTGGCTCCCCTACTTTGCTTTCTACTGTTTCTATGCAGCCTGCCAATGGCCAAGCTCCTGCACAAACGGAAGGGAGGAATTTTCCCGGAACTTGACAAAGGCCGATAGCGGGAAGGAAAAGTAGCAACATCAGAAGGTTAGGACCAGAGTGTTTATTCCTCAAATACTAACAAACCCAGAGGTGTGAACCTTCCTTCTCAACTCAGGAGAAAAATCACTTAATTACATTTTCATATTCTTTGAAGATAGACAAGTCACAAGGCCAGACGCTTGATGAAATTTGTATTTTTTTATTCATTCATGGAATATGGGCGTTGCTGGCTAGGCCAGCATTTATTGCCCATCCATACTTGACATTGAGAAGGTGGTAGTGAACTACCTTCTTGAATTGCTGCAGTCCACATGGTGTACTTGCACTCATACTGCTGTTAGGGAGGGAGTTCCATGGTTTTGACCCAGCGACAGTGAAAGATTGGTGATATATTTCCAAGGCACGATGATGAATTGCTTGGAGGGGAACCTCCAGGTGATGATGTTCCCATGTGTCTGCTGTCCTTGTCCTTCTAAATGATAGTGATTGTGGGTTTGGATGGTGTTGTCTAAGGAGCTTTGGTGTGTTCCTGCAGTGCATCTTGTCAATGGTATACACTTATGCCACTGTGCATCAGTGTGGAAGGAGTGAAAGTTTGTTGATGAATTGCCAATCAAGCGGGCTGCTCTGTCCTGGATGGTGTCCAGTTTCTTGTGTGTTGTTGGAACTACATTTGTCCAGGCATAATTGCATCACACTCCCAACTAGTGTCTTGTAGATAGTGGGCAGAATCTGGGGAATCAGAAGGTGAGTACTCACCACAGGATTCCTAGCCTCTGACCTGCTCTTGTAGCCACAGTATTTATATGGCTGGTCTAATTCAGTTTCTGGTCAATGGTAACCCCCAGGGTGTTGATAATGGGGGGTTTAGCCGATGTTACTTATTGAGGTTAATTAAAGGATGTCGGCCAGAATTTTCTAGTTAACCTTCAGGTCATTTCTAGCAAGTGTAAATGAGCCATGTTACAAGATCAACTGATTATCTTAAATTGGAGATTCTGTGATTTGGCAGCATCGCTGAACAATACTGAATGCACTAATACAATAACAACCATCCTTTTCTCCTGTAATATAATTGTTGTGATCATTTGAATGTTTGTCATTGGGGTGCCAATCAAGCAGTCCAATTTGACTCAGTCAGTCCATGCTTGCGTCTCCTGCCATGTTTTCTGATCTAATGCTATCAACATAAATGTCTCCTCCCTTGTGCCTCATGTGCTTTGCTAGCCTCCTCTCTGGCAATGAGTTCCATATTCTCACTAACCTCTGGGTAAAGAAGGTTGTTCTGAATTCCCTACTTGATTTTTTGGTGACTAACTTATAGTGATGTATTTAGTTTTTCTCTTCTTCACAAGTGGAAAAGCTCTATACCTACTTTATCAAAACTCGTCATAATTTTGAAGACCTCCATTAGGTTATCCCTCAAACTTCACTTTTCAAGAGACAAGAGAATAGCCTGTTTATTCTTTCAGATAGGAATGATTTTTCATTCCAGATCTCCATTGCCACTGTATCCTTTTTTTATAATAAGGCAACCAGAATTGTACATACCACTGCAAGTGGGGGGTGTAACCAAGGTTTGACACAAGTTTAGCATAAATTCTCTATGTTTCAGTCCTATCTCTCTAGAAATAAAGTCTACTGTTTGGTATGCTTTCTTACAGGCTTAATAACTTACATCTCTCTGGCAACTGTCTGAGGCTGAATCAAACTGCTTGCAACCTGGGGGGTCATTTTTGATATCAATATGAGCTCCTAAGCATATATTATTACCATGACTAAGATCATCTATTCCACCTCCCAAGATTGCCTGACCTGGTGCTTTCCTCAACTCATTTCTTGATATGCCCTGTGGGCTGTGGTGACAGGGTACACATGATCCCCGAGCCCAGGAGGCAAAGTTTGCAGAGATTTGCAACACCAGCCTGGAGAACTGCAACCTTGTCCTGCACTGCTCCTCAGACACATCAGAAATTAGTGGACTGTCAGTCTGTGCTGTTTTGATCGGTTCAGCAGCTGATGCTAGCAGAGGCTACTGAGTCTGTTTCTGTTCCTGCTCTTTCCCTTTTTAAGTATACCTTCATCTAAAATAAAGTAGCAATTCTATCCATCATAATAAGCAGAAAAATTTTACTGAAGACAAAAAGGCAAAAAGAAAATGGGTAGGAAGTAATCTGGCAGTTGGAAATTCTCCTGGCAAACCAGATAGAAAAAAGGATTCACTAGACTGCTGACTGCAGATGAGAGGCTCCTTTCAATGCAGTGTCAAGTCGCTCTCTCATACAATCCCATCAGCTTTTTTACTGACATGTCTGGAACTGGACAGGGTTTCTCTGATTCTGGCAGATAGGATAAACATCAGGTCTTTGGGTTGTGATTGGAAGGGCCTTTTTTTCCAGAACCACCAAGGTGAAGGTGGCTGTGAAATAAAACTTTGGAATAATTAACTTAAGTGTGAATCTTCCTATATTGTCAGCTTCATAGAACGATAGAATCCCTACAGTGCAGAAGGAGGCCATTCGGCCCATCGAGTCTGCACCAACCACAATCCCACCCAGACTTTATTCCTGTAACCCCACATATTTACAGCATACTTGCCTTTGACTTTATTATTGTTGATTCAAGTCCTACTCCAAAGACTCGAACATGTAATCTAGGCTGATTTTCCAGTGCAGAACTGAGGGGGTGCTATCTTTCAGATAAAAGGTCCCATCTTTCCTCATGCAGCTTTTTTGAAGATGAACATGGGAGTTCTCCCTAGTGTCCTGGCCATTATTAATTCATTAACCGACCAAAGAATAAACAGATTATTTACTGACTGTTTCAATGTTTTTTTGTGGAACCTTGCTATGTGCAGATTGGCTGCTGCATTTCCTATATTGTAAAAATTATGACACTTCAAAAATACTTTGCAAAATGATTTGGCATGCACAAGTTGTGAAAGACGCTATATAAATGTAAGTCTTTCTTTCCACTGGTACCAATATGTTAAATGTGTACCTGAAAACATTGCAGGGGTGTCAACTTGTTAGATTAATGAGTAATTGCACGAGTTACTCAGCTACATTCCAGACATAGATTTTGTTTGTTTGAACACCTTTGTTCACGGAGCTCCACAGAGGCACAATGGAATTTTTCCTTCCCATCAAAAAGTGGGTGTGACTTTAAATGTCAGATGCCCATAATAGGCTTCAGAAGTTATTTCACTGTAAGGCATGCAGTTCAATAATAAATTCCATCAGGGTTGCACTCTTTAAAGAGCCTAGAATAGGCTATTACACAAAGGAAAACTTAACAGCGACATAATGGTACTAACTTTTCATGTTTTGAATAGATATTTTAAGACTGTCATTTAACTCACTTTATTACTGTCCAACAGAGGATTAAACTCAGAAAGATTCAGATATTTTGATTCACAATTACCCTTTTAAGGTAATTCAATAAGTCACAAACTTTTGAGACACGAGTCTAATGGATAAATGTTAATCCCACAGTGCAGTTTATTTAAGACCATCATGGCTACACAAACAGATTAAGTAATTCTCATGAGGAAAAAGGTCTGAACTCATGTGACAATTTTCTGCACTGAGTAATCAACATGTGTTTGGCAAATAGCCCATCAATCGCAACAGTCTTCAACAGTAATGTTGAAGCCCAAAGCTGAGGAACATGAAACAAAAGGGCATGACAACTAGATTTAGGAAAAGGAAGAGAAAAGCGAAGGAAGTTGGATTTATTTCCTTCAGAAAAGAGTACCCATCAAGCTGATCTAATTAAAGTTTCCAAGATCATAAGGAGGAATGATAAGATTGATCCATAGAAAATGCTCACCATAAGGAAGGGCACAAATGCAATGATACACAAATCGAAAGCTGGAATTAATATGAGAAATCAGACAGATAGCATTGGGGCAATTTTCTGACTTCACTGTCACTATTATCAGAAATTCAGCATTCATTGTACATGATGTTGTGACCAATCAAAAAGTAATGGTCAGAAAGTTCTGCACCAAGCTTGCCTGAATTTTTGATATTTGTTTGTGAAGGATGAGTACTGTCGCCCAAAGAAAAATCAGAATATTAGCATACAAAAATACATTTTATAGGCAAATATATAGAGCAGTCACCTGCAAGTACAAGACTCAAATATTGCTGAAAAGTGAGACATGCTGCTGAGGCTTTTCATTTTGCACTCATCAGGACAAATGCAAGAATGCCAAATCTCAAATGATCATAACAATTTATACTACAGCAGAAAAGGGTGCTGATTGGTCGAAGCATTGGAGCCATGGAGAAAGCAATGGGGAACTATAGGCTCCCCATGCTCCTGGGTAATTCAAATAAGGTGCAAGGTTTGAATATATTTTTTTAGCTTGCAGAAAACGGGTCCGTGTGTGTGAATGTATATATTGGTTGTCAGGGTATTAGTGCATGCAGGATGGTTCAGCGAGTGCTGCCTAATCACAGAATCTCCAATTTAAGACAATCAGTCGATCTTGTTTCACGGCTCATTTACACTTGCTAGAAATGACCTGAAGGCCGACCGAAAAATTCTCATCTGCCTCCTGTAATTGGCCTCGATAGTAACATTCACATCACACAAGTAAAGTAAAAAGTTTATTTATTAGTCATAAGTAGGCTTACATTAAACACTGCAATGAAGTTACTGTGAAAATCCCCGAGCCGCCACACTCTGGCACCTGTTCGGGTACACTGACAGAAGATTTAGCATGGCCAATCCACCTAACCAGCACATTTTTCGGATTATGGGCGGAAACCGAGCACCCGGAGGAAACCCATGCAGACACCGGGAGAACGTGCAAGCTCTGCACAGACAGTGACCCAAGCCGTGAATCGAACCCGGATCCCTGGCGCCGTGAGGCAACAGTGCTAACCATTGTGCCACCGTGCCACCTCATGCCAGGCAATGACCATCTCCAATAAAAGCCAATCTAACCATCACCTCTTGACATTCAATGGCATTACCATCACTGAATTCCAGCACTAACATCATCCTGGGGGATACCATTGACCAGAAACTGAACTGGACCAGCCATATAAATACTGTGGCTACAACAGCAGGTCAGAGGCTGGGAATCCTGTACTGACCATCTCACCTCCTGACTCCCCAAAGCCTGTCCACCACCTACAAGGAACTAATTAGGAGTGTAATGGAAGAGCCTCCCCTTACCTGGATGAGTGCAGCTCCAACAACACTCAAGAAGCTTGACATCATCCAGGCCAAAGCAGCTCATGTGATTGGAACCCCAGCCATAAACATTCACGCCCTCCACCACTGACAAATAGTGGCAGCCGTGTGTACCATCTATAGGATGCACTGCAGGAAATCACCAAGGCTCCTTACACAATACCTTCCAATCCCATGACCACTACCATCTAGAAAGACAAGGGCATGGGAACACTACCACCTGGAAGTTCCCCTTCAGGAAAGTCACCATCCTAACTCCAGAACACCATCCCTAACAGCACAGTGGGTGTACCTACATTAGATGGACCACAGTGGTTCCAGAAGGCAACTCACCATCACCTTCTCAGGGGAATTAGGGATGGGCAATAAATATTGGCCTAGCCAGCGAAGCCCGCATCCCTTGAATGAATAAAAAGGAGGCTCTCTATAAACCTTGTTGGCTATCTGATGTGGCAGGTAAATAGCCCTGTGCACTGCATTCCTCTATCCTCCATCTGCAAATAGATCTGGGGCTGAGATGGAGGTGGGGAACTGGCATGCCAGTCAGTGCTGTCATTATTAGTGCCCGCCTGCTTCCAATTTCAGCCCTGATGCGGATAAAAGTCCAGCCCCTACTCTGTGATTGCATCTGTCACCTCTTTAATGAAATAATACTCAGTCCTCATTGAAATACTGCATGCCTTGATCGCTGTCTGGAACAAAGCTGGGGGGGGCGATTCTCCCAGCCCGCTGTGCCGCTTTTTTAGCGCAGCAGGCCGGGAGACTCTAGCGGAGGCCGATTCGTGTATGATGTCCAGATTTCCGGCGCCATCAGCTCTGCGCCAGAAATCAGCACAGAGCTGCCTAATATAAGCAGCAGGTAATTTGAATATAATTTAAATCCTATTAGTGGGCCCAGGATTGAAATCTCCTGGCCCGCTAACCTCTCCCCCCGGCAGGAATGGTTCACTCCAGCAGGGTTTACTATAGTTCCCCACTTGTGGGGAGCTGGCGGTCCAACCCTGCTGGAGTGAAGGGGGGAGCAATCGAGGTCCCCCCCAGAGGGTCGGACGCCGGAGGGGGTGCCCCCTGCGTATTGTCATCTTGGCAGTGCCAGCCTGGGCCCCCAGGCCATCGGGCATGGGGCAATGTCAAGGGGGTGGGGCCTAATGGGGGCAGGGCTTGATGGGGATTGGGGCCCCAGGGGGCGATCGGTGTGTGTAGTCAGGATCAGTGGCGGAGGGAGGAAGGCCAGCAATTGGAGCTGCCCATCGGGCTGAGGTGGGGAGGTTGTCGGGACTGTCGGTGGGGGGAGGAGGTGCAGACCCGGACATTTTTGGGGGGGGGGGGGCAGCAATCAGGCCGTTGGGGGGTCAGTAGGGCGGTGATGTGGGATCGCAGGGCAAGCCAGCAATCAGGAAGCCAGCAGTGCGGGGCCACTGCGCATGCACCGATCTCGGCACTGACAGATTGCTGACAGATCAGTGCAGTGGCCCACTCAGCGCTGTGCTGCTAGCCTCTTCAGCGGGAATAGGCCCCGCCCCCAGCTTTTCAGCATGATTCACGTCCGTGCACTCTGCATTGCACAGAATGTGGGCGATTCATTTTGCAACACCCGCTGAAAAAAAAACAGAGTGATTTACTCCAGTTTTTACATGAATTCGACACTTAGAAATTTTTTTGGGAGAATCCCACCCCTGATCTTTAGAAGTTGAAGAGTGTTGTGAATGATGATTGGTAGGATAGCTGACATTCTGAGCAAAGTTTGCATTCTCTTTACAGTTCCTTCACTGCATTCTTTTGAAAAAAAACCCTTCTGGTGCACTGTTTTTTGGAGAGGACAAGGCAGATCCATTCTAGCCTGCAACTTGAGAGTATGAAGTGCCTGTGGGTAGAAAACAGGAATGGTCAATGCATCTTTTGCTCTTGATCTACTCTTCTTGAACTTAATCTTCAATGGGAGCTGGTGTAGTGGAGTGGGAACTGGGGTATTAGTTGGCAATGTGAGGGAGGTTGCAGTTGTCAGGATAGTTAACAGTTAAAATCCTTCATAGCCATTGAATAAAGTCGAAGAATGCACAATGAAAATATAGAGTATTTTGATGTTGACTGTATGGACACAGGTTGATAAAGTAGGAAGTATTTCCACTGGTGCAGGACTTGAGAACAATGGATCACAATGTTAAGATTGCTGTTAGGCCATTCAGAAGAAAATCAGTAAGTATTTTTTCTCACAAAGGACAATGTGGAACTCTCCCTCAAAAACTTGTGAATTCTGTGCCGATTGAAGACTTCAAGAATGAGTTAGATTTTTGTTAGACAAGAGATATAGAGCAAAGGTGGGGAAAGGTTTATGTGCAGATTAGCCATGGTCTAATTGAGCAGGCACAAGGGGTTGAATAGGTGCACTTGAGTTCCCTATGCTTCTATTCAAGTGCTGGATTGTTTCAAGTGAACTCTGGTATAGGTGACTATCAGGTGTAGAAAGTATTGGGCAAGTCTATTGTTGAATACAGGTACTCAACATACACAGAAACATATATAGAAATAGAAGCAGGAGTAGGCCATTCAGCCCTTTGGGCCTGCTCCGCTATTTATTATGATCATGGCTGATCATCAAATTCAATACCCTGATCCCACCTTACCCCTATATTCCAGAATCCCTTTAGCTTCAAAAGCTATATCTAATTTTGTCTTGAAATCACACATTTTGGCCTCAACTACTTTCTATGGTAGCGAATTCCATTCTCTGGGTGAAGAAATTTCCCTTCATCTCAGTCCTAAAAGGTTTACCCCTTATTCTCAAACTATGACCCCTAATTCTGGACTCTCCCACCATCGGGAACAGTCTTTCTGAATCTGCCCTGTCTAATCCTGTTAGAATTTTATAAGTTTCTAAGAGATCACCTCTTACGCTTCTAAACTCCCATGTATATAATCCTAACCAATTTAGTCTCTCAATATCATCTAATGGACTTTGTTTCTCGTCTTCGCATACATGTCAACTACATTGACCTGATCAACCCACCTGTCAATTGTCTGTATTTCACAATAACAATTAGTTTCACAATAAGAATCAGTATTTTTCCCCCACCAAGATGGGAGTTGTCAGTTTGAATTAAGCTTTCAGTCTGAAGATGAAACTTGAGGCTTTTAGGACTAAATCAGAGAACTAAAGGCTGCATGAACCAGTTTTGTCTCCGACCAATCCTGTTAAAAATCTAAATGTCACTTTGTTTTATCCCTTTTATGAATTGCACATATGATCAAAACTGACCAAAATGCATTATCTTTAACATAAATATCCTACATTTCCTGAAAGAAGGGTGAAGATATTTCAGCAGTCAGATTTGGGTTTCATCTACTTTTCTTCCACAGTACAAATTATCTTTTTGTGCATACCTACATCTCAAGGGTTATAAAACTCAGGTAATTAATTTATTCATATCTTACATTTGTTCTGGCCATTTTATGAGAGTTCTTTGAGGAAGTAACAAATATTGTGGACAATTGGGCAACCTGTAGGTCTGGTATACTTTGATTTCCAAAGGTTTCTGATAAGGTGTTACAAGAAAGATCACTATACAAAATAGGAGGGGTAACATATGATACAGGACTGGCTAACAGGAAGCAGAGTATGCATAAGTGGGTAATTTTCAGGTTGATGAGCTGTAATCAGTGGAGTGCCACAGGGATCAGTGCTGAGGTTTCAATTAATTATAATCTATGTAGATGATTTGGAGAAAGACCAAATGTCTGATTGCTAAATTTGCTGAATACACAAAAGTAAGTAGGAAATAAATTGTGAGGTGGACTTAAGAGGCTGCAAAGCTTTCATGAATGGGAATCATAGAATCCATACAGTGCAGAAGGCGACCATTCGGCCCATCAAGTTTGCACCGACAATCCCACCCAAGCCCTATCCCCGTAACCCCACATATTTACCCTATTAATCCTCCTGACACGAAGGGGCAATTTAGCATGACCGATCAACCTAGCCCGCATATCTTTGGAGTGTCGGAGGAAACCGGAATACCCAGAGGAAACCCACGCAAACATGGGGAAAACATGCAAACTCCACACAGTCACCTGAGGTCAGAATTGAACCCGGGATATAGCAAGTAATCAGGAAGTGAACTATTGTTCTTTATTGCCAGGGGAATGGAATATAGAAGTAGGGAAGTTTGACTACAATTGTATAGGACATAGGTGAGAGTGGTATAAAGTTTTAGTCTCCTTACTTGAGAAAGGATATAATTGCATTAGAAGCAGCTCAAAGATGGTTCATTTGACTGATTCCTGGAATGAAGGGGCTTATCTTATAAGAAAAGGTTTGGGCAGGTTGGGCCTGTATCCATCAGAAGAATGAGAGCTGATCTTGTTGAAACATATATGCCAGAATTTTACCGCCCTGCCCGCCACGGGAATTGGAGTGGTCAAGGGGCGGAGCATGGAAAGATCCATTGACCTCGGGCAGGGATTTTACGGTTTCAGAACCAGCGAGGCCATAAAATCCCATCCATAGGATCATGGGGGGAATTGACAGGTGGATGTTGAGAGAATGTTTCCCCTTGTGAAAGAGACTAGAACTAGGAGACACAGTTTAAAAATAAGAGGTTTCCCATTTAAGACAGAGATGAGGAGAAATGTTTTCTCTGAGAAGTATTGGTCTGTGGAATTCTCTTGCCCAGAGAGCAATGGAGTCTGGGTCATTGAATAGTTTTAAGGCTGATTTAGATAAATTTTTGATTGATAAGGGAGGCAAAGGGTATAGGAAGTAAACAGGATAGTAGAGTTGAGGCCACAATGAGTCAGCCAGGATCTTATCAAATGGCTGCACAGGTACAAGGTGCCAAACAGCCTACTCCTGCTCCTAGTTTGCATGTTCTTGAATGAACTGACTTTTGTTTGAAGTAATTTATTAGCTTTTGCTAGTTTTCTAGGTTGCCATTGCAGATGTGGAATAGTCATTAGGCTGACTCTGGGGGTAGAGCTGTCAGCATCTAGAAACCAAAACTTGTCTTGAGAAGAGGAGAAAATCACAGAGAAAACTGGAGGAAGAAATATTTTTTAAAAAGACAAGGGTGAAACATTCAGCTGTTTGAGTATTCACACAGCTGTAAAGCAGCTGTATCCCTGTTCAAAGCTACACACATTGTTTCTGCTATTAACAATATATTTGTCATCAGTCAGAACATTTTTTCATTGTTGCTAAGACATGCATTTTCCTTTAATGAAGCAGTTTAACTATGGCATTGTGAGGATATCAGCTTTATAATAACCTTCTGCGCTTTTGAATTTCCTTTGCAGCTTTTCCATCTAAAGGTAAAGTTGTTTAATTTTCTCAATTCCATAAGTCACTTACTGATTGTGTACAGATAGGTAAGTCTATAGCCAGGCCTCTGCTATTGCGAAGCCAGTTGTTTGCTCATCCAGGAGATACACCCAAAAACATCCATTTACCCTTCTCATTAATGATGTGGATGAAGTTGAAAACTAAGCAACTTTGGGAGCTGAATCTGGTACATTAATCGATTCATCAGTTATGTTATTAAAACATTTGTCAATAATATCAATTAAATATGATTGTCTCCTGTATGAAATGCAGATCCAGGAAATGTCTAGAATATATCAACAACCAGGAATTCAATGCACCTCATGGATTTGCAGCCATGTGAGTAACAATACATCTCATCATTAATATGACCCTGGGATTATCCTATATGCACCCTGACAAGTTTCGGACATTTCAAGGTCTGATAAAATGGGTGTTAATGTAGGATGCCAAATTTTTGATATCACCAATAATAAACAAAACAGATCCTTGCTTTTGTATTAATGGGGGAGAACAAATGCAAGATACTGGTCTGAAGCAGAACTGGACCGTTTGCAATCTCGTGTCCTATTTGACCCCGAGTTAAGTTTTCAACATTCTATCCTCGCCACTACCAATACTGTTTACTTCCATCTCTATAAATGCATGCTTCTCTGCGCCAGCCTCAGTTCTTCTGCTGCTGAAACCCTCATTGATGCCTTCGTTAACTCCAGACTCAATTAGCCCAATGCTCTCCTGGTCAGCCTCCTACCTTTCACGCTCCGTAAATTTAAGGTTATCCAAAACTCTGCCGCCTGTGTCCTAACTTGTGTCAATTCCTGTTCACCCATCACCCTCGTGCTCACTGACCTATTTTGGTTCCTGGATCAGAAAACCATGATTTTAAAATCCTCATCATTAAGTTAGAATCCTTATGTGGCTGCTCCCTTCTCCAGCTCTGCTACCTCCTCCATCTCCAGAACCCTCCGAGATCTCTCTGCTTCTCCAGTATTGGCTCTCTCACATCCCAGACTTGAATTGCTCCATCACTGGCAGCCTTGCCTTCAGTTGCCTAGCCCCAAACTGTAGAATTTGCTCCCTAAATATCCCACCTCCCGAGATCCCTCCTCCTTTTAAGATGATGAAACCTACCTCTTTGACTATGTTTTGTTCATCTATCCTAATATAATTTACGTAGCCCAGTGTCATTTTTTTTGGAAATGACCTTGTGAAAAACTTGGAACATTTTGACTATGTTGATGCAGCCATAGAAATGTCAGTTATTGTCCTGATATTCTCTCAGCCTGTTTTTTGGCCTAGACTTGATGCTATGCACTCGAATGGAGAGGCCCGATGTTCAACAGATATTGGTCTTCAGGTCTCATTAATATATTTGGTATCTGCTGGTGCTGGTCGCACCTTCAAAGGCGGCGGCTCTACTGAATGAAGCCATTATTGTCAAGCATCCGTCTTGCTGCAAGAGGCCCTCAGGTAGATCTTGGGAGTGGAGTACAAAGGTGGCATGGTGGCACAGTGGTTAGCATTGCTGCCTCATAGTGCCAGGGACCCAGGTTAAAATGTTCTCTCCGTGACAGCATGAGTTTCTTCCAGGTGCTCCGGTTTCCTCTCATAGTCCAAAGATGAGTACGTTAGATGGATTAGCTATGGTAAATATGCAGGGTTATGGGAATAGGGCCGGGGGAAAAGGGGGGCGCTGAGTAAGGTGCTCTTTCAGAGAGTCAGTGCAGACTTGATGGGCTGAATGGCCTCCTACTGCACTACAGGGATTCTATGGGAGGACACATTTGTCCAGGTCATGCTGTAGGCTGCCATGGATTGCTTCGCTATCAAGAAATTTGTGAATGGTGCTGGAAATTGTGGAACCATCAGTATAAAATTCCACTCTTTGGGAAGGTATTACTGAAGCATCTGAATATCCTTTAACCAAGAGCTCTTTCACCTGAGGAACTTTTGCAACGAAGATATTAAACTATTAGCTTCTGACAATCACAGTCACAGTAACAAGTTGGCAATGCTTAAAGCAGAAAAGTCAATGGTAACAAAATTGGGAAGGGTCCAAAACAGGCATGGGGATCATAATGTGGGATTATACCAGGCTTGTTGCAGCATGCAAACTTCAAGCCAGACACACAAAAGTTCATGACCATAGTCACCTTCAAAGCCACTAGTAAACTGTTATCATTCTGCAGTGAGATTGAAGTTCTGACACAACAGGTAGCAAATTTCAGTGAGGGCATCCATAGTGAAGCACAGGTATCTCTCACATATTATTTCTTGTTGAGGTTCAGGTAGGAGAATTGTGCCCTAACTACCCTAGAATCCCTACAGTGCAGAAGGAGGCCATTCGGCCCTTCAACTTGCGCTGACAAAAATCCCTATCCCTGTTACCCCACATATTTACACCGCTAGTCCCCTGACACTAAGGGGCAATTTAGCATGGCCAATCCACCTAACCTGCACATCTTTGGACTGTGGGAGGAAACTGGAGCAACAGGAGGAAACCCATGCAGACACAGGAGACTGTGCAAACTCCACGCCCACGCAGGCAGTGGCCTGAGGCCGAAATGAACCCGGGTCCCCACCGTTGTGAGGCAGCAGTGCTAACCATTGTGTTGCCCTGGCATATATATATATATATATATATATATATGGCTTCTTGCTGAGAACCTTCTCCTCCTTCTCCAGCAGTTTGTCTTGCTCTGTCTCACCTCTGCTCATTCTCTCTATTCTGGTATAATCCAAGATTCAAAGGGGATGCATACTACTGAACCCATGTCTGGAACAAATGGTTTGTGCAGAATACTTGGGTCAGAACAAAGCCCATCAGCCCTTGGAACACCACTCCCTGTAGACTATAGCAATTTAAACTACTCTAAAAGCCACTAAAAAACAACAGCCAGTCGAAATCAATCAGCAAATAACCTGACAGCAGTTGACACCATCCAGGATAAAGCAGCCTGCTTATTCGGCACCTCATCCACAAACATGCACTCCTCCTACCACTGATGCACAGTAGCAGCAGTGTGTGCCATCTACAAAATGCACTGCAGGAACTCACCAAGGCTGTACAGAAGAACTTCCAGAGCTTATGGCAACTGTAGGGCTGACTATCAATGCGGTTGCGATTGTAATCAAGAATGATCGTCGAGGCCAGAATTGGAGGAGCGCAGATATAATACCCTGTAGAGATGTAGGGCTGGAGGAGATTTGAGGTGATAAGGAGGGATGAGGCCATGGAGAGATTCGAAAACATGCATGACAACTTTGAAGTCGAGAGAAGAACCAGAAGAGAGCTGAAAAGGTTTTATTTATGCAGTGATGATCTGGTGCTCACTGCCTAAAAGAGTGGTAGAAACAGATAACTTTTAATTGGATAGACATTTGAAGGGGAAGCATTTGCAGTGCTACGAGGAAAGGGCAGGAGAATGGAACTAATTAGATAGTTCGCTCAAAGAACCATCACAGCGGGATGGGCTGAATTACCTGCTTCACTGCTGTATAATTCTATGATTTATAACTTTCTTCATGTTGGACATTATTTCAACCACTAGATAGTTTTCCCTTTTCCCCAGCCACCCCAAATTTATGGACAATTCTCTCATTATTCTTGCTGAACATTAATAACAACATAACATTTCCTTTATGGAAGGAAGTTGAGGGAAAACCAAAATAGTTGCAGGATAGAAGAATAATTGGAGATGCAGATGGTGTTACACCTTGGGTCTTGCTTCTAATAATGATCCCAAATCTGGGAATCCTAAAAATATAAGCTTTTGTGTTGACTTGTCAACAAAAAAAAACAGTTGGGCATGAACAATATGATTCTCCGATCATGAATGAGGTTACCATATAGATATAAATAGATCATTTTTCTTAAAGCTAGACCCAAAGAACTGCATCATCAACTAGAGTTTGATAGAAATAGCTGTTATATCACAAAAATTGTAACATACATTGCTTTGAAGCAAGATAAAAAATACATTTTGGTGTACCTTGAACAGCAGAGGCATTTCAGCACATCATGCAACAAGGCATTTGATTGTGAGCAATAATATTCTAACCAACAATCCCAATCAACTTAACAAAAATGAAAATTGCTGGAAATACTCAGGCAGGTCAGGAGAGAAACAGATATGTTACAGGTCAAGGTGAGTTGACCTTTCTTCAGAACCGAAAGAAATATAAAAATGTAATAGGTTTTGAGCCAGAGGAAGGGGAGAAGAGGCAGAAAGAACAAAAGAATGGTCTGTGATAGGGTGGAGGGCAGGAAAGATGACATAACTAAAAGAAAATGGTGCAAAAGCCAAAGAGAGTAGTAATGGGAAGAAACAAAAGATGTGTCCACATGAGGCATGGATGGCTAGAGAACAACAATCTGAATGCAACATTAAGGGATAAAGAAAGAAATAAGGCAAGATAAAATTTTAAAAATGGAGGCAGAAGATACCTAAAATTTTTTAACTCAATGTCGAGTCCAGGTGGCAGTAGATTATCTAGTTGAGTTGAGGTCCTGTTCCTTGAGCTTGTGCTGAGTTTCATTTTAACATTGCAGCAGGCCATGGACAGAAAAATCAGAGTGGGAACAAGGTGATGCATTAAAATGATAAGCAACAGAAAACTACATGTCATTATTGTAGACTGCATTCGGTTTCCCCAGTGTAGAGTAGACGACATAGTGAACAGTGAATACAATACACTAAATTGAAAGTAGTACAAGTAAATTGTTGTTTCACTTGGGAGGAGTGTTTGGGATCTTTTAATGGCGAGAGGGGAGGATGTAAAAGGACAGGTTTTGCATCTCCTGCATTTGTATGGAAAGATGCCTTAGGAAAGGGAGGCAGTAATGGGGTGAGTGAGAAGTGGACTAGGGTGTTGCGAATGGGGCCATCTCTGAAAGGGGAAAAAGGGGAAGATCGGTTTGCTGGAGCTAGTCAAAATGGCAGTTGAATATGGACGCTGGTGGGACAGAAAGTGAGGACAAGGGGAACCCTATCATGGTCTGGGAAGGAGGGAAAGATTGAAAGCAGGTGTGAAATAGATTGGACAAGGTGGAGGGCCCTGTCAACCACACTGGATGAGAATTATCAGTTAAGGAAAAAGGAAGAGAAAGCGGAAGCACTGGTGTGGAAGGTTGCTGAGACAGATATAACGGAAACAGGGAAAATGAGAGAATGGAATAGAATACTTACAGGAATCAGAGTATGAGGAAATGTAGTTGTGGGTGTCCATGCGCTTGTAGTGAATATTAATTGACCGCCTATCCTCAGAAATAGAGGCAGAGAAGTCCAGGAAGAGTCAGAGATGAACCATGTGAAGTTGAGCGAAGAGCAGAAATTGGAAACAAAGTCAATGAAATTTTACAGTTCATAGCAAGAGCAGGAAGCAGCAGCAATACAGTTGTCAATGAGGGAGGTCTGTGTCGGACTGGAGTGTTCCACATAAGCCATAAAAAGGCAAGCATAGCTAGGCTCCATGCGAGTCCTAGACCAACACGTTTTATTTGGGGACAGTGAATGGAGTTGAAAGGGAATTTTTTCAGGGTGAGGCAGATAAGGGTGGTGGTGAATGGGGATTGGTTAGGCCCCTATTCTCGGAGGAAGCGGAGAGTTCTCAGATTGTTTTGAGAAAGTGACCAAGGAGGTGGATGGGGGCAAGGCAGTGGACGTGGTATATATGGATTTTAGTAAGGCGTTTGATAAGGTTCACCATGGTAGGCTTCTGCAGAAAATGCAGATGTATGGGATTGGGGGTGATCTAGGAAATTGGATCAGGAATTGGCTAGCGGATAGGAAACAGAGGGTGGTGGTTGATAGTAAATATTCATCATGGAGTGCGGTTACAAGTGGTGTACCTCAGGGATCTGTTTTGGGGCCACTGCTGTTTGTAATATTTATTAATGATCTGGATGAGGGTATAGTTGGGTGGATTAGCAAATTTGCTGATGACACCAAAGTCGGTGGTGTGGTAGACAGTGAGGAAGGGTGTCGTAGTTTGCAGGAAGACTTAGACAGGTTGCAAAGTTGGGCCGAGAGGTGGCGGATGGAGTTTAATGCGGAGAAGTGTGAGGTAATTCACTTTGGTAGGAATAACAGATGTGTTGAGTATAGGGCTAACGGGAGGACTTTGAATAGTGTGGAGGAGCAGAGGGATCTAGGTGTATGTGTGCATAGATCCCTGAAAGTTGGGAATCAAGTAGATAAGGTTGTTAAGAAGGCATATGGTGTCTTGGCGTTTATTGGTAGGGGGATTGAATTTAGGAGTCGTAGCGTTATGTGGCAACTGTACACAACTCTGGTGCGGCCGCACTTGGAGTACTGTGTGCAGTTCTGGTCCCCACATTACAGGAAGGATGTGGAGGCTTTGGAGAGGGTGCAGAGGAGGTTTACCAGGATGTTGCCTGGTATGGAGGGGAGATCCTATGAGGAGAGGCTGAGGGATTTGGGATTGTTTTCGCTGGAAAGGCGGCGGCTAAGGGGGGATCTTATTGAAACATATAAGATGATTAGAGGTTTAGATAGGGTGGATAGTGATAGCCTTTTTCCTCTGATGGAGAAATCCAGCACGAGGGGGCATGGCTTTAAATTGAGGGGGGGTAGTTATAGAACCGATGTCAGGGGTAGGTTCTTTACCCAGAGGGTGGTGAGGGATTGGAATGCCCTGCCAGCATCAGTAGTAAATGCGCCTAGTTTGGGGGCGTTTAAGAGATCCGTAGATAGGTTCATGGACGAAAAGAAATTGGTTTAGGTTGGAGGGTCACAGTTTTTTTTTAACTGGTCGGTGCAACATCGTGGGCCGAAGGGCCTGTTCTGCGCTGTAATGTTCTATGTTCTATGTTCTATGGTAGATGATGGAGGAGTAGTGGGATTTGACCCCAATGGTGAAGAGGAAATGGTTAGGACCAGGAAACTGGAAACTTTTGAAGTGACTAAGGGTATCGTAAGAGTCAGGGAAGTAGGTGGAAAGAGACTGGAAAAGGGGAGAAAAAATGACATTGAAATAGGAAGAAATAAGTTGATGGGACAGGAACAGATTGAAACTATGGCTGTGATTTAGCGGCTGTGCTAGCCACAAGCACAAATCCTATAATGGCTGCTAAATCTCGTGAGAGACCAGAAATGGGATTACATAGGTGCGATCTTGGTTTGGAATCTTACCCGCCCCTTCCTGATGCAATCAGGTTCACGCCCAAGAAGGGCATGAGCCTGATTAGCATATTTTATAGTAATCTTGAATCTCATTACAGGACTTAATGTCACTACTTCCACCCTCAACATATTGTCCCACCACACCGGTATGATGTCACACCAGCACAGATCACTACTGGGTTTAAAAAAGCTAAGCACTGCTGCATGAGCTCTCTGGAGAGCCCCATTGGGGGGATTTTAATTCCAGCACAGATCAGGGCACCCTTTAAAGATGGTGCAAGCCTTGCTGCCTCTATCAGAGTGACACCGTAGACCATGTCCCAGATTCTCTGTGCACTGAGTGCCAGGAAGTCTGGAATGAAAACTTAGCTGTGCATAGGGAGAGATACTCCCTGGTTTTCAGTCCGAACCTGACACTCTGCCAGATTTTGGGAAAATTCTGCCCAATGGGTCTGCCTGGCCAGTCTTGCTTATGGATTTTCTGAAGGACATAGAAACGCGTTGTTCAAGAATGGAGGAATATGAGGTTGGGGCTGTGGAAGGAAGATTACCATAGGAAGTGAGAATAGTGACAGTACTGGATACAATGACCTAATGTTTAGTACTAAGGTTACAATGCAGGAGGAGATTGGAGGTATTGGAGACTTGGCATTCAGTCTCCTCTAGATAGAGGACAATAGACCAAACAACAACTGCTTCATACTAGTCAGCAGGTTTGAAGACCCTGGGCGGGATTTTACAGCCTCGCTCGAGCGAGACCGGAAATTCCCGCCCGAGGTCAACGGAGATTTCCGTTGTTGGACCCTCATCCGCGCCAATTCTGTGGCGGGTGAGGTGGTAGAGTTCTGACGCATGAGCGGGATTTTCCAGCTGCGCTTGCCCTAAGACTGAAAATGCCTGCCCAAGATCAATGGACCTTTGCATGGTTCGCCCCACACGCTACAATTTCTGTGGCGGTCGGGACAGGAAAATTCCACCCGATGTTATGATTGGACATGAGAGATTGGAGTGCTATAAATTCACATGCAGATGGCTTGGAGTGAGTGAGGGGAAAAAAGAAATTCAGATGACCAATGTCATGCCGGCAGATCTCAATGAAAAGATCCAGAGAAGATAAGAAATCAGAGGGAGGGGTCCTGGAGGAGGGAGAATATTGGAGACAGGTGAAAGGGTTTGTTAAGCAGAGGGAAGACTCCTGGCCAAAGAAGGGGAGGTGGAGGTGATGGAAGAAGAACTCAGTATCATGCTGAACTTGGAATCCAAGGGGATGAGACATAAGGCAAGAAAACTGAGGCCTTTGCTGAGGTTAAGGATGTGTGCCTTTGAAGTGTTCTTCAGAGGTTACAAGAGAAGGGCAAGACATAATGGTAAGGAACGCCCAGAGTACATAGGTCAAGTGTTCACACAGCACCAGACCTCAGGAAGTTCAAGGTAATGCAGCAGGCCACAGTCCAAGTAATACATCAGAAAACTTTGAGGTATAGTCACTTACTGTTCCCATTTTATAGCTAATTTAGCCATAACTGGAGAACCAGCTTTAACTGGTATCTTCAAGACAGAAGACGGGCATGTCTTACTCCAATCAAGCAATCACTAATTACATATTTTCATACTAATAAATGAACAGAGATCAAAGTTATTTCCAGTTCAGTGGCTTCGCAGCTATCCTTGTTCAGAAAGATAATCTTGCAGCTTCACCCATTATCTATGCCAGGTGTTGACTTAACTCAACAAAGCAATGGTGCAGCTAGATTAATTTTCTAAACCACAATCTAAATCTTCTTCTGAGATCCAGCAATGTTTGTTGAAAGTAAATTCTTATGACTATTGGCCTGGATTTGAAAACTCTGCAGACTATATGTCATGGCAATCAGATAAGGTTGCTGCTGTCAGACATTACTCAGAGGAAGCATAAGAATTCATGAATTTTAAAGGTCACAATTCTATACCCAAGAGAATTGGTCTAGCTGATACTGAGCAAGATGCACAAAAGAATCAAGCAAAGCTTTCTTATAATCTTTCGTTAAGGAACATGAATTATTTGTGGTGTATGAAATATTATTTAAGACAAAACAGAAAATTTTAAAATGTACAGTTATTTGTTCATATAATACACACTGCCAGTTTTCTTGAAGGTAGGGAAAGAATTAAAGGGAGAACTGGGAGTTCACCTTGGAATAAAGGCCACATGTGATTGTATAACTAGTGTCAACAAAGGATTTTACTTTCAACCAAACAGCATTTATCAGAACAATTGAAACAAGTGGAGACAAATGTAGATTGATGTTCCTACGTGCTGTGGCACAGTGCTTCCATATATACCGCATAATTCAAAATATGCACATATTTTCATTCAGATAACTTCTTCAAACCTGGTTCACTGGAAGACTGTGCAGTTTGGTGATTAGGACACATTTCATTTTTGTAACCTGAATTTAATGCAGCCCAGTCCAATGAGATGATAATGTACAGTGTTTATTTACATTTAGATATTGCATAATTATATATTTTCATCCACTAACCTAAGTTTCTAATATATGTAATATGTATAAATAATCCACAGTCCCCAAATTTGCATGAATGTTAGACTGAATGGCAATTTTGTTAATAATGTTAGGAGGCAGGCTCATTGTCTAATTAGGAACAGTGGAGGGTAGGTGGCTCCCCGGGAGGCTGGAGGGACCAGCAGGATGCCCTCCAGCACTGACACATCTGTACTATGGAGCTGCGGATTCTTAAAGGAGGGAGTAAAGAGGGTATCTCAACATGAAGGTGCTCTCTGAAAAAGATGTCTGTGAATCTGAGAAGAGTTTGACCCTCCACAGGACAGCCAGTGGTTGCAGCTCTGACCCAGCAAGCACTATGGATAGGGGATAGGGAGGTGGGGAGTGGAGGAGTGGGGGAGTGGAGGAGTGGAGGGGTGGGGGGTGAAGGAGTGGAGGGGTGGGGGATGGAGGAGTGGTGGGGTGGAGGAGTGGGGGGGGTGGAGGAGTGGGGGGGTGAGGAGTGGGGGGGTGGAGGAGTGGGGGGGTGGAGGAGTGGGGGGGTGGAGGAGTGGGGGAGTGGAGGAGTGGGGGAGTGGAGGAGTGGGGGGGTGGAGGAGTGGGGGGGTGGAGGAGTGGGGGGGTGGAGGAGTGGGGGGGTGGAGTGGAGGAGTGGGGGGGGTGGAGGAATGGGGGGGTGGTGTGGAGGAGTGGAGGGGTGGAGGTGTGGGGGGGGGGTGGGGGGGAGGGGGGGGGGAGAAGAGAGAGAGTAGTAGTCCCTCACATGATTCACTGCCCCCTCACTTCCTGCCCTAAACCCCCATTTTAGCTTGGACACCGCCCAGGCTGACATGGACTGCCAGGCATTGTCATTGAAGATCTCAGCTGGCATGGTAAATGACCCTTAATAGCCCCGTAACTATCATTAATTTTCCTTAATGTCCAACCTGACAGCGCCAACCTGTGCCAGGGGGAAATGCCTGGCTATGCCACCCTCCCCCTCCCCGCCCCCGACTTTACTCATCTTTACACCCCCAGGGAGATTGCCATGACAGATTCATGTCTGGGTGAACCTGGTGCTTTGTTAATTTGACTGTCAACATCTGGTTCTCCCAAATTGATAGTGAAAGGTTTTACTTGAGGAATGAGGATAAGATTCCACCTGTTCTTTCTAATTTTGCCTTCTGGGATATGTGTCAAGACAGACCATTGTTGATCACCATCCCTTTGGACGATGGCACTTCTCTGCCCAGGTCTCTGATCTAAACCTTGTCTCTTTTGTTTAGCCTGGGCAGGTTTCTTGTATGGTACCCCCAATTGTAAGTGGAAGTTTATTGTTTTCTGTAGGACTGTTCTCGGTCCTGAACTTTCTGATAATCTGACTGCTAACCCTGGGATTAAATTTCTTGGACAGCATGGGAAACTGATCGAATGCGAAGCTTCCCGCCCATCAGCAATTCCGAAGGTTCCAATCCACTTTATAGCAGAATAGACCTGTATGCTAAAAGTGCCATTGGAAAATCCTCATTCTTCTTCAAGAGGGTTTAAATGCAGACACCCTATTCCACCTCGGCATTGGATTGGGAATATTTCGGAGAACTAACAAGGTGTTGGAGTCCATAGTTTCCAGCAAAATGGGGGAAGCAGCTTTTAGCAAATTGCAAGCTATTGTTGGACACCACCTGGTTCGGGATGCTATATGTTGCAAGGGCTTCTTTCAATGATCGACTCTGTGGTTATCGTGTGTACAAGCTTCAACCTCAATCCACCTGGAGAAATCATCGACAATGATGTGGAAGGATTTGTCATTGTACAGAAATAGATCGATTCCCAGATGTTCCCCTATCCCCACTCAGAGAACTGAGTGGGGATAGGGGGCTCCTTTTGGTCTGGTTTATGCCACACACATACCTGGCAATGTGAAATAATCTTTGATAGTTCTTGATTTTCCCATCTGCCACAGTGCAGACTGAAGCTTGTGCTTTGCATTTTGTGATGCTCATGTGGCTTTGGATTCATTGTGGAATCTCTAGTCAGAGTGAGATGGGAATTATCAACCGCTCATCGTAAACCAGCAGATCATCAATTATGTTGAAGGGCTTACGTTGTGTGAAGTATAATTTCATGACCATTCCATCGGGGCACTGCTGTGGCCCACTTTGTATGCAGTGTTGATGCATGTGGATGCAGCCCTCAATCTGCTTCTGCTTTTGGCATATCTGTTGCAGTTTTTTGGAGTTTGCTGACAATTGTGTTATCACAAACTGGGAGTAGGAATCAACCTAGTTGATCAGATTAATGTCCTTTGCTGCGAGATGGATGCCTGTGGCCCTGGACAATGTGTCTACAATCATTCGTAGCTTGCCGTGGATGTACAATGGCCTGTAAGTGAAACACATTAGTCGCAAGTAGTACCTCTGGATTCTGGACTTGTTTGGATGGTTGCATCCTGAACTACCACTTTTGGCGGATGGGTGGTTGTGGATGCACTTATCAAGGGGTCACCAATGTCAGAAAAATGTGGTATTGTAAAAGTGTAGGTCTGTCACCTGACCTAATCTTCCAGCTTCTCAGCCAATGCACAAGTGATGAAGGATCATGGTCACACTTAGGTATTAGTCCAATTAGTGCATTGTACACTCTATTCCCTGAGAGAAAGGCTAGATTATTAGCCTCAGTGGAAAATGCTGAAAATCCACATTGAAGTCCCAATCAAGGTCCTCAAAGCATTTGGACAGCTTCAATTTGGCATAATCAATGTCTCTCAGTTCATTGATGTCTTCTGCTGTTTTGGAGAGGTTGAAGTTGACACAGGTGGTCAGTTCAGAAGAGGAAATTCCAAATTGTGAATAACATATAGGGCAGGATTTTCCAGCCACGCTATCCCCAAAAGCGGAAAATCCCACCCAAGGTCAACGGACCTTTGCATGGTCCACCCCCGCCCGCTGCAATTCCCATGGTGGGGGGGACAGAAAAACTCCCCCCATAGTATTTCCAGTATCTGTTTTGTCCCTTTATCAGAGCAGTGCTTATAACATGCCTCTGACTAGGAGTTTGATCCCACCTGGACCATACAACTCTCACTTGTCCTCAGTCATATGTTTGCTAGTCATGATTCATTATCAGACAGGACGGTTACACTTGCTCCTGCATCAAATTTGAAATTAGTGATGTATTCATTGGTGAAAATGTTCGCATTCCAGAAAATATATCTTGGATCCTTGATGTCACCTAGAAAACAATGTTCTTTTTGGTGAGGCTCCTCTATTTCAATAATGGCCTTACGTGCCAAGATTCTCTTGTGATTCTCTGGATATTTGGTGATGTTAGTTTTGCACGTATTTCCAAAGGCCCAATCCTTTTACAATGAAAGCATTCTGCAGTGCTGGCGTTACACTGTTCCCGCCTGTGGGGCTTTTTGGTGTCACTGCACTGGCATCTTGAACTTTTGTTCCATGAGTTCTTTTTTGTCAAAGAATGTCAAAGACATTCTGGGACTCTTTGACATTCTTTTGTTTAATAAGCTGTACTGTCATTGGGATTTTCTGAATCATGGTTTTTCTTCCCCTCGTAGTATGGTTCTATCTTGATGACAGACCTCTGATTGTCTGACTAACCGTGCTACCTTCTCCAAAGGTAAGGCTTTTGCAGTAGATCAGAAAGGGTGCCATTGATTACCCCAACTATGATATGGTCCCATATAAACTCAGACTTAAGATCACCATATTGACAATCTTCAGCCAATCGATATTGGTCATTAATAAACTGGTTCATCAGGTTTTTGGACACTTTGTTTAACTTGGTTCTTTCTAATATCTTGTTACTCTGTAAATTAAATTAATCAAAGGCTATTAAGACCTCTTCAAATTTCTCTGATGTTTTATCGATGCCTTGTCTTTCCATCACATCATCAGCAATTGCTCCAATTGAGTACAATATACTGACTTATTCAGCCTCTGTTCCATTGTTTAACCTGCATGCAATTCTGAATCTTAAAAATCTCTTCCTCCATAACCCAATACTATGTCTGATTTAGCCCTTGCAGATGCCCAAGTATGGAATCCATTGCTGTTTTAAGCTCTTAGGATGTCTATCTGGATTTTTTGCAGTAATGGAGTTTTCCCATGTTGATCAGGCTTTTACCGATACCCACTTCAATCAGTGGCCCTCTTTGATAGTCGTTCCTAAACTTCGTAGAATGTTGAAAATGATCACTGGAAGTAATTATCAAGGCCAGTTCACTGCTTTCCTCACTTTGGGGAAATGATTTTGAGTGGCCAATTTGTTTTTTTCCCCCCAATTGATGGCACATGGTCACCATATGTAATGGTGCTGACCTGAGACCCAGCCTGTAGGGTATATTGAAACCTGCGCTTGTAAAAATGGAATTTCCCCAGTGCACCATTAATTTGAAGATTTTAAGTCTTTTTCAATGTTTGCTCACCCTTCCTTCGGCATCGCTAGCTTCTTTGACTCCATTACTAGATTGGGATTTTTCACAGACCATCCTGTGCTATGGTGTAGCCTTTAGTAAGCTAAACAGTTGATTTATTTCCTGCCTCTTAGCCTCTACATCTGCTATGGAGCTCCTTTGACAATTTTCAGCTATCTTACCCAATTCTTCAGTTTCGGGATCTTGATCAATTGGGCCAGTGGGCTGATGAATGGCAGATGGAGTTTAATTTAAATAAATGTGAGGAGATGCATTTTGTTAAATCAAACCAGGGCAGAACTTACTCAGTTAATGGTAGGGAGTTGGGGAGAGTGATGGAACCAAAGAGATCTAGGGGTACAAGTTCATAGCTCCTTGAAAGTGGAGTCACAGGTGGACAGGGTGGTGAAGAAGTCATTTGGCATGCTTGGTTTCATTGGTCAGAACATTGAATACAGGGGTTGGGACATCTTGAAGTTGTACAAGACATTGGTAAGGCCACACCTGGAATAATGTGTACAGCTCTGGTCACCCTATTATAGAAAGGATATTATTAAAATAGAAAGAGTGCAGAAAAGATTTACCAGGATGCTACTGGGATTTGATGGTTTGAGTTATAAGGAGAGGCTGGATATACTGGGACTTTTCTCCCTTGAGCGCAGGAGGCTAAGGGGTGACCTTTTCGAGGTCTATAAAATAATGAGGGGCGTAGATCAGCTAGATAGTCAATATCTTTTCCCAAAGGTAGGGGAGTCTAAAACTAGAGGACATAGGTTTAAGGTGAGAGGGGAGCGATACAAAAGGGTCCAGATGGAAAATCTTTTCACACAGAGGATGGTGAGTGTCTGGAATGAACTGCCAGAGGTAATATTAGAGGCAGCTACAATTTTTTCTTTTAGACAGTTTCTTTAGACAGTTACATGGGTATGATTATTTAGAGGGATATGAGCCAAACATGGGCAATTGGGACTAGCTTAAATGGTAAAAACTGGACAACATGGATACGTTGGGCTGAAAGGCTTGTTTCCATGCAATAAATCTCTGTGTCTCTATGCTGCCTTTTTTCAGACCATGCTTACAAACATTTTGAAGTTGATACTTGGAGATTTTGGGATTCTTCACTGCTGTCACCATGTTGTGACTTGCTAAGGAATGGTTGCGGAGATGTAGATATGTCTGAATAGTAACTGGTTTATTGAATGAGCATAGCTATTTACAGATGTACAAGACTACAGGTGTTACTCAGTCCAAGCCAATTTTCTTTTTTGACTCCTAGTCCTGTGATACTCACGTACATCATCTTGTGGGCGTTACTGTTTCTCCAGTCCCACACATTGGGCGGAATTTTCCTGTCCCACCCACCACGGGATCATAATGGGGGGGGGAGGGGGGAACCATGCAAAGGGCCGTTCACATTGGGCAAGATTTTCTGGTCTTGGGGCGAGCGTGGCTGGAAAATCCCGCCCATTAACTCTTTCAGACCTGAACATCCAAATGCTACTGAAGCCATAATAGTACCATTGAAACAGAAAGTGAGGGGAAATCCCTCTGACAGTGCTAGCTGTAACCCCCATTTGCTGTCTGCCATATGGTGATCACATGTACATTATAGCACCAGCATTAAAAAAACATTTTTTAAAAATCAAAATGAATTTGAAATTACACCGTTCCACCAGCAGATGGCAGGATCCAACAATTTTATTGACTAATATTTTGGATACACAGCAATCATTTTTGAATAATGAATTATAACACGCTGAGCCACAAGGCTTGGAAACAAGTAGTGCTTATGGGAAGCATCACAGGGGTAGAAAATGCATTTGTGGAAACTGACAAGGTTGCGGTAATTACCTCGCTGAAGAGAAAATGGTGGTTGCATCTTGTGAATGCAGTTTGGAGAGGTTAATGGGAACAGAATTAGCAATTCTCAAGTGTAAGAACAAAATAAAACTGTCTTTGGTTTTATAGATACTAAAGAAGAGTATTCTGCAACACTAGCGTTACTCTTCTATTTAGCCCTAATTTCTATGGTGTTCAGTCTCATTGGAATTTTTGATAACTGCTTTCTTTGTTCTTTACGTTAGACTTCACCACAGTTGCTAAAAGACAAGTATTGTTACACATAATTTTGGGACAGATGGTAGGGTAGTGGGAATGTCCCTGGAGTAGTAATAGCGAGGCCCTGGGGAAATAGCAAATGCTCTGGGGAAATGGGTTCAACTCCCGTTTTGGCAGCTGGTGGAATTTAAATTCAATTAACAAACAGGGAATATAAAACTAGTCTCAGTAATGGTGACCATCACAACTATCGTTGATTGCTTTAAGAAACCCATCTGGTTCACTAATGACCTTGAGGGAAGGAAATCTGTCACCCCTCCCTGGTCTGGCCTACTTTTGACTCCAGACCCACAATAATGTGTTTGACTCTTAACTTCCCTCAGTTCAAGGCCAATCAGGGATGGGCAACAAGATGTCCACCTTCAATGAAAGAATAAAGAAAAAAAAGCATGCTCTCCGTAAAACCAAGTGGAGCACACTAATATTGAATTATTGAATAATTTTGAAAATATTATATTATAAGAGATATCAGATTGAGACCTTTTGAGAGACAGGATCTACAGGCATTTAGAGATGCAAGGACTGATTAGGAACAATCAGCATGGCTTTGTGAGTGGAAAATCATGTCTCACAAATTTGATTGAATTTTTTTGAAGGGGTAACCAAGAAGGTCGATGAGGGCAGTGCAGCTGATGTTGTCTACATGAACTTTAGCAAGGCCTTTGACAAGGTACCACATGGTAGGTTGTTGCATAAGATTAGATCTCACAGGATCCAGGGTGAGGTAGCCAAATGGATACAAAATTGGCTTGATGAGGCTGGTTGTAGAGGATTGTTTTTCAAACTGGAAGCCTGTGACCAGTGGTGTGCCTCAGGGATTGGTGCTGGGTCCACTGTTATTTGTCATTTATATTAATGATTTGAGAATTTAGTAGGCATGGTTAGTAAGTTTGCAGATGACACCAAGATTGGTGGCATAGTGGACAGTGAAGGTTATCTAGGATTGCAATGGGATCTTGATCAATTGGGCCAGTGGGCTGAAGAATGGCAGATGGAGTTTAATTTAGATAAATGCGAGTTGAAGCATACTGGTCGATCGAACCAGGGCAGGACTTACTCAGTTAATGGTAGGGCGCTGGGGAGAGTTATAGAACAAAGAGATCTTGGGGTACAGGTTCATAGTTCCTTGAAAGTGGAGTCACAGGTGGACAGAGTGGTGAAGAAGGCATTCGGCATGCTTGGTTTCATTGGTCAGAACATTGAATACAGGAGTTCGGGCGTCTTGTTGAAATTGTACAAGACATTGCTAAGGCCACACTTGGAATACTGTGTACAGTTCTGGTTATCCTATTATAGAAAGGATATTATTAAATTAGAAAGAGTGCAGAAAAGATTTACTAGGATGCTACCAGGACTTGATGGTTTGAGTTATAAGGAGAGGCTGGGACATTTTTCTCTGGAGTATAGGAGGCTTAGGGGTGATCTTATTTGAGGTCTATGAAATAATGAGGGGCATAGATCAGCTAGATAGTCAATATCTTTTCCCAAAGGTAGGGGAGTCTAAAACTAGAGGGCATAGGTTTAAAGTGAGAGGGGAGAGATACAAAACAGACCAGAGGGGCAATTTTTTTTTTACACAGAGGGTGGTGAGTGTCTGGAACAAGCTACCAGAGGTAGTAGTAGAGGCAGGTATAATCTTGTCTTTTAAAAAGCGTTTAGACAGTTACATGGGTAAAATGGGAATAGAGGGATATGGGCCAAATGCAGGCAATTGGGACTAGCTTAGCGGTTAAAAAAGGGCGGCATGGACAAGTTGGGCCGAAGGACCTGTTTCCATGCTGTCTCTATGACTCTATGGCCTGACTTCCATTTTTATTTTGTTCAAATCAAACTTTGTTACACCATATCCTATTTTTAATTTATTCATATCTTCCCTTAGTCATTTCTTCCTCTTACTATTAGCTATTAAAACCAAATTTGGCATCTGCTTTTTGATAGGTTTTCTTTTATATTCTCTTCATCAATGTACTATATTTTGGGCTTGGCCTTTCATCTCTGTTCATATGCAAAACACAGTAAAAAGGATTCAAACATGTGTTTTCATTTTAAATGTCATTAAAAACCCATTTCATATTATTGATTTTCTCTGCACCTTCACAGGAAGATAATGTTTTGGGTGGAATCCTTCAACATACCTGCTCTGCATTATTTTGTGATTTTCTTTGCTCATGTTGGCTCTCATTCTTGGCTAGGCATATGGTCAAGGCCCTAATATTGAATAACCGTCAGCAAAAAACACATCAAACTGACCTTCTAAGATTTTATCACATTTGACTTTATTAGCTCTTCATTGGGAGCTCCTGGCCCAAATTAAGCCTGTTTATGTACACTTGCACTTATGGAAAGTAGGAAAGAGTTTAAAAGCTGCAGCTGCTGTTTGTTAGATTAAATAAGAGAAATAGCTGAGGGAAAAGAAATTCAGTTTCTGAGGCATGTTTGACGGTGCTTGCCGAGAAAGTGCAGCAAAGGAGGTGTGGGATAAAGGAATTGCCTTTTTTGGCAGCCCATGGCACGCTCCTTATAGATCAATATCCGGGCTTCTTTCGAGAATCTGAAAGCAGTTTGAAATATCCAAAGGATATTGGAGTATGTGAGGATGAAAGTTAACAGCTTCAAAGCCTACAAGGTAGGTGTAACCACGTTTTGAGATTTTTGGCTATTTAGCCTTGGAAAGATTTTAGGTTAATTTTTAGTAATGATGCAGCTATTATTCAGTACATGAAGAGTGAATTCCATGCAACCCAGTGTGGATTCAATCTATTAGCCAGCACCAGATGAGTAATTAATAGAATGTGTTTCTTGACCACCATATTAATTTGAGACAGTTTGTTAGCAAGGCAGGAAATAGAACAAAACATTTGGATGGTTTCAAATGATTCAACTTGACAAGAATTTTGGCCTATTTAGGTGCCATATTAGTGGGTGGGGGAAGAGGGAGAGAACATAACTCAAATCTCAACACAAAACCCTGAGGGATGGGTCAGAAGTCCTTGGTTTACACTCTATCTGTAAACAAAGTCAGGCTGAAGTAATTTTAAGAGGCATGAAACCAGAAAATGCTGGAACACTCAGCATGTTTGACTGCGTCTGTACCAAGAGAAATAGAGTTAACATTTCAGGTTGATGATCTTTCATCAGAACTGTCAATTGTTTCCCTCTCTTGACCTGTTGCAGCATTTTCTTTTTATTAAGTGAGTAACACAATGTCCGACTTACTGCGCACCACCCCACAAGAGATCAAGGATATTAAAAATCTTAGGTGGTATATTTTTCCAGCCAACTCTTAACTGTAAATATCTATGTACACAATTACAACGGAAACTACCTGTGTAAAACAATCCAGGCTATGACTGCATGCTTCACCCAGTACAGTCATTGTAGTGCCATCAGTGGCAGGAGGGAGGAATTACAGGGTGACAAGCTTACACAGGCAGTTTCATTATAAATGTGGACTGCGAATTTACAATCAAAATACTTAAATGTATTTTTGTATGAGAAAATAAATGAGAACACAATATATAACTAAATGAGAATAGAATATATGACTTTTCAATCTTCCACTCCGTCGGAAGGTTGTGACAAGCTCCATGCTTTCACAGGCCCGGGGTATTTTAGACTTACATTGCTGGTCAGCCATTTGCACAGATTGGGTGGAAGACAGTAGCTGACCAGTGGGTAGGAGTGGGCTGGAAGCCACCTGCTAATACCATGAAATCTCAGTGGCAGGAAGGTAGGTTTCAGAGAAGGCGATTCAGAATGCTCTTGTAGAATTTCACAGGAACTTCATTGCAGTGTTAATGTAAGCCTTACTTGTGTGGTGAACCATCGTTGGTTCCCACTGTGGGATTGTTCTAATGTTGTTGTTGGGTTGTTCTAATGTTGTTGTTGGGCTAGGGTGGGATTGATACACCTGTGGTTGTAACTGTTGTGACACATCCCAGTCGGGCTCCGCCTCCTGGGAGAGGTATAAGACCCCCTGCTCAGGCGGGACCTCTTCAGTCTGGGATAGTGTGTTAAAGTTCTGATAGTTCCATTGTTAGTTAATAAAAGCCTTCTTTTACCGAAGCTTTGTGCCTCGTGTCCAATTGATGCGCATCAACTTGTGACTAATAAATAAACTTTAACTTTAGAAGGCAATGATTGTCTAAACATTTTTGTGTTGCATGATGGATTATTTCTGCTCACCTGGCCCCCACAAAGTAAAGATTTAACTTGTACCTTTGTACCTGTTTGCCCTCCCGACAGCTTCTGGCTTGCTTCAACCTGCCAGGAAAGTTAAGCAGCCAGTTTTACACCAGCCGCGATGCCATAATAAGCCTGGGTGGCAATGATCAAAGGCCCTTTCAGCACTGAGAAGGCCCCGATCAAAGAGGCTTGGCAGTGTAATGTCAGGCTTCACAGCCCTGACTCTACTATTTGTCCTGCAGCTGTGCTTACATTGCCTGATTGATTTTATCTGCAGTTGGTGGAGGAGGAAAATGACAAGCAGTTGATTCCCTTCCACACAACAGACTCAGGATGCACAGCAACTGTTGGGAACCTACTTCCCAGAGGAAATCTACCCTGTACTTGAATAGCACTTATAGTTTACCAAGGGAGAAAGAAGCCTCATCATTTGCCCTAAGACATTATACCATTCAAACAAACTATTAGAAATGCTTAAAGCATGTTTGTGTACCATTATAAGCACAAATAAACCTAGCATTTAATTCAGGCATATTAACCCTATCCAGACTGCCTGCAATTGTGAAATAATATGGCTATTACGCCATTTAACAATTTTCATATTTTCGTACTGCTCCATGGTATACTGGAGGTTGAAATTAATCTAGGCCAGTCCGTGTTCAGAGTCGGAACTGTGTTGACAGCAGAACAGACTGGCTCTGAACTGCAACGTTTCAATCACGGCTATGTCACAGACAAGGTCAGAAGAGAACTGAAACCCTTGTACCCCTTTCCCTATTGTTCGCAATCAGTGTGGTCTTTAGTGAGAAAGATCTGTGTATTTCTTAACCCTTGGAGTATGCAGCTAACTTGAATGACATCTTTATTTAAACTTGAGTTTAAATAAAGAGGATTATTTATTCATACATTCACCCTGAAAGGCTAAAGGCTACATCACTCATGTGCCACATGCTTAAGACATAGTTAAAGAGAATAGTGCATTTTTACAAGCTGTAAACAAAATAATTATAGTCATTTGGTAGTACACAATTTCAGCATTGCCGAAAAAGAAACTTTTCATCTGGCATTCATCAGGACACTTCACAAGAATAACAATGTAAGGGCAAACAACAAATTTATGCTATTTGGACTGCTGATTGTTTGGCAAAAGACTCATTAATAGAGTAGTTACCATGGATAATGTACCAGTTGACGATTGCTGACAGTTAACTGTCAAGCACTGTTGGACTCTGCTTAGTCAAGGCATTACCCTGCGGAATGAACCAGCAAATGGCTGTTACTTATTTTGTTTAGCTGAACCAGACATATAGGACAGGGGTTGGGGGGGGATTTTCAGCTGATTTGATTTGATTTATTATTGTTACATGTATTAACATGCAGTGAAAACTATTGTTTCTTGCGAGCTATACAGACAAAATATACCGTTCATAGAGAAGGAAATGAGAGAGTGTAGAATGTAATTTTACAGTCATAGCTCGGGTGTGGAGAAAGATCAACTTAATGCAAGGTAAAGTCCGTTCAAAAGTCTGACAGCAGCAAGGAAGAAGCTGTTCTTGAGTCGGCTGGTACATGACCTCAGACTTTTGTACTTTTTTCCCCGAAGAAAGAAGGTGGAAGAGAGAATGTCCAGGGTGCTTGGGGTCCTTAATTATGCTGGCTGCTTTGCCAAGGCAGCGAGAAGTGTAAACAGAGTCAATGGATGGGAGGCTGGTTTGCATGATGGATTGGGCTACATTCACGACCTTTTGTAGTTTCTTGTGATCTTGGGCAGAGCAGGAGCCATTCCAAGCTATGATACCACCAGAAAGAATGCTTTCTATGGTGCATCTGTAAAA
Organism: Mustelus asterias; assembly: GCF_964213995.1. NCBI lineage: Eukaryota > Metazoa > Chordata > Chondrichthyes > Carcharhiniformes > Triakidae > Mustelus > Mustelus asterias. Next base: position 85,843,675 of record NC_135808.1, on the reverse strand, counting down.
GTTGGTGAAAGTCGTAGCTGACATGCCAAATTTCCTTAGTCTTCTAAGAAAGTAGAGGCATTGGTGGGCTTTCTTAACTATCGTGTCGGCATGGAGGGACCAGGACAGGTTGTTGTTGATCTGGACACCTAAAAACTTGAAGCTCTCGACCCTTTCTACTTCGTCCCCATTGATGTAGACAGGGGCATGTTCCCCTTTACATTTCCTGAAGTCGATGACAAGCTCCTTCGTTTTGTTGACACTGAGGGAGAGACTATTGTTGCTGCACCAGTTCACCAGATTCTCTATCTCATTCCTGTACTCTGTCTCGTCATTGTTTGAGATCCGACCCACTACAGTGGTGTCATCAGCAAACTTGAAAATCGAATTGGAAGGGAATTTGGCCGCACAGTCATAGGTGTATAAGGAGTATAGTAGGGGGCTGAGAACACAGCCTTGTGGGGCACCGGTGTTGAGGATGATCGTGGAGGAGGTGTTGTTGCTGATCCTTACTGATTGTGGTCTGTGAGTTAGGAAGTTCAGGATCCAGTCGCAGAGGGAGGTGCCGAGGCCCAGGCCACGGAGTTTGGAGATGAGTTTCGTGGGAATAATAGTGTTGAAGGCTGAGTTGTAATCAATAAATAGGAGTCTGACATAGGTGTCTTGTTATCTAGGTGTTCCAGGGTTGAGTGCAGGGCCAGGGAAATGGTGTTTGCTGTGGACCTGTTGTGGCGGTAGGCGAACTGTAGTGGATCCAGGTAGTCTGGGAGGCTGGCATTAACTGTGGGTGAAAAAAGTCCCACTAACAAAAAATCCCAAGAGACCGCAGCAATGAGAATCTCGCCAATGAAATCTCATTCACAGATTCTCCCTGCCACTTGCCAGTGACTCCATGAGGTTCACGGCCATCTTTTAAAATACATTTAAATAAATTCAAATGTATTTAAAGGACTTCTCCAATGTATTTTCTCCTCGGGTAGTGAATTTCCCCCTTGCCAACATGATGCAAAACGTGAAGCTGTTGAGGGAAACCCACCAGGAGTGTAAATATAAGTATAGTCCACCCGGGGGGAGGGACATGCTTGGACAGTGCTGCTGGCGCTCTGGCAGTGCCAAATGGCTTGGGTTCTATTTACAATGTTGCTGATAAGACCAATCTTATAGTGCATGGAACTGTAAGAATCCCAACATGTATATTGATCAGTGAAGATTGGTTTGTGGTAGACTGTGGTAGAAAATCCCATGTTTAAATTTCAAACAATTCTTGGCAGATAGCTGGCAGTCACCATGAACTGGTGCATCCTCCATGGCAATGCCTCTATCAATCATAGTCCACTTGCCAACCAATCAGCATTCTCTTCTCATACAGTATAAATTTGTTGTTTCCTCTTACATAGCGCCTGATGAATGTGAAATGAAAAGCTTCAAGAAAACTATCTTTTATCAGCAAAAGAATAGTTCATGTGTTTGGCTTGTCATGGGAAAACAGTTGTTGTGGGCCCAGTAAAGTGACGTTTCACTCTGAAAGAGTAGTTTAAACGATTTAAATAACGAGAGTTGTATATCAGGATTATTGCAGAATTCCCTCAAAGTGATGGATGCTCAGCAGCTAGCAAAGTTAGTTACTTGTTGATTTTCTTACCAGCAGGTCATGTTTCTTTGCAGGTGGACTTGGATTAGGAATCAGGGTGGGAAACCTTCAATGTACAGCAGCCTCTAAGTTTAAAATGGCTTTGATGTTACTGTCTTGGTGTTTTTTGCATACAGCCCAGGTTTCTCTGGGTCCTTGGATAACAAAACTCACTAGGCCTGAACCTCCAGGGCAGTGGGGGGGGGGGGGGGGGGGGGGGGAGGAGGAGGGGAGGGTGGCAGAGTCAGAATGCCACTCTGTTCCTATTTCTGTCACATGGGGCATTACCCAAGTAGCATTAGCCCCCCCTCCCCAATTTATGCTGCCCTGGAGCTCGAAAGATATGGCCCATTATCTTAGGTGGTTTCAGTCTCATGGCCATTGTCCACCATTGTCCACGAAGATTTAAAGCTGAAAGCCATTGCTATGGAGTGAACCAAAAACAATGATGGGATCAACACACAGGGATTCCATCTGGGCATGTCCATTCAAGGGGAAGGCCACCAATCAGGATGATTCAATTAGGAAATTACCAGAAGTTTTCAGTAACCTGCGTTAAATTTGCAGCAGCCATCTGACCCTTGGCAGCCATCCTAACAGTTTGGTTTGTATCCATTTTAAAATAAGAGATAGTTCCTGAAGCTTCCGTAGGCTAGTTAGTTTATTTACTAGTGTCACAAGTAGACTTCTATTAACACTGCAATGAAGTTACTGTGAAAATCCTCTAGTCACCACACTTTGGCACCTGTTGGGTAAACTGAGGGAGAATTTAGAGTCGCTAATTCACCTAACCAGCACGTCTTTTGAACTGTGGGAGGAAACCGGAGCACCCAGAGGAAACCCACGCAGACATGGGGAGAACGTGCAGACTCAGCACAGTCAGTGACCGAAACTGGAAATCGAACCTGGGTCCCTGGCGCTCTGAGGCAGCAGTGCTAACCATTATGCCACTGTGCCACAACTGACGTTTGATGTTCTGTATAGGACATGCCTTCACTGGTCATAACAGCTGCATGTCGAGTTCTGATAGATGCTGACAACTCACCCATTAAAGCGGATAATTATAGACCACTTACCTTGCCAGCAGGAGCCCCAAAATAAGTTACAGGAGAAAAACATTAGGGTGTTTGTGCATATGTGCATGCGTGTAGTAATAGCCAGCAGCTCGTTTCTAAATCCAGCCAAATCCATGCCAGAAAGCCCACACCGAAGCAGACTTGGCCACAAGGAAAAAGCAAGGCAGATTTTCCTCTTTTGCGCTTGAGATAAATAATAACCTGGGCATTGAGGCAAATCAAGTGCGATGAACTGCACACCTGCAACAGAGTCCACTGATTTTTGCTTCACTTAAAGAATGGAATATTAGAAATGTGATCCTTCACACCTGAATTTCTTCCATATGCTTTGTCACAGCAATTAGAGTGCCAAAAAAAAAACTGCCTGTATCTAACTTGGTACTAAACCTATCGACTGTTTTGATGATTGTTTCAGTCAGTCACATCGTCTTTAATTATGATGGAATGTTTTGACAAGGTTATGCATGCTCAGTTATTCTTTTTGTAGTAACCACATGATGATGTAATATCAGGTGAGATTCTCTGGCTTCCTCACAGCATTTGTCTCTTCAGCGGGATCTCTAATCTCGCCACTGTAAATGGGAATTCCCACTGAAGCCACCTCATGTTGGTGGAAAACGGAAGGGGGTGCACCGTCGGTGGTAGTAGAAGATTACGCCCAACGTAATTTGGGCGGCACGGTAACACAGTGGTTAGCACTGCTGCTTCACAGCTCCAGGGACCTGGGTTCAAATCCCAGCTCGGGTCACTGTCTGTGTGGAGTTTGCACATTCTCCCTGTGTCTGCATGGGTTTCCTCCGGGTGCTCCGGTTTCCTCCCACAGTCCAAAGATGTGCGGGCTAGGTTGATTGGCCATTCTAAATTGTCCCTTAGTGTCCCGGGATGCATCGGTTAGAGGGATTAGTGGGTAAATATGTAGGGATATGGGGATAGGGCCTGGGTGGGATTGTGGTTGGTGCAGACTCGATGGGCCGAATGGCCTCTTTCTGCACTGTAGGATTCTATGATTCTAAGATCCACCAGTGTGAATGCTTGGATAGTTTCGGCCATTATGTTATGATCTCTTTGGAGACTGATAATAATTAAAAATAAATTCAAATGTCCAGTTAATAGCTGAAAGAATGACATTTTACAATTTCATGTTTTAAGTTTACTGTAATAAATTACCAAAAACACTATTAAGCAAATACTATCTTTGTGGGCAATTTGTACTTTAAACCATAGAATGGAATCCTACCCTCTTTCTCATACTTAGCCCTGCCGAAAAAACAAACTTCTCAGGTACACATTCAACTGTCCTTTAAGGGGACATTCAAATTTCTCAGAACCAATCGAACCTGATTCTTGGCTCGTGGGGTTTATTCCTGTTCTTTTCATTTCTCAGCCGAGTAACTTGCAATCTTTGAATAGTCTTTCACAGTGAGGTTTACTTTTGCTGGAGATTCTCCCTCTAACCCAAGCTTGGTGGCTATTCCAGCCTTGTTCTTGTTCTAACTCCCCACGAATTTGGTCTTTTCAATCCAAGGGTGAGCCTCCTCCCTGCTTTCTGTGCAATGAACCATAGAGACTTTTTTGGCCTCCAGCTTTTTCCTCCCTCCTGATCCAGACAGACTCAAAACACTGTGATAGTCAGTGATATTCTGGGAAAGCCTGTAACCTGATCTTTACAATGGCTTCCCCTGCTTCCTTTTTCATGGTACAAATCACAAGTGCTTTGTATTAAGATCAAAATGCTAATTTGCTATTCTTGAAAGCCCAATTCTTTTTCATTATGGCACTAAATGACCAGTTTAAAGCACAACTGTTTGCACCCTGGCATTCTGAGCACTTTTCTGGGACTTTAGAGATTCTCAGTCTCCATTGTTAAAATACAGACTACTGCCATTGTCTTCCAACGTAAAGGTTTTTGTACCATCATCCCAGAAGGTCCTGCTTCAGAACTGGTCACATGACCTGCTTCATTTTTTTGCCCTGAGCTGAGGTGATTGACCTCCGAAAGCCATAACCATCTTCCTCATGCTAGGCAAGATTCCAACCAGTGGAGAATTTCCTCCCTGATTCTCACTGACTTCAATTTTACTTGGGCTTCTTGATGCCACACTCAGTCAGATGCTACCTTGATGTGAAGGGCAGTCACTCTGACCTCACCTTTGGAATTCAGGTCTATGTTTGGATTAAGGTTGCAATGGGATCTGGAATTGAGTGACCCTGGCAGAACCCAATCCCAACATCAGTAAGCAGATTATTGCTGAGTAAGTGTCACTTGATAGCACTATCGATGACACCTTTCATCTCTTTGATCATGATCAAGAGTCGACTTGCTTGTAAATGGCTTGATTAAATTTGTCCTACTTCTTGTGGACAGGACATACCTGAGCATTGTCAACTAAATATCAATGTTGTAGTTGTACTTAAACAGCTTAGCTATGATTGCTGCTAATTCTGGCGCATAAATCTTCAGTACCAGAGATGAGATGTTGCCAGAGTCCATGGCCTTTTCTGTATCCGGTTCCTGCTTGATATTATGGAGTGTATCAAATTGTCTAAATACTGGCATTTGTGATGCTGGAGCCCTCAGGAAGAGATTGAGTTGATTCATCCACTCTGTACTTCTGGCGAAAGGTGGTTGCAATTATTTCAGCCTTGACCTTTGCACTGACGTGCTGAGCTCCACTATCACTGAGGTTGTTTGTGGAGCCTCCACCTTCAGTTAATCGTTTAATTGTTCACCATCATTTACAACTGGATGTGGCGGGGATTGCACAGCTTGGATCCGATCCATTTGTTAACTTGTGTGCAAAAGAACTAACCTTCTGCAAAAAACCATGACGCTGCACTGGTTTACAAGCATTGTGATAAAGCAAAACAAGTGATGGAAAGTGTGATCAAGTATTACTGAAATCCAGTAAACATCAGAAATGTTTACTGTGAGAAGTGAGCGTGCAGTAAACCTACAATGAAATTCACAAGTGCTGAGAATATTAGACACACCACAACAAATGTCTCTTGTGTTGGTGTGAATCGTGATTCTCATTAGAAGCAAGGGGAAGCTATTGAATCACACCAGAAGGAACTTTGGATTCCAACCAATCACTGAGGTTTCTCAATAAGAGAGAAAAAAAAATCACAAGGCAGGAAGCAGCTACAGTGGCAGGAGCAATGCAGCAGTAGCAAATCTGAATGAAGAAAAAAAATTCTGAAGGAAAGAATCGGCTTTAAAAAAAAAATTTCTTCAATTCGGCATTGACAGAATCAAAGTAACTTCCCTCAAAAAATAAGTTGTAAATCTGTCTTAGGATCAAGAGCGCTGTGACAAACTGTGATGAGCTGTGGCAACCTTCCACGGGAAACTGTGACATGGATTTAGAACCACAAGAAACAGTAATATACAGTGGAATTTTCCACAGAAAATGAGAGTGATGCCTAAATAAGAAGGTTACAATGAATTTTTGCATATGAGACTATCACAAATCTAGGAAAACAAAAATGCAACAGCAGATAAATTATAATACAAGAAAAACATATACAAGAAAAAATAAAGGGGTAGTCTGCTAAGTGGTATACCCCAATTAAATTTGGACCCAATTAAAAAGCATACCTAAGCTATTATTTAATTTCTCATTCTCAGACATTATGGGCTGGTTTTTCCCCCCAGGACAGGTCACCATTGGAGCAAGGTCAATGGAGCTTTTGCTCATCGTTCTGGCCATATAGTGACTTTAACCCATTTCTTAGGTTAATTGGCTAGCAGTGCAGGGTGGAGTTTAGGTGGAATTCCAATCATCAACAGGAAGCCATCCACTGTCAAGAAAAAAAAGATGTGACAATGCTGCAGAGGGACATCTGCTCCAGCACTAGAAAAGGCAGGGACAAGAACCCTAAAGATATGAGGATTAATTTATTTTTCTGCCTCAGACTGACCTAATTCCTATAAGAAGGGAAAGTTTTGAGTCCAGAGTTGAAGAAGGCATGTCCATCATAAGATCTTCTTCTTCCAAAAGGAAGTTCACTAAGCCACTTGTTATAGTAAAGCACCACTGTGGGTGCGGGCTGAAGAAAATGGAAATGGGTACTGGTAGCAATAGTCATTACTGTGAGAGCTGTTTCTGCCACAGTGCCAAATTTAGACAAGCAAAGAAGAAAATTCAGATTAATGAATGCTTCCTTTACACTGGAAATCGGTGAATATTCGCTGCACTGAAAGAGAAAGCTAATTAAGGCATCCATCCTATACAATTACACAAATATCCGAACACATTAACATCTCTCTGGCTTCAACTGCATTGATAACACATGAATGTGTGCATGTTTCAAATTTCTGTAAATATTACGTGTAAATCTACATTCTAGTACAATTATATCAAGGATATTTTGCTGAACCTTCATATTCAATTCCAGAGTTTTTTTATTGCTGATCGTTATTTCCAATGCTGATTTCTTAGTGAATATTTTCTGTGCTGCACAATTTTGATTTCTAACCACAAGAAAGTATAAAGTAGCGCAGCATGTATTGTTGTACGCAGCTGCAAGTGTTTTACTCAACATATCCTGCTGTGTAACCCAGCAGGCACAGGGATATCCAACAGCATGAGCAGGAAATTGCTAACGCAACACAAAATAATAATTTTATCTCTTGTAAACTCTTTTCTACAAACTCCATTTACCTTGGAGTTTAGCATAATTATTCTAAATTATGCAAGTACCTTTGAAATAGGAATCATGCAATCTTATTTGCTGCTATATAATTATATTTCTATTATTCCATTGTTGTCTTCCTTTTAAAACAATTTTACACATCAGATTCAAGACCTATAATAACAGATCAACAATATTCCGTGTTGCATGTGGCAAATGATTCTGGCAATTTTGTGAAGATTTTCCAGTGTAAACAAAATGGATGAAATTTAGAATTACTCTCAAAGGGAAACTGTCGTGAAATTGAGAAGGCAACGAGGTAAGAGCCATGACCCGTCAAGATATTGCTGAATGAAAACAATCGAGTTTTTGCTTGATATAATGAAATGACTGAAATTCCAAAAAATGTAGCAACAATAGAAAATACTGTTCCAACCCTCCTTTCCATGCAACCCCAAAGGATTAAAAAGGCTCCTGTGGTGATTGTCCCTTTAAGGACAACACAGCAGAGTTAGGGTCAACCAGGCCAGGTCACCTTTAATCGGCAATGTTGCCCTTAAAGGGGCAATCACCACAGCTTCTTTAAATGTGTTTCAAAGATGCAGCTTCATTTTCATGACTGTTCAATGGAACCTGTGTTGCTAATGCATCAATGATGGCTTTAAAATAAATTCTTACGTTCAAACAGTTTTAGATGCTTATTAGTTCCGATCTCCTTGAAAGATAACTGTTTGTATAATTTTTAGTCTGTTAATGCAGAATTGTGTTAGCAAGCCATCTGGCTTCCATCATTCCCAGATTTGAAATAAACACGATTGACATCCATTTATTTGTTTTCCATATTTTATATAATCTGACAAATCTTCAATGAATACATTCCAAATAAGAAGAAATCTATTATATAGGTAATGCAGCCTAATAAACACTACCAATATGATGATAGGACACAAACTGATTCCTGACACTCCATTCTGATGCTGAAATCAGCTGCAATGCTTCACAGAATTAAGATTGGCAGTGTTATTGTCAGGCTGCTCTTGCACATGTTGGGGCTAGTTCAGCAGGGTTGCAGGTGGAGGCCTGCTACTCAAGAAAAATAACATATTGTATGATACAATAATGAAGTTCATCCAATTATATAACTGGTAAATTTACTGCTCAGTGTGCAACCCAGAAAGGCAAATCAGGTTATCAGAGGGTGGGATTTTCTGGGCCTGCCACGGTGGGTTCCCCCGCAGCAGATGTGGTAAGCTAGCCAAAAGTGCATTGACTTTTGCGGTCCTGGAAAATTCCATCCTGAGTCTCTGATGTGACAAACTACTGACTAAGAAAGGGAAAGATCAATGGTTTTGTTGATTGGTGGAATCTTTTTGATAACTAGGTGCTGCCTAACTGATTGCAAGGAGGCTGAGAGAGTTTGAAAGTGTTAGGTTTATACAGTCTGCTCTTGTAAAAAGATTGATGCACTATCAATCAAGCAAAGACTAGTTTGTATGCAAAAACAAATAGGCTTTTATTCGCAAAAGACTTGGAGCACACCCATGCTGCTGAACTGGTTACAGACTGAGGCAGGGGGGTTGGGAGCAGTCACCTTTATACCTGGACCGGGGGGGGGGGAGGAGTCTCAGGCAGGGCCGGCAGGGGCATGCCCAGGCATGTCACACACACACACACAGGCAATAAGCTAACAGTGGTTTACCACAAAGACCACATGGCATTATTTTGAAAAAGAGTAGAAGTTATCCCCAGTGCCCTAACCAATATGTATCTCTCAATTCATTCTGGGGCTGAGGCAGTTGTGGAAAAAGTGCAGGCCTGCAGGTGAGAATGAAATAACGCAGTCCCAACGTCCAGCTTACCCTTGGCAAACATCCAATCTCTGGAAAACAAGTTAGACGAACTTAAAGCTAGACTCAGTTTTGAAAGGGAACTGAGGGACTGCTGCGTACTCTGTTTCATGGAGACATGGCTCACTCCTGCTTCACCGGACTGAGCCCTACAATCAGAGGGCTTCTCAATCCACCGAATGGGCCATACAGCGGCCTCAGGCAAGGCTAGACGAGGTCTGCCTCCTAATCAACACCTCATGGTGCCTAGACGTAGCAACACTGGCGAGTTTCTGCTCCCCGGACCTAGAATACCTGATGCTAAAATGCCGCCCCTACTACCTTCCGCGGGAGTTCACCTCTTATCTTGACAGAAGTTTACATCCCACCCCATGCAGACAAGACGACCATGCTGGACGAAATATACACCACTACAAATAGCCTCGAGACGAAACATCCCAAGGCCAGGGACTTCAATCAGGCCAAGCTCAAGAGCGTTCTATCAACACGTCTCCTGTTCCACCAGAGGCCCAAACATCCTAGACCACTGCTACACAAATATCAAATATGCTGACCGCTCTATTGCCCACCCAACCTTTGGCAAACCAGACCATAAGGTTGTGCTCCTGCTCCCGGCTTACAAGAAAGAATTGAAATGCGAGAATCCGTCAAAGAAAGTCGTGCAATGTTGGTCTGAGAAATCGGATGATCTCCTACGGAACTGCTTAGAGTCAGTAGACTGATCAGTATTTAAAAACTCTGCGACCAGCCTGAACGAGTATATCATTACAGTAACTGACTTCATTAGTGTGTAGAAGACTGTGTGCCAAAGAAGCAAATCCGTGTGATTCTCAACAGAAACCATGGATGAACAGAGATATCCACTGCTTGCTGAAGTCCAGGCCTGAGGCGTTCAAGTCAGGTGACACTGACCTATGCAAGAACGCCAGATATGATCTACACAAAGGTCTATCAAAGATGCCAAAATACAGTACCGGACCAAGCTAGAATTCCAGGCAAGCCACACAGACTCCCGTTGACTATGGCAAGGTCTGCAAGACATAACAGGCTACAAGATGAAGGTATGTAAAATTACTGGCACCAATGCACCCCTCCCTGATGAGCTCAATGCATTCTATGCCAGTTTTGAGCAAGAGGTCAACGAGAGCTAATGAACCTGGACAGGTGGAGGATCTCTCGGTGGGTGAGCATCTTGGGGATAGCGATCATAATTCTATCTCCTTCACGATAGCATTGGAAAGAGATAGGATCAGGCAGGCTAGGAAAGTGTTTCTCTGGAGTAAAGGGAAATACAGTGTCATCAGGGAGGAAATTAGACGGGTAAATTGGAAGGAGGTATTCTTGGGGAAAAGTACCGAAGGAAAGTGGAGGGTTTTCAAGGAATGTTTGTCTGGAGCTCTGCATGACAACGTTCCGATGTGACAGGGGGGTGTTGGTAGGGTACGGGAACCGTGGTGCACGAAGGTTGTGATGAACCTGGTGAATAAGAAAAGAGAGGCGTACAGAAGGTTCAGAGAGCTAGGAGGTGTTAAGGATTTAGAGGAGTATACGGGATGTAGGAAGGAGCTTAAGAAGGAAATTAGGAGAGCGAGAAGGGGTCATGAGAAGACCTTGGCGGGTAAGATTAAGGAGAATCCCAAGGCTTTCTACAAATATGTCAAGAGTAAAAGGATGAGATGTGAAGGCATAGGACCCTTAAAAGGTGAAGGGGGAAAAGTTTGTGCGGAACCGTTAGAAATGGCGGAGGTGCTTAATGAATACTTTACCTCGGTATTCACGGTGGAAAGGGATCTGGGTGGTTGTACTGCTGGTTTGCGGTGGACAGAAAGGATCGAGCATGTGGACATAAAGAAAGAGGATGTGTTGGAACTATTGAATGGCATCAAGGTTGGTAAGTCGCCGGGACCGGATGGGATGTACCCCAGGTTACTGTGGGAGGCGAGGGAGGAGATTGCGGAGCCTTTGGCGATGATCTTTGCATCGTCGATGGAGACGGGAGAGGTTCCGGAGGATTGGAGGATTGCAGATGTGGTCCCTATATTCAAGAAAGGGAACAGGGACAGCCCGGGAAATTACCGACCGGTGAGTCTAACCTCAGTGGTTGGTAAGTTGATGGAGAGGATCCTGAGAGACAGGATTTATGATCATCTAGAGAAGTTTAGTATGATCAAAAGTAGTTAGCACGGCTTTGTCAAGGGCAGGTCGTGCCTTACGAGCCTGGTTGAGTTCTTTGAAAATGTGACCAAACACATTGACGAAGGAAGAGCAGTGGATGTGGTCTATATGGACTTCAGCAAGGCGTTCGATAAGGTCCCCCATGCAAGACTTCTTGAGAAAGTGAGAGGGCATGGGATCCAAGGGGCTGTTGCCTTGTGGATCCAGAACTGGCTTGCCTGCAGAAGGCAGAGAGTGGCTGTGGAGGGGTCTTTCTCTGCGTGGAGGTCAGTGACCAGTGGAGTGCCCCAGGGATCTGTTCTGGGACCCTTGCTGTTTGTCATTTTCATAAATGACCTGGATGAGGAAGTGGAGGGATGGGTTGGTAAGTTTGCTGACGACACCAAGGTAGGTGGTGTTGTGGATAGTTTGGAGGGATGTCAGAAGTTGCAGCGAGACTGGGCGGAGAAGTGGCAGATGGACTTCAACCCGGATAAGTGTGTAGTGATCCATTTTGGCAGATCCAATGGGATGAAGCAGCAGTATAATATGAAGGGTACCATTCTTAGCAGTGTAGAGGATCAGAAGGACCTTGGGGTCCGGGTCCATAGGACTCTTAAATCGGCCTCGCAGGTGGAGGATGCGGTCAAGAAGGCGTACGGCGTACGAGCCTTCATTAATCGAGGGATTGAGTTTAGGAGTCGGGAGATAATGCTGCAGCTTTATAGGACCCTGGTTAGACCCCACTTGGAGTACTGCGCGCAGTTCTGGTCACCTCATTACAGGAAAGATGTTGAAGCCATTGAAAGGGTGCAGAGGAGATTTACAAGGATGTTGCCTGGATTGGGGGGCATGCCTTATGAGGATAGGTTGAGGGAGCTTGGTCTCTTCTCCCTGGAGAGACGAAGGATGAGAGGTGACCTGATAGAGGTTTACAAGATGTTGAGAGGTCTGGATAGGGTAGACTCTCAGAGGCTATTTCCAAGGGCTGAAATGGTTGCTACGAGAGGACACAGGTTTAAGGTGCTGGGGGGTAGGTACAGAGGTAAGTTTTTCACTCAGAGGGTGGTGGGTGAGTGGAATCGGCTGACGTCGGTGGTGGTGGAGGCAAACTCGTTGGGGTCTTTTAAGAGACTTCTGGATGAGTACATGGGATTTAATGGGATTGAGGGCTATAGATAGGCCTAGAGGTAGGGATATGATCGGCGCAACTTGTGGGCCGAAGGGTCTGTTTGTGCTGTGGTTTTTTATGTTCTATGTACTCATTTTATGCTGCATGTGTAGAAAAATGGAGAACTACCCAGCAAGATGTCAGGACATGAACCAAAAGGAGAATTCCAGTATCCCTCACTGCTCAATCAAAAAGAGCTTGTTGGGTAATGGTGCAATCTCAGTAGAGTGACATCAGGGACAAGACACTCCACCCCAGAAGCCTCAGATGAACCTGTATCCAAGGCCAACATTGCAGACATCAGAGCCGCCTTCTCGAAGTCACCCCACGGAAAGCAACTGGCCCAGACAGGGTACCTGAAGGAGCACTCAGATCCTGTGCGGACCAGCTGGGGGGGTATTCGCAGACGTCTTCAACCTCACTTTACACTAATATGAAATCCCTATCTGCTTCAAAACAATGACCATCATCTCTGTACCAAAGAAAAGCCAGGCAGTGTGCCTTAATGGCTATCATCCGGTGGCTCTGACATCCATCATTATGAAGTGCATCGAAAGGTTAGTCATGGCATGAATTAATTCCGGCCTCCTAGATTGCCTGGATCTACAACAGTTCGCCTGCTGTCGAAACAGGTCCACAGCGGACGCCATTTCCCTGGCCTTGTACTCAACCCTGGAACATCTAGATAACAAAGACACCTATGTCAGATTCCTGTTTATCGACTGCAGCTCAGCCTGGGGCTCGGCTCCTCCCGCATGCGACTGGATTCTGAACTTCCTAACCCACAGACCGCAATCAATAAGGATAGGCAACAACACCTCCTTCACGATCATCCTCAACATCGGTGGCCCATAAGGCTATGTCCTCAGCCCTTTACTATACTCCTTATACATCTATGACTGTATGGCCAAATTCCCCTCCAACTCAATTTTCAGGTTTGCCGATGACACCGCCATAGCGGGTTGGATCTCAAACAATGACGAGACGAAGTACAGGAAAGAGATAGAGAATCTGGTGAACTGGTGCAATGACAATAATCTCTCCCTCAATGTCAACAAAATGAAGGAGATAGTCATTGACTTCAGGAAGCGTAGTGAAAGACATGTCCCTGTCAACATCAATGGGGACGAAGTAGAAATGGTTGAGAGCTTCATGTTTTTAGGTGTCCAGATCACCAACAACCTGTCCTGGTCCCTCTATGCCGACACTATAGTTAAGAAAGCTCACCAATGCCTCTACTTTCTCAGAAGACTAAGGAAATTTGGCATATCCACTATGATGCTCACCAACTTTTACGGATGCACCATAGAAAGCATTATTTCTGGTTGTATCATGGCTTGGGATGGCTCCTGCTCCGTCCAAGACCGCAAGAAACTACAAGGTTCATGAACGAAGCCCAATCCATCACTCAAACCAGCCTCCCATCCATTGACTCTGTCTCTGAAAAGCAGCCAGCCTAATTAAGGACCCATGCACACCAGACATACATACTCTCTTCCACCTTCTTCCGTCGGGAAAAAGATACAAAAGTCTGAGGACACATACCAACCGACTCAAAAACAGCTTCTTCCCTGCTGCTAGACTTTTGAATGGACCTATCTCACATTAAGTTGATCTTTCTCTACACCCTAGCTATGTCTGTAACACTGCATTCTGCACTCTCTCCTTTCCATCTCTATGAACGGTATGCTTTGTCTGTACAGTGCACAAGAAATAATACTTTTCACTGTATTCTAATGCGTGACAATAATAATAAATCAGAAGTTGTGGTGTCGTGGTGGTAATGTCACTGGGCTAGTAACCCAGAGGTCCAAGCCAATGCTTGGGGATACAGGTTCAAATCCAAACATGGCAGCGGGTGGAATTGGAATTCAGTTGAAAAATCTGGAATTAGATAGCTAGTCTCAATAATAGTGGCCATGAAACCAAAAACCCATCTGGTTCACTAATGAACCCATTTGTATCACTGATGCCCATTAGGGAAGGAAATCTGCCCATCCTTTCATGCTCTGGCCTATATGTGAGGCCAGATGTACAGCCATGTCATTGGTGGTAGACCATTAAATAACTAATTGGAGGGTCCTCAAATATCTCATCCTCAATGATGGGGAGCATTTGAAGCAATTTTCAGCCAGAAGTGCCGAGTGGATGACCAGCAAGCCTCCTCCTGAGGTTCCCAGTATCACAGATGCCAGTCTTCAATTCACTCCATGTGATATCAAAGAATGACTGAAAATACTGCATACTGCAAAGCCTATGGGCCCTGACAACATTCTGGCAATGTTACTGAAGTCTTGGTCTCCAGAACTAGCCACATCCCTAGCTGTTTCAGTTAAGCTTTAACACCGGCATCCAACTGGCAATGCTGCAAACTGCCCAGGTATGTCCTCTCCACAAAAGGCAAGACAAATTCAACACATCAATTACTGCCCCATCAATCTACTCTCACTCATCATTTAAGTGATGGAAAATGTCATCGACAGTGCTATTAAGTGGCACTTACTCAGCAATAATCTGTTCATTGATATTAGTTTTGCCTCTGCCAGGGCCAATTAACTCCTGACCTCATTACAGTCTTAGTCCAGGCATGGGCAAAAGAGCTGAATTCAAGACATGAGGAGAGAGTTACTTTCCTTGACATCAATCAGTATTTACTGAGTATGGCATGAAGACCCCAAATAAAACAAAAGTCAATGGAAATCACGGGAAAACCATCTTTCCAGCATAAGGTCAGAAAGTGGGGATGTTTGCTGATGATTGACTGATGTTCAGCACCATTTGTGACTCCTCAAATATTGATGCAGTTCATACCCATATGCAGCAAGACCCAGACAATATTCAGGCTTAGGCTGTTAAGTGGCAATTAACATGTGCTTCAAGAATGCCAAGCAACAGCCATCTCCAACGAGAGAACCTAACCATCTCCCGTGTCATTTAATGGCATTATTAGTGTTGAATCTCCCAATATCAACATTATTGGGGTTACCATTGACCGGAATTCAAATTGGATCAGGCATATAATTACTGTGGCTGAAAGAGCAAATCAGAGGTTGGGAATTATATGGACAGTAACTCACCTCCTTCATTTCCAAAGCCTGTCCACCATCTACAAGGATCAAATCAGGAGTGTGATGGCATATTCTCCACTTGCCTGGATGAGTACAGCTCCAACAATACTCAAGAAGCTCGGCACCATCCATGTCAAAGCAGTCAACTTGACAGGCATGCTGTCCACCACGTTAAACATTTTCTTCCATCCACCATCAATGAACAGCAGCACAATGTATCCTATCTACAAGATGCACTGTAACAATTCACCATGGTTCCTTTGGCAGCACCTCTCAAACCTGTGACCTCTACCACCTAGAAGAACAAGGGCAGCAGGTGCACGGAAACACCACCATCTGTAAGTTTCTCTGCATGTCACACACCATCCTGACTTGGAACTACAATCACCATTCCTTCACTATCATTGGTTCAAACTCCTGGAGCTCCCTCCCTTCCTTCCTAACAGCATTGTGGGTGTTCCTACATTGATGGACTGCAGCGGTTCAAAAAGGCTTCCACCACCTTCGCTGCACAAAAAAATGCTGGCTTAATCAGCAATGCCCACATCCCATAAAAGAATAAATAAATAAATAAATCAACATCACTAAAACAGAATGTCATTAATAAATTGCAGTGTGCAAATTGGCAGCTGTCTTTCCTGCATTACAAAAGTTCTTCACTAACCGAATAGCGCATTGGGATGCCCTGACAAGCTATTTACATGCTGTAGACATTTGCAACTGGAAAGAAAGTCATTTTGTAGTACAGAGGATGGGTATTGCTGAAAAAGTAGACATGCTGTCAAGCTTTTTGTCTTGCACTCATCAGGACACTCTGCGCATCAAAGCCATCCTGTGGAATAATGGCTACTCTGATCAGATCAATGCTCATTATATATCACACTAGCTCATGAATGGGGGCTTAATGCTGCCACCTTCAGTCTTGAAAAGTGCCCAGATTACCTCAGATTACCCTGGAAGGTCAAGGTGTATCAAAAATTTGAGCAACACGTGAAGCCAGCCATTTCACGCTGTTGCTGTGCAGTAGCATCACGAGTGGCATTCTCCACTAACAGGATTTTGCCATCAAGCCAGAAAGATGTTCTGTCTATCACACGAATTAGTATTGTGGTATATGAATTTCAGTGTCATTGTGATGCCAGGTATGTTGGCTGTATGTCCTAATGATTGGTGGATCGTATCAGACAGCACACCCTTCAGTTATTCACCACAGGCTAAATACAGACTGTATCAACCAGCCCCTGCTTGCAAAACTCAAAACATATTGTCCAAGGTTGGATGTTATTTCGCAAATGTACAGCACTCGCTAAACAATTTTAACTGTGCTAATAATTATGCTGAAAACCAATTTAAGATTGTCAGGCTCGTAGTGTGGCTCACTTATGCATTCTAGAAGCTACATATATTCACACTTATCTTTTGCAGACAGAAGGCAATGCCCACGCATTAAACCTTTTTCAATCAAAAAACGCTAGGAGGACAATTATTCCCTTTGGCAATGCACTAACCAATCGATGTCAACCTGTCTGGCTTGAATTTGAATAAAAGTTTGGCAGTTACCTGTCCTCTGGTGCATTTTACATGACAATGCCTCCACCAGAGTCCACTTGCCAACCGATCAGCACTCTTTTCTCATGAGGTATAAATTGTTGTTCCCTTTATTACTGGTATTCTTGAAGAATGCAGGATGAAAAGTTTCAATAACATGACTCTTTTTTCAACTTGAATTAGGTATTGTAGGTACCAAGCCTGCAGAATTGCAGCAACAGCCGGATTAAATCAACCAACAACTAATCTGTAGGTAGTTAACAATCTCTTTAAATACTGCTGGTAGGACTTCTTGCTGCTGAATGTATGTTCAGCCTTGCATGATTAAGAAAGTTTGTGAACAAGAGTATCAAACACCAAAATGACAGTTCTTCCTATATGGCACTTAGCACAACTCATCTGAGAAAGGTATCCATGCACATCTCAAGCACCACTTTGGAACCAAAATGGCCCCCTGCAGCAGCCAACCAATGGAGGTTTTTGATCTGAATTTTATGCTGATTCTGCACCTGTCCTACAACTGACATACTTCCTGGTGATATTCATGCATTCTAAAGTGAAAACAGATCCCACCATTTTCCTGTGATAACCTCTATGGTCCTAATAACAGGAAAAATAATGGAAAATATTCCAAATAAAAGGTAAAGTCGCCATAGTCCCAGATGAACTGTTCCTTTTGAGAGGGAGAGCTGACTGGTGGTGATTTCTGACGGTCACCACACTTCAGGCAAGGTTGAGAAAGCGTGGCCTTCATGAATAACCTCAGCTGGTACTGGAATTGAACCCATGCTGTTAGCACCACTCTACATCATAAACCAGCTATCCAGCCAACTGAGCTAACCAACAACCCAGTAAGTAGAAGGCTGATAAAGTAGTAACATAACAATAAATTAATAAGAAATAATGATGTTCATTCAGAAGGGTACATGCTATTGGGTGAAGGTACTTGATTCTTTGAAGATGCTATAGATAGAGAAAATATTAGAATTATCAACATCACAATTAATTTGAACTTAACAGTAGGCCTTTGTCAAAATTACACATAAAAGATTTCTAAACAAATTAAAAGTCCACGGTAGAATATGGGAAATAATAGGTTAGCTAAAATAGAAAGCAAGTGAGGAATAATTTGAGTTACATTGATTCCCTGGTGACAGACAGCAACAACCTGCGTAGCCTTCTTCAATGAGGAAGTCACGTGGATATACAGGTAACAGTTCACAGTGCTGCATGCCCCCCCTGGGGAATCAGCACTTTGTTGTAATTTCTTCCCCAAAGAGTACTCAGATGAGTTAAGTGAAGTGTTGCATGGACTCTCTCAGAAGTTCTGTGCTTGGACTCCTGTTATTTCCAATCTATGTAAGTTACAAGATATCAAAGTCAACTGTGAGTATGCAAAATTTGCAGACGAGGTTAAAGTAATGAGGTCACTATCGGCTAGGTTAGGATTTGGAAGAATTTGTAATTGGACAGGCCTACTACAAATGCAATTTATTACAAACACTTGTAAAGCATTGTTATGTCGGGCAAAAATCTTCTGTGACTTAAGTACAAGAATGGAACAGGGTCCTTTCCCATATCTAGTCAATGTAGAATAGCAATTAAAATAGCTAATAAAAACGCAGATGCAGAACCAGAAAATTAAACTCTCTTTGATTTTGCCAAGGCTTTAAAATGAACCAATTAAACCACACATGGAATATGGTGTTCAGTTCTGGTCATTAAAAATGATAGAGCATATGATGAGCAGAGGATAGGCTGGATTATATTGTTTAAAGAGAAACAGAATAATTTACATTTGCATGCATCTTTAACATAAATAGATAAACTAGGAGTTACAAAAACACATGCAAGCAAATGGACAAGTCAGAAACATACAAGTACAGGTCATTTATATTAGGTCCTTTACAGGGTAGGAAATAAATTTAATGAGTGAATTTCAGCAAGGAGGGAGCCTATAATAGTCCGGCAAAGGGAGGTGGTCACATGGAAAGCCAGAAACAGATGAATGTAGAGCTTGTAAGGGACTACTGGCTAACTGTAAGAGATGAATGGAGAGCTTGGACTGCACGGTGAGTGCTGCCTGACTGTGAAGAGTGCTTTTGGAGTTGGGTGAAAACAGGGAGTTCAAGTGGTAAGTTATAAGGAGGTAATTAGTCATTAAATTTGCTTTCCGGATGAGCTAAATTAGTTCTTATTTGGGAAGTTAAAAGCTGCACTTTAGTGTATTCCTGCAGCAGGAATCAGCTGAGAAAGCTCTCAACTGAACTTGGCTGGTTATTGTACAACTAGTTAAAACCAGTTCTAGGGCTTTGTAAGTTGTGCCTATAAAAACAAAGACCTCACAGTGCTGCTCTGACTGCACAGTGAGTGCTGCCTGACTGTGAGGAGTGTTTTTGGAGTTGGGTGAAAGCAGAGAGTTAGGTGAAACAGGCAGCAGAGGCTACGAGGGAGAGTGCTGATTGGCCAATAAGTCTTACTCTTGATTCTCTGAAACTGAGAGTTCAGACTAAAAAAAACTTAAAAGTGACATCATAGGAGGGCTGTGATTTGATTGGTTAACAGGGAGCTGTACTAAATTTGAAAACCCATTTAATTTACTGGTTAGACATTGCGTCGAGACTGAGGTAATAAGGAGATATATAATTTTTTAAAAATTAAATTTAAAAAATTTAAAACGCAAATCAAAAACTAAATAAAATAAAATAGAGATAGAGAGTTGTGTTGCTCATGCATGATGTGGGAGCTGGTGGACCCCATTGTGGTTCCCAGTGAGCATGTCGTAGTAAGTGTTGGTTGCTTTAGGAACTCCGGCTCAGAGTGGATGAGCTGGATTCTGAGCTTTGGACGCTGCGACATAAGAGGGAGGGGGAGAGATCCCTGGACACTGTGTTCCAGGAGGCAGTCACATCCCTTAGATTAAATACCTTGAATTTGGCCAGTGGATAGGGACAGGAGGGTGTGGCTGAGAGTGAGGCACGTAGAGGGATCCAGGAGGTAGGGTTGCAGGAGCCTCAGTCCCTGAACTTGTCCAACAGGTTCGAGATTCTTGCTCCCTGTGTGGACGGGAATGGATACTGCAGGGAGGATGAGCAAACTGACCACGGCATCGAAGTACAGGGAGCCATTCCAGTAGGGGGAGAAAAAAGAAATGTAGTCGTAATTGGGGAAAGTATTGGGGCATTGACACTTTTCTCTGTGACCAGGATCGAGAATTCTGGTGCTCAGGATATTTCATCTGGGCTGCAGAGGAACTTGGAGTGGGAGGGTATAGATCCAGTTATCATGGTACCAATGACATAGGTAGAACAGGAACAAAGGTTCTGCTAAGGGAGTATGAACAGCTAGGAGCTAAATTAAAAAGCAGAACCAAAAAAATAATAATCTCTGGATTACTACCACAGCCACAAGCTAATTGGCACAGGGTCAACAAGATTAAGGAGGTCAATGTGTGGCTCAAAGATTGGTGTGGGAGGAATGGGTTTGAATTCATGGGATATTGGCACTAGTATTGGGGAAGAGGGGAATTGTTCCGATGGGACGGTCTTCATCTGAATCGTGCTGGGACCAAGTCCTGGCGAATCGTATAACTAGGGCTGTAAACTAAATAGTGGGGGGGAGGGTTCAGTTGTATGGAGAATTAGAAAATCAAAGTTAAAGGAGAGGGTAGAAGTGCAGGTTAATGGAGCTGAGGGCTCACGAGAAGTTAGTAAAGTTTCCACGTAATAGAACAAAGTATAGAAGGTGGCAGGAATCTAACCTCAGGCAGAGCAAAAAAGGTGACAAGTATGAGAAGGGAGATGGTCAATGCAGGACTGAGGGTGTTGTACCTAAATGCACGCAGTATACAGAACAAGGTAAATGAGCTTGTTGCACACATTGAAATTGGCCGGTACGATGTTGTGGGCATCACAGAGACGCGGCTGCAAGGGGATCAGGGCTGGGATCTAAATATCCAAGGATGTATCCTATCAGAAGGACAGGTAGATGGACAAAGGGGGAGGGGTTGCATTATTAGTAAGGAATGAAGTTAAATCGATAGCAAAAAGTGATATAGGATCAGGAGGTGTAGAATGTCTGTGGGTAGAGTTGAGGAATCGCAAAGGTAAAAAGACCCTGATGGGAGTTATGTACAGGCCCTCTAGCAGTAGTCAGGATGTGGGGCAGAAAATAAATCAGGAGATAGAAAAGGCATACAAAAAAGGCAATATTACAATAATCACGGGAGACTTCAATATGCAGGTGGACTGGGAAAATCAGGTAGGTAGTGGATCCTAAGAAAAGGAATTTGGGGAACGTCTAAGAGATAGTTTTTTGGAGCAGCTTGTGACAGAGCCTATTAGGGGACAGGCAATTCTGGATTTGGTGATGTGTATTGAGGCAGACTTGATTAGGCAACTTAAGGTGAAGGAATCCTTAGGGAGTAGTTACCGCAATATGACAGAATTTACCGTGCAGTTTGAGAGGGGGAAGCTGGAATCAGATGTAATGGTATTACAATTAAATAAAGGTAACTACAAAGACACGAGGGAGGAGCTGGCCAGAGTTGATTGGGAAGTCTAGCAGGGAAGACTGTGGAAGAGCAATGGCAGGAGTTTTTGAGAGTTATTCGGGAGGCACAACAAAAATTCATCCCAAGGAGGTGGAAATACGCTAAGGGGAGGACAAGGCATCCATGGCTGATGAGAAGTCAAAGACAGCATAAAAGCAAAAGAAAATGCACACAAAATGGCAAGGATTAGTGGGAAGCCAGTGGATTGGGAAGCCTTTAAAAGCAAGCAGAGGACAACTAAAAAAGCTATAAGGGGGGAGAAGATGAAATATGAATGTAAGCTAACTAGTAATATAAACGAAGATAGGAAGAGTTCTTTTCAATATATAAAAGGTAAGAAGGAGGTAAAAATAGCCATTGGACCACTGGAAAATAAGGCTGGAGAAGTAATAATAGGAAACAAAGCAATGGCAGAGGAACTGAATAGCTACTTTGCATCAGTCTTCTCTGTGGAAGACACCAGTGGAATGCCAGAGCTCCAGGAGAGTCGGGGGCACAGGTGAGTGTAGTGGCCAGCACTAAGGAGAAAGTTCTGGGCAAACTGAAAGATCTGAAGGTGGATAAATCACCTGGACCGGATGGACTACACCCTAGGGTTCTGAAAGAGACAGCTAAGGAAATTATGGAGGCATTGGTGGTGATCTTTCAGGAATCACTGGAGGCAGGGAGGGTACCAGAGGACTGGAAAAGTAGCGAATGTAACACCACTGTTTAAGAAGGGAGGGAGGCAGCAGGCGGGAAATTATAGTCCGGTTAGCCTGATTTCAGTCATTGGCAAGATTTTAGAGTCCATTATTAAAGATGAGATCGCAGAGCACTTGAAAGTGCATGATAAAGTAGGAACGAGTCAGCACGGCTTTGTCAAGGGGAGGTCATGTCTGACAAATCTGTTTGAATTTTTTGAGGAGGTAACAAGGAAGTTAGATAAAGGAGAACCAGTGGATGTGATTTATTTAGATTTCCAGAAAGCCTTTGACAAGGTGCCGCATAGGAGACTGTTCAATAAGTTAAGAGCCCATGGCGTTAAGGGTAAGATCCTGTCATGGATGGAGGATTGGCTGACTGGCTGAAGGCAGAGAGTGGGGATAATGCGGTTTTTTTCAAGATTGCAGCTAGTGACTAGTAGAGTGCCTCAGGGGTCGGTGCTGGGACCACAACTTTTCACAATATACATTAACGATTTGGAAGGAGGAACTGAAGGCACTGTTGCTAAGTTTGCAGATAATACAAAAATATGTAGAGGGACAGGTAGTATTGAGGAAGCAGGTTAGGAGAGTGGGCAAAGAAGTGGCAGATGGAATACAATGTGGAAAAGTGTGAGGTTATGCAGTTTGGAAGGAGGAATGGAGGCATAGACTATTTTCTAATTGGGGAAATGCTTAGGAAATCAGAAACACAAAGGCACTTGGGAGTCCTTGTTCAAGATTCTCTTCAGGTTAACATACAGGTTCAGTCGGCAATTAGGAAGGCAAATGCAATGTTAGCATTCATGTGGAGAGGGCTAGAATACAAGAGCAGGGATGTACTTCTAAGGCTGTATAAGGCTCTGGTCAGACCCCATTATGCATATTGTGAGCAGTTTTGGGCCCCATATCTAAGGAAGGATGTGCTGGCCTTGGAAAGGGTCCAGAGGAAGTTCACAAGAATGATCCCTGGAATGAAAAGCTTGTCGTATGAGGAACAGTTGAGGACTCTGGGTCTGCACATGTTGGAGTTTAGAAGGATGAGGGGGGATCTTATTTAAACTTACAGAATACTGCGAGGCCTGTATACAGTGGACATGGAGAGGATGTTTCCACTAGTAGGAAAAATTAGAACCAGAGGGCACAACCTCAGGCTAAAGGGATCCTTTAAAACAGAGATGAGGAGGATTTTTTTCAGCCAGAGAGTGGTGAATCTGTGGAACTCTTTGCTGCAGAAGGCTGTGGAGGCCAGGTCATTGAGTGTCTTTAAGACAGAGATAGATCGGTTCTTGATTAATAAGGGGATCAGGGGATATGAGGAAAAGGTAGGAGAATGGAGATGAGAAAAATATCAGCCATGATTGAATGGCAGAGCAGACTTGATGGGCTGAGTGGCCTAATTCTGCTCCTATGTCTTGTGGTCTTGTAAGGGTTGTAGAGGTATGGTTGGCTGAATGTATGGGAGAATTTAAATATTGATGCTGGGAAATCTGTATTCTATAAGAGGCATATCAGAAAGAGATGATAGGCAAAATAAAGGTTATACTTCATGGAGGATAGGAGGCCAGTGTAAAAAGGTTACCGTGGTCAATTTTGGAACTGACAAAAACATGTAAAAGGGCTTCAGTGAAAGGGGCTGAGATGAACAATGTTGCAGAGGTGAATGTAAGCAATTTTTATGAAGAATACGAGGTAGAATTTAAAGCATAGCTCAAGGTCAAACAGGATACTGAGGTTGCAAAGATCTAGCGAAACTGATATGACACAAGGAGTGAAGGAATAGATTTCATGGTGAGTGTGGTGAACCATCGTTGGTTCCCACTAGGTAGTACTGAGCCAGGGTCTGGCTCAGTACTACGAGTATGTATATATGTTGCTGTTGGGGTTAGGGATGGGTTGTTCTACTTGTTGCTGTTGGGGTTAGGGTTGGGCTGTTACACCTGTAATATAGTTATTATGGTACATCCCAGTCGGGCTCCGCCTCCTGGGAGAGGTATAAAGGTCACTGGTCTGTCTGGGACCCCTCAGTCTGGGATCGTGTACTATACATGGTAGCTTCGTTGTAATAGTAAATAAAAGCCTTTATTTCCTTGAGCATCTCAAGCCTCGTGTGTGATAACGCGCATCAGTGAGCAAGTAGTGTTTATAGAGGGATGGAACACAATGTGGTATATTTCACCATGCTGCTGGACAGTAACAGGGGAACAGCTCAACATCCTAATGGGGGAGTATGTGCTGTACAGGAGCAGTCAGTGGACTAACCCAAGAAATAAGTTTTAATTAATTTTTGTGGAAAATGGAGGAGCAGGAGTGCTCCTGATACTGCGGTTATCCAAGGTGCTTCTTTTCCACCTGCAATTTGCTGCCCCATAGCACACAAAAGGTGACTGGGGTTCCTGGTCAGCCACCTAAAATCCATTCTGAGACAAAACTGACTGATGTTAAGCTGTTAAGCTGAACTCATCCAAGACTTTGGGAGGGTGTGGGGTGGGGGAGGGGGAGGTGATTCTCCCATCGCGCTGCGCTGCATTTTTACTGCAGTGGGTCAGGACTCTAGCGGCGGCCCATTTGCACGATTTGCACTGGACGTCCAGGCCGCCGCATGTCTCCCAGCACTGGATCTCCGGCTCTGTCAGCTCTGCGCCGGAAATCAGCGTGAAGTTGCAGAAGGTAATTTAAATATAATTTAAATGACATTAGCGGGCCTGGGACTGAAATCACTGGGCTCTCTAGCCTCTCCCTACCCCAAGGAGTATTTCACTCCAGCAGGGGTTACTATTGCTCCCCATTTGGAGGAGCCGGGGGGGGGGGGGGTGGGGGGGGGTGTTGCTGGCAGCCTGAATCCCTGGAGTGAAAGGGGGGGGAGCAATCAAGGCCCCCAAGAAGGTCGGGCACTGGGGAGGTGCCCCTGGGCAGTGCCACAGTGGCAGTGCCAGCCTAGGCCCCCAGCACTGCCCAAGGGGCAAAGTACTAATGCCCAAGGGCACTTTGGCACTGCCCACAGGTCATTGCCAAGGGGGCGGGGCCTGATGGGGGCAGGGCCTCTGGGGTGCGATCTGTGGAAGTCCTGCTGCAACTCTGTACATAGATCGTGAGCAGAGGGAGGGAGGCTAGTGGATCTGGGCGAGGGGCTGTCAGCCTGCTATGGGGATCAGGACATTGGGATGGGGAGTGTGTGGTCAGGGGTGGGCAGCGATTGGGCAGTGGGGGATGGAGGGCCGGTGATGCGGGGGACACGGGCTGGCCAGCAATCGAGCTGACCATCGATCCAGAGGCTGGCCAGACAGAGCCACTGCGCATGCGCCGATCTTGGCACTGACAGCTTGACAGATGCGCAGTGGCCTACTCAGCACTATGCTGCCGGCCTCTCCAGTGAGAATAGGTCCCGCACACTGATCTTTAGAGTGAATCACGTTTGTGCACCCAGCAGTGCATTTTGAAACCCCCGCTGAAAAAACCAGCATAGTTTACTCCCGTTTTTACATGAATTTGACATTTAGAATGTTTTGGGAGAATTGCCCCCTTGATGTTGAATGGGAAGCTTCGCAGCACCAAGTCAGTCCATGGTCAATAGGGTCCATGGAAAGGCAGAACTGGGCAAGTGGATCTCATTGGAATACATATTTATCTATCTATTGTCATGAAAAAATGTTTTATGTCAAATAATGATTTTTAATCCACCAGCTGGAAACTTGAATTGAACTTTTAGAAACAGAGTCTTTTTAAAGGTAGTGACTAAAGAAAACAAGTGCACAGCTGAATATGGTTATTCATTCTTTGGATCACTGTACATTTCATATTCAAATCCATTGGGATAGAGACAGCTTAGCTGCTAAGCTCCATCAAGGACAATTACTTCTGACTTGGTGAATATTGTTATGAATAATGTATGATTTTTAAGTTGAATATACATGTATATATTTGTGTATTAAGTAAGAAAGGTAAAATGGTTTCAATTTCATTTCAGCTGTTTGAGAGTCTTGGTGCCTGGGAGTCTGGATAAACTCCTGATTAAAAGGTCAGTTCTTTTGGAACCAAAAGAGAAAACGCTGGAAAATCTCAATAGGTCTGGCAGCATCTGTAAGGAGAGAAAAGAGCTGATGTTTTGAATCCAGACGTCCCTTTGTCAAAGCTGTCAGTTATTTTGGGTTTACTTGTGTATCTGCATTTATAATGAGGTCCTATAATGCCTGAAGTTAAAGGGATGGGTAAAATTTAGCAATTATGGGGAGGGGGAGGGTGTGCTGGAAAACAAAGTAGAAAAGCTTTGCTGTTGCTTAGTGAAAGTGGTCAAGTGACAGAAAAAAGACAGGGGAAAAAGGAGAGTTCTGTATATGTCAGAGGAGGGGCAGGAATTCTAAGCTCTGATAAGAAAAACTTCAAGGTTGTTGGGGCAATAGCTACATGAATAATCAGTTCTAAGATTCAGTAAAGTAAGCAGTTAGCAGAGGTGTTACTGGAAGACAGTTTAGGGAACTAATTTTTTTTGCTCTGTAGTTGAAGAAACAGTTGGTGGAATTGTCCCATTTTGAGACTAAGTGCCATGGTGGAGGTGGGAAATGGAGCGTTTCCTGCAGCAGAGGCTTGGGATAATTCCACTCCGAGAGTTTTGGGTGTGATTTTTAGGCTTCTCAGGGAGAGATGAGATGGATGGGAAGCATCATGTGAATGCTCAGGAATTTACTGAAAGAAAGCCTTTTGCAACTGTGCCATTCTTGAGCAAGAAGCCTTTGTGGTTTTCACTGGTTTGTGTCTGTAAAGATATTGTTGGGGTAAAGAAAGTGTGAATTTGAAGCATCTTCTTACATTTGTATTGAGATCTAGCCAATCGTTTTGACTTGCATAATATGGTTAATTTTTCTTGTTTAACAAATATTTTATTTCTATTAAAAATTCATCAGCAGATGTATGTGAATTTGTTCACTAACTTTTCTCCATGGTTCTTTAAACAAAAGCTAGGATGTGTCAAGCTAGGTTTCATTTTTGGGTTTGACTTGTTCAGTATTAACCTCAACTGGAATCATAACTATTTGAGTGAACGACATATCCTGTTCCCATTAGCAAGATATTAGGGCAATCATCTGAGGTATTCGACTGGTGGAGATGAACCATAAAACCTATTTTATTGGATAATAGAACCATAAAGGAGAGGTCTCCAGACATGGGCTGAAATTTTCTGGTCGCTCCCCAGTGCGAATAATGGGAAAACCTGTTGGACAGCGGCTGGACCAGAAGATCCTGCTGCTGGCCAAAGGTGGGCTGCCTTAGTCACTGCAAAACCTGCCGCAGGAAGACGTGTGGATAATCCACCCATGAACTGAGTTTTAATGGGGGTACCTTAAACCCAATCACTGGAATAATAGGACCCTTGCTGTGAGAGGAGGAATTCTCAGACATGAACTAATTAAAATTTGCTCGATGGAATACACTGGTGAAAACTACTTTTAAATCGCTCAGTGATGGTCACGTGACAGGCCCATCCTTTACGTGTTTAAATGCAGCAAGCAGGACAAATAGCTTGGATACTGACTGGAGAAGACCAAGTGGGGTTCTTCCTCCCTCTCCCTCCCCATCAAGTTTACTTGACAGTGAACACTCAGGGTTGCCATTGCTGCAGATAGAGACTTAAAATATTTTAACCCATCACTATAATCGCCAGGACAACAGCTAAATCAGCCATCTACGTATTTAAAATCAGAAACATCAGGCCACCGAAGGAAAGTTGCAAGACCACCGAATTCAGCTCGAATCCAGCCGAGACATCAAACTACAGACTGTACATTCCTTTAATTTTTATGGATTATAATTTGACCAACCTATCCTTCTCCACTCGAATCTATTTGTTTGCATGTGTAACCTTGGAGCTGGATTGTGTGTGAAAGTTGGAGTGCATTTTATTATTTTACCTAGGTCACTAAGTGTAATAAAGCCAACCTCTTTTTTGTTAAACTCAAGGAAATCCACTTGGTTCTTTTGTGATCACAGTACAAAACAGTTATGCACTCACTAAATTGGCAAGTATATCCTTTTCAAAACAAAACAAAAACCTGTTGCAGTCAAACTAGGAGAGGGAATAAAAGAGACCCATTCATTTCTTCCTCACCTGATCAACTATATTAAATAAAGTTAAATGATATGGATGCCAGGTTATTACTTGAAAAATAATGTCACACTCATTGAACCAGAAGGTACAACTTAAAGTCAGTGAGAAGTAAATGAGAAAGTATTTCTTTATTTTAAAGATGACACATGCTTGGAATAATCAGTTCGGTACTTGGTGTGCATGTAGATGGAATAATCAGACCAGGAAATAAAGGCAAACATGAAAGAACATTCAAAGTGCAATTAATGGTAGGCTAGGATAATTGGAGCTCGAGAGGGATAAACCTCTTGACTGCCATTACCATCTATTCATTTGCTAAGGTGGCTGGTTCATCCTCCAACCTGTAGAGGGTAAAGTGGAAATTTATGCATTGTTGCTTGGCAATGTCAATAGTTGGAAGCAGTTGCATACACACACTAACACTTTGCAGACAATGTACGTCATTATTTATTAATATTTTGAAGGTTTTTGTAATGTGTTTAAAATTAGTGCATCATTGCTACATAAGGAAACAGTGTTGTTTCTTTGCAGTCAAATTGATTTGCAATTCTGTCACCAAAGGAAATTTTTGCTCAGGAATTTAAGTTTTGGAACATTTTGGGAATGATTAGCTGGGAAACATGTGTCAGAAGTGGCTCAAACTAGTAACCTAGACTGAATGGCTACTATTTAAGTATAAAATTGAAACATTAGTTTGTTAAAAAATGTTTCAGTTTGCCAAGAAATTGAAATGTGAAAATTAACTTCTGGTAGAACATGGTTCTCAGGAGCTCCATGGCATTGAATCTGTTACTGCGTATTTCTAATGCTTCATTGTGCTGTTTATTTTGTAAATATTTGCTTGGATGAACAAAAAATTCCTCTGGTTAAAGGAATTTTTTCATTTAAAAATGTTGGCTAAGGGAACTATGTGGGTATAATATTGGTGCTGCACTAGCCTTTTCTTTCCTGAAAAGTGATCTCTGATTTTAACATACTGCTGCAAAATGTGCTGAAAATCCAAATTGTGTATGAATATTTATTCTCCAACAAGAAGGAAAAAGGAGAGGATATGCTGTGGATATATTCAAAGCTAATATCAGAGATCATTATAAATATATAGTATTAAATTGATGACAATCACACAATCCTGTCAAAACGCCTAGGGTTAGGTAAATAAACTGCTTATATCTAGATTTGGTTATGTCACTATTGGCTATATATCAGAACAAAACTGGGCTTTATGAATAAATTATCAAAATATAATCCCAGAAATTTACTTTTAATATGATTGAATACACATTGATTTGTGTGTGCAAGTGCACTTGTTTGTCCGTCACTCATTTCTCAATATTTACTTTTGAGCTTTTTGTAGGCATTACTGTGCAATCAAAAAGACTCAAAACTGAACTTATGTTCATTGGTGGTGAGAACAGAAGGTGAGATATTCCTACTCTTCAGAATGGAAGTACATGGATGCAGCCAAGGTAATTGATTTAGACTGTTTGAACAGATCTGAAAGGGGAGAAGGCAAACAGCAAATATAAGTATTGCTTTGTTGATTAACTATTCAAGAACAAGCTGGAGAAATATGTAGCATGAATGCAAATGAAGTTAGAGATAACAAATATTGACAGAGATGGTCAAATAATCCATGGGGGTCATTGTTCCTTTACTTTTGGCAGCATGGAAATGTCATCTGTAGTAAGCAGCTAGCCAGTTCTGAATCATGGAAGAAAAAGAATGGGTAAACAATATAAAATTTTGTCCAAGTATCCCTGCAAGTCTGGGAGATATTTTGAAGATTTTCTTTTAGATGAATAAAATAGTGGAGATTGGCACACTATAGGGAAAGACTACACGGTCTGTTCAAGGAAAATACATGAATATCATGAGAATACATGATGTGTTCTCATTCCATGCTTTCTTATTTTAATAATTCAAACCTTTCAGTGTCAATTATCATTTGGTTGCAATTAGAAAATTATCTATTGATATGCATGCACACAGGAAATTGTGGAATAGAAACCAAACTCAGTACTGCTCATTGCTTGGGCGCAATGGGAATTGTCTGGGGACCAAAATGGTGACCGATGCATGCATGTATATTTCTGATGCAACATGTGCTGGATGCTATCTTGCTGACAGAGATAGCACATGCAATACTTCCACCATTAGTATGCAAATCAGGAAGATCACAACATCAATTAGCATACAATGCAGATTGATACCTGCACTATTTTGAAGCTCAATGCTAGAGCAACCTCCCTCTCAACTTGCACAGCTGAATGTGCATTAAAAAGCAGTCCATGTTCAAATGCAACCAAGATGTGGACAGTATCCAGGCTTGGGCTAGAAGGACAAGGGCAGTATCCAGGCTTGTCATCTAGAAGGACAAGGGCAGCAGATATATGGGAACACCACCACCTGCAAGTTTCCTTCCAAGCCACTCACCATCCTGACTTGGAAATATATCGCAGTTCCTTTGCAGTCGCTGGATCAAAATCCTGGAATTCCCCTCTAACGGCATTGTGGGTCAACCCACAGCATGTGGATTGCAACGTTTCAAGAGGACAGCTCACCACCAACTTCCCAAGGGCAACTATGGATGGCCAATAAATGCTGGCAATCCAGCGACACCCATGTCCCACGAATAATTAAAAAAGGAGCCCCATCTGCACTATTTAAAGGATTTATCAACTATTTACACATTGACTTCTTCTAGCTGTTGCAAAAATTGTACAAGTATTAGATGCTTTCCATAGTTCTTGCGATTTGCAAAAATCTACATGGATTGGTGTGGCAGGAGTAAAAGGCCGTTCCTTGACTTCAAGGTTTCTACACAAATCAGTTCTACCATGGATATGGTAGTATGCATTCCCCTTGGACTAAAGCATGACTGAGAGAATGAGCAAAGGCCATGCAGTGCAGGATATGCTGCTAGAAGAGGGAGAGAAGCAATAACCATCCTGGGTGTTCAGGAACAAATTTTCTGCCTGTGCGTGTTCTCATTGAAATCTGCAATCCAGGGAAAGAGCAAGACCTCACTACCAGTGGCTGTGAAAGTGACTGTGATGAGCTTTTATGTGCTAGGTTGTTTTCAGGCTGAAGGTGGAGATAGTTGCTGAAGGTAGAACATAGAACAGTACAGCACAGAACAGGCCCCTTCGGCCCACGATGTTGTGCCGAGCTTTATCTGAAACCAAGATCAAGCTATCCCACTCCCCATCATCCTGGTGTGCTCCATGTGCCTATCCAATAACCGCTTAAATGTTCCTAAAGTGTCTGACTCCACTATCACTGCAGGCAGTCCATTCCACACCCCAACCACTCTCTGCGTAAAGAACCTACCTCTGATATCCTTCCTATATCTCCCACCACGAACCCTATTGTTATGCCCCCTTGTAATAGCTCCATCCACCCGAGGAAATAGTCTTTGAACGTTCACTCTATCTATCCCCTTCTATATCTGAGTTTGTTTTCCATTGTTGTGTAAGGGAGGTCTTCAAAGAGAGCTAATTACATTTCATAAGCACCTACAGAGAAGCAGGTAAAATGAGCACATGGCTTCACTAGATGTGCAAGCTACCTCATGTTGCAGGGTGCCATTGACGGCACATGTGACATGTCATCTGTGTCACATACTGGAGGTAAAATGGATTTTAATAACTTAACACCCAGTTAGTGTGTGACCATAGACAGTGAATAATTCAGGTCAACACCTAGTATTGGCTAGCTATTGCATTATGGTTGCAACCACAAGTGTGCAAATGAAGTTGGCCCTCACTTCATGCTGCAAAGGATGGGATCCAAGTTCTTTACACAACACTGTGTAAGGTAGGCAATGTGGACTGCTACATGCACCTTGACACTGACCGAAAAGTTCCTGGCAGGCTTCCCAATGCACCTGGCATTTTGTGGTATATACCGAGCAATGTTCTTTTGTAGGATGATCAATAAAAGAGCTCATCTGAGTTCTCTGCATCAGAACTCATGTGTGTTCTCACATACTTCCAAGCTGACACCTGCACTATCCTTGTTCCATCTTGGCTTGGCACTCGGTGTCTCGCCACATTGCAGATTGAGCCTCTAATCTACTCTCTTAAGAGAGTATCAGTATCTGAGCTGGTGGTTATGAGTGTGAAATCAAATGACAGTGCTGTGTCTTCATCATCAGTCTCTTCTTGATTACTAACTTGCCAGCTTGCAATTCTTGAGTATCTGAAACAAGAAGGCACAAGGATAAACTTGTGGTGAGGTGAGGGGAATAATAAGAGGTTGATGCTTATACCATCTGAAGCTTGTAAATCAGAAGAGATTGTGAAATGAGAGAGAGGTAGGATGCAAGAAAAAGGATGAGGTATGAGTACATCTTCATTTTCGATAATTTCAATTCCACCACTGGCTGTAACTTCAGTCGTGGCTGCTCCAATAAAGGCCAGGACCATATCTTGCATGAAGGTTAGGGTATGCAGGCACACGTGTCCTTCTCAGTTAATGCTTGCTCCCTACATGTGTACTACCTTGCATCGCAAGAGAGAAGGAATTGTGTCAGTGAGTGCAGTGCAATGTGTGTGCATGATTTAGCTGTCATATTGGAATTGCTGACAACATGCACAAGCTGTGAAATGTGGATGTGAGGCTTGCAGCAGTGCTATTTGTGAGGGTGAGATGAAGCTATGAATGTTAGACATGTTTCCTGATTGAGAGAGATTGTTGGTTGGTCAGATTTTGCACTTGAAGATGCATTTACTGATCTTGATTACTCATCTGAAGTAATTTAACTTCTTGCAGAATTCTATTCTCGGGGTGAACCTTGGCATTGATCTCTACAGTAAACTGCTTCCATTGCCATTATACCACGTGTCAGGAGGGTCACCCGGTTCTCTACAGAAACAGGACATCCATTCTCTTCTCCACCAACACGTCCAATGCAACGTATGAAATTCTTGGGGCACCTCTTCTCTTATACTTAGCCATCTGATGCTGTTTCCCAGATCAGGTTCCCTTCCTGCATGATCCCCGCCGCCCCCCCCCCACACACATGTTCCAGCCATAATACACTCTCCCTTTAAGCGGTATAGGCTCGCTTTAAATAGTGAAGGCAGGTTGTAACCGGTGCTAGTACATTACAATTGTTACCCCCCTGCTGATGCTTGCAGCCAATCCATAACAGTTATTGCTGGCTGCTTACAGAACTTATTATAATGAGCAGACATCATGATGTTGGCGTGCTGCCTACATTTCAATCAACAGGTGCCGGTTAATCAAACATTGTGATTCCTGTGCCCGTTTTTCGATCTATCCAATTTAGATCCCAATTAATTTGAAGGTTGTGTGTGAACCAATTAGGTCAGCAAAAGTGCACAGAAAAAATTACCATTATTTTCAAAGAAAATGTGACAATTTGGAGCTGAACTTTCTTCCCCTGTTCACAAGGGAAATGTTCTGTTCGTAGCAGCATAGCAGAAGCAAATGGGATGGACACCTTTATATCCAAAACTGGACATAAAGGTGGAGAAAGTTTTCTTTTCTGGCAGCACTGCACATACTTACAATTCACAGGGTCTGGCAACATTGCATTTAGACAGGGAAAATACCATCCAACATTTCATAGGTTTTCCTTTCTCCATGAAATAAAGCAAAGGATGAACAAAGTGATGGGTATCCAGGAAAATTACTAAAAAGTTGAAGTGGCATGAGATGGTTCTGGCACTGTACCAATTTGTTAATTCCCAGGATTACAGACTGGCACTGGCAGAGTTTAATAATCAAGGCAAGGAATTTATTCCCTGATGCTCCTCTACATTATCATGATCTTGCTCCTCCAGTGCCTTCTGTTGCTATGTTGGACTGGCAGAAATGGAAGATGAAAGGTAAGAATGGGTGAGCACTACCTAATTGGGATTAAGGAGGAAGAGAAGGAGTGTAACTTGTGGCTGTGAGATTCTACACATGGGTGTCACAGTGTCAGCGTAGGCATTCAGTCACTAACCTAGTGCTGACAATATGCCACTGACCTCACCATCTCCTACAGTAAGACCACAGTGCCTACCTATGCCTGATACACATAAGCTGTGAGATGTTTCACATTGGGGATCTCATCACCAGGTGTTAGTAAGGAGGACAGTGTTGACACAGCTGGGTTTGCCGTTGTCCTTTCCGGTGTCTAAGTTGGTGATAGATGGTCCGTCCGGTTTCTTTCCTTTGTGTTTTCTTTGTAGCAGTTGGATATATTTCAGAGGGCATTTTAGAGTCAACCACATTGCTGTAGATCGAGAGTCACGTGTAGGCCAGACCAGGTAAGAATGGCAGGTTCATCATTAGACTTTTAATTCCAGATGTTTTATTTTGAGTTTAAATTCCACCATCTGTCATGCTGGGATTAGAACCCAGGTCCCCAGATCATTACCCTGGGTCTCTGAGTTACTAGTCCAGTGATAATGCCACTGCGTCACCGCTTCCCCTAATTTGTGGACACCTCCCCTCAGTGCTGGAGTGCTGAATAGCAGGTGTTAGTGTTACATGTTAAATTTAATCACAGCAGACACTTCAGGCATTAGTTGCACCTGTTACCTCTGGGTGTTTTTTTTAAACTGGCGATCTCTGGGTGTTATTAATGTGACTAAAGTACAACTAAATAACAAGAGCAGGAAATAGGTATAAGAAACAGGAAGTGTCAAGAACTTTGTATCTTATATATTTATTTCTTCTAAATGCAAAAGTAAAATTCAAATTAAAAACTCAGAGCTCTACAATGCTGGTTATATAGTGACATCATATGTCATCTTATTGCATGGCACACTTAACTATTATAATAGTCGTAGTACAGGCCTTGAGTATTACTGAAAAATATATTTTCATCTTCAAAATTTAAAAGTGTCCAACAGATATAATTCTGCGATTGGACAACATTTGTTAAATAATCCTCTGACAACCAACTTAACATCACCAGACTCGCATTAACGTATACTGGAAGCTACATGTATTTATATGAAGGGCAGACAGAAAGAACGGTCGGGATTCTCCCGAATAAATTCTAAGTTCCCAATATGCGGGAAAACGGGAGTAATTCCCATTGGTTTTTTTAGTGTACTTACCAGAGCGAATCTCTGACACTCTGAAAATCAGTGGGTGGGGCCTATTCCCATCCAAGAGGGCGGCAGCATAGTGCTGAGCGGGCCACTGCGCATCTGCCAAGCTGCCAGCATGGAAATCAGCGCATGCGCAGTGCCCCCCCCCCCACCCCGCCCCAGCCCCCAGCCCCCCGCCCCAGCCCCCAGCCCCCCGCCCCAGCCCCCAGCCCCAGCCCCCAGCCCCCCGCCCCATTGCCGGCCTCCCGAACCTTCCACCTTCCAATTGCTGGCCTCCCGGACCTCCCCGGGTCAGCCCTGATGTTCTCCCTGCTCTCACCCCCCTCTTCCCAGTCAGCCCCAATATGTTCCCCCGCATCCTCTCAGTCACAACTCACCCCCCTGGATCCCAATGACCAGCCCCAATGTCTCCCCACCCAACAGTCCTAAACCACCCACCCACGCCAATGGCCAAAACAGATAGCCCTCACTCCCTCCCTCCCCCACCGATCCCTTTTCAGAGCGGCAGCAGGTTCCCCCCCCCAGATCGCCCCCACAATAGGCTCTGCCCCCAGTAGAGACCGCCCCCTCCGGCCCCACCACCTTGGCACTGTGCAGCGCCCAGTGGGCAGTGCCAGTTTGCCCCTTGGGTGGTGCCAGGTTGGCACTGCCTCAGGGGCATTCCTCCTCACCCCTGGCCTCCCTGGGGGCCTGAATGGCCTCTGGTCCCTCCAGCGGGACGGACACCTGTGTTCCATTAGTTGGGAGCAGTCGTAAACGTCATTGGAGAGAACCACTCCCGGCAGGGGGAAGACACTAGTGGGCCTGGAGAATTCCGTCCCAACCCTGCTAATCATATGGAAATGTCAATTTCTATGATATTTCCATATGATAATCAGCTCGGTCCACGCGGAACTGATGATGCCAAAAATCGTACTTTGGGAGATGCACGGACACCATGGCACCCAGCGCGAATTCCACGAAACAGCCGCTGCTGATGTCTCCCGGCCCGCTAGTGCAGCGCAGTGGGCTGGGAGAATCGCCCCCAACATGTACACAGAATGTGCCTGTTTCAGCTAAACAAAGAAAGTGACAGCCATTTGCTGGTTCATTCCTCAGGGTAATGTCTTGACCAGAGTCAAGCTGCCTCGCAGAAATTTTCAAACCATGCTTAGCAATTAACTGTCAGTCAACAATACCCCTGGTACATTCTCCATGGCAATGCCTCTACCAGAGTCCACTTGCCAACCAATCAGTATTCTCTTCTCATACAGTGTGAAATTGGTGTTTCCCATGACATTGGTATTCTTACAATTGTCCTGATGATTACAAGATGAAAAGCTTCGACAAAATGTATTTTGTCTGCAATACCTAACTATTATACTTAATATCAATACTTCACATCACAACCATATCCAGTGTTATATGCATTTTTTTTCCAGGTGTGTGGATGAAGGTGATAGTACTGGAAAATGAAACATTTCACAATTTGGGATCACACTAATACTGTATGGAGGTAGCCAGATGCAGTGACATAAACACTTACTCATTACTCATTATTTCATTTGAAGTGTTTGAAACATCAAAATATATAACCAAAATGAATGAGCTTTGACAGTTGCTTAACACTAACCTCATGGAAACACTACCTATTTTTTAATTAAAGAAGGCAATTCGGCCCCTCAAGCCTGCACCAACAAAATCCCACCCTTATCCCTGTAACCCCACGTATTTACCCTGCTAATCCCCCTGACACGAAGGGTCAATTTAGCATGGCCAATCAACCTAACCCACACATCTTTGAAGTGTGAGAGGAAATCAGAGCACACAGGAAATCCACACAGACATGGGGAGAATATGCAAACTCCACACAGTCACCCAAGGCAGGAATTGAATCCAGGTTTCTGGCACTGTGAGGCAGCAGGGATAACCAGCGTCTTCCACATTGAGTGGAGTCTTCGATGTAGCTGGGAGGCTGCCACTGATTCATGGATGGCCACCTGCTCTGACTAGTACTCTGTACATCAGCTGGAAAATTCAGTCAGTGTTGGAAGAATGCTCTCAACTAAGCCCTCAAGGGCTTAATTGGTTACCCACTGTGGTCAGGCAAATAATCATTCCCACCATCAGCCCGCCTCCTGCATAATTCCATGAAGGCGGGAACATATCTTGGAGCTAGCCTGAAGGGATTTCACTCTTGTTTTTGTGTCCCTCCACCTTCATGGGCCATTGAAAGTTCATTCCCATGCGTCTCAGTAAGGATTCTTCAAACGGATTGGTTGAAGTCCCACATTATTGCTTGATCTGCTCACATAGTTCCCAGATCCCCTGTAGAATGTGCCATACTGAACCAGACTCCTGATGACGGTAATTTGCCATACAAAAGTCCACATAAAAAATTCTTTGTGCAGCAGTAAGCCTAATGAATGGCAAACATCATTTGCCACTGACCGCAAAATTTAATTTATTTTGATACACAAAATACTGATTTTGCTGCATGCAAATTCTTCTCAAAATTGTTTTTCATTCTTCTTAAAATGTTTTTTTGATTGTCTTTCGTCCCTACTCATTTCCTGAAAATATTGGGGTATAGTTTCTTGGCTGCCATTACCCCTGTGGTACTTTACTTACACAGTTATTCTTCATGTGTGAACCTAGAGAAGGAGCTGCTGGTGGGCTATGAATGGATTATCATCACTCCCTCTTTTCTATCGTCACCGAGCATCCATGATTTTAAAGCATTTTAAAGCCTAGGACCTTAAGGCTGGGTATGTGAACATGGTTATTCCCACCATAACTGAGATCATCCAATTCAACATAAACGAGATCTCAAACCTGGAACCATTCAAAGGCTTAATTTTATCAATACCACCAAATTTGGTGCAACTCCA
This sequence comes from Mustelus asterias, assembly GCF_964213995.1. NCBI lineage: Eukaryota > Metazoa > Chordata > Chondrichthyes > Carcharhiniformes > Triakidae > Mustelus > Mustelus asterias. Next base: position 85,805,286 of record NC_135808.1, on the reverse strand, counting down.
TTCATAATTGTAGATTGTAAATTAGATATTTGCTGGGATTTTGCTATGCAGAAAACAGTGGCAGTTTTTATTATTACTTCTCTAGATGCTTTCAGGTTTTTATGTTTCATCCAGTTCCTGAAAGATTTATTGAATTCACCAGATTCATTTGAATCCTCAAATTGACATCAACAGTGTAATGTGCCAAGGTTGCCTTGATACAGCTGCAGTAACTATAGAATCTACTGAGGCATACCCTTTCATTCTGCCAGGTGACAGCCAAGTAGCGAATATCACACAATCCCATCTGGTATATTGACTGAAAGTGTTAGTACTTAAAGCTTTGAGATAGCAACGAAAGCTGTAATTAGAATGGCATTCCACAATTTCATGCCATAATTGTTTTTATCCAGTAGAGTCACAAAGTAATCAGGCAGCTTACCGAGACTTGGCACAAAGTCAAGTATGATAAATATTTGGAAGCAAATAAGAAAATAATGCATTCTACAAATGTCAAATATGAGCTCCAGAACACCAAACTCATTAATTTTAATATTTTTGTAGTTTGTACAATACAATTCAATTCTTTTTCTCCCTCCCTCTTTCAAAGCAATGCTTCCATGAGCTTGGCTGAGTTTCCAACTCCATTGTCATCACTATGTAAGAAGAGAGCTTGCTCGTCTTCGAGCAAGGAGATGTGACTAAAGGAGGGGAGAGTCATAACATGGCAGTCATCAGGGATCTGCTCTTGTACCACTGCAGTATCCATACTGCCAGAAAAAGGGGCAGAATGTTTTGAAAAAAAAGTCTAAATTTTATCCTTAGGCCTATGTAAGCCAGCGTTCGGTGAGTGTCTTGCTGGTGAAGGCTGTGCAAAAAGATTACAATGATGAATGCAAAACATCTGGGCCCTAAAATAGTCCTGGAATTCACAGAAGGAGTATACCTTAGGCTGCCAGGAGGAGATTGATGTGACAAGTCACAGGCTTGAACAAATTTATGACCTGGCCTGTCATAGATCCATTTTAAAAACATTGTCCAGGACAGGTGGAAAACCTTGTGCCCTAACTCAAAAGGTTCTGAAGCCTTCTCCTTGTGATTCATGCTCTATCCATATTCTAGCTGCCCCAATCATCTCAATCCAGTAATTTTGCATGGTGTCTGGAGTTCAGAACACTTGTTTTGAATGGCAGATGATAATTCTACCTGGACTGGCAATTAACTATCATAACATTGTCAAAAAACACAGCTTACCTGGTTGTTGCCTCCAGCTGCCTTTACTAACAAGTACATATGCCACTGATGTAGCATCTGTGACTACAGATCGATGGGGATGCAAAAATTCTACACTGGGCTGTGATCAGCCCTAATGCTCCTTTTCTGGTGCTCCAGCAGTCACTCTTACCTGTTAGTTTAGGTTAGACCAACCACTCACTGACATCTGCTGTAATTCATATATTGGTACATTTCCCAAAGATACCAACTGGTCTCTGCTATTGTCTCAAATGGCTGGTCTTCACATGTAAGCCTAGGCATCAATCAACTTAGGCTACTCAACCGACAAACACTAAATTCAATCCTTCCATGACTTTCATCCCCCAATGTGAATACCTGTGATTTTCAAGACAATGTCCATCGAACAATTATATGAACCTGAATTAATGGGTGCGTTCTTACCACTTTTTCATGCTACGCTCCAGCTGCTGCAACGATGGAGAATTTGGCAGCAAGCCAAATCTCCGTTCACTGCAGCGGGATGGGAAAATTCCACTGGCATGAATGGTCGGAAAATTCTGGCCAATGTGTTTTCCAATCACTGGTCTAGAAGATTATGAAGCCATTTATAGTATTTTGATTGTTGTCTTGGCTCAGATTAGCTAACCATAAATAGACCACCCATTGAACCTCAACTTTGTTGCTCGAATAACTTAGTAACATACCACATAGTGCATTTTCATGTACCCTTGTCAGGACCTACAAAATGGGCTTTTATAAAAAGACACAGAAAAATTGCCAACTGAATTGCTCATCATAGAGCAGTAATAGAGTTGAGAACTTGGCAGCCGCCACCTTGCAAGGTGGTAGGCCAGTAGATCAATGTAAGGTACACTAAAAACTTGTAAAGCTACTTAAGTAATTTTGCAATGCCATCATAGGTCCCAAGTATGGTACAAACAAAATCCTTTATACTATGACATTCAACCGTAGCATTCATGGCATAACCATCATTGAATCCCCATCAACAACATTCTGGATGTCACTATTAACCAGAAATGTAACAAGTTATATCAATATGGTGGCTACAGCAGCAGGTTAGAGACCAAAAATTCTCCTGACTCCCCATGTCCACCATTTACGAGGCACAAGTCAGGAATTTGATGGAACAATCTACACTTGCCTGGATGAATGTAGCTTCAACAACATTTATAAAACTAAACACCATCCAGGACAAAGCTGCCTGCTTGATTGGCACCCCACCCACCACCTTCAACATCCACTCCCTCCACCACAGACCCAGATTAGCAGCAGTGCTCTCACAGGATGCACTGCAGCAACAGTGCTCTCTACAGAATGCACTGCAGCAACTTACCAAGCCCCCTTCAACAGCACCTCCAAACCAAGGTGTAGAAGGACAAGGACAGCAGATGCATGGGAACACCAACACGTACAAGTTCCCCTCCAAGCCGCACACCATCTTGACTTGCAACTATATCAATGTTCCTTCATAGGCACTGAAACAGAATCCTGGAGTTCCCGCCCTAATAGCTCTGTTGGTGTAGCTAAATCAAGTGGACTCCAATGGTTCAAGAAGGCACCATCTTCTCAATGGATTTGGGAAGCAGAATAAACACTGGGCTAGCCAATATCCCACAGTCTTTAAAACATTTTGCAACTGCCAGAGTGTAGACAATTAGCTGCATGTCATAGTCATAGAGGTTTACAGCAAGGAAACAGGCCCTTTGGCCCAACTTGTTCATGCTGCCTCTTTTTTTAACCGCTAAGCTAGTCCCAACTGCCCACGTTTGGCCCATATCCCTCTATACCCATCTTACCCATGTAACTGTCTAAATGTTTTTTAAAAGACAAATTTGTACTCGCCTCTACTACTACCTCTGGCAGTTTGTTCCAGACACTCACCACCCTCTGTGTGAAAAAATTGCCCCTCTGGATCCTTTTGTATCTCTTCCCTCTCACCTTAAATCTATGTCCTCTAGTTTTAGACTCCCCTACCTTTGGGAAAAGATATTGACTATCTAGCTGATCTATGCCTCTCATTATTTTATAGACCTCTATAAGATCACCCCTCAGCCTCCTACACTCCAGAGAAAAAAGTTCCAGTCTATCCAGCCTCTCCTTATAATTCAAACCACCTAGTCCCGGTAGCATCCTAGTAAATCTTTTTTGCACTCTTTCTAGTTTAATAATATCCTTTCTATAATAGGGTGTCCAGAACTGTACACAGTACTCCAAGTGTGGCCTTATCAATGTCTTGTACAATTTCAACAAGACGTCCCAACTCCTGTATTCAATGTTCTGACTAATGAAACCGAGCATGCCGAATACCTTCTTCACCACCCTGTCCACCTGTGACTCCACTTTCAAGGAGCTATGAACCTGTACCTCCAGATCTCTTTGTTCTATAATTCTCCCCAGCGCCCTACCATTAACTGAGTAAGTCCTGCCCTGGTTCGATCGACCAAAATGCAAAATCTCATATATATCTATATTAAACTCCATCTGCCATTCGTCAGCCCACTGGCCCAATTGATCAAGATCCCGTTGCAATCCTAGATAACCTTCTTCACTGTCCACTATGCCACCAATATTGGTGTCATCTGCAAACTTACTAACCATGCCTACTAAATTCTCATCCAAATCATTAATATAAATAACAAATAACAGTGGATCCAGCACTGAACCTTTGAGGCACACCACTGGTTACAGGCCTCTGGTTTGAAAAACAACCCTCTACAACCACCCTCTGTCTTCTGTCATCAAGCCAATTGTGTCTCCATTTGGCTACCACACCCTGGATCCCGTGATATTTAATCCATGCAACAACCTACCATGTGGTACCTTGTCAAAGGCCTTGCTAAAGTCCATGTCGCCAACATCAACTGCACTGCCCTCATCTACCTTCTTGGTTACCCCTTCAAAAAACTCAATCAAATTTGTGAGACATGATTTTCCACTCACAAAGCCATGCTGACTGTTCCTAATCAGTCCTTGCATCTCTAAATGCCTGTAGATCCTGTCTCTCAAAATACCTTCTGACAACATACCCACTACAGATGTGAGGCTCATAGTTCCCAGGCTTTTCCCTGCAACCCTTCTTTAACAAAGGCACCACATTTACTACCCTCCAATCTTCAGGCTCCTCACCTGTGACTAATCGATGATTCAAATATTTCTGCTAGGGGACCTGCAATTTTCTCCCTAGCCTCCCACAGTGTCCTGGGATGCACTTCATCAGGTCCTGAGGATTTACCTACCTTGATGTGCTTTAAGACTTCCAGCACCTCCTTCTCTGTTATATGTACACTCCTCAAGACATCACTATTTATTTCCCCAAGTTCCCTAGCATCCATGCTTTTCTCAACAGTGAATACTGATGAGAAATATTCATTTAGGATTGCACCCATCGCTTGTGGACCCACACATAGATGACCCTGTTGATCCTTAAGAGGTACTACTCTTCCCCGAGTTACTCTTTTGCCTTTTATGTATTTGTAGAAGCTCTTTGGATGTGCATCACTGTATCAAAGAATCAAAGGGAAATTGAGAGATAGAGTGATTTAAGAGACAGAATTGCATGGCATGGATTGAAAGTATAACTATCAACATCTGTTCATGCTTTCTGCAGGCAGAAACATCACTTTGTTTCCTTGAAAAGTGAATGAGAAACAGATTTCTCATTAATAATGAGTCTTTCTATAAATTTTCATTATTCTTGGCATATGAAGTTTACGTACCATTAGACTTACTCTTGTCTGTGTTATTTCCATGAGGCTTTGTACTGTAAGTGGTCGATCAAAATGGCTTGGCACCCTATACGGGTAGCCGAGATCTGTGTGAAGAGGGCAATGAGCGTGTGTATCCTCAACCAACCAATCTGAAGAGTTCAGAATTCAAGAGCGCTGAGTCTGATCCAATAAATGCATGTTGGAACGATGAATTCAATGTCAGTTCAAATATTGAAAGAGAAAGAGACAAGGAAAGCAGAATTGGATGAAGAGAGAGAAAAAAAAGAGATTGCTGGAAATTTGTTATCCAGCATGTTGACAGGTTGAAAAATGTTGTGGTGTCGTTGCCAACGTTTATTCACAGAAGCAAGTAAAGCTCTGACCTGCTTACATATCAATGGCCTGATCAAAGAGTCGGGCCTAAAAAACCAGTGGGAATCCAAATAAACCGAGTTCCATTTGTCTTCTCACCTTCCAACTTATTTTCACCCATTAATGGGGTACAGGAGGGAAGGTGAAGGTGAATGCCATTATAGTGCAGCCTCTGAAGCTTCTGAAGGCATCATCATCATCAAAGGTGGGTTGTGGCTGGTTCTGTGCCTGGTCTATCTTGTGGCCCTCCCCGTTTTCTTGCTGGTACCTGAAAATAAAGATTTAGTAGATGCCTAAGCTAGTTCCTTTATTAAAGCAATGTTGGCACATCTGACAACAGCAGACTGGAGGCATCCTCGAAACAGATGGGAACGGGCACTGTCCTACTCCTTCCTGGCTAGCTCGGCAACCTTCTCCTCAAAAAGGGGTGGGGACCTGAATGTCTGGAATATCGTGTCCAGTCTTTTCCTGTTGTGCAAGTTTTTGTAATGAAGACAAGAAAGAACGATTGATTGTCATCCCAACCCATTTAGAACATACGTCTGCCAGCTCCTGAAGCCTCCCTAATAAGCGATTAACAAGCAGGATGCCCTGAAACTGACATAACACAGAGCATGAAATAGCTGGCATGCATTTAGTGCATGTGCCAGCTGCTGTTGAGTCCTCTAATCCAAACCCCTGTCTGACATTGCACACTTACACTGCCTGATGCCCTCGGAAGTGTCACTGTGCAGTGAGTAGAGAGTGCCACTTACCATCCTTTTCCTGCACTGCTGCACAGTTCTCCTGTGGGCCCCACAAGCATCATCCTCCACTGCAACCTCCACCCAGGCCACTGTGGTCAGACAGACGGTCTCCTGTTACCATTAATCGGCAAACAGAACTTCCCGCCTATTCTGGACGACCTGGTGGAGAACCTGCGGGGAGGCGTCGCTGAACCGTGAGGCCAAACATTGTCTGCCCTGAGACATACTACCAGTGGATGAATGGCTGTCCTGGTCTTTCCTTTTCCTTTATGTATCCTAGGATTCTGTGGGAGGCAAGGGATGAGATTGCAGAGCCTTTGGCGTTGATCTTTGGGTCCTCGCTGTCCACGGGGATGGTGCCAGAGGACTGGAGAATGGCGAATGTTGTTCCTCTGTTTAAGAAAGGGAATAGAAATGACCCTGGTAATTATAGACCGGTTAGTCTTACTTCGGTGGTTGGTAAATTGATGGAAAGGGTCCTTAGGGATGGGATTTACGACCATTTAGAAAGATGCGGATTAATCCGAGATAGTCAGCACGGATTCGTGAAGGGCAAGTCGTGCCTCACAAATTTGATAGAATTTTTTGAGGAGGTAACTAAGTGTGTTGATGAAGGTAGGGCAGTTGATGTCATATACATGGATTTTAGTAAGGCGTTTGATAAGGTCCCCCATGGTCGGCTTATGATGAAAGTGAGGAGGTGTGGGATAGAGGGAAAGTTGGCCGATTGGATAGGTAACTGGCTGTCTGACCGAAGACAGAGGGTGGTGGTCGATGGAAAAATTTCGGATTGGAGGCAGGTTGCTAGCGGTGTGCCGCAGGGATCAGTGCTTGGTCCTCTGCTCTTTGTGATTTTTATTAATGACTTAGAGGAGGGGGCTGAAGGGTGGATCAGTAAATTTGCTGATGACACCAAGATTGGTGGAGTAGTGGATGAGGTGGAGGGCTGTTGTAGGCTGCAAAGAGACATAGATAGGATGCAAAGCTGGGCTGAAAAATGGCAAATGGAGTTTAACCCTGATAAATGTGAGGTGATTCATTTTGGTAGGACTAATTTAAATGTGGATTACAGGGTCAAAGGTAGGGTTCTGAAGACTGTGGAGGAACAGAGAGATCTTGGGGTCCATATCCACAGATCTCTAAAGGTTGCCAGTCAAGTGGATAGAGCTGTGAAGAAGGCCTATAGTGTGTTAGCTTTTATTAACAGGGGGTTGGAGTTTAAGAGCCGTGGGGTTATGCTGCAACTGTACAGGACCTTGGTGAGACCACATTTGGAATATTGTGTGCAGTTCTGGTCACCTCACTATAAGAAGGATGTGGAAGCGCTGGAAAGAGTGCAGAGGAGATTTACCAGGATGCTGCCTGGTTTGGAGGGTAGGTCATATGAGGAAAGGTTGAGGGAGCTAGGGCTGTTCTCTCTGGAGCGGAGGAGGCTGAGGGGAGACTTAATAGAGGTGTATAAAATGATGAAGGGGATAGATAGAGTGAACGTTCAAAGACTATTTCCTCGGGTGGATGGAGCTATTACAAGGGGGCATAACTATAGGGTTCGTGGTGGGAGATACAGGACGGATATCAGAGGTAGGTTCTTTACGCAGAGAGTGGTTGGGGTGTGGAATGGACTGCCTGCAGTGATAGTGGAGTCAGACACTTTAGAAACATTTAAGCGGTTATTGGATAGGCACATGGAGCACACCAGGATGATAGGGAGTGGGATAGCTTGATCTTGGTTTCAGATAAAGCTCGGCACAACATCGTGGGCCGAAGGGCCTGTTCTGTGCTGTACTGTTCTATGTTCTATGTTTTCCCTTTCAATGTGGCGCCTGGACTTTGACCTCTTGAGGTAATGACAGAGACAGGAATTCCTGCTCACCCTGTCATGAGAATCAGTGGATGAGCTCCTCATGGATGCATATTACATGAATTGAATAGTGCAAGACTGTGAATGGTCAGTCATCCCACATTAGAAAAGATAACATGTTGCATATTGTATTAATTCTCTTCAGGTTATTTTTAAGGAATGATGAACTGGCTCTATAATTCTTTGCAGTGAATAAATTAATGAAGAAAATAAAAAAAATGGCAAAGTTTCTCTAAGATAGGATAAAATGGCGATGTGAATTGAAATAATTTCTGTCCTGAGCAGTTTACATTGGATTACGATGCTCTTTTTTGTTTTGCCTTTATGAGACCCTGTTATTTCAGCATCTGGAGCAAAACTGGAAACTTAGCTATATATTTTAAATCCAGTTAAATATTCAGTTAAAAATTAATGACAATGAGAGGAAGGACATTGAAAGGCTGGTTTTATGAGTTTCTAATTTCAACTGTGCTGTTAGAGAGAGATACAGGTCACAAAATGTGGATAGATGGTATCATTTTTGGCACAAGTGGTGTTCTTCTGGTCCGAAATGACATCTGTGTGCCATGTGCGGAGGATGCCATTTTGGTGAGGCTATTAATATGGGCACTGAGATTGTGCAGTATAATGTGCAGAATAGATAGATTGTGACATCATTGCAGGCAGAGCATCTCAAAATCTCAGGACCGAGTCCATGCCAGATTTTGGATCATGCAGTTTTTAGCTGGGCTGTTTGGGCCATGCTGACGGACATGTAGGTAGCTGAGGGTGTGTTTTTCAAGTAAGAACCGTGAAGGGTAGTTTTGAAAGAAATAGAGATAATGGTGCAAGATAAGTCAAAGAATTTAATTTCCAAATGATTCTTTTTCTGTTAGCCACAGTCTTATCTTCAGAGGTCAACAATATTTCTTGATGGGAAACTCCTAGTTTCCCCAATGGAATATAATAATGTCTGGATCCAGTGAACTGCAAGTTCACCACTTTGCCAAGGACAAATGCTTGGTCATTGTCCCTGTCCAAACGCACAGGTTTGCTCAACAGTAACGTCCATCACTCTGAACCACATCAACTAATGAAATGACACATTCCTGCAATTGCACAGAGGAGAACCATTCTCTTTAAAAGCATCAATGTATTATCATGCCCAAATTGAAAGCAGGTAGTGCTTACATATTCCTTGGCTGCGATCTGGTGGCCCCATTGATCGTAGGTGCAAATCCCATAATAACTGCTAAATCCTGCGAGTGCACATGAAAGGGTCACATGTATGGTGCAGAACCCTAATCCCTGTGAGGGGGAGGAATGGGGGAGGAGGCTTCCCCGATGTTGGCATTGTGGTGAGGGGGCCTTAAATTTAACTTCAAGATTAGGGTGCCCTGCTCCCAGAATCCTAGCTCTGTTGGCATGTTTAGGCCCCACCCTTCCAGTTCACTGAGTGATCCTCACCAGCACTCTGTGCAATTTCAGAGTGCTGGTAAATCAGGCAAGAAAAGACACCTGTGAAGCCAGCAAGTTTCACACAGCTTTTCTCACCTAATCCAACAAACGCCTTGACTCTTTTTATTGCTTTGTCAAGAGTTTCTAAATAACTGTTCAGCTAAATCGACCCCACATACTGTTGAGTTACTGCCACTACCTAGTATAGCACGATTGAATGAATCAGCAACGAAGATACTCACAGGCCTACTTAAGTCTTCTGTCACTAATACAATACTTTCTTGTCATTCAAACTCATGTTCACCATCAGAACCATCAGTTTCATAGGTTGCTTCAAAGACTTCCTCCTCACTTTTGGACAATGTCTTACATAGCGATTTTTAGAGTCCGACCAGAAGTACTTGATAATGATTCCCCGTGTATTTCTGGGATTCATTTGCTGTTAGCTATTACCCAACCTTGCTTTATTTTGCCTTGACCCATAAATCTATTAAAAGTACAACCCACCTTAGGATGTCTTTGAGCAATTCCTTCTTTGTATAAGCCCCAGCGACTTGGCTCCTATCAATTTTGAGAATCAGTAATCGTCCAATGCTGCAGAATGTCCAACATCTCGTGCGAAGGTAATTGGAAATTGCTTCCCCCCAAAAGTTTTTTTTAGATCAACCAATATTTGTTCAAAAAACAGAGTCCTCACCACAAAATTGAACATGTCAAAATCAAAAGTCTATGCATGTGTGAGATTTGTGCACAGTCTAAAAATATGAATGCAAGTACAGACTCCAGAATTTCTAGATCAAATTTCTATAGTCTTTAATATAACCTCTCAAAATCCAGGACATATTCTTCTATGGATTAATCATCCATCTTCTCAAATATCGATCACACTTTGTAGGCTTCTAATCGCCATCTTTTTTGCAAATTCTGTTAATAAATTATTGTAGAATTGGCAATCCCTCTTTGGTATCTAAGTCAGTTATTTGCAGCGATGAAAACACTTTATTTCTAATGTTACTTCTTCCTGGTAAAGACAAGGCCAAAGCCATACCATGCTTCCTCTTGGCTAAAGAAGAGACCAGAGTCCACATCTCCACCTCATTCATCCATTGTTCATATGTTTCCAAATCCAAAAGGACTGTTGAGTAATCATAGGATGGAATTCATAGACTAAATGCCATGGCAGGGATACGAACACAAAGTATTTCCTGCTGCAGAGACCAGTGGGGAAAAAAAAGCACCAAATCTTCTGGTCCCGACCGCAGTAATTATACACACAGGTGTTTTACGCCTTATTTAGTGGCGTGGCAGGCCTAGAGGGTGGATAGTCTGTCATTTTGTCCGGGTTCCATATTGAAAAGGTATCCAACATCACTGATCCACTATTGAAGAAAGAAGATGGACCTCCTGAGTGTTAAGATGGATCTCTAGAAACATTCCGAGGCTGGAAGATGGACCCCTTCAGGACACCTAATCTCGAAGCGCCAACTGCAGATGCATCCCTGACCCATTGCTGTGGTATTCCAGGGTCCAAGGTTGCTGTTGGCCTCCATCCTGAACTCTGGATGCAACCCCAGGCATTGTTCAGATGAGTCCCGACATCTGCACACCACATTTTCCTGAATGTGCTTTCCCACCAGCATCACAGAGAATCTGATGTGGGTGATCCTATTAATGAGATGCAAATAAGATTCATGCCAGCCTTTGATGGGTTTACTAACCCGCCATGGCAGGCACCAGCGAAAATCCTGCTGTAAATTCATGCAGATGTGAAACAGACTTCTGGGCCTCCCACCATATTCTCCCGCCAGGCCTACTATCGAATGCACTGGTGGGGGCTTGGATGAATTCTACCCATAGTTTGCAATCCTGCAACATGACTCAGTCATTTCAGATTAAAAGCTGCCAGGAGCTCTACTTCTGTCAGAAACAGGGGTTGCTTTCTGTTTTCTTTATCTTCCCACCTGAAGAGATCAAGGTCAATCCTCCACTACCATGTTTTGCAGGTGAAAATCTATTTACCAAATTAGGCAGCAGAAGACATTCTGCTGATTTACAACTGTTTTATTATGATACTGTAGTTCAGTACAAACACTGGTTTCTCCTCTTCCCAGCTCTTAAGTCCAAGTTTCAATGAGCATCACCTGCCCTCAATTCACTTCAAAGCAAGGCCTGGTTTACTCTTAAAGGGACCTGCATTTCTAACATTGTCGAAAGCTGGCAAGCACATTCAGAAGGCTGAACAGATAGCTAGCTGTAAGCGAAGGTAATAGATACGATTTTTCTTTTAGAGGAGGACATTTAAAAGATCAATCTTTCAAATAGAAATTTTGAAATGAGGTTAAAATTAAAGCATCATGCCTTCTATTAAACTACTCCTCCTTCTTCAGGTAGAATGACCTAAGAGACCATTGGCGCCCATGGACTTCCATTGGATTGGGCCATGATTATCCTCGGCAAGGTACTGCAGTGGTTTGCTGTTGCCTTCTGTGGTATGACTAACCAGTAAACTCTCCCACTCTTATCACCTGCCACATTGGAAGGATTTTCAGGATGCTAATCAAACCTATTTGGCCACATTATGATACATAGAATCCCTACAGTACAGAAAGAGGCCATTCGGCCCATCGAGTCTGCACCGACCACAATCCCACCCAGGCCCTACCCCCATATCCCTACACATTTACCCACTAATCCCTCTAACCTACACATCCCAGGACACCAAGGGCAATTTTAGCATGGCCAATCAACCTAACCTGTACATCTTTGGACTGTGGGAGGAAACCGGAGCACCCGGAGGAAACCCACGCAGACACGAGGAGAATGTGCAAACTCCACACAGACAGTGACCCAAGCCGGGAATCGAACCCAGGTCCCTGGAGCTGTGAAGCAGCAGTGCTAACCACTGTGCTACCGTGCCGCCCTTGAATGCACCTTCCATGGCCATCAAGTCCTGGAGTGGGACTTGAACCCAAAGCTTCTGGCCCAGAGGTAGGGACGCAACGACTGCTCCACAAGACTGCTATTTCATTAAACTTGCAACTTAACGAAAGCAAATGACAATAAAAAAGTTTTTTTGGACAAAAGATTTAAAGCATAATGTCCAAGCACTTGTTATGTGTCATTCGTTGCTTCTAAATTGTTAGAAGCACAAGACCAACTGATCGGTTTTCACTGTTCGAATTGTGAAGCTCACTTGCTCTGAGAGAACATTCACTCTCTCTGTGATCAATAGTGATTTAAGACATAAAGGAGTGGCCCAATAAATAAAAACCTCAGAAATATCAGGGTATTTGCTCAAGGCACTGGTGTTAAAAAATCCAACATGACCTATTCGAACGATAATTTTATCTAAGGTTACACAGAGAGTAAGGGGTGTTTTACATAGCAAGGCTCTATGCTGCACCTTAATTTTGACTCCTTGTAATTATAGTGCTATCTGCAAATTATGGCTTATGGTGGAGGATTGAAAACATCTTTCTTTTAAATGTAAATTCTCCATATCTGGAATCTGCTTGTTTGTTCCCCATATAGTCTGCAGAATGAAGCAAATTACATTTCTGCTCAATTTATACATGGTATTATTAGGTTTTCAGCTCAAAAGAATGATAAAGAATACAATGTGACACACACCATCTGAACTTTGAGCCAAATATGAATTTATGAAGTATAATCCTGAAATGGACCTTTTCCTGTAAAACAAACTGGAGTTCAGAAGTCAGGTAACCTTTTCTTTCCTGTGAATCCACATGAAACTGCAAAGAGACTGTGTTAACCTTGTCTGGATAAGTCTTGACAAAGTCACTAAAATCATAGAATCATAGAAACCCTACAGTGCAGAAAGAGGCCATTTGGCCCATCAAGTCTGCACCGACCACAATCCCACCCAGGCCCTACCCCGATGTCCCTACATATTTACCCACTAATCCCTCTAACCTACGCATCTCAGGACACTAAGGGGCATTTTTTAGCATGGCCAATCAACCTAACCCGCACATCTTTGGACTGTGGGAGGAAACCCACGCAGACACGAGGAGAATGTGCAAACTCCACACAGAGAGTGACCCAAGCTGGGAATCGAACCCAGGTCCCTGGAGCTGTGAAGCAGCAGTGCTAACCACTATGCTACCGTGCCGCCCAAATGCAGGCAACCTTATTGGACATATACATTGAAATCATGCTGCTGTTTACCCTGGCGGGATCATATAATCCCATTGATGATGCATCCCTGCCGCAGGTTTCCTGGTGGCAAGGAATTCATTCAGAAGGTCCCGTCTCCAGCAAGCAACACGCATGCTGCCTCTCACTGCCACAAAATGTGTCATGGAGGAAAACCTCGCCAAACTTTGAGAAGTCATCAAAATGCAAATGACCCTTCCTGTGGTTACTGCACTTCTCTATCTAATTCAAAGAACAGACTTCACAATACTCTTTGCAGACTATTTGATTTCAAAGCTGAAATCCCAAGAATGGGTGTGAATAGCACGACCTTATCAAGATGGTATGATGGTGAGTGATACTTGAACTCCATTGTCTGACAATGGCCCAACAATCAGAAACTATTCATGAGAAAAATGGAAAGAGAATCTCTGGTCACATAACAAAGACTAGGTCTTTGATAAGGAGATTTTATAAGGCATTTTGTTCTCAGACAGAGACAGAAACATCTAGACCAGTAAAGGAACAAGATCCTGCCCCAAGCAGAGACTCAGCTTGGTCTTGACCTCTCTACCCGAGAAACTGTACCACAGCTTTGCTAGTGGTCTTTGCTTTTGTGTCTCAAAGCCCCACACCTGAATTCCTGCTACCCCAATAAACAACACAAAGTCATTACCCAGGTGGGTAAATGACCCAAGTGGCCTTTCTGTCTGCCCCCAAACCTGTCAGTAATTTTACAGGGGGGTGGGCGAGGCCTAAGGCAGCCTGCTCATCCTCACCCCAATTGAGTTAATAAGTGTATTAGCCACTTAAAGGCTGCTTCAGTTTTGAGGCCAGTAGGAGATGTTCATAGTTAAGTGGAAAATCCAACAGGTCCTTCATGAATCTTTTGGTCCACACGTCAGCTGCCGGCCCTCCCCCCATCTCAATATCTGTCCCATGCAGGTGCTCTCTCTGCCCCCAGCCTCTCCAACAAGAATTCCACCCGATATCCCCATCATTCTAGGCCTTACCTCCCCTCTGTACCCTGAGAGCCTCCTCATTTACCTATTCCTGGCCTCTGGGACTTAGAATCTTGGAACTGCTTGTGGTCCCAGTCATTGCTGGCACTGTGCAGCAGGACCTCTGCCTGAGTGAAGGGCGAAGGCCCTGTCAACAACTTGTTAACATTCCTCAGACCGCTAAATGTCGTGGGGCTGCAGTGATTAGCAGGAATGCATTCTTGCCGACTCTTTGGATGATGGAGTATGAAACCTCCCACCATCCAAAAAGTCCCACCCATTAGTTCTGCTTCTCTTTTCACAGATGCTGTTGAGTATTTGCAGCATTTTCTGGTTGTATTAAAAAAAACTGATTCACTTGTTTCCTTTAGGGAATGAAACTTGCTTTCCTGGACTGGCCTCTATGTAACTCTAGACCCTGCTCTCTGAAATGGCGTAGCAAGCAACTCTGTTAATGACAATTAAGAATGGGCAATCCATTGCATGAATGAAATAAATTCCAGTGGACACCCATTCAATCTATCATCTTTTATTCGATAACCATTTGTTCCAGTATTGCTCAAATTTCCAGAATTCAATACTCAAATTTTATACAGAATTCCCATAAATTGATTTTGCCTGTGTCACTGGAGTAGAGTTCAACTATTGAACAGCTTGCTGATGGGCTTTGGGTTCCAAACAAGGATCCCAATATAGTTCTGGGCCAGTATCATAATATTGCGCACTGCAGTCACCCAGTGGGAAGCCTGGGAAATATGGCAAAGGAACAGAGCAGCGAATTGCTATTGTCTGCCAGGCAAAAACAATTACAACCTAACCCACTGTAGGTAGACAGACTTTCCTTCCATTCATTTCAAGCACCACTCAAGTGTGACATCGAAAATAAGCACCTCTCAATAGGATTATGGTTTTGTTTCATATTCATACATTGTAAGGAAAAGCCAAGGGGGAATTTGATTGAAAATGCCCTCATTAGAATAGGAATCTCGAATATGATCATGATTTTGCTACAATAATAATGTCTAAATATCTCATTACCTCTTAGATGATTCCATCTGAAGTGGAACGTAAATATTTAATTTATAATTGGAACAGAGAAGTTGGAGGGGTCACTGGCGGTTCAAGTGGATGCTGTATGATTACTTTGTTTCCATGAATGGACAGCTACTGCCTCATTTCAATTTACTTTAACAGAACAAAATAATAATAAAATTATCTGCTCCTGTTGTTTGGATGGCTTCCTGCATGCTCTGCAATTAGCATATTTTCTGTTTTAGATGGGTCTGAACTTTTCAGATGTCGGAGTCTCACTTCCTGCCATCCATAGAGTGTCAGGGAAAACATTCCTGCTGACTCCGAGTGACCCACAGTAATTTCACATTCAAATGAGCGTTAATTGTCCACAGGCGGAAGTTCCGCCACTCACTCGGAAGGAATTCCTACCTTAGAGAGGCACCAGCCAATCTGATTGGCCAGTAGCTCCAGTTCAAGTCCAGTCCAAGCGGCAACAATGTTGCACTGGACAGAAGTAAAAGTTCAGGAGGATGTTGGAGCCTTCCGAGTACCTGAGACCGAGCTAAGTTCAAGGGGTCCCAGGGAGGGGAGGAGAGGAGAGGGTAGGGATAGCCTGGAGGGGGGCATGATCAGCGTTTCAAGGTAGAGGGTACAGGCCAATGGTCGGTGGGGGAGGGGGAAAGGAGATCCAGAAGCGACTACACCTTAAGCGGGGGTATCCCTGACTTTAGAAAGGGGCTTGTTTTTTGACAATAAATTCTGAACACTGAGGCTCCCATGACTTCTCAGCTAAGGGATGGCCTTATTTTACTCCTGGAATAACAACTGCTGGTTTCTCATTGGCAACCTGACATGCCTTTTGCTCATATTCGGCTTCACCATTCTCATCTACTCTCATAATGACTAAATGGTTCCTCTCAAGTCAATGTCTCTGAGCTGATATTTACAAGTGAGAAAGCAATAACAGAATGGGTGAAATATGACTCAAATGGGAGTTCAGCGGGGGGCCCAGGTTTCTGCAGCTGCTTCTTCTCACAAGTTCGCAAGGAAGGGATTAAAGGATAATTGGTTGAATGGCTAGCTGAGCCACAGAATGGTTAATGCACATTCAGAACAAATTGAGACTGGACAGGACTGGCCCTTAAGTGGCCAATAATTGAAAGGTAACCTTATTGAAGTGTACAAGATCCTGAGGGGATTTGACAGAGTTACATTTTCATAGAATCCCTACAGTGCAGAAGGAGGCCATTTGGCCTATCGAATCTGCACCAACCACAATCACATCCAGCCCCTATCCCCGTAACCCCACGTATTTACCCTGCTAGTCCCCCTGACACTAAGTGGCAATTTACCATGGCCAATCAACCTAACCTGCACACCTTTGCACTGTGGGAGGAAACCGGGGCACCCAGAAGAAACCCACGCTCTCATGAGGAGAATGTGCAAACTCCACACAGACAGTGACCCAAACCAGGAATCGAACCCAGGTCCCTGGCGCTTTGAGGCAGCAGTGCTCACCACTGTGCCACCCCTTTTGAAAGACACATTAAAATATTTTGCATTCAAATACTGGAACTGTTGAAATGTGATGCATTAACCTTGCAAATCATCCTGTATATACCATGAACAAAGAACAAAGAACAGTACAGCACAGGAAACAGGCCCTTCAGCCCTCCAAGCCTGTGCCGCTCCTTGGTCCAACTAGACCAATCGTTTGTATCCCTCCATTCCCAGGCTGCTCATGTGACTATCCAGGTAAGTCTTAAACGATGTCAGCGTGCCTGCCTCCACCACCTTACTTGGCAGCGCATTCCAGGCCCCCACCACCCTCTGTGTAAAAAACATCCCTCTGATATCTGAGTTAAACTTCGCCCCTCTCAGCTTGAGCCCGTGACCCCTCGTGATCGTCACCTCCGACCTGGGAAAAAGCTTCCCACTGTTCACCCTATCTATACCCTTCATAATCTTATGCACCTCTATTAGATCTCCCCTCATTCTCCATCTTTCCAAGGAGAACAACCCCAGTCTACCCAATCTCTCCTCATAGCTAAGACCCTCCATACCAGGCAACATCCTGGTAAACCTTCTCTGCACTCTCTCTAACGCCTCCACGTCCTTCTGGTAGTGCGGCGACCAGAACTGGACGCAGTACTCCAAATGTGGCCTAACCAGCGTTCTATACAGCTGCATCATCAGACTCCAGCTTTTATACTCTATACCCTGTCCTATAAAGGCAAGCATACCATATGCCTTCTTCACCACCTTCTCCACCTGTGTTGCCACCTTCAAGGATTTGTGGACTTGCACACCTAGGTCCCTCTGTGTTTCTATACTCCTGATGACTCTGCCATTTATTGTATAACTCCTCCCTACATTATTTCTTCCAAAATGCATCACTTCGCATTTATCCGGATTAAACTCCATCTGCCACCTCTCTGCCCAATTTTCCAGCCTATTTATATCCTGCTGTATTGCCCGACAATGCTCTTCGCTATCCGCAAGTCCAGCCATCTTCGTGTCATCCGCAAACTTGCTGATTACACCAGTTACACCTTCTTCCAAATCATTTATATATATCACAAATAGCAGAGGTCCCAGTACAGAGCCCTGCGGAACACCACTGGTCACAGACCTCCAGCCGGAAAAAGACCCTTCGACCACTACCCTCTGTCTCCTATGGCCAAGCCAGTTCTCCACCCATCTAGCCACTTCTCCTTGTATCCCATGAGCCTTAACCTTCTTAACCAACCTGCCATGTGGGACTTTGTCAAATGCCTTACTGAAATCCATATAGACGACATCCACAGCCCTTCCTTCATCAACCGTTTTTGTCACTTCCTCAAAAAACTCCACCAAATTTGTAAGGCACGACCTCCCTCTTACAAAACCATGCTGTCTGTCACTAATGAGATTGTTCCGTTCTAAATGCACATACATCCTGTCTCTAAGAATCCTCTCCAACAACTTCCCTAACACGGACGTCAAGCTCACCGGCCTATAATTTCCTGGGTTATCCCTGCTACCCTTCTTAAACAACGGGACCACATTCGCTATCCTCCAATCCTCAGGGACCTCACCCGTGTCCAAAGAAGCGACAAAGATTTCCATCAAAGGCCCAGCAATTTCATCTCTCGTCTCCCTGAGCAGTCGAGGATAGATGCCATCAGGCCCTGGGGCTTTGTCAGTTTTAATGTTCCCTAAAAAACCTAACACTTCCTCTCTTGTAATGGAGATTTTCTCTAACGGGTCAACACCTCCCTCCGAGACACTCCCGGTTAACACGCCCCTCTCCTTCGTGAATACCGATGCAAAGTATTCATTTAGGATCTCCCCTATTCCCTTGGGTTCTAAGCATAATTCCCCTCCTTTGTCCCTGAGAGGTCCGATTTTCTCCCTGACAACTCTTTTGTTCCTAACGTATGAATAGAATGCCTTAGGATTCTCCTTAATCCTGCCTGCCAAGAACAGGACACGGGTGAGGTCCCTGAGGATTGGAGGATAGCGAATGTGGTCCCGTTGTTTAAGAAGGGTAGCAGGGATAACCCAGGAAATTATAGGTCACGGGCATTCGGCCTCTGATATTCGGGTAAGCGTTCTCCAAGGCGGCCTTCGCGACACACGACAGCGCAGAGTCGCTGAGCAGAAACTGATAGCCAAGTTCCGCACACACGCGGACAGCCTCAACCGGGATATTGGGTTCATGTCACACTATTTGTAACTCCCACAGTTGCGTGGACCTGCAGAGTTTCACTGGCTGTCTTGTCTGGAGACAATACACATCTTTTTAGCCTGTCTTGATGCTCTCTCCACTCCCATTGTTTTGTTTCTTAAAGACTTGATTAGTTGTAAGTATTCGCATTCCAACCATTATTCATGTAAATTGAGTCTGTGTCTTTATAAGCTCTGTTTGTGAACAGAATTCCCACTCACCTGAAGAAGGGGCTTAGAGCTTCGAAAGCTTGTGTGGCTTTTGCTACCAAATAAACCTGTTGGACTTTAACCTGGTGTTGTTAAACTTCTTACTGTGTTTACCCCAGTCCAACGCCGGCATCTCCACATCATGCCAAGAACATCTCATGACCTCTTTTTGCCCTTCTAACTCCCCGTTTGAGTTCTTTCCTACTCTCTCTGTATTCCTCCAGAGCTCCATCTGTTTTCAGTTGCCTGGACTTAACGTACGCCTCCCTTTTCATTTTAATCAGATCCTCAATTTCCCTGGTTATCCACGGCTCTCGAATCCTACCTTTCCTACCTTTCCTTTTTACAGGCACATGCCTATCCTGCAGCCTTATCAATAGTTCCTTAAAAGACACCCACATGCCAGACGCGGACTTACCCTCGAACATCCTCTCCCAATCAACATCCACCAATTCCTGCCTAATCCGGCTATAGTCAGCCTTCCCCCAAAAGCACCTCTGCTTCTCCATTGCTTCCATGTGCCTCAGCTTCCGCTTCAGAAGATGAAGAGCAAATGCTCAAGGGACCTTCTAAATTATATTTCCTTTGCTGAGCATTGTCTGCAATCTTCCCCTCCAAATATTGGGGGGGGTGAGGGGGGGGGGGGGCGGGACAGTTAGAGCGCAAAAGCTTATCAGAAGAATGAGAGTGAGGAACCCTTACTTTCGCATGAGACTGCGACAATTAGTTCTCATGTCTATTCCACATGTTCCACTCTGAGTGGAGTAGATCAGTAGGTTTCTGTTCCTCCTTGGGACATTTCAAGAAAGCTGGGCATCATGAGGAACATGAGGAAGAAAAGGTGGATGATATTGGTCAACATACTTTAAAGTATGTTTCAGGGAAAGCTGTCTGTAACTCCACTTTCCTTGGTTCACGTGTTGAGTTGTTTGGGGGTTCAAAAGGTTGAACTGTGCAATGGCAATTTCTTCACATATGTCTGGATTATGCTTTTCATTTTCCTCTTCTGTTTATACTGTAGATATGATTTCTTACCCTAGTTCCATTCAGGACATTCTTTCTTGCAAGTATATGGCCAGAGCTACTGGTGGTCCCAAACACCAAGGAGGTCACAGAGCCTGATATAGAGGTAGGTACAAGCTTTTGCCGAGGCCAAGCAGGGAGGCATTGGTGATGTGTTAGGTAGAAGGCCTGCTTTTATTTAGTGGAACAAAAAGCAGTTGTATTTACGTTTAGCCCTTCCCCCACCCACCCAACTTAGTAGGCTGCCCATGTCCCATCTTAGAGCTCAGTTAAGCATTCATAATGAGGCCATCTGGCAAATGTATCAACAGAAGCAGTTTGAACAGATAACCTCAGCTGGGCTGAGCTCCAAGAATGCCTAATAGACTGAACCCAATACGCAATGCTTACATAGCAGCAGGAGAGTGCCAGCTTTGTTTGATTGACATCTGTATGAAGTTGTAATAACCTGATCCTTTAAAGGTTGTTGGATGCCTGTCTGCTGATTTACATGAGATTAAGAACTATGGAGTGAATTCATTTTTGGTTTTAAATTGATACTATGAATGATTGTGTTTGATTGACAGCTTTATGAGAAGATATGAGGGGCTTTGAAATACCCACCCTCAGCATTGGAGCAGACAAGGGTGGGTGTGGGCTCACCAACAGCACCCTTATCCCACACCAGCAAAAATTGCTGGAAATATGAATGAGGATGGGAATCCCCGAATTGGATACCAGTTTAACCTAATTCCACAAACATCCAGGCCATTGTGTTCGCTCCTAACATTTTCCATCTTGCCGTTTAGTGCTGCATAATCCTTCTTCATTGAGACCTACTTGGTGAATATATTCAGGCAAATTTATTACAATAGTCAAAATGTCTCAGTGAACCATCTGCCTTGCTGATATTTGCACTTCTTGTAGAAGCAGACATCTTATTGTATTGTAACAGACAAAATAACTGCTAATGATTATGTTCATTGTACCCAGGGGATGATTTTTGTTCAGTTACGGTTTGTGTGCAGTGACCACAGCATTCTCTGTAACTTTCGCAATGGAATATTGCCATGAATAATTGAATTACTGTTACGGTTACATGTGCCAAAATTGTCTTCTCTGATGAATAAAAAGTTTATAGTTGAGCAGAAATTAGAGACACTGGAATCAATTTTCACTGCCTTTGTCTGGTCTTAATGGAACAATATGAGCTTCAAAATGTGACTAATAGCCTTTACCACCCCACTAACACTGTAAATGCAGCTAGCTCCATTTTAAAAGGTACCAAGTGTCCAAAGTGCCCGTTTTAAAAAGGAAATTTGGTATCTTATGATGCAAACTGGACCCCAATTGCCATTTGAGGAGGAACAGGTCAGAGCAGTTCAATGCTAAGAGTGCTGGATAAGGTGAGGCTTCTATGGGTAAGTCTTGCAGTATTTTCCTAGGCTCTGGAGAAGCATTGGTGTAACTTCCACAAAGACAATTTGGGTTACTGCTGCCTAGACCGTCTGCAACCATGATATCCCCCACACTCCTCCCAACCCTCACAACTTACCTTGTTGGAGACAGCTTTGAGTCAATTTTCAGACTTCAATCTGGTAAACTGTGTCAGAACACTCGTTTCAAACCCTGCACTTGCCAATTGGGACCAAAACCTCAAAATCACATTCGGTCATTTCGCCGCTAATACTGGATTGTTTTTCTGATTGGCTGCCCAAAAGTCAAAATCTATTCCATTGCTAAAATTTTACTCCCAATTTTTTCCTTATTTCTTATCTTTCCTAAGTCAAGGCTCATGAGAGGCAGACAGGATTTTGTCTCCACGAGGACTATGTAGAGTTAAACTCTACCTATATTGTCATGGACCGATACATCTAGGACAGGTAGATTGGTGAGGATGAGGTCTAGTAGGTTTTTCCTCTCAGTTGGTTCCCTCATCGCCTGCTGCAGACCCAGTCTGGCTGCAATGTCCTTCAGGACTCAATCATCTTGGTCAACAGTGATGCTACCAAGCCACTCTTGGTGATGGACATTCAAGTCCCCCACCCGGAGTACATTCTGCGCCCTTGCCACCCTCAGTGCTTCTTCCAAGTGGAAGGTAACATGGACGAGTAGTGATTCATCAGCTGAGCGGGAGGCAGGGGGCAGTAGTTTGTAATCAGTAGGAGGTTTCCTTATCCATGTTTGACCTGATGCTATGACACTTCATGGGTTCCAGCACCAGTGTTGAAGTCGTCCAGGGCAACTTCGTCCCATCTGTAAAACATTGTGCCACCATCTCTGGTGGGTCTGTACTGTCAATAGGACAGTGATGGTTGTGTTTGGGACATTGGTTGTAAGGTATACTTCTGTGAATTTGACTACTTTTTGCAGAAGTCTCCAATGTGTTAGTAAGGAGGACTCTTCAGGGTTGAGAGGGCAGGATATGGCATTGTAGTTTCTGATGCCTAAGTCGAGGCCAGGTGGATTTTCTGTAATAGTTTGGTACACCTTATTGGCTTGTTGAGTAATTTCAGGGGGCAGCTAAGAATCAGCCACATAACTCTGGTCACATGTAGATTAGATCAGGTAAGGACAGAAGATTTCCTTCCCTAAATAGACATTAGTGACCAAGATGAGATTTTGCAATAATTGATGATTGTTCAGGGCACCATTGAAAGGAATCAATCTATCAGGGTAACTACCCTGAAATATCACATGAAGTGTCATTGCACCTAAATTCCATTTCCTTATCTGTTATCCAGCACTTTCAGAAACCAATTAGGAACTCCCATCGATCACTTGTACAGTACCATTTAAATGTCCACAATAACTGAGAATACTTGGCAACAAAAAGCCTAGAAAGTGGCAGAATTTCTAGCCAAACAACTAATGTCTTCAGTGAAATACAGCAACATTGAACAGGAAATGCAAGCAAAAACCTTTCCAATATCACAACCTTCAAGAGACCTTTTTTGTGAGGCCTAAGCTCCGGGATACTTGATGCATGATTCTAAAATGGGTTAGCAGTATGCCATGAACAGTTCCCTACGCACGATCAGAAATTCAAGTGAATAACTCAATTTTTCACAATACCCAATGTCATGCAAAGGGGACAACCTCTCACATCTGGAGGCTGCACTAAAACAGTGTGTGTGTGCGTCATTATATCTCACAAATCAATGCAAAGCAATATAAATAGATTCCACAATGTATTCCCTGTGTTTCCTTACATGTCAACTCTTTGTTCACTGCTCACCCATTTAAAATGTGACCTGCTTCCATGCTGTTCACTACAAAACATTCATTCTTAAAGCTGGCATTGACTGTGTTTTGGAAAGTTGTTTCTTTTACTGCTTTTTTTGACTTGCCAAACTGTAGTTTCTATCTATTGCTTTTGCCATCAATTTGTTTCTGCTGTTTGCTATGGACAATTAGAAGTAGAGGATTCCTTTTGCACAAACATCCAATATTACTGCTGTCACCATTTCCAATGGGCTTTTCAATTAAACAAAATACATATCACAAACTATACTAGAAGACCAGCTTTATATTGGATGGTTGAAGAAACAAAAAACTCACCAAACAATTTATCTTGTCCACAGATAGAAACCACAAGAAAGGAAAAAAATCACTATAACTGAAAATCCTCAATTTGCATTGTGGTGTTGAAAATCAGAGACAGGCTGAGGCTGCAGGAGATGGTGAGGTTGGCGCCAAATTTCTGCAACATGAAAGTTTGTGAAAGTCATTTATCTGACACATGGGTGTGGGGGGGAGAGTTTTCCCGTCCCGCCCACCACGGGAATTGTAGTGGGCAGAGGGCAGACCATGCAAAGGTCTGTTGGCCTTAGGCGGGATTTTCCAATTTTGGGCCAAGCGTAGCTGAAAATCCTGCCCTAGGAGTTGTAGTTCTAGAAATCGGACTGCATATGAATCAGTATACAATCCAGTTGTAATGAATGATGAGCCCAATGACCAGAACTACACCAAATAGGTCTACCAACTTGATTCAGATAATAGTATTTGATTATGAGGGAGAAGCTACGGCATCTCCTCCGGAGCCTTCAACATGTCATTGATGAAGACGAACATCTCACCAAGGCCATCCCCACACCCCCACTTCTTGCCTTCAAACAACCACGCAACCTCAAACAGACCATTGTCCGCAGCAAACTACCCAGCCTTCAGGAGAACAGTGACCACGACACCACACAACCCTGCCACAGCAACCTCTGCAAGACGTGCCGGATCATCGACACGGATGCCATCATCTCACGTGAGAACACCATCTACCAGGTACACGGTACCTACTCTTGAAACTCGGCCAACATTGTCTACCTGATACGCTGCAGGAAAGGATGTCCCGAGGCATGGTACATTGGGGAAACCATGCAGACACTACGACAACGGATGAATGAACACCGCTCGACAATCACCAGGCAAGACTGTTCTCTTCCTGTTGGGGAGCACTTCAGCAGTCATGGGCATTCAGCCTTGGATCTTCAGGTAAGCGTTCTCCAAGGCGGCCTTCACGACACACGACAGCGCAGAGTCGCTGAGCAGAAACTGATAGCCAAGTTCCGCACACATGAGGACGGCCTAAACCGGGATGTTGGATTTATGTCACATTATCAGTAACCCCCACAGCTTGCCTCCTGGGCTTGTAGAATCTCACTAGCTGTTCTGTCTGGAGACAATACACATTTCCTTAACCTGTGTTTAATGTTCCCTCCACCCACATTGTCTGTACCTTTAAGACCTGGCTGGCTGTAGGATTCGCATTCTAATCAGTATTCTGCAACTTGATTTTGTCTGTTTGCACTGTTTGAGAGCACATTTCCACTCCATCTGACGAAGGAGCAGTGCTCCGAAAGCTTATGGTATTTGCTACCAAATAAACCTGTTGGACTTTAACCTGGTGTTGTGAGACTTCTTACCGTGACACATGTGACACAGGTCACTAGATGTTGCTTGGAAGAATCAAATTAGTCCAAAGGCACATTAATAGATTAATAACACCATTTGACTAACTCAAGAATACAATAGGAGCAGGAGTGAACCATAGGATCACTAGGAAGAAGGCTGAACTTCTAAATTAACTTCACTTTCTCACCCTTGGTTCACTTAATTGTTTACAAATCATTTGCTCACTGTTTTGGAATGGACTCAACAACTGAGCATCCACAACCTTTTGGGTAGAGAATTCCAAAGATTCACAACGCACTGATAGAAGAAATCTTTACTCATCTCAGTATAAATGGTCACCCCTCAACCTGAGACTATGATCTTTAATTCTAGAATCTCCAGCCATTATTAAAGAGCTGTTCATCTCCTCATCATCAAGTCTCCTAAGAATTTTCAATGTTTGGAATTTAATGCCTTCTCAGAAGCAAGTTTGGTTGTGGAGATTGAGGACCATTTAAATGGGTGGGAGGATAGGATTTGGCAATTAATGCCCACTTAAGGGCCTCATCCTGTCACCACAGATGTTCACCCAGCAGCGGGCGGGGGACTTGCAATGAGGGAAGGCTGAATCAGCTTTCCGGGTGGACCCTCGTTGTCAGGTATTCAGTGCCTGATAGAGGGACCCAGCATTAGAAAAGGGAAGAGGTGGCTGAGAGTGTCCCCTGCCTTGTTGTCAACATCCGTCCCCTGTGGCCCCCTCTCCCAAAAATCCTCTTGGCTCCCTTGGCAAGGAAAAAATTAATTTTAAATTCTAAAAACCACCTGTATCAATTTACTACCTGCAGGAATGAGGTTCCATTGTTATAATGGTTCCAATTTGGAACCGTCAAGATTGAATTCCATGTCAGGACTACAGGTTAAGTAGACAGCCTGTTGGATCTGATTTTCAGGAGGCCACAGATGCCTCGGACATTGCCACATCATTATCACTGCCTCCCACTGCCATTGCGGGCAGTGCACAGCTGCCATCCTCTGATGGCCAGCAGCTCTCAGGGTTGCAATTTCAGCCCCAAGAGTCCATGATCCCAGTTAACGCCCCCTATTGCCCAGTTAAGTGCCTATTTGACACTTAATTAGGTAGGCCTTCCCGAAAGTAGATGTCATGAGGCTCTCATTACTCTCTAAGCGGTAGGCAAGATCTCCATCACTTACTTTAAATTCTGCCCTATGTTTCAATGAGACCACTTCCCCTTCTTCTAAACTCCAAAGAATATAGGCTGATTGCAGTCAAGTCTCCTCATGAAACAATCCTCTAACCCCAGGGTGACCTGCTAATTCACTCATTGTACAATCTTTCATTTAAAAACTCACAAAAATTGAAGAAATTCTGAACGACTGACTCCCACTCATGTTGAATCCCAATCTATCAAAACTCCTGTTACAGGTGTCCTGTTTTCAGAAATTTGTAATGGGTCCTGTTCAAGCAGCAGTTAGACCGTGAATGACTGAAACTTATGATTATTAAACAAATACATAGCACCACTTTAACATAATAAAGGCTGAGAAATTCCTGATTACGCAATGGAGTGCAGGATGCCACCATTATTGTCTAAAAAAAACCAGCAATTTATGGGAAGGAAGAATATGCCATGATATTCACTAAAAACTTACAGGACAATTTGCAATATTCCATCATTAGCCTTGAAAGAATGCAAGCTCATCACCAAACTCCTCATGAATGTTAAGAAATTGTTGGACTTGTGTCATAAGTGGAAACAAAACTCACTGCAGATATTCAGGGCTGCTAATTCATGCCAAATGGACACTGTTAGTGTTGTGATTGTAGTCCTGACATGGAATTCAATCTTGGCAGTTTCAAATTGGAACAATTAAAACAATGGAACCTCATTCCTGCAGGTAATAAATTGATACAGGAGGTCTTTAGAATTTAAAATGAATTTTTTCCTTATTTTTCCAATGCACCCTTACTTTTCACTCTAATCTTCTGGTCTCCTATTTTTCCTTTCTAATTTGACTCTATTTCACCTTTTTAAAAAAAATGGTTAAGTAGACAGCCCATTGGATCTGATTTTCAGGAGGCCACAGATGCCTCTGACATTGCCACATCATTATCAAATCGTATTTTCAGCAATTTGTGATGCAAAAAATAAGACTACAGAAGTCAGAAGAACAAAAGAAAAATAAGATAAATTTGTGAGACTCGCTGAGATCTTCTCCATATAAAATAGAATATTTCTGAATATGTCAGGATATCAACTAGTTCATATATCAAAAAAAGGATTGAACCAGAGGACACAGTCTCTGAGTAAGGGACAGGCCATTTAGGACTGAGATTAGTTGGAATTTCACCACACAAGAGGGTAGTGAATCTTTGGAATTCTCTACCCCAGAAGACTGTGGATGTTCAGTCATTGAGTACGCTCAAGACAGAGATCGACAGCTTTCTAGATATTGATTACACCAAGGGATATGGAGACAGCACAGGAAAATGATGGATGATCAGCCATGAATGACAGCGCAGGCTTGAGAGGCTGAATGGCCTACTCCTCTTATTTTCTATGGACAAAATCTATCAATAAAAAACAAAAAGCAGAGATAAATCGCTGCCATAAATCACAAGATGGGTGGCATGGTGGCACAGTGGTTAACATTGCTGCCTCAAAGCGCCAGGGGCCCGGGTTCGATTCCCAGCTTCGGTCACTGTCTGTGCAAAGTCTGCACATTCTCCCCGTGTCTGTATGCATTTCCCCCGGTGATGCACCATCAATTTACGAGGACTCCAGCGAGTGAGTGGAATACAACAGGCTTTTAATCGCAAAGAACTGGAACACACCCTTGTAGTCAGCCTGGCCCAGACTGAGGCAGAGGGGAGGAACCGTTACCTTTATACCTCGATCAGGTGGAAAACTCATTTAACTGACCATTTATCTTATTATGCTGATCTAAATGATCAAGGGTAGACACAGAGGTTCCCCGCCCCTGGCTGGGGAACCAAGTACAGGGGACTACAGTTTCAGAATAAGGGGTCAATGGTTTAGCACTGAGATGCGGATAAATTTATTTACTTAGTGGGCTATGAAACTTTAGAATCTCTGTCATAAAGGCTTGTGGATACTCCATCACTGAGTATATTCAAGACCAAGACAGATTTTTGATCTTTCAGGAAATCAAGAGATATGAGGAGTGGGTGGAAAAGTTGCATTGAGGCAGAGGACCACCCATGATCGTATTGAATAATAGAGCAGGTTTAAGAGGCTGTGTGGTCTACTCCTGTTCCTATTTCTTATGTTCATTGCATCAGGTCTCTATCCTATTGATCTATCCTGAGATTTCACAAAGCTTCTCCAGTACTCATAAGAACTGTGCAAGCAAAAATTGATTGTAATAAAAGAAAGAGGGAACTAGGGGAATAATGCACAATGATCAATGTTTTTAGAAAGGCTACTGTATTATAAACATTTCTGAATAAATATGGTTGTCTTGGGTCAGGCGCAGCAGGGGTGTGTCCAGGCATACAACATGTAGTTACAGTGGGTCACCACACCCGGGTGCTGCGGTTTCCTCCTGCAGTCCAAAAGACGTGCTGGTTAGGTGCATTGACCATGCTAAATTGTGCCCAGTGTACCGAGCAGGCGCTGGAGTGTGGTGACTAGGGGATTTTCACAGTAACTTCATTGCAGTGTTAATATAAACCTACTTGTGACTAAAAACTAAAAGTCTTTAAAAAGTGATGACAATCTACTAATTAGAACAGCAGAGACATAGGCCGGAATTCTACCACCTCACCTGCCACGGAATCGGCGTGGGCAGGGGTCCAACAACGGATATCTCCATTGACCTCGGGTGGGAATTTCCGGTCTCGTCTGAGGGAGGCCATAAAATCCCGCCCATTGGGTGGGATTTTCCGGCCGTGCTTGCCCCAAGACCAGAAAATCCTGCCCGAGGTCAACGGACCTTTGCATGTTCTGCCCAAACCCGCTACGATTCCCGTGACGGGCGGAGTGGGAAAATTCCGCCTATTAGATCACTCAAGATAGTTTTTCAAAATGCTTTCCTTTGCACAAATATTCTTGGCTGAAAAAATTATATCTTTCAACATAATTTGATTAAATTTACCGATAAATATGTTACTACTTTAACTAACACTTTATGGCTAATACTTTAGTATGAAGTGGATATTTGTTCCCAGTGGGCTGTCAACTACAAGTGCATGTGCAATTCCCCGAATACCACATTCTGAATGTGTAGTGTTCACATTTACCCAGCACTTAGCAGCATGATTCCTTTTGTGTATAACTTGAAGCGTATCTTTCCCCATTCTGAATTTAGACAGTAAGCGAGAAAATGTAAATTTTGAAAGACATTTGAGACAATATTTCATATTTTATCTACTACCAGTTATAAATTATACTTCAGAGATAAAGTCAATTTCATAGAGTAGGTTATTCACACAGTGAATAATTACATGTTGCCTTTTATGTATACGAATAATTCTTGACTTGGCTTGTTACTTTACAGAAAATGTATGTTTTTCAGAGTAAATGGCATAGTTCAGTCTACGGGGATATTTATATATTTTATCAAATAATTTTAAACAATCCAGATCATGATTAAATAGAACTTTCTGGGTAAAAGATGAAATTGAAAATGATTTTTGACTGCTTATTTTTCAAAGTCAGAGCTAGCATGAGAGAGAGAGAGAGAAGAAAGGTGAATTTCTTGTGCTTTTTG
Organism: Mustelus asterias; assembly: GCF_964213995.1. Classification (NCBI taxonomy): domain Eukaryota; kingdom Metazoa; phylum Chordata; class Chondrichthyes; order Carcharhiniformes; family Triakidae; genus Mustelus; species Mustelus asterias. The sequence goes on along the minus strand of NC_135808.1, from coordinate 85,775,198 downwards.
TTTTACATACTGGGAATGTAAAGATAATTATGTATGTTGAAAGATTGAATAATGTCACATTCATTATACCTCATTTCATTTTATGTTCAGCTGTAGTGGGTAAGGGAAACACAAATTATTAATTTCCCAGGAATTAACCATAAACTAGATGCCCCACCATCACTAAGCCACTTCTTTTGAAATTCTTTCACTGGAGTTGGTCAGTTCACTTTCAGTTCCCCCAAAAATCTTTCATAAAAATAACACACTGTATCTGCTGACATCCACAAGTGACACCACAGGAGAGCTACTAATTATACACAAACAGTATAATAGTGCATCTTTCTTACTCATCATGTTACAATTCCTGTTTCGCACATCAATGTCATATTTAAATATCACACATTTTCATGGTCTTAAATGTCAGAGTCATAAAATTGCAACAAACCCCCTTTCAAGATGTAGGCAATGTATGAATGAAAACTATTAAGCAGGTACGAAAGAAATAAATCACAGACCAGTGGTAATAAAAGTCAACCTTCTCTCAATGGTGGGAGTCTCAACTTAGATGGTGCTTTCCACGTCAGGGACCCCAGCACAATCTAGATAGGTTAACATACAGTACTTAAACATTGGGCCAGACTTTCTCTCACATGGTGTGTTTTTCAGCAGCAGAGGCAACTTGCCATTTGCTGCCGGCAGGATCTTCCAGTCCTGCTGATGTCTATGGCATTTTGCATGGCTTACCTGTCCCACCACCAGGGAACCTGTCGCAGGGAATTGCTTCAGTGGAATCAGAAGATCTTGCTGGTAGGAAGGGCTAGAAAATCCTGCCCATTCTCTTTTCAATGAGACATTAAACCAAGGCCTCATCTGACATCTGAGGTCAATGTGAAAGATCCCATCGCACAATTTAATAAAGAACAGGGGAGTTCTCCTGGTGACCTTGCCAATATTTATCCTGGAGCCAACATCTCTAAACTCATCTAACTGACCATTTATCTTATTATGCTGATCTAAATGATCAAGGGTAGACACAGAGGTTCCCCGCCCCTGGCTGGGGAACCAAGTACAGGGGACTACAGTTTCAGAATAAGGGGGTCAATGGTTTAGCACTGAGATGCGGATAAATTTATTTACTTAGTGGGCTATGAAACTTTAGAATCTCTGTCATAAAGGCTTGTGGATACTCCATCACTGAGTATATTCAAGACCAAGACAGATTTTTGATCTTTCAGGAAATCAAGAGATATGAGGAGTGGGTGGAAAAGTTGCATTGAGGCAGAGGACCACCCATGATCGTATTGAATAATGGAGCAGTTTTAAGAGGCTGTGTGGTCTACTCCTGTTCCTATTTCTAATGTTCATTGCATCAGGTCTCTATCCTATTGATTTATCCTGAGGTTTCACAAAGCTTCTCCAGTACTCATAAGAACTGTGCAAGCAAAAATTGATTGTAATAAAAGAAAGAGGGAACTAGGGGAATAATGCACAATGATCAATGTTTTTAGAAAGGCTACTGTATTATAAACATTTCTGAATAAATATGGTTGTTGGGATTAGCATAACAAGTACAACTTCGAAGGCTAAGACAGAAAATGAGGCACAAAAAATTGCTACTTTTATATGATTTCTGCTTATACAATATTTTAAGACAGCGGGCTGGAACTGGAAAATATTAATAAATTAATTTTGCACTGAGCTCATTTGTCAATAAGAATTTACAGCTAGACATGAAACGACTCACAACAGCAATGTTATTGCTTATTCAGTCATGTCTGTAATTTAGATTACAACTTGCAATAGCTGACCTACGTAGCTAAATGCAATTAAAATTTAAATATTAACACACATTTTGTGCCAACTCATTACACTACTCACTGCACTGCAGGAAGATGGATCATAATCACTGAGGTAACAGATAAACTGTAATTCATCTACGTACTTTGGTTTTGCTAACAGACTATAAGAACCCATTTGTGTCCTACAAGTGGAAGTTGTTCTACTTATAAGGAACTAACTGTATCTAAATAAGTGTTATTGGCTCCAAAATTTAAAGAAGTTTGGAAAAAATTGTTTCTCAATACATAAATGAAATATGATCATGCATCTTCTGCAGCTTGAATTTTCTTAAAGACCACCTTTGCAGCTTCTGACTTTTTCAAAATGGTCACAGTATCCCCAAAAGAATGATAACTGACCTTTAGAAATGAGGAGACTGGATAATTACAGAAGTTTCTTCGTCAGCTTTTGGCTGTCAGACTTGACACAATGGTAGCACTCACGCAGGGTGGGGAAATTGAAAACTAGAGGGCATAGGTTTAAGATGAGAGGAGAAAGATTTAAAAGGGACCTGAGGAGCAACTTCTTCATGCAGGTGGTGGTGTGTATATGGAATGAGCTGCCAGAGAAAGTGGTTGAGGCAGGTATAATAGCAATGTTGTGGGAAATTTACCACTTCGGAGTCAGACTTGGAGGTTTCAACAATACAGTTTTATTTCGGACAAAGCTTTGGGAGAAAGCACTGGTATTCCGCAGTACTTGGCAGCTACCTTCTCAACTACACAATGGTAGTTGATCATTTTTATACCTTTTAGACAATAGGCAGTACGGACATTAGCCGTTAACACATCGTTACAAGTTGAGTAGACAGATACGGACATCGATAGTTAACGCATCGTTACAAGCAGACAGGTACGGACATGGACAGTTAACATATCATTGTTCATAGAATGGATACATTTATGCAGTTATGTCCTCTATCAATGACTGGTTTCAATCTATACATTCAGTGGCTGATCTTGTTACATTTATGTATTTATGTCCCCATCTGTGGCTGACCTTATTATCAGACTCATTGTTCTGGGTCTGCTCTTATCTAAAGTGCCTCAAGCTCTGACCAGCTTCCTGCAGCAATTCAGATACTGCAGGTTTTAACTTTTTGTGTAACTGTCCGTGCCAAAAGCCAGTGCCTTTTAATGTCCCTTCCCAGGTAACCATTTTGTGTGCCAGGTAACCATTTTGTGTCCATCACTTTAATTCCACCATAACAGCAACATTTAAAAAGTATTTGAATAAGTACACGGATGGGAAAGGATTAGAGGAATATGGGCCAAACGCAGGCAATTGAAACTAGCTGGGAAGACACCATAGTCGGCTTGGACCAGTTGGGCTGAAGGGCCTGTTTCCATGCTGTATTGCTCTATGACTCTATTGCTCTATATGAGCCAGAAGGTCAACGTACAGACCCCGGTCAAGAGACTTGCGCACACAATGTAAACTAATACATCAGTGCAGGACTGAGGTACGTTGTACTGTCGGGAATGCTAACTATCAGATGAAGCATTAAACTGAGGACCCATCTATCCTCTCAGATAGGTGATGGCATTATTTGGCTAATATCTACCCCTCAATCAACATCACTCAATACATTCTCTGAACATTTATCTAATTGCTGTTTGTGAGACCTGAGCATGGGCAAATTAATAGCTATGATTCCTTAAATCCCAACAATTATTACACTTCTCATTGGCTGCAAAGCACTTTGGAACATCCTGATGTTGTAAAAGGAACAATGCAAATACAATTTTTTTCACAACCTTTTTTCATTTTTTTGATATCGATGGACTGCAGTATTTCTGTACAATATACTGGATATCCTCTACTCTTCAGTCACATGCAGTTAAATAAAACTCAAAATCATAAGTAGTTCAAGTCACACAATTCATAAACAGGTCTATTTGCCATGAAACCATTTGGTTGCAAAAGAAAATTGTCAACAATGCAATAAAACTGACCCCCATTATCTCTGCCTGTCCATAAATCACAGAATAACAAGTTGGATTGTGTTTGAAGAACATAATGCAATTTATAACTCAAATGGTGTTGATGCAGAGAACAAATATTGCTTGAACTCCTTGATGCTATAATCTTCTCGCACACTGGGATCATGCGTTCACCTGCATACAATATTTTGCGACTCTCACACTCTTAGGCCGGGATTTTCCAGCCATTCATGACCCGCTCCCGCTGCAAGCAAGGACAGAGAATTTGGTGCTCAGCCAAATCTCCGTTCACTGCAACGGGACCAGAAAATCCCGTTAGTGTGAACGGCCGAAAGATTTCGCCCTTAGAATTTTTTTTGGAGCCTGGGAGATTCTCACTAAAATTGCCCACATGTGGATTTTTTTTTATAGTGGGGACCTAAAGACCCTGGCAATGCCAGCTCCCCGGGAGATCTCCTGACAACCCTATACAAACCCTCCCCCATATTGACCAGCTAAGAACCCTCGCCACCCCCCACCACTGGTACCAGAAACTGACCCCACCCCTCTGCCAAGTGATCAACATCCCACTATGGGGGTCGCCAAAGTCCCCCTACTCTCCTTCAGGCCCCCCCTCCCCCCTCAAGTCCCCTCCTTCTCTTCAGCATTCTCACCCAAGGCACACTCCGCTCCCTCTTTGGCACTGTTAACCAGAGGGCAGTGCCAGGGCACTACCCAGCCATTTCCCTGACAACCCAAGAACATCAATGGTCTTTGAGTCCCCTCCTTGTGGCCATCATGACTGGTTTCTGTTTGGAGACATACACTAGATTATCTCGGGGCATGGGAGCTGGGAGAATCCGTGCTATGGCCCCTCCCCTGCGATTCCCCAGCCCTAGCGCGCTTTGCACGTGAGTGCGCGGGGCTGGTTAGTCGAGTCCTGTATTTTTGACCTTAGGTTACAATGCTGAGTTTCTCAGGGAAAATGTTCTGCCCTTGTTTACAGCATGCAGGAAAGCCAGCAGGAGCAGAGAAACCAACAGGAGTCCCAAAATGGCTTTGATGCCAGCAGGAATTTCTGTTGACATTGTCCCCGGCCCCCAACAAGACACAAAGGAGTTGCCACCATGAAAGATCTGGTACCCATTTGCAATCATTTAGCAGACCTCCTCGCAGTATCAGCCCCCCACGTAGCAAATTCTCCTCCTCCTGCTCCCCTCCTCCCTCCTCTGAGGGTCTTGACAAACAGGGACCTGGTGAACAGAACCAGACGGGGGAGTGGGGGGGGTGGCACACAGCCCCCAATGGGAAGAAGGTGATGTCCAGGCAGTACTCTGGCAGGGCCGGGGGGTTCTGGTGGCGGGGCGGGGAGGTGCGGTTTCCCATGGAGTATTTCTGCTTTTAAAGAGCGCCCTGATCTTTCAGGAGCTGAGGTTTCTGGGGGGTGAGCTCATCATGGGACCCACCCCTTCCTTTTTTCTCTCAAGATATGGCAGGAAAACCCAGCAGCTGGAGCTGCCTTCCATTTTTCCTGCCTAAGTCATCACTTAGAAAACAAAATACAGAAATTTCACCTGAGGAATAGAGAGGAGGTAAAAAGGAAGAAGATAGCAGACAAATAAACTCTCTGTGAATAGACAGATTACTTGATTTGAGTACTGTCTTTTGGCTAATTTCTGTGTTTCTGCAACTAGTTAATTTCATGTAATTATGGATAAAATATACCTCATGTCTTTCCTTAATGTCTGTATCACTCAATCCACTCTTATGCAGCTTTGAGACTCAGTAAAGTTGAATTAGAATGAAATATTGGTTACCAGACAAGAGGAAAACACTGTAGGATGAACACACTATGTTTTGACAGCATCAGTTCAGCAAATGGTGCCCTGCATCTTGCACTTGCAGTGATCTCTGCATCAAGAGGTAACAAAAGGAACTGTAACAAGACTAAGATTGTTTTATTTTTTGGTAATGTTTGGTAAAAGTAACGTAAAAGCTCCTGAAGACATTATGGTTTAACACATTTCAAATGATTGAAGATGTCCTTAGCTCACCTTCAGAATGAGAGAATTATTAGTCATCTTTGTAACAAAACAATGAATTTCTTAATGGACTGGAGTTCAAGACAATGGATGAAGATGTACAAGACATGATGGGGGCGATTCTCCCCCCAAAAATTCTAAGTGTGGAATTCGCGTAAAAACTGGAGTAAATCCCACTGTTTTTTTCAGCAGGAGTTTCAAAATGAATCTCCCACACTCTGTGCACTGCAGAGTACACTAGCGTGATTCATGTGAAAAATCTGTGGGCGGGGTCTATTCCCGCTGAAGAGGCCAGCAGCATAGCACTGAGCAGACCATTGCGCATGCGTTGATCTGTCAGGGCCAAGATCAGTACATGCAAAGTAGCCCCATACTGTCGGCCCCTCGATCACTGGCTAGTTCAATTGCTGGCTAGCCTCGCAACCCCGCCTCTCCGACCACCCCATGGCCCAATTGCTGGCCCCCTGGATATGTCGAGGCCAGCCTCGACCGCCCTACTGCTCCCAACGCGCCCCCCCCCTTGATCTCCTGATCCCCCCCTCCCCCCGGCAGCCCCAACATTGGCCTATCGCCCTCTATCACTGATCACTCTGCAGAGTGGCAGCTGGACCAAACCCCCCGCCTGAGAACCCTGCCCCCATTAGGCCCCACCCACTTGGCACTGCCCAATGCCGGTGGGCAGTGGCAAGGTGCCCCCTGGGCATTGCCTCTTTGCCCCTTAGGCACTGCCAGGAGCCCAAGCTGGCACTGCCAGGCTGGTAATGCCCAAGAGGAACTCTCCCTTACCCCTGACCCTCTGGCCTGCCTCGATGAACCCCCCCTTCACTCCAATGAGGTTGGGCTGCCAGATCTCCGCAAGTGGGAAGCTATTGTAAACCCTGCTGGAGTGAAATGCTCCTGGTGGTGGTGGTGGGGGGCACGGGGGTGCGGTGTGAAGGGTGCCGGGGGGTGGTACGAGACGTTAGCGGGCCCAGAGACTTCAGTCCCAGGCCCACAGTTAGATGTAAATTACATTGAAATAAACATTTAAATAATTTATGCCACTCCATGCTGCTTTCTGGCGTAGAGCTGATGCTGCCAGATATCCAGCCCCCGGGGACTCACCGAGGCCATGGTGCCCAGTGGGGAGCCTGTAAATGGCCTCCGCTTGAGTCTCCCGGCTGAATTGCCCCCGATAACTTTCACAATTAATACGACAACAAAACAACTTTCACAGAATCATAGAATCCCTACAATGCAGAAGGCGGTCATTCGGCCCATCAAGCCTGCACCGACAACAATCGCACCCAGGCCTAGCCCCGTAAGCCCAAACATGGGAGGCTAATCTACTCTGCTAATCTACCTGACACTAAGTGGCAATTTAGCATGGCCTTTCCACCTAACCTGCACATCTTTGGACTGCAGAAGGAAACCGGAGCACCCGGAGGAAACCCATGCAGACGCGGGGAGAACATGCAAACTCCACACAGTCACCTGAGGATGGAATCGAACCCAGGTCCCTGGAGCTGTGAGGCTGCAGTGCTAACCACTGTGCCATCTGTTTCATAATTCTACTGAAGTATCATAATTTCATGACAATTTTTCAAATAAATATATATGTATATATATTTAATTAAGTCATCAAATAAAGCAACATTTCAAAAAAGATAAGTTTCATTTTGAGCAGAAATGTAGAAAGAGTTGATGCCCAATGCACAGGACACCAACATAGTTAAAACAATAGGAGGGAGATGACATAAATTAGTAAGTAATGGTAAGATTTGATTTACAAATTCCATAAACGAGAAAGTGATGGGAAGACTGATTTTGAAAACCTGTGTAAGAAAGAATTTGATGGCATGATGTTTATTGATTTTAAGAGAAAAATAGGAAATATGAGGAAAGCAACAATAATAAACTAAAACGGGTTGATTAAAACACTCCGTTTGTTCAAAATGCCATGAACATGTAAGATGTCTGGGTTCGCTACCACGTAGGAAACCACAAAAAGTTTCCTGCAAGTGCAATTTATGCTGCAGTTGCTTCTCTGCATCGCACTGGCAGAGGATAAAGTGAAGCAAAGGAGAAAAAACCTCTGGCCACTGCCAAAGCTGTCAATGGGCAATAAAACAAATGCAAGAGCTGATAACTTCACCTCAATAAATCCATTGTTCCGTTTGATTTGATTTATTATTGTCACATGTATTAACATACAGTGAAAAGTATTGTTTCTTGCGCGCTACACAGACAAAGCATACCGTTCATAGAGAAGGAAAGAGAGTGCAGAATGTAGTGTTATTGTCATAGCTAGGGTGTAGAGAAAGATCAACTTAATGCAAGGTAAATCCATTCAAAAGTCTGACAGCAGCAGGGAAGAAGCTGTTCTTGAGTCGGTTGGCACGTGACCTCAAACGTTTGTATCTTTTTCCCGAAGGAAGAAGATGGAAGAGAGAATGTCCGGGGTGCATGGAGTCCTTAATTATGCTGGCTGCTTTGCCGAGGCAGCAGGAAGTGTAGACAGAGTCAATGGATGGGAGGCTGGCTTGCGTGATAGATTGGGCTATAGGCTTTGATTACATCTGGGAGATTAGGCATAATCTTTTCAGTCATGCATTTTATACATTGTCCAGAAAAGCAAGAAATAGATGCTCTTACAATTCTAATTATTCTCAAGATTATATAAAGTATATCAGTCAACTAAATTTTTATGTACCTATATTGAAATCTGATTAAAACAAGTTACTATTTTTCTAAAAGAAAAATAAATGAATTTAAATATGATTTCAGTTCAATCTAATCTTCATTTGTGAATGATTTGCCGAACTGTAAGCTAAGGTTTGATGCCACAGTAAATCATGAAAAAGTGAAACACGAGCAGTTATATCACTTATTTGAATGCCATGATTGAATTACAGAAGTTAGAGCACTCCATTTCACTTACTTTTATTAAAAATATACAAACTTGACATTTCTTGTATTTGATATTCCTCCACCATGAACAGTATTTTATGAAAACAACACATTTGCTGAGTTGCCAGTCACAGGTTATGACGCTGAGATTTGGCTCCAAGTGGAGATTAGAGAAGCAAATTTCTGACTTTTCATTCCTAGCAGGATGTCTCACCAGCAAAAGCACATATTATAAATGTCATGCATCTGGTGTTTGATTTTCTGAACATTTAAATAATTTCTAATATGCATGCTTGGTAGCCAAGGCTCCCCTCTAGTTGCAAAAAAAGGTTCTTTATGTGCCTGCTTAACAAAAGGAAGAGAAAAATGGAGGTATAATTTACATGCACAGCTCCAAGCAACTACCTCACAACTGTTTTAGCATTGAGTTCTTGTAGCAAGTCAGACAACAGAAGTTGCATGCTTCAAAAAAGTGAGGAGGGCAAAAACAAGTAAAACATAGGAATGTATCCGACATTAAATAACAGTGGGGGCGATTCTCCCACACGGCCGCGCTAGTTTTCTACCGCAACGTGGTGGGAGAATCTCATGTCCAGGCATGCGCGGGGTTTGCGTGTGTGCCCCCGCTGCACACGCATCTGCCAGCCCCAGATTTCTGGCGCCATCAGATCCACGCTGGAGACCAGCGGGAAAGTAAGTGATTTGCATTTATTTTTAACGTTATTTCAATGTGATTAGCGGGCCCAGGGTCTGAATTCTCTGGGCTGCCAGCCTTTCCTAGCCTGCCAGAGTATTTCACTCGAGCGGGGTTTACAGTAATTCCCCATTTTTGGAGAACTATCGGGATGACCCCGCTGGAGTGAAGGGGGGAGCAATCGCAGCCCCCCCCCAGGGGGACAGGTGGCAGGGGTGGTGCCCCCTGGTCAAGGGCACCCTTGCAGCACCAGCCTGTGCCCCGGCACTGCCCAAGGGGCAAAGTGCCCATACCCAGGGTGCACGTTGGCACTGCCCATCAGGCATCGGGCAGTGCCAAGGGGGTGAGGCCTAAATGGGCAAGGCCTGGGGGTGGGGCTTATGGGGTAATCGGTGAGGGTGGGGGGGTCCCGTGGGCACTCTGCATTGGTGGGGGCAGGAGGGATGCCAGTGATCGGGGTGAGCTGGGGTGTGGGGGGGGGGGGGGGGGGGTGGTGTCAGGACTGCTAAAGGCGGCGGGGGGGGGGGGGGGTGAATCTGTTTTGGGGTAGGCTGGAGATCAGGGCAGGCCAGCCCGGGACGGGGGTCGAGGCTAGCTCGGGAATGGTCCGGGGGAGGGGCGGGGGGGGCTATGATCGGTTCATGGGGGGTGGGAAGCTGGCCAGCAAACAGGGAGGCTGATAGTTCGGGGCACATGCACAGAGTTTCACTGGTTTTAGCCTCCCATGTGGGAATAAACCCTGCTCCCTGAAATCAAATGATATTCAGGCTGGTGGCCTTTGCAATGCACAGAGTGTGGGAGATTCTAGTGTGAACTTCAACTGAAAAAACCAGCGTGTATTACTCCAGTTTTCCCCCAAATTCGACACTTAGAATTTTTGGGGGAGAATCGCCCCCAGTGTGTGGGGAATTAAGCCATACAAATGAATGATGCCCCCAAGTACTAATACCTTGAGGTGTCTTAGAACACAAAACAAAATTTTAAAAAATCAGGACTTCTGCTTCTGATAGTCTGCAGTAACTAGTTTACAAAAGATGGATATATCGACATCAACACAATAGGTCTATAAAGGAGGGAATTTGAGCCTTGGAGTCACATTTAACCAGAAATTAAAGATAAGCAAGACTGAAAAACTATTCAAACAACAACCTCTAAAACAACCTAATTTATAATACATGCATTTTGTGGGCCTTATTTTCAGAAACTTATTTTAAGACTTTAATGTCCACTCACCCAGGAATAAGTTGACCCTACACAAAAATGTTTTTTTTGACTAGTTGTTAGTCAACAGTTTAAAGACATTTGTGAAGAGAAAAAATAATGCTCACTTTGTCATATTGTCAAACACAATATTTTCACGATGCAAGGTGACATTTTAATGCATATTGTACCATTACATCCATTTGACAGACTGCAAAAGACTCATTGAACACTTCTCCTGTCTCATTAATGTGTAAGTCATTGTGATAATTCATATCATCTCCCACTACTATGAAATTTATTTAAAGCGTAGAAAATTTAACCTTATATCAGGGGTCAGTCCTTTCTGTGTGAATAGCAATCACTTTATATCCAGAAATGACCTTGAACAGGAATTTTTATGATCACAACTTCGAAGGTAGGTTGTATATTATATAAATAAAACACACTATCTAAGATGGTGAAAATTGTGCACATATTAAAAATGAAAATCACATCTGCAAATGAGGAACTGGCAATAAAAGACAATTGAAAAATACCAGAAATAAATCATTCAAGTTTTGTTTTCCAAAATTACATTGTTAGAGGCTGAACAGATAGTAACTTACCTTGGCAAAATTTAACCTATTTCAAATTTATGTGAATGGCTTACCAATTCAGCTTCAATCCCCAGAAATGTTGCAATTACTTACCTGTGAAAAAAATGGCACAAGATTATTGAGCAGAAGATAAAAAAACAGATGAATAGCATATTTAATATTTCAAACCATAACCTGTTTTATGATTTTATATCTGAACACTTCGAGGGAAAGAAAGCAAAGAAGGAAGTTGCATTTATATAGTACCTTCCACAACCTCAGGACATTCCAAGGCACTTTACATTAGTAGAATACTTTGAATTGTAGTCACTGTTGTATCATAGGAAATGGTGCAAACGAGGGAGAGAGTTGGAGACAAGTGCAGGAGATATTCGGGGGCGAGGGTGGGAGAGAGGAAGGGAAAGGTGAGGTCAGAATTGAGTGGAGGGAGAGAGGGCAAGAGAGAGGGCAAAGAAGGAGAGATGGGAGGGTGGGGAGAGGAAGGGCAAGGGCAGCAGAGAGGTAGGGAAGGGGGGAAGGAAGGGAAAGGGAGGTAAGGAAGGGGAGCCAGGAGAGATTATGGAGTTAGATAAGGGTGGGAGAGAAGATGTGAGAGGTTGAGGGTGGGACTATGGTAGTGAAGGGAGGGTGAGATCAGGAAAAAGGAAGGAAGAGGGTGGAGGGGCATGAATGGAGGGGTGGGAATTGTAGAGAGCTGGGGAAGGGCAAGAGAGAAAAAGCACGGGAGCAGTGCAGCAGAGAAGGGGAGAGGAGAATGGGAGGATGTGGGTTGGAGAAGAGGGGGCAGAGTGGGTGTGGGGGAGATGAAACAGGGAAGGGGGGATAAAGAGGGAAGGTAGTGGAGTAAGGATTAAGTTGCTTGGTACTGTTTCCCTCTCACCACCATTAAAAGCTACAAGTCCAGGAAGGCTACTGATGCCACAGGGATCACAATCTAATGCCTTCAGGAGATTAAAAGAGGAAAGCTAAGGAAATTAAAATTATGGAAAGAGTGAGATGTTTTGTGAACCTGATTATGTCTTTTCTTTCACTGATTGAAAGCAAGAATTTCACAAGAATAAGCAGCTTAAGCTCTTGACCTATATATTCGTAATGTTTGTGAAATGACGTCATCATTCCAGGAGGCTTCTCCTCCTTTAATTTCATCTCAGTTGTTTTTTTCAAACTGCAACATGCTTCTCCTAAAATATCACAATTGGGTGACTTGCATTCCAGCATGTTAAAATGTGCACCTTTGAAACATCCAGTTCCAAATTATATTTTTGTTTAAACCATGCTTCAAATCTACAACTCTCCAACCAATTAATGTGAACGCCTGCTGGTCTGTATTCATCACATAATCACAAATCATACTGCAGAATAGTGTGCAGCAGTTTTCACAATATAGAAATTAGACATTTTAGAATCTGTTGACGTGCAATAAAATATCAGCAATTTCAGATTATTTTAAATACTAAAAATCACAGAACACAAAAGAACTATTTTCCTACAAATAGATGAATTACAACTTACTCGGTGCATTAAAATTAAATGGCAGCATGCATACAAATAATTTCCAGGTTAAAGCCTTCTTTTGCAAAAGTGTCAATGTAAGACTTTTAAAGCACAATGATGAAGAGGCAAACATCTCAGCTTTATTTTAAGGCAGGACTCATTTTTTGTTAAAAAAAAACTTTCCTTTGAAGATTTGTCATGCAGTCAAAATGACAGAACACTGGAAAAAAAGTAACAATAGTTTCCAAATGATAACAACAGAATTATAAAACAGAGTTACGGCAATGTCAACATCAGCTGTGAAAGTTGGTCGACGTAGAAGATTCATAGGTCTTTCATAGTACAAAGAAAGGACATCTCAAGTGGACTTACTGAACCAGGATTTAATTGACTGGTTCTGGAAAACAGAGTGTGTAAAGAAATTCGCTGAGGCCAAACCATTTGTGTATTATTGGAGGTGTGCAGAGGTCATATTCTGTTTCAAACTCCAAGCAGAACACTAGGCAATGATCTCCAAGATCCAGAAAAAGTTAGAAAGGAAGTTAAAGGGACATTTGGCAATAGTCTAAATAAGGGGGAATAATATAGAGTCATAGCTAATTTGTAACCAAACCTGAAAGGAATTTTTCAAAGATCACACCTATTCCCCTCCATGCCTTTACCATCCTCCATGTCCACTCATCCAGTATGCTCTATAGAACCAATGAGCCATATAGTAATGTCAAGTCTTGAAATACACTTTAAAAGAAACAACCATTCGAAAATCTACTTTGAAAACCAGCTGCTGTTACAATCCTATTAAAGTGTCAATCATGCAAGACCATGATAATGTCAATAACAAGTTTTGCCACAATTCATACCTCTTAATATTGTCAAAAAAACATACAGGTAGTTAAACTTATTATAACCATATAAAGATATCAATCCATCAAAACAAACACTCCAATTCCACCTGTGAAAATAGACCCCTGCTCAGCTAAACCAGTGGTGAGTCTTGGAGTTCAACCAAGTATTCATAACAAAGCCATCTGTAAACTATATTAACGGATGATCAGGCATGCATTTCTCCAGTTCAATGCTTTTAGGTTCAAAGTTAATGGTCTCACATAGAAATCCAATTGCCACAGTTTTGCATATTAATTTAAATCTATTATATCTGTAATTTTGTACATCCATCTCCTTCATGGATCTTTGTCAGGGCTTCAACAATTCACCATATTTCGTAATGATTTAGATGATGGAATAAAAAAAACACATATCCAAATTTGCTGCTGATACAAGGATAGGCAGCTTACAATGCCACCTATCCTTGTATCAGCAGCAAATTTTGATTTTTTTTATTCCATCATCTAAATCATTAAGAAAAATGGTAATCTGTTGAAGTCCTGACAGAGATCCTTGAAGGACAGCAGTAGTAACATTGTGCCAATTAAAGTATCTGCCTATTAGCCTCCTGTCTCATGCCACTCAGCCAATTTTCTAACCAGGTCATTAATATACCTTCAGTTAAATAGGCTTCAATTTTTAGCAACAGTCTGTTCTGAGAGACTTTATCAATATCTTCTGTATTTTAAAAAATCCATATAAATGATATTCATAGAAATAGAGACGAACATTCAGGAGACAGTTGTCATCGTATAACAAGATTTAAGTTATCTATGGAAAAGGACAAGAAGTAATCCAGAGTAAAACTAAATAATTGGGGTGGGCCAATATCAAAAGAGTGAGAAGAGATCTTATCTAGATAAACTGGAATCAAAGATTGCCAGACAAAACTGTAATGGAACAAGGTACTACATTTAAAGAGGAAATAGTTCGAGTACGGTTGGGTATATTCCCATGAGGGAAAAAGATAGGACAAACAAAGTCTTACAGTCATGAGTTTTGTAAGATTGTTGTGTGTTGGGATATTGGGTGGGATGTTCTGCACTCGCCCCGCAGTATGTATTGCAAAAGTGGAGGCAGCCCACCATTGGCCACCAGCAGGATCTTCTGGTCCCATGCTGTCAACAGGGTTTCCCATTGTTCACACCCTGTGTCACCGGTAGTCCCCGTCGGCAGGACTGGAAGATCATTAGAATTTCTGAATGGAGGGCTGTGACTAGTGGCATTCCTCAGGGATCAGTGCTGGGACCTTTACTGTCTGTAATATATATATAAATGATTTGGAGGAAAATGTAACTGGTTTGATTAGTAAGTTTGCGGACAACACAAGGTTGGTGGATTTGCGGATAGCGATGAGGACCATAGGAGGATACAGCAGGATGTAGATTGGTTGGAGATTTGGGCGGAGAGATGACAGATGGAGTTCAATCCAGACAAATGTGAGATAATGCATTTTGGAAGGTCTATTACAGATGGGAAATATACAGTAAATGGCAGAACACTTAAGAGTATTGATAGGCAGAGGGATCTGGGTGTACAGGTACACAGATCACTGAAAGTGGCAACACAGGTTGAGAAGATAGTCAAGAAGGAACATGGCATGCTTGCCTTCATCCGCCTGGGCATTGAGTTTAAAAATTGACAAGTCATGTTGCAGCTTTATAGAACCTAAGTTAGGCCGCACTTGGAATATAGAGTTCAATTCTGGTTCCACACTACCAGAAGGCTTTGGAGAGGGTACAGAAAAGATTTACCAGGATGTTGCCTGGTATGGAGGGCATTAGTTATGAGGAGAGGTTGGAGAAACTTGGTTTATTCTCACTGGAACAACAGAAGTTGAGGGACAACCTGATAGAAGTCTACAAGATTATGAGGGGCATAGACAGAGTGAATAGTCAGAAGCTTTTTCCCAGGGTGGAAGAGTCAATTACAAGGGGACATAGTTGAAGGTGCGAGGGACAAGGTCTAAAGATGTATGAGGCAAGTTTTATACAGAGAGGGTGATGGGTGCCTGGAACTCGCTGCCGGGGGAGGTAGTGGAAGCAGATACGATCGTGACTTTTAAGGAACATCTGAACAAGTACATGAATAGGATGGGAATAAAGGGATATGGTCCCCGGAAGGGTAGTGGGTTTTAGTTCAGATGGGCAGCATGGTCGTTGAAGGCTTGGAGGCCTGAAGGGCCTGTTCCTGTGCTGCAAGTTTCTTTGTTCTATCCCGCCCTATGTCTTCAAATGCAAGGTAAAATGAAGGACGTCATATGACCTGTTCTGAGGTCTGTCTGACTATAAGACTGTAGTTTGATTGTTCAGGATTGAAAGAACGCTTAGATTGTTTTACTAGGAAGCAGGTGCAAGGTATTTATATTTGGGGACAGTGGCATCAGCTTGTGGGTGCTAACAGTGGATAGACAGTGAGGTTCCAAGTTGCCTACAAAGATAGTGTTTTAGTCATTTATAGCAATTAACTTCTTAAAACATGAAATCTTCTTTCAGCTATTAACTGGAAGTATGCATTTCTTTTTTTAAAGTTATTGATCGCCAAAGCGATCATAACATAAGCCACAGCCCCTGGATGACAAAAGAATAAGATTAACCAGAATAAGGGTGATGTCAAATTGATAATACAAGTGAGAGCCAAGCTGAATATAGAAAGTTCAGAGGGGAAGTGGAAAAAAGTTAGAATTGAAGAAGGAATATGAGAATAAACCATTGAAGGAGGAAATTTTCCAGAAAACCATATTTGTATCATCAAACATATTTACTTATTGGACTAATTGGCACCACTCATAACGGGCCAACAATGCAGAGGGGCACCCCCGGATGGATATTCGATCGGGTCCCCCCCTGCACAGCTGAGAGACTCACGAATTTCAAAAACTACGGAAGATCCCTAATCTGCCTAGCAACAGCGCGCAGCTGCATTTTAAACTGGCCAAGGACGATCAAGATCCCTACGAAACGAGACATAGAGTGGGTTATCAAAACCAAGCTATCACTGAAATATTACCAATTCGGCCAAGGCAGACATAAAAATCTGATAAACTAAGATATAAGAATAAAAGATTAGAATAAAATACTCCAGACATCCAACAGGACAGGATGACATTAACACTCAATCTCACAAGCAGGAAACACAGACACGAAACAATAAGATCAATTCAGATAAGAGGACACATAGAGAAGATAATGGGAAACGCATTTAGACACCGGGGCAGGACCAAGTAATCCCATTAACACGAACACACACCATACAAATGCTAATCGATGAAACTTCCTAGGGACTTTTTAAACTGACAGACCACTTTATACATATTGTAAAAATGCATAATCAAATGTTCCCGCTCGAATTTGAAACTCTATAAAGATACACCGCTGATGTGATTTAATTGAGAACAACGTGGCCAAGCCACTGTTTCTGAGCTGGCTACGGGGGTCTCCCTGGGATCCCAGTAATTGTACAATAAAGACACGCTTTGAACCTTGATTTGCGACTCAACTTCTATTCTGCACTGGTAAAGGGATATTTCCCTACAACACCATCATCTTACATAAAAGGGAATCCAAAATTCTTCTATGGACACATAAGTAAGAGGAGTAGGTCCAACTGGGAATTTATTCATAGAGGCAGAGGGCACGGTTGAGATACAAACTGAATATTTTGTATTAGACTTTGCCAAGGAAGAAAATGTTACCTGTGGTGATTTGTTGTGATTGTCCTTTTAAGAGCAACATGGCAGAGTAAGGATCACCTCAAAGGGTGGAGTACCCTCTTGGGCAGGAGACATGTAGCGGAGTAGGTGCAGCCATGTGGCTGCTGTATAGTTCTTCTTATTAATAGATCCTTTTATATTTCTGATGAAGTCTGTGAAAGTGCATTATTACATTAGGGAACGAGGATAAAATTATCATGACACAGCCTTTGGCCCGACACGTGTCGGTATCCTCTTTTAAAACAAGTTTTAAGAAGTACTCACCACCAGATATCTTCTCTTGGAGTGAACAGACCCATTTGAGTTATTGAGAGATTGCCAGACCCAGAAAGGCTAGAGATTATAAGTCACGAGGACCTGATCAGATGCCTCCGAGGATACAAAGGAGAGTAAGGGTATAAATTGGAAGCACTGGCCATGATCTTTTAACTGCCTTGGATATAGGGTTTGTGCTAGAGGACTGGAGAATTACAAATATTACCCTTGTTCAAAATCGTAACAATAAACAGCAATTACAGGTCAGTCAATTTAACTTTGATGGTGAGAAGCTTTTAGAAATGATAAACAAAGACAAAATTAACATAGTCACTTGGACAAGTGTGGACTAATTAAGGAAAGCCATCAAGGATTTAAGGGCAAATCATCTTTTATGGCCAGTTAAGAGATGTTGGTGTAGCAATCTCTCAGTACTGCCAGCAATTATCAGACTACATTAGGCGCTAAAGTCTCTGGAGAGAGATTTGAACCAAGAACCTTCTGACTCAGAGGATTGACGGCTACCACTGTGCTACAGCTAACATCTGGGAGGGTTGAAGCAAATGAGTTGTTGGTAGAATGATGCAACAGTCTCAGTTTAATAAATCACTTGGTCTCCTTCCAGAACAAGAAAAAGGGATAGATACAAAAGTGCTAGTCGAAAGCTGAAACCAGTTGAGGACAAAAAGACTTAGAAGGAAGACCAAGGTAGCAATAGAAACTCATACAAACAAAAGAGATTGGGAAAGATCAAGAAAAAAACAGTATCCAAGATTATACAAATTGCAGTGGCGAGGTCAGCCAGCAGACATTCACAAGCAGAACAAAAATTAGTAAACAATTGACTGTTACAATGGTGTGACATTAGGATATCTCTGGAAGGATGAATTAAAATGGACTAAATAGAATTGTTCATCCATCATTGTCTTGTCATATTGTCACCTCAGGCACAGTCCTCCTTTTCAAATCTGCTGTCATGACCTCCCTCCTCAAAAAGAAAACACTCCTGATCTTGCAAATTACCACCCAATTTTCAACCTCCTTTTCCTGTCCAAAGTTCGAACATGTTGTCACTTCCCAAACCAATGCCCCTCTTTCCTGCAACTCAATGGAACATCTCTGTAACCTTCCTTAGAATCATAGAATCTCTACTGTACAAAAGGAGGCCATTTGGCCCATCAAGTCTGTACCGACCACAATCCCACCCAGGCCCTATTCCCATAACCCCACACATTTACCCTGCTAATCCCCCTGACACTACGGTCAATTTAGCATGGCCAATCAACCTAACCCGCACATCGTTGGACTGTGGGAGGAAACCGGAACACCCAGAGGAAACCAATGCAGGTACGGGGAGAAAGTGCGAACTCCACACTTTAGCCCTATATTGCTCAGAAATATCTGTGATCCTCCAAATCAGGCCTCTTACACAACCCTTTTTCATTGGTCCCACCATTGAAAGCTGTGCTTTTCATCATCTAGGCCTAAAGCTCGAGAATTCCCCAAACGTGGAATGCATTTCATAGAACAATACATCGTGGAACAAGGGTTATCTTAGACCTTGTTTTGTGTAATGAGGTAGGGTTACTTTATTGATACAGGATTGTCTGAGAAAAATGATAACAACGTTGGTTTAGTTTGACAGTTACATACATAAGTCAAAAGCTATTGAACTTAATAAATAAAGCCAATGACGCAGGTAAGAAGGGTGCTTTGCCTAAGGCAATTGGGAAATTAGAGGAAAAAATTATAATGGGAGCTTAGCAATGGCAAACCTTTAAAGAGCGATTTTGGCACCGTGGTTAACACTGCTGCCTCACAGCGGCAGGGATCCAACCTTGGGTCACTGTCTGTGCAGAGTCTGCATGTGCGCGGGTTTCCTCCAGGTGCTCCGGTTTTCTCCCACAGTCCGAAAGACGTGCTGGTTAGGTGCATTGGCAATGCTAAATTCTCCCTCAGTGTACCCAAATAAGCACCGGAGTGTGGCGACTAGTGGATTTTCACAGTAACTTTATTGCAGTGTTAATGTACTATCTGTGACACTAATACATAAACTTTTTAAACATAATTCTTAATGAATTGTCATTGCACTGAGAAATAAAAGCTCCACGAGAAAGGAGAACCATCCTTGTCTAACTTAAGATTTAAGGATAGTATTATATTAAAAGAGGCTATATACTGCCAAGAGTAGTAAAGCCTGAAAATTGAGTGAGATTTAGATACCAGCAGGGGTGACCTAAACTTAATAAAGAGGGGGAAAAGTGAATGAGAGTAAACTAGACAGATATATAAAAACAAACTGCAAGAGCTTCCACAGTAGGTTAAAAAGGAAGAGTAGTGAAAGTAGAGACTGAAACAGGAAAAATTTTACAAAGGAGTAAGGAAATGGCAGAAACATGAAACAAATATTGAAGATGATGCAGACAAAGTAAGGGAAATAACGAGGATCCAAGGTCTAACCAGACTGAAGAAATTAGAGTATTTAACATTAAGAAAAAGTACAGGTGAAACTATGGGACTGACAGCTGACAATTCCCCCAGATTGGACAGGCAACATCCTAGGGTTATAAAAAAGGTGGGTTCTAAGAGCATCATTTGTGCTCTTCCAAATTTCCCTTGATTCTGGGTTTTGGAAGGTAAACTATGTAACACCACTGGTCATTAAAGGAGGGAGACAGAGAACAGTGAACTATAGGCCAATTAGCCTGACATCAGTCATCAGGAAAATGTTGGAATATATTCTTATCCTCAACATGCTAGTTGAGAAATTTGCTAATGATTTCTATACTACTGTCAACTGCAAACCTATTTTCCCTGGTCAATATACACATTGGGATTCATGCAGCTCCACATGCTGCTAGTTTGACATTTTGAGCAATCTCAGTTTGCTCACCATGCAGACTTGACACTGAAATTGGATGCACCACGCTATTCTGCAGGATAGTCACCATTCTGATTTGATCATTGATCACTATGAATTGCACGAATAGACCTAAGGTTGTTACTTCTAACCTGAAAAGTGCAAAAAATTACCCCAAAAAGATAAAATCTCTCAAAAATGTGAGCAGCAGGTGAAGCTAATTGTTTTACACTGCTATTCTGCAGTGGCAACATGAGTGCTGTTTTCCACTAACTGGATGCTGCCATCAAGCCAAAAAGACATACTGCGTACCACACGAATGAGTAATGTGATATATGAATTTCAGCGCCATACGTCCCAACAGTTTGTGGATTGTGTCAAACAGCACATCCTTTCGGCTGTTCGCAATAGACAGTACTGACTGTATTCAACCCACCTGTACTTGTAAAACTCAGGACATAATGCCGAACAGCAATACTTGTTTAAAAAATATGAGTTTGCTAATAATTGCACTACAAACAAATTTAAGATCAATTAGGTTCACAATGTAGCTCACTTATGCTTGCCAGAAACTACATATATTCATATGCAGGAACCTGTCCTCTACAGGCAAAAAGTATGTCCATTGTTATGATTTCTCCTTTCACTGCCCATCTGTAAATAGGAAGCTTTAAATTTTGATTTCCCACTTCATTAGCTGTAGCATATTTCCGAACCTCTCAGTTTTGGTGTGATCCAATTTCTATTATAACCCCACAGCCAACTAGAGATAGGGGTAAATTCAGGGGGTTAGGTTACTTGCACACACTCAGATGTAAGAGGAGAGTTAAAACGTTGTTTCCTTTTTACTCATACAATAACAGAGGGAATAATGAAAGAAAGATTTACAAGGCAAAGACCACAGAGACAGGAAATATTTTTTAACTTGAGTCCAGAATTCAATGTCCAAATGTGTATTCATTCCTTCACAGGGGTCGCAAGTTAAAAAACAAATGCTGAATCATTCACTTTTGCAGTGAAGATGACTCACATGATGAGATAGGCATGCAGAGATGAATTAGTCATGTAGGTGATAGTACAGAAGTTCAGAGGTTCCAGTAGAAACAGTGCAAATGGACCAGACATTCAAATCTGGACAGAATCCGTTTTCTGAATTTCTGTTTGGTAGATGGAAAGATGGCAGACTGATTGGGTGTACAGCAAAACAGTATAGCTCAGGTTTGTCCGAGGCATGACCCGCCAGCCGAATGCAGCCCCACAGTCATTTTCATCTCGCATGCCAGATCATTGGAGTGAACAAACTAAGTCTCCAAGATTTCCCAGACAGAATTTTTAAAACTGCTCACTGCCTGCTCATCCAGACACAGGCACTGGCTGCAAATAGGCTCACTTTGGCAGCCAGTGTAGGGTGAAGCCAGCTTGTGACTGGATGAGCAGCAGCACGACTTCAGTTGCTGGATAGATTTTTAAATATCTCGTATCTGGCTAGAGAGCTCAGAGCGACAGGTAAATCATAGAATCCCAACTGTACAGATGGAGGCCATTCGGCCCATTGAGCCTGCACCAGCAATAATCCCACCCAGGCCCCATCCCCATGACCCCATGTACTTACTCTGCTAGTCCCCATGACACTTGGAAATTTAACGTGGTCAATCAATCTAACCCACACATCTCTTGACTGTGGGAGGAAACCGGAGCACCCAGAGGAAATCCACACAGACATGGGAGAACATACAAACTCCACACAGACAGTCACCCAAGCTCGGAATTGAACCTGGGTCCCTGGCGCTGTAAGGCAGCAGTGCTATCCACTGTGCCACCAAGTTCAATAGGGAGCGGTTGCTTGGAACAGGGGTGGGATGGAGGTGGGGTTGATTGGCAGGGAGGGGTGACCAACTTGCAGGCTGCTGGTGACTTTAACTTGTGAACTGTTTTGTGGGGGGAGGGATGGGGGCATGGTAGCAACCATGGGGCCAGAGGTGACAGGCAGGGAAGGCGGGATGACTGGAACTGACAATGTCAGTGACAGGAGCCGGCTGAATGCTGAGAGGACGGGGGAGGGGGGGCGGGGTGCACACATTGGAGCACAGGGCAGGTGGGGGGAACAGTGACCAGGGCAGGTTGGGGAGGGGTTGGCCAGAGCTAATGGGCTGGGGGGTTGCAGGAGTTCACATGAACGTCAATCCTGAACTCAGCCTCAGCCCCGGATCCTGGACCTTGTGAGGCCTCAGGTTGCTTCAATGCAACTGAGTGCTCAGAGCTGGGGATGGGGCTGGTGAGTGCTCAGAGCTGGTGGATTGGGGGTTGAACCCCAACTGCAACAGCCCTGGACCTCAGTTAGCTTCAATTTTAATTTTGACCCAGTGCGTGCTCAGAGCTGGCAAGTCGGTTGCGAGGGGGTGGTGGTTATAGAGTGCACGGTGGGCTCAGATCTCAGGAGCCCAGGCTGCAGGTGGCCTCAATTTTAATTTTTACTGGTGAAGGATGCCCGAGAGTGAGGAACCCAGGAGTGGAGATGATGGGATGAGAGACTCAGGCATCCAGAATGGAGCACATGAGAGCAGACGCCGGACCACTGGTATCTAAGTAGGTGAATTATGGGAGACTGTATGAGGGGGAACGAGCGCCTTGGGGGAGAGAAAGAAGAGAAAGTGCAAGGAGGAGAGTGTGAGGGGGAGAAAGTGTGAATGTGGTGAGAGGGAGAGGAGAGCCCATGAGAAAGAGAGAGAGGAGAGGGTGTGAGGGGGACAGGGAAGAAAGTGTGAAGGTGGAGACAGAGAAGACAGTGTGAAGATGGAGGGAGAGAGGGGATTGTGAAGGGGGGTGGGGGGGGGGGGTGGTGAGTGTGTCCATAGGGTGACTCACTCCCAGTGTTGGGGTTCTCACTCACCCTCAGTCAGACATGCCATCATGCACTCTCATCTTTTCTCACTGCAGGTGTGGGTGAGTAAGTGAGCACCTTGAGACAGAGAGCGAACTGAAGACACACACTCACAGTCACATCCTGTTACACACCAATACTCATCTTTATTTATTACTCTTTTTTTGCTCAGCAAGTTGTTTATTTCATACATTTTTGAATTCATGTGTAACATTGTGCCATATTTTATCTTTCTGAAATTTGTTCACTGGCCCCTTGAGTGAACAAAAGGTTTGAAATGTGTGTGCCCCCCCCCCCAAGGTTTGAATAGCCTGGTATAACTGGTTATCCCAAATAGGGGTAGTCATATTACATGACTCAACTCTCCACTTTGGCTTTGACAAAGGGTATATATTACTTTGTCTTAGCTCCTGAGATTGTTAGTGTTCCAACCATTAAGAATTTGAAAGGAAGTTGCAGGATCTTTTGTCCCAGCAGATTTGTGCCTCAGCCTGATTTATGAAATGTAGATGGCTTTTATATAATTCTGTTGAATTTGGTCCAAAGATGTGCGGGTTAGGTTGACTGGCCATGCTAAATTGACTCTAGTGTCAGAGGGATTAGCAGGGTAAATAAGGGTTATGAGAATAGGGCCTGGATGGGATTGTGGTTGGTACAGACTCAATTGGCCGAATGGCTTCCCTCTGTACTGTAGGGATTCAATGATTCTATGTAGCCCACAAGGTCATTAGTACCTCTTCAGGGATAACGAGGTTAGCTTCTCTGATACTGCCAGAAAGTTATTTTCGTTCAAGGTCATAAGCAGATGTATGGAATCATCGAATCCCTACAGGGCAGAAGAGGCCATTTGGCCCATCAAGTCATATGTAGCTTCAGCCTTTTAAAAGTATTTTTGCAGGTTTTTAAATTTTTGAAATTAGCCAGTAGGATATGTATATCTTTTATAAAGCTCCCTGATACCAGGCATTAGGCGGGATTTTATGACCTCACTCGCCCTAAAATCGTGAACTCCCACCCGAGGTCAACAGACCTTCCCATGATCTGACCCTCACCCACTGCAATTCCTGTGACGGGCGGTACGGTGAAATTCCAGCCATTGCATATTTTTTAAATATAAGTGAGATTTACTTTCTTTAAAAGGAACTTCCTCTTCTTCCACTTTCTTGCATCAACTGCAGCATATCCTGTTCAGAAGATAGGGGCTTACATTTTCTGCCAGTATCTTGAGCTATTCTTAAACCACCAAGATCAATATAGAAATGCTTTTCACTTTAATTTTCCCTTCTTCTCTGCAGGACATCTTTCCCGCATTGGCAGTCAGATGGCAATAAATTATTGTCGGAAGACTTGTGGGATCAACTGTTGTTCTAAAACTTGGGCTTGGGAGGAAGCCTGACCATTTAATTTGCTAATCTCCAAAAAACATTCCTTAAAAATTTCCTCATATATTCAGATAGCTGTAAATCTTTAACACCTATTGACAGTTTTTTTTCCAAGAAAGGAAGCAATTTCTTTTGGTCAGAATATATACTGTTGTGGAAGTGTACAGAGTTGTTCATCGATTTAATTAGAATAATTTTCAATGATATTTGTGAATTATGAACAACTACACTGTAAATGCAGGCTTTCACTAATTTATTTTCTAAGAATGTTAATCCCTGCACCTGCATAAATGCTTCTCCAATACGCATTTATTGTTAGAATCACGTTCAAACAATTTTCTTGGATTTTCAGCATCACTCACTATTGCTAAGAAATTGTAACATTACTAGGTTACAATCTTGATGTCATTGTTGTCATGGAAACCACATCCATCATGGAACACGTCATTCCAGAGAGGTGACTCCTTTCAGGCAAGTCCAATGGCAACATCTTGTTTAGCTAGTCAAACTTACATTTATCTCAGGATTATATGTTAACAATTAAAGGAGTATTAGAATCTTGATTTTCTGCCCTTGAAACATGCAATAAACCATAAATTGCATTGTTAAAGGTCACCTCATTATGCAGGATGTCACCATTTCAACAGAGCTGCTATTTTCATTCTTCTTCAATAATACTTCATTGATGCTTCTTAAAGCAGACAAAATATCTGAAGTATTTGGTCCAAAACACATACACACTGAGTGAGCACTAGGTGTAATTTATGCATTCTAGCATTTTGTGCGTGCATTCAGGCGCAAGACTCATTTCATCCCTGTAATAGCTGCTCTGGCATTGCCATCACTATCAGAGACCTTCAATGTACGTGCGTGTATCAATGATGGTATCTTATTAACACCTTACAATGAGGTAGACTGGTTCAATGCTCAAAATTCATGATTTGCATCCCAGTGCATCACATGTAATTAACATGCTAAAACCAGCATATGTATTATGATCCCAGAGGAGACCAACAATCTAAAAGAACCAAATGTGCCGAATGACCCTAGCAAAAAAAATCAACAAGATTTTTAAAATAACTTTTAATAACTTTTGTTTTAACAATCAAACCTAAACCAATATGAATTAAACAAATTATCAGGCAATTTTCAGTCAGTATAAACTATACATTTCATGATCAATAACAGATAGAAAGAGAGGTCTCAGATCTACTCGGCAGTCCACTTTATACAGCAACAATTACAACCACAGTCCTTCAAAACTCTGAACTTCCTCAGGTTGAATTCAGCTCCCTTTTCTACAAGGCTTTAGCCACCAAGTCTCATCCAACACAGCAGCTTTATTCCACCCGAATTGGATGGGAACAATTTTCACTAAAGGTACATTTTTCCAGATCCCTCTCAATCTTGCTTCTGGATCTAGTCTTCTTGATCTTACTTTTCCAGCTATGACCCACTCCTTCTCCTTCTTCCTCTTTTTAACCTGGTTGCTTAAGCCCCATTTCCTTACCTCCCAGGGTCACGTAGGCTCCGTCTCCACAACGGACATCAACTCCTCAGACTTCATCAGGCAAAGCAAGGCTATGCAGTGCAGAGGGTAGGTAGGCCCGTAGTGTGCAGAAACTGGAGGGGGAGGGTGGGGTGGTGGAAAAGGAAGCACAGCAAATAGAGGTGGTGACAACTGGCCACTAACTGGCAAATGAACTGGTCAGAAGCATCACCCCCCACAACAATCAATGCAGAACATGGCTACACTGGCAGCAGCCCACTCCAGCACCCCAATCACCTGTCTGCAGCCTAACCATAGCCCAGCTAACCTGTTCGCCCAGGGCTGCAAACTGCGGAGCTCCTCACAATACTATTAGTCTACAGTCTGAAGAGAATTGTAATCATTGTAGAAGGGCTTATGGAACTTTTTCTTCCCTTTAATCTGAATATTTAAAATTGGCCCGACAGACAAAATCTGGATTAGTTCATTAACAGAATTGTAAAGGGTATTAAGGAGAAACAGAAAGAATACACAAAATTTCAATGTCCTGTAAGGGAACAGAATATGGACATTTATTAAGATAGGCAATAAGAGAGGAATACCAAAACAAACTAATAAGGACAACTCAAGGGACCATGAAGAAAAAATGGCTGGAAGCATAAAGCAAAACAGTAAAGCATTTTGCAAGTATTTAATGAGTAAATAAAGGGTGTAAGGAGAAGTTGATCCACTAAAAATCAGCAAGGGGTCATGTCATCTGAAGATGCAAGTGCTCTGGTACAAAATTGTTAACTTTCAGTTCTTAACAAAGAAGTGGGGGGTGGAATAAGTGCCAGAATTGAGTTTACACTTTAAATGTGAATGCAGTTGAAATAATTCTAAATCACAAGAGGCAGTTTGTTGAAGCATGAGGTAGATACAGCTCCTAACTCTGACAATTTTTATCCTTGGGTTGCAAAGAAATTCTCTCATATCCTTCTACCATTTTTTCAGTGTTCATTGGTTTGAGACCAAATTTAAGATCAGAAAATAGAAAATGTGATTCCCTCCTAAAATAAAAGGTTTGATGGTGAACTATCAATTTACAAACGTGTAAGGCTTACTTCTATTGTTGGGAAAGTGTTATGATGAATATTATAAAAAAAGATGTTGAGGGACAAGTACTAATTCAGTTAGCATTGTCTTAGGAGTGGGAGGTTATATTAATTTATTGGATTTTTAAAAATTAGATTTAATAGATATACTAAATAAATATATCTTAATTTCAGGAAGGCATTTGATACTGTGTCACATAATAGGCTATTAAATAAGGTCCAAGTCCATAAGTGGATTAAAATAGACTGACATTAGTTTGTTGATAGAAAACAATTAGAAGGTAGTGGTCAGCAGCGAGTTGAGTTCCACAAAGTGTCAGCGTCATTTAAATTTATAACTTTTATACATGATTTAGAAGGAGGGAATTGTGTCCAGTGTTCAAATTTTCAGATGCTTCCTATTTCAAAATGATCTGGACAAGTTTGCTGAGCAAAGAAATGGCAGACAAGAATTGTTTGCTGGAAAGGCTGGCATTTATTGCCATCCCTAACTGCCCTCTAGATGGGTTGTGAACTATCTACCTGAACCACTTGTTCATAGAAATCATAGAAACCCTATAGTGCAGAAAGAGGCCATTTGGCCCATCGAGTCTGCACCGACCACAATCCCACCCAGGCCCTACACCCACATCCCTACATATTTACCCGCTAATCCCTCTAACCTACGCATCCCAGGACACTAGGGGCAATTTTTAGCATGGCCAATCAACCTAACCCGCACACCTTTGGACTGTGGGAGGAAACCTGAGCACCCGGAGGAAACCCACGCAGACACGAGGAGAATGGTCAGGCTTGTTAGGCTATTTCAGAGGACAGTTAAGGGCCAATCATATCTGCAGTCTTACATAGGATAATATAACTGAAGAAAGCTATTTGATCCATTGAGCTCATGTTGGCTCTTTGCAGGAGCAATTTAGCCGGTCCCACTCCGGATTTTCTTTTTCCTTCAGGTGATCATCCAATTCCCTTTTGAAAGCCACAATTGAGTTTGCTTCCACTACACTATTGGACAATGCATTCTTCAGCATAACCACACATTGCATAAGGAAATGCTTCCTCATGTCATCTTTGGCTCTTTTGCCAATCTGTTTAAATCTGTATCTTTTGGTTCGTGACCTGCCTGCCAAAGGGAACACTTTCTCTCTATCTACAGACTCCTCATGATTTTGAACACTTTTATCAAATCTTCTCTCAATTTTCTCTTTTTTAAAATAGCCTCAGCTTTTACAATCTATCCACATAACTGAAATCCCTCATTCCTGGAACCATTCTCATATATTTTTTCTACATCCTCTCTAAAGCCTTCACATCCTCACTAAAATGATGCCCAGAATTGGACACAATAATCCAGTTGAAGCCCAACCAATGTTTTATAAAAGTTCCATTATAACTTCCTTGCCTTTGTACTCTAAATCTCTATTTACATAGCCCAGGGTCCAATTGGCCGTTTTAACCAATTTCTCAATCTGCCTTGCCACCTTCAATGATTTATGCATATATACATGCGGTCTCTCTCTTCCTGTACCCCCTTTAGATCCATATTATTAACTTGACATTGCCTTGACCTCCTCATTCTAAGTACCAAAATGTATCACTTTTTGCATTCATGTTAAATTTCATCTGCCTTGTGTCAACCTAGGTAGGCCAAACTGGGTGAAGAAGGCAGATTTCCTTCCCTGAAGGACATGAGTGAGCAAGATAAGTTTTATGATCACCCAGTAGTTACATGAATACCATTACCAATACTATCTTTTTATTGTAGATTTTTATTATTTAAATTTAAGTGTTCCATCTGCTGTGGTTGGATTTAAATATGAGATTATTTATCCAAGCTTCTGGATTACTAGTCCAGTAATAATTCAACTCTGCTATTATAACCCACAAAACATCTCTTTTAATGCACAGAAATGAATGGATGTGAGGTTTGGTAGAGGGAATTCCAATGTGGGTAACATACTAAACGTGAATGTGCTTGAATAGGGGAGCAGGAGAGAGATACTGTGGTTTTAGCGAATAATATCGACTAAAACCATCAACTCAATTTTTGTAGCCTGTTTAAAAACACAAACAGACTGATGCACAACAAGAGCTTCAACACACATAGCCAGAGAGGTCATTTAAAAATTATATTTGGCCCCGGCATGACCACATCTGGAGTGCTGAAGTAATTTTGGCTCTCTCTATTTTGAAAAATATATCAATTATTGAAAAGGATGGTTGACACCAGAATTTAAGAGAATGATGTAGAAGGAAAGATTGATTATCATAAGTCATTTCTCCTTTGAAAATAGAGAATTCTAAAGCCAAGGAGGTACCTTAGAAATAAAAGAATTGGATAGATTGGATCCAGGTAAGCTTTTCTGCTGTGTACAACATTTAAGCAAATAGCACAAGATCACCACCAGTAGCCTCATGGATATTCAACAGTGATTTATCTTTCATTTTCAGATACTGTTCAATCAGTATGTATTTCCAGTTTTTATTTGAAATTTCTGATATCATAGATGTCAATGTACAAGTTGACATTTGAAGCCTTGAAAAATCCCTCCAAAGACAGAGCTTGGCTTATACGTTGAATATAAAAGAGAGCTGTTGGCATGGGAGTGTGGGTGGTGGCCGTTTTGAAATGTCATCAACATCTTATGCAAACAGTGGGCATGTCATAAACCTGTGCCTATTTCTGCACAGCCCATATTACTTACACCCAGTTATAAGGTATCAGTGAATAAAAAACGTATCATGGAGTGGAAAATTGAGGTTGACTACTAATACGCGTATAGTATGATGTGGCTGAAAAGGCAGGTTGTGGTGTGGTTGGGGGCGGGGGGGGGAGGGGCGGGGGGGAGTGGTGGAATGGAGTGGGGAGAATATTGATTTAAAAGCCTTAATTTACGTTAATAGGTACCAGACCCTGTATCTTGGAATCAGACATGTACCAGATATGGGGACTTTCCAGATTTTGGGTCCTGGAAGGGGAAGGGGAATAGGAAGCCAGGCTGATTTCTCCGCTGAGTTGGATCCTGCCAGGACAGGAAAAGGAAGGGATGAGGGGCAGATCAGGCTGGCTTCTGCCCTTAAATCGCACACTCAAAGAGCAGGGGATCACCCTGTCACAACCCAAACATGATGGATAGCTGGGCAGGAGCCAGTTTTTAAACCTTCTGGATTTTGGGACGCCAGATATGGCGTCCAGTACCTGTATTTCTTTTTGTTTTCACTTTTAGTATAAGATCCCAAATTTTGTGTGTATATTTTTTGCCTTTTCAAACAAAGCAGTACAAATGAAATGTGTAATGATTATAATTAGGTATAATTAGGGATGTAAGAGAGGGGTACCACCTCTCATTGGTGGGCTTGCTTCATTCTTTGGACTGGCTCATCCTGTATTGGCCCTCACCTTCGCCCAGCTTTCACGTGTCACTCCAAGTAGTTGTTAGCCTGCAACAGTGGTCACACTTGGTAAACCAGGTGAGGCTAACCATCGGAGACCCTATCTGCAGCAACATAGGGATTTGTCTACCCTGGCAGACAAAGACTAATCCAATCAGACATGACCAAACTAAAGTCCAATCGTTCTGAAGACGGGTCAGCAATCTGTTGTGGAATGCGCAGAGCTCGACAAGGCAGAGAAGAGACCCTGCACACCTTGATTGCTACTGCACCAAAGTCATAGATTATTGGTAACTTCAATGCACAAGTCAGTGCAGGTCACCAGGCATGGGAAGTGATCATCACTTGAAAAGGGATTGGTAGTCTCCTTTTGCTGAAAATGAGCCTGAGCTCTTGAGCACCAATACCATTTTCTGCCACTTTAATCACAACAAATGTCTTGGATGCACCCCCATTGTATGTATTGGCACCAATGCCACCACTAGGCAGCAGGACAGGCAGGACGTGTGTGCAACAAAAGTCATGTGTAGCACTGACTGCTGGACTGACCACTTTCATATCATTTCAAAGCTAAACATCAAGATCCATCCCCCTAGATGCCTCCAGGACATGAAGGTCCAGAAGTACCTCAGTGCTTCAGGGCTCAAGGCAGTCAGAATCTCTCTCAAAGAGCCTGAAGAGTCACCTGTGTACATTGAAAATGGATACGCTTTGCAGGATATAATTGCTCTACAGGACCTTGGCCTTGCTCTCCGTAAGCCTCAAGATTGGTTTGATGAAAATAATAGGGGCTCCTGAAACTACTGACAGAGAAGCATGGCCTCCACATGGATTTTCCTCAATGACAAGTTACCAGCCAAACACAATGACTACTGAAACATCCGCAGGACTGTCTAATGCAAGCTCAGAGATCCATGAAAGCAGATGAACCTCAGTCATATACAGATCATGAGAGATTCTACAATGTTCTGAAACCTGTCTTTAGGCCCCATCTACTGGTTAATCACTGACCCCCAGTGCTGTCGGGTAAACACAGATCACAGAAAAAAATCCAAATTCTAGCAAGATGGGGTAGGCACTTTACCGCATTCTCAATCGATGAAGGAGCATTAAACGGGCAGCCACAGGTTGTCATAAACTGTTCTCTCGATGAACTTCCCTCGCTGTTAGAAATGACAAGTATAATCAAACTCCTGTCTAGTGGCCAAGCTCCAATTCCTGATGCTATCTCAGCTGCAATCTACACAACTGGAGGTCAATGTCTGGTTAAGAAGCTTAATGAACTATTTCAGTTCTTTGTGAAAACAAGCAATCATCTTACAAGGATACAAAAATGTCTCCATTGTCCACCCATACATGTGAAAAGAAAGTTGCCAATCTTGCGACAATCACATAGGGATCTCACTGCTCTGCATCACTGGCAGCATCTTCACCAGAATCCTTCTGAACAGCTTATTGCAATATCTTGACCAGGATCTGTTGCCAGATGTGAATTCAGAAAAGTTTAAAGAAGCACTGATATGGGAAGCTCCAGGAGAAATGCCAAGAACAGAACATGGACCTCTAAAATGTTTATTGACCTGACCAAGGCCTTTGACACAGTCAGCCACGAGGTTCTTTTGAAGATTTTGGAGAAATTTGACTGCCCTGAGA
Organism: Mustelus asterias; assembly: GCF_964213995.1. Lineage (NCBI taxonomy): Eukaryota > Metazoa > Chordata > Chondrichthyes > Carcharhiniformes > Triakidae > Mustelus > Mustelus asterias. Next base: position 85,742,936 of record NC_135808.1, on the reverse strand, counting down.
AATTCATCACAATTGTTCGACAGTTTCATGGTAGCATGCTCGTATGTGTCCTAGATGATAGTGTATCTTCTGGCCCATTACCAGTCACTAACTAAGTTAAACAGGCTGCTTGCTAGTGCCAACTCTCTCCAACATGTTTTTCCTCTGCCATGCTCTCCAGTGATGGTGATCCTGACAGTTAAATCAGATACTGCATGGCAGGCAGCTGCTTAATCTGAGACAGCTCTGAAAACTTAGTTTTCCAAAGATATACTTTGTGATTTCCTGTTTGCTGATCACTGTGCACCAGCTGCTAGTTCAAAGCTGGACACGCAATGTAACATGAACCTGTTCTTCTCATACATGCAACAACTTCAGCCTTACAATTAGCATGAAGAAAAGTGAAATAATGTACCAGCCTGTTCCATGAAAGCCCCATCTTGAGCCCAAGACTTCAGTCCATGACCAGAACCTGTCAGCATATTTATTTTGGCAGCACACTCAAGCTGTCTATATTGATTACAAGACACATGCAAGAATTGCCAAAGCAAGTGTCGCCTTCAGCAACCTTCAAATCTCAGTCTGAAAACAAAGAGGAATATGTTTGCCTATCAAACTAGAAGTTTCTATTCCTGCCCACTCTGCCCAACGCATGCAAGACTTGGACCGTGCACCAGCATCATGCCAAAAAGCTCAATGGCTGTCACATGAGTTGACTTTGGAAGATTCTGAAGATCAGATGGCAGGACAAAGTACTAGGCACTGAGGCACTCAACTGAATTGGCATGCTAAGTACCCAAACCATATTGAGACAGTCACAACCAAGTTGGGCTGGCCATGTAGTCAGAATGCCTGACACTAGCCTCCAACAACAAATCTTCATGGAGAGCTTGGGGTGTGTTCTCCCAGCAGTCAAAGGAAGCACTACCTCAACCTTCAAGGCTTCATTTAGGAGTTTTGATATCTACAGTCCTGGGAGAAGCTCACCCAGGATTGCTGCATGTGGTACAACCATATTAAAAATGGTGCAGTCTCTGCCAAAAGCTAGTGTACAACAGAAAGCAGAGACAAAACACAAGCAAAGAAAATCCTGGAAAGCAACTTGTCCAAAACACAATCATCCGCAGTATCCTGTTCTATTTGCATAGAACCTTCCAAGTGAAGATGGGTCTTATTAGCAATCACCTACTTACCCACTAGAACCCTACCAAACACCCCAGGTGATGAATTTGCCTCATAGGACAAAAAAAAAGAGATTTATTTTATTAATTCAAGGGATGTGGGCTTTGGTGGCTAGGCCAGCATTCATTGCCCATCCCTAATTGCCCTCGAGATGGTGGTGGTGAGCTGCCTCTTGCACCTCTGTCGTCCATGTAGTGTAGGTATCCTGAGATGCTGTAAGGGAGGGAGTTCCAGGATTTTAACCCAGCGACAGTGAAATACAATCATTTAATTTAGTTTGATAAAAGGAATTGAAACAAATACAGTCTACGCTGGTATATCTATCTGGTTTAAAAAAGATAATAATCATGCAAATTGAAATATTTGACATTCAAGAGTCTTTTGTGCAGCAGGTTTTGTGTAGCAAGGGCACACATTTAATGTTTGTACATTATTTTCAACAGCAACAGACTATCCTACAGCAAAAACTCCTTCAAATCTCAATAATCATTAAATGATGAACAAAGAGCCATTGTAGAAAGTACTCAGTGAACCCTAAAGGGCATTATTGTATTCAGGTCATTATTAATGAAGTGTTTTTATTAGTTCTAAAAAATGCCTTGATCCATATTACACACAAGGGCTAGAATTAGGTACAAATGAAAATGAGCATTAGAATTTATAATTTATTTCCAATTATGCAAGTTATTTTTGTTTCCCATGTAGATTCATTTAAAATGTCCTCTCCCTACACAACTCTATTGCAGATGAAAGAGAGTTAACAAAAACAGATACACAGACAGCAGAGAGCACAATGAACATGCCTCATCACGTGGTCCCAGGCAGCATCTTAAATTCATGCTGGAACTTCTTTAAAATAATATTCAGTAATTGCAAGCCTGTTTAGGGGTGGGAGGAGTGCTTGTGGCAAATCATGTTTCTCTGGTGTCTCTTAAAAAAGGGAGGTGCACCATGCTAGCAGATAGCAGAAAAGCTGCCCAGGTTGAAGGTGAGATTCATACAGGGAAATTAAATTCTCTGGAACAGTGTTGGAGGCTGTGCTACAGGCGGTAGACTGGAGAAGAGTAATTCTGCTTGTATAAGGGAAGGAGGCCAAATCTGCATTCACAGCTTCTCCCTGTGAAAGAAAACCCTGCTGATCATCATAGCCATGAGGAGGAATATTTTGTCACATTTTATCCTCTTTTCCCCTTTACACTTCTATGAAAATAATGAAAAGAGAAAGCAGCATTCATCGAACCAGCTTGTCATTTTATGATGCATCTCAGTTACTTAACCCATTTTCCAACAATATTGATTAATCCATTCGCTGTCTGGAAACTCAATCCAGTTGTCCCCTGAACCCATTTATATTCTCCATTTGGAGTCATTAACCTGGATTTTCCAATCAATGTTATTATAAAGCCAGCTGTAATCCATTACCATTAAAATTAAAATAATGGCATCTGAAAATCTAGGGTATCGAATCATAGAATTTCAAGTACAGATATTTGACTCAATGCCTGTAGCACAGTCATCTACTCTGGTCTCACTTTTCTGCTGTTTTCCCATTATGCTTTTATATTTTTATTCAATTGTCAATCTTATGTCTGTTTAGACTTGTGAGCAAAACAACTTCAATAGTGATTATGCTATTTTGCTCCATGTTTCAAAAACTCTTTGAGAGAAACAGTTTTTTCTAATTCCCTGCTTTGTGTTTCTAGACTTAATCTTAAATGTATGCCTTACCTGCCATACTGAGACGTGAATGGTGGTGGGCAATTAATCAACTCATGGAGGAGGAAGCTCCACAAATGCCCCCATCCTCAATGACGGAGGAACTTAGCACATCAGTGCAAAAGATAAGACTGAAGATTTGTAACATTCTTCAGACAGAAGTGCCAAGTAGATGATCCATCTCGGCCTGCTCTGGAGGTCCCCAGCATTATAACCAATTCAATTCACTCCACTTGATATCAAGAAATGGCTGAAGGCATTGGATACTGCAAAGATTATGGACCCTGACAATATTCCGGCAATAGTACTGAAGACTTGTAGACCAGAACTTGCTGTGCCATTAGTCAAGCTGTTCCAGTATAGCTACAACACTGGCATGTACCCAGCAATTTCTAAAATTGCTCAGGTATGTCCTGTACACAAGAAACAGGACAAGAAACAGGACAAATCCAACCCAACCAATTAGTCCCATCAATCTACTCTCGATCATCAACAAAATGGTGGAAGGGGTCATTAACAGTGCTATCAAGTGGCACTTACTCAGCAATAACCTACACAGACATCCAGTTTGGGTGTCACCAAGGTCACTCAGATCCTGGCCTTATTACAGTCTTGATTCAAACATGGACAAAACAGCTGAATGCCAGGGGTGAAGTAAAGTGGCTGCCCTTGATATCAAGATAGCATTTGACTTAGTATAGCATCAAGGCGCCCTAGGAAAACAGGAGTCAATGAGAATCCGGGAAAAAACTCTCCCCTGGCTGGAGTCATACTTAGCACAAAGGAAAATATTTGTTGTACTTGGAGGTCAATAATCTCAGCTCCAGGAGTTCTTCAGGGTAGTGTCCCAGGCCCAACCATCTTCAGCTCTTTCATCAATGACCTTCTTCCATCATAAGGTCAGAAGTGGGGGGTTGGCTGATGACTGCACAGTGTTCAGCACCATTTACAATTCCTCAGATAATGAAATAGGCCATGTCCAAATGCAGCAAGATCTGGACAATATACAGGCTTGGAATGGCAAATCACAACAAACATTCATGCCACACAGGTGCCAGGCAATGACCATCCTCAGCAAAAGAGGATTTAACCATTGCCCCATTGACATTAAATGGCAGTACCATCACTGAACCCCTCACTATTAACATCATGGGGGTGACCATTGACAGAAACTCAACTGGACTAGCCATATAAATACTGCAGCTGCAAGAGCAGGTCAAAGGCTAGAAATCCTTCAGTGAGTAACTCACCTGCTGACTTCCTAAAGCCTGTCCACCACCTCCACGGCACAAGCCAGGAGTGTGATGGAATAATCTTCACTTACCTGGATGAGTGCAGTTCCAACAATACTGAAGAAGCTCAACACCATCCGGGCCAAAGCAGCTCACTTGATTGCTACCCCTACTATTCTGAACAGCACCTCACAGAGATGTCTCCACAGCAGTAACAGCCTAGACCTCGCTCCAGGTGCCACATTTCCTCAATGAAATAGGCAGGGGCCTCAGGTACTCACAAAGAGGAGGATCATCAACTGAACCCCCAGGTAACTCCTAGAGTGTGTCCAGCTAATTCCAATCCCCTCTGCCGGTGACCCCATCACCTGCAGCTCCACATGCAAGAAAGGTGCACCTGCCTTACAGCAACAGACCCAAAACAGGCTGGGTACTCCAGGTCTTGGCGCTCCAGAGGATACCTGCCAAGATCATCACTGACAACAGAACACCACAGTCAGCAAGTTGCCTCCAGCTCTGCTGCGAGTGCATGTCAGGGCTGTACCAAGACCTAATAATAGGATTAGAAAAATTAAGAAACATTGAAATTGTTATAGGTGCACAGGTGTTCACTCACTGAATATTGTTATAACAATGGATCACAGCTCCAAATTACTTAAAGACATATTGAACTTTTAAGTAAGATGTGTTTTTAAAAAAGGACATACAAACAAAAACCGGCTGAGACTGTAAAGTAACCATCTACTGGAATTCCAAAGTGGATTACACTTGACCAACTAATCCAGAGGGAACGGTATGTCACATCTTTTTCCAGACAAAGACACTTGAAAGGAAGAGTTGCAATTCAAAAACTGAACTGTAATCTCCTATTAAAATAATGGAGACTGATTACCATCTCAGCGCCAACCATCTCCTATGAGTTATATCCCAGACTGTGAACCTGATGCGATTTAAAAGAAAGCATTTCTGGGCAAAGTCATGTTGTGTCCCGGGTAGGGAGAGATGAATTCAGGAGGGTGTAATTTGGGACCATGATCCACTGTCATGGCAATATACAGTAATCGAACACACCTGTGACTCATAATGACCTTTCCCCTTCCAGGAACATACAGGAAAAGGGGGTTAAAAACCAACAGCAACCCTGGTCCCTGTCTGCTTCTCTAGTGTTCTAGCTCAACTATGTTGGCGTGAGCTATGAAAATCACAGCTGAAGAACATCCACTTGGCGTCCCTGCGCTTGCAGATAAAAATGTCTTTCACTGATTGCTGGAAAGAAATCACAAGTCAGCAAAGCCACAGTTGAAAAGGAAACAGGATAACTCCTTTCAGCTAACCTGCAGAAGAACCTCCAAACCAACCACTCAACTGCCAAAGTGAGCGTTACTGGGATCACCCATCTTAGTGGCCACAGAATTTCACTATCCACTCCTCACAGACAAGCCAAACACTGATCATTTGTCTTTTTAACTTCTATTTTTGGACATATCCATTATTTTCTTCTCGCATTTGGTAACTGATAAATTCACTAGCTCAAGAAAGCCTGGTTAAATTGGCTCTTTTAACAACATAACTTTTAATAACATAATATGTGGACTGAGAAAAGGTATCCACAATGGAAGGCATCATTTTAAAATTAATCTTGTGAGCATATGATGCGCGATCAATAAGGCGAAAGACTACCGGTGTGCCAATACAAGTGTAGGCTTTTATTCACAACAGAATCAGGAGCAGATCCCAACAAATAACCGACCTGGACTGAACAAGGGGGAGGAGACAGCCACCTTTATACTAGGTGCCGAGGGGAGGAACCAAATTGGAAGGGGATGTGTCCAGGTATGACAAACACACACAACGGTGGTCCATATAGGACAAAGGCACAACTGAGGTCCACCACATTCACCCCTTCCTTTTAAAAAAACAACACGGGGGTGAAGCGGAAACAATATTACAAGTCCAGACGAACCGGTGGCTTGATCCGCCGTCGCGATCGTCGTAGTGCAGGTCGCAGAGTCGTCCGAGCAGGGAGCGATGTCGGCCCAGGCTCCGTACAGTGAGCGTCGAGAGAAGGCACCAGGTGGTGTGAAGCGGACCGATCCGTCGTCCCGTCCAGTCGTTGGGTACTGCGTGGCGACGGCTCCGGCGACTCAAGCGAGCTGTACATAGGGGCGAGAGGAGTGAGCAGTGGCCCTGGTGGCGTATGGGGAACAGTGGGAACCGGAGCTAGGGGGTGGGGGGCTGCAACAGGCTCTGGGCGCACTACATTGGAGACAGGAACTGAGGGAGGAAGAGGCGCAGCAATCTCCGAGTGGACAACACCAGGGACCGTGGGGCGGAAGGACGTGGTGACCTCAGGGGCACCCACGGATGCCAAGTCACGGACAGAAACCGTGTCCTCCCGCCCATCAGGGTACACTACATAAGCGTATTGAGGATTAGCATGGAGCAATTGGACCTCCTCGACCAAGGGATCTGCCTTATGGGTCCAGACATGCTTCCGAAGGAGGACGGGCCCCGGGGACATCAGCCAATCCGGGAGCGAAGTACCCGAGGAGGACTTCCTGGGAAACGAAAACATCCGCTCGTGAGGGGTCGTATTGGTCGCTGTGCACAAGAGTGACCTAATGGAATGTAATGCGTCCGGAAGGACGTCTTGCCAACGGCTGACTGGAAGGCCCTTAGACCGTAGCGCTAATAGAACGGCCTTCCAGACGGTTGCGTTCTCCCGCTCTACTTGACCATTTCCCCTGGGGTTATAGCTAGTGGTGCGGCTGGAGGCAACGCCTTTGGCGAGTAGGTACTGCCTCAGCTCGTCACTCATGAAAGAGGACCCCCGATCGCTATGGACATAGGCTGGGAAGTTGAACAGGGTGAAGAGCGTGGTCAGGGTCCGAATCACTGTAGCCGTGGTCATGTCCGAGCAGGGGAAGGCAAAAGGGAAACGTGAGTATTCATCAATGATATTCAGGAAATAAACATTGCGGTTAGAGGAGGGGAGGGGGCCTTTAAAGTCAATGCTAAGGCGCTCAAACACGCGAGTGGACTTTACAAGGTGCGCCCTACCTGGCCGGTAGAACTGCGGTTTGCACTCAGCGCAGACCCTGCATTGCCTGGTAATCGTCCGAACTTCCTCGAGGGAGTAGGGCAGGTTACGGGACTTGAAAAAGTGGAAAACTCTGGTGACACCCAGATGACAGAGCTCGTTATGGAGGGACTGTAGCTGGTCTAGTTGGGCGCTGGTACATGATCCACGGGACAGGGCATCTGGGGGCTCATTGAGCTTCCCGGGCCGGTACATGATGTCATATCTGTAGGTTGAGAGCTCAATCCTCCACCGCAAGATCTTGTCGTTCTTAATCTTGCCCTTTTGCCTGGTGTTAAATGGGAAGGCAACTGACCGCTGGTCCGTAATTAAGGTGAATCGTTGGCCCGCAAGATAATGGCGCCAGTGCCGGACGGCTTCCACGATGGCCTGGGCCTCCTTCTCGACCGAGGAGTGTCGAATCTCAGGGCCTTGTAAGGTCCGGGAAAAGAAGGCCACTGGACGGCCCCTCTGGTTAAGGGTGGCGGCTAGGGCAAAGTCAGATGCATCACTTTCCACTTGGAATGGGATGGATTCGTCCACAGCATGCATCGCAGCCTTCGCGATGTCCGCTTTGATGTCGTCGAAGGCCCGACGGGCCTCCTCCACCAGGGGAAAAGAGGTCGATTTTAGGAGCGGACGGGCTTTATCCGAGTAACGGGGAACCCACTGGGCATAGTAGGAGAGGAAGCCCAGACATCTCCTCAGTGCTTTGAGGGTAGTAGGAAGGGGAAGCTGCATAAGGGGACGCATACGGGCTGGGTCGGGGCCAAGGACACCATTTTCTATCACGTACCCAAGGATGGCGAGGCGGCGTGTCCAGAAAACACACTTCGCCTCATTATATGTGAGGTTCAGGAGAGTGGCCGTACGAAGGAATTTTTGTAGGTTGGCATCATGATCCTGCAGGTCATAGCCGCAGATGGTGACGTTATCCAGATACGGGAAAGTGGCCCGTAGCCCGTGCTGGTCTACCATTTGATCCATGGCCCGCTGAAAGACTGAGATCCCATTGGTGACACCAAAGGGGACTCGGAGGAACTGGTAGAGGCGGCCATCCGCCTCAAAGGCAGTATATGGGCGATCCTCCGAGCGGATAGGGAGCTGGTCGTAAGCCGATTTCAAATCGATCGTCGAGAAAACCCTATAGTGCGCGATGCGGTTGACTATGTCCGCGATACGGGGAAGAGGATACGCATCTAGTTGGGTATACCTGTTTATGGTCTGGCTGTAGTCAATCACCATGTGGTATTTCTCCCCCGATTTAACTACGACCACTTGCGCCCTCCAGGGGCTGGTGCTGGCCTGGATAATCCCTTCCCGGTGCAAACGTTGTATCTCGGACCGAATGAAGGCCCGGTCATCCGCACTATAGCGCCTACTCTTGGTGGCTATAGGCCTACAATCCGGGGTGAGGTTATCAAATAAGCGGGGGGGGGGGGGGGGGGGGGGGGCGGTGATCTTGAGGGTCGAGAGACTGCAGGTGGTGCGCAAGGGGCGCTGCAGTGACGGCGCCTTGCAGACGGAGAGCGGGGGATAAGGGCCATCATACTGCAGGGTGACGCTCCTATGATGGCTGAGGAAATCTAACCCCAGCAGTACAGCTGCGCAGAGTCGCGGCAGCACAAGGAGCCGAAAACGCTTGTAGACTGTGCCCTGTACCGTCAGCGTCACCAAGCAGCACCCGAGGACCTCCACTGAGTGGGAATTCGAGGCCATGGAGATGGTCTGGCTCCAGGGTCGCACGGGAAGGGCATATTGACGCACTGTGCGAGGGTGTATAAAACTTTGTGCACCCACAGTCGAACAGGCAGTTTTCTGCATGACCATTTACCTTGATCTCCATTATTGACTTGGAGAGTTGATGAGGCTGCGACTGGTCCAGGCAAATCGATGCCACCGTCGAATCCAAGAAGAATTCGTCTGCGTCCCCGTCTGATGATGTCACGGATAAAACTTCCTGCTCAGCGCGTCTTGATGCCAGTCTCAAAGATGGCGATTCCCGCGCTTCCGGTGACCGCATCAAAGATGGCGATTCCCGTGCTTCCGGTGACCGCATTAAAGATGGCGATTCGCACACAGCCGCCGCCTGCCTTAAAGATGGCTGCGCCCGCGGAACACACGTGGCGCCATGAGGCTTCGGAAGCGGCTTTGCCCGGCAGACTTTAGCGAAGTGGCCTAGCTTACCGCATCCGGAGCAAATTGCGTCCTTCGCCGGGCAGTGACGCCGAGGGTGCTTGGCCGGAACAGCCGTCGCGGTGGAGCCGTCGATAGAACGGGATGCAGAGTAAGACCCGAGGTTGTGAGAGGCTGCTTCTAACGTTTCAGCCATCGTGGCTGTTCTTCGGAGATCTAAGTCATCTTGTTCCAGCAGGCGCTGTCGGATGTATGTAGACTCAATGCCCGCAACGTAGGCGTCGCGAATCAGGTCCTCCGTGTTCTGAGCTGCTGTAACAGCCTTACAGTCACAAGCTCAAGCTAGGACCCGCAGAAATTGGGCGCACGATTCTCCTGGCTGCTGCTTGCGGGTAGTTAGGAGATGTCTGGCGTAAACCACGTTAGGGCTCTTTCGGAACTGCCCTTTTAGGAGTTCGATAGCGTCCGCATATGTAGCAGCATCCCGGAAGATTCCATAGACAGCTTCGCTTACCCGGGCGCGGAGCACGTGGAGTTTAGCGTCGTCGGTGTCGATGGACGTAGTGGTGTCGACGAATGCTTCGAAGAGTCCAGCCAATGATCGAATTTATCAGAGGCTCCAACCTCTTGAGGGTCTAATGCTAACTTGTCGGGTTTTGGAAACTGCTCCATGCTGGTCAACTGTTGTGAATAAAATTGATGCGCTATCAATAAGGCGAAAGACTACCGGTGTGCCAATACAAGTGTAGGCTTTTATTCACAACAGAATCAGGAGCAGATCCCAACAAATAACCGACCTGGACTGAACAAGGGGGAGGAGACAGCCACGTTTATACTAGGTGCCGAAGGGAGGAACCAAACTGGAAGGGGATGTGTCCAGGTATGACAAACACACACAACGGTGGTCCATGTAGGACAAAGGCACAACTGAGGTCCACCACAGCATACAAAGGGGCTGAATAAAGAAAGTGAGCCAATTCATCCCTCCTAACCCAGGAGTATTTGTGGGGGGTGGTATCTCATCCAGAATCATAATCAATTGGAAGATCTCACATAGGGGCCGGTCATAATATATAATGCACCTTTGTGCATACACTTGCCATTCATGACAAAGCTCTTATCATTTGAATGCATCTATGTACCCTCTTATTGCAAGGGGACCCAATCTCCCAGTCCATTATTGCCTCTCTTTGTCAGCCTCAGATTCATATGATGTTTAGCAGACTCTTGTTATTTACTTGCCCCTTGTGTCATGTCAGGGAGATAAGTAAAGCTCCTTCCTGAAAGTCGCTATATATTGAGTGAGGAACCTTTATTCATTACAATACACCATGGAGTGATGTGTGCTCATCTGTTGCAGGAAAAATGCTAGAATCTATAATTAAAGGAGGTGATAATAGGACACTTGGAAATAATGGGAGTGGGAAGACTTAACATGGATTTATGAAAAGAAAACCATGTTCAACAAACATGTTGGGAGTTCTTTTGAGAATGTGACTAGTAGAATAGATAAGAGGGAACTGATGGATGTGGTATATTTAGATTTATAGAAAGCTTTTGATAAGGTTAGTAAACAAAATTAGAATCGGAGATTGGGGAATATAGTGGCATGGATTGAAAACTGGTTAATGGAGAGAAATTTTGTTGCAGCAAAAACTGAAATTCTGCTGCAAAATGTTGTTTTATTTTAATATTTGTAAGATGACTTTCACTTATGAGTTATTCAAGTGACATTTCCTTGATAATAAATAAATTCCTCTATAAAAATGCACCACTTGTGAAGCTTTGACATGTGCCCTAGCAATGCTATATTCACTGATATTCCATCTATGCCCAAAAATGTTACATTTTAGTGTTCAGGCCGATTGGGGACCTGGGATTAATAGCTATAAGGCCCAAATCCTGTGCTGGGAGATTGACAAGCAGCTCTCAGATTCATGTTGTATTTCTAATCCAGTGACAGCTTTTAAAATGTTTACTGGCCTCAGCTACTGAGGCTCCCATCTGTTGTTCAATAAAAAGCTTCCAGTTTAGCTAGCTGCTGTTCAACACCTAGCACTTTTACCTGGCTAGATGTTAAGTGGAACCTATTTCAGGATTCTCAGAGGCTCAACAGTATGTCAAAATTAGAAGTATAAATCAGAGTGTACAGAATATATGCAAAAATGGCCTTTACCCTGTCAGCTTGACTCAGTATAATAACAAGTTCATCTCTGAGTCAGAAAGTTAATGAGTCAGGCCTTACTGCAGGGACCTGAGCGCATTATCTAAACTAAGGTTATTGGAGATTCTGGGAACAAATCTGGGACTCAGTTGCCAAGAGACCCTTCCTTGGAGGTTCAAAGTGACCTCCACAGCATGCAGACATTTCTGATGCAAAATATGCCAGATGCCAGTATGGTAAAGGAGTCAGTACAGTACAGGTATGGTTAATGTCTGCTGGAAGTATGCAGACCAAGAAAATATTGAGGTTAACTGTTGTCTTAACACCAAAGTTCCTAGTTTAGAGCTCCACACTCCAGCCGGTGTCCTTACTTAACCTCGTATAATGAACGCATGTTAAGAAGCATGAAGAAACCAGCGCCATTGCTAGTTTAAACAGGCTAATCAACTACTTACAAGTTGGTTGCCGGATCAGTAAATTTGCTGATGACACCAAGATTGGTGGAGTAGTGGATGAGGTGGAGGGCTGTTGTAGGCTGCAAAGAGACATAGATAGGATGCAAAGCTGGGCTGAAAAATGGCAAATGGAGTTTAACCCTGATAAATATGAGGTGATTCATTTTGGTAGGACTAATTTAAATGTGGATTACAGGGTCAAAGGTAGGGTTCTGAAGACTGTGGAGGAACAGAGAGATCTTGGGGTCCATATCCACAGATCTCTAAAGGTTGCCACTCAAGTGGATAGAGCTGTGAAGAAGGCCTATAGTGTGTTAGCTTTTATTAACAGGGGGTTGGAGTTTAAGAGCCGTGGGGTTATGCTGCAACTGTACAGGACCTTGGTGAGATCACATTTGGAATATTGTGTGCAGTTCTGGTCACCTCACTATAAGAAGGATGTGGAAGCTCTGGAAAGAGTGCAGAGGAGATTTACCAGGATGCTGCCTGGTTTGAACAAAGAACAAAGAACAATACAGCACAGGAACAGGCCCATCGGCCCTCCAAGCCCGCGCCGCTCCCTGGTCCAAACTAGACCATTCTTTTGTATCCCTCCATTCCCACTCCGTTCATATGGCTGTCTAGATAAGTCTTAAACGTTCCCAGTGTGTCCGCCTCCACCACCTTGCCTGGCAGCGCATTCCAGGCCCCCACCACCCTCTGTGTAAAATATGTCCGTCTGATATGTGTGTTAAACCTCCCCCCCCTTCACCTTGAACCTATGACCCCTCGTGAACGTCACCACCGACCTGGGGAAAAGCTTCCCACCGTTCACCCTATCTATGCCTTTCATAATTTTATACACCTCTATTAAGTCTCCCCTCATCCTCCGTCTTTCCAGGGAGAACAACCCCAATTTACCCAATCTCTCCTCATAACTAAGCCCCTCCATACCAGGCAACATCCTGGTAAACCTCCTCTGTACTCTCTCCAAAGCCTCCACGTCCTTCTGGTAGTGTGGCGACCAGAACTGGACGCAGTATTCCAAATGCGGCCGAACCAACGTTCTATACATCTGCAACATCAGACCCCAACGTTTATACTCTATGCCCCGTCCTATAAAGGCAAGCATGCCATATGCCTTCTTCACCACCTTCTCCACCTGTGACGTCACTTTCAAGGATCTGTGGACTTGCACACCCAGGTCCCTCTGCGTATCTACACCCTTTATGGTTCTGCCATTTATCATATAGCTCCTCCCTACATTATTTCTACCAAAATGCATCACTTCGCATTTATCAGGATTGAACTCCATCTGCCATTTCTTTGCCCAAATTTCCAGCCTATCTATATCCTTCTGTAGCTTCTGACAATGCTCCTCACTATCTGCAAGTCCTGCCAATTTTGTGTTGTCCGCAAACTTACTGATCACCCCAGTTACACCTTCTTCCAGATCATTTATATAAATCACAAACAACAGAGGTCCCAATACAGAGCCCTGCGGAACACCACTAGTCACAGGCCTCCAGCCGGAAAAAGACCCTTCCACTACCACCCTCTGTCTTCTGTGACCAAGCCAGTTCTCCACCCATCTAGCCACCTCCCCCTTTATCCCATGAGATCCAACCTTTTTCACCAGCCTACCATGAGGGACTTTGTCAAACGCTTTACTAAAGTCCATAGAGACGACATCCACGGCCCTTCCCTCGTCAACCATTTTGGTCACTTCAAAAAACTCCACCAGGTTAGTGAGGCATGACCTCCCTCTCACAAAACCATGCTGACTATCGTTAATGAGTTTATTCCTTTCTAAGGAGGGTAGGTCTTATGAGGAAAGGTTGAGGGAGCTAGGGCTGTTCTCTCTGGAGCGGAGGAGGCTGAGGGGAGACTTAATAGAGGTTTATAAAATGATGAAGGGGATAGATAGAGTGAATGTTCAAAGACTATTTCCTCGGGTGGATGGAGCTATTACAAGGGGGCATAACTATAGGGTTCATGGTGGGAGATATAGGAAGGATATCAGAGGTAGCTTATTTACGCAGAGAGTGGTTGGGGTGTGGAATGGACTGCCTGCAGTGATAGTGGAGTCAGACACTTTAGGAACATTTAATCGGTTATTGGATAGGCACATGGAGCACACCAGGATGATAGGGAGTGGGATAGCTTGATCTTGGTTTCAGATAAAGCTCGGCACAACATCGTGGGCTGAAGGGCCTGTTCTGTGCTGTACTGTTCTATGTTCTATGTTTATTTCTCCTGAATGTTGCTATGATTCTACACATTTTTGATGCTTTTCAAATTGTCTCAAATTTCAAGAGACAGGGAGTGATGCTTCCAGACACGGAAGAAAATGAGCAATGTCCATGTACAGAAGGTCAAACTGCTAAAAGAAAGGAGGAGGAGAGGGAGAAGGGCTCTCAGAAGGAGACCATATCCACACAGGGTGTTCTGGAGCAATTCTACCCGAAACTCAGTGATCAACAATGTTTGAGACATCTGGGCTTCTCGAATGAGGTCGTCATTGAAATCTGCCACAACCATAACTCCAACTTCAGAGCTGGACAAGGATTGCACTGCCAATTGCTGCAAAGGTGATTTGATACTGAACTTCCATGTGTCTGGTTCCTTACAGGTTGGAGATATTAGCAACATTTTGCAGTGCATCATTACTTAAACTAAGTCAGTGGGGCTCTTTATTCAAAGAGAGAAAACATAATTTCACTTGCCAGAGAGCAGCAGGCTGGGTGATGCCCAAAGGTTTTGCAAAGTTTCCATGTTTTCCTATGGTGCAAGGTACCATTGACTTCACACACATTGCTTTGCATATCCTAGAAGTTGAACCAAAAGGATTCCAGTGACCATAGCAAGCATTGACCTGGATGGTGTGCTACAGTCATAATGTTTTCATTCCACAACAGTCCACAGAATCATCACAGCAAATGAAGGGCAGCTACTTGACATAGCTAATGACAGCTGGTTCATGTTTCATTGAGCCACTGCCATTTCCCCAGGCTGGTACTTCATCAATCCTCATAATCTGTTTGAGGACAGATTGCTGGTTTGCTGTGGCACCCTGCAAGCCACTTTGAACATTGGCATCCACAGCCAATGGCAGCAATCTGAGTTTACACGGCAGTAAACTGAGGTTCCATGAGCTCCTACCGCAGCATTGTTGATGAACAATGCTTGTGCTGCAATGTAAAATGAGACATTAAATGCTGTATTATGTTGATATCAACCAGGTTATTGATGTAGTTAGCCACCACTTCCATGCTGGAAAGGATGGGCTTCAAGCTCTACACAAAGTTTTGTGCCAAGTAGATGCCCAGCTCCCAATACTCATTGACTGAGTACAATATTTCTGGTAGGTTTCCCAATGCACCAATCATTTTGAGTCCAGCCATCAACTTTCTTTTGTAGATTGGCTTGTTGAAGTCCTCTCTGCCTTCTCATTGTATGTCTGGATGCCTTCTGCACCCCTCTGGATTTAGGACATCTTCCCCCTCCTTAGCTTTGAATGCTGCATCAGAAAACCTTAGTGCCCGCTTCCTCCAATGGTCAGCTATTGTTACTTGTTGCACAGAACTATTCCAAATTGTCAGCACCTCCAGCAACTATGATGCATCTTCCTTTAAGAGGTGCAGGCTAAATTTATGTGGTGGTAGCAAGCACCGATATTGACCACTCTGCTGACATGTTGAAACATTAAATAATGCAGTTGGTGCTGGCTGCCCATGAAAATAGTTATAATAAGCAGATGACATGATGTTGGCATGTTGCCTGTATTACACTGAATGAGTGCAGGGTAATCGTGCATCTCAATCCCTGTGCCTGTTTTCAGGTACTATCTAATTTAGTTGCCGATATCCTTTAAAGGATGCTTGTTGAAGTGGATGTAAAAGATTGTAAGGCACTAGCTTAAGAGCAAGAGAGTTAGAATAATAAATGATAGATGGAAGCCATTCAGTCTATCATGTCTGGCTGACTCTGTGAAAGAGCTATTATATAATTACACCCACTCCCCTTCTCTTTCACCGTAGTTCTCCTATTATTTTTGTTAACATTTATCCTTCAATGAATTAAACTATTTTGGTGATGTTCAATGTTTGCAGGACCTGTCTACAAGTTGGCTGCCATGTTTGCACAGATAAAATACATTTTTTGAAATAATATAGTTTAATAAAATGTCATTATAATAGAACTTCCATTTGCTTCCTGATAAATTAGAATGATGACACCAATCAATTTTTACAATTGCGATTTAATTTATTATAATCATTAAATATGCAAATAAGTATGGGATTGCAATATATTTCTCAACATTCATGGGTTACTTGAGCCTCAAAAGCTTAAGTCAAGAATCTCTATTTACTGTGGAAGGCTAGTATAACTGAATCTTTTTATTTCTGGTAAGACAGCTTTGATTGCTCAGCATCCTAAGGGCATCTTAAAGAAAGAACAAATAAACTTGCATTTGCGCTGCACTTTTCATGATCTTTAACAACCTTCAAAAAAGACAAGAAAATATGAATATGTTTTGGGTTCTGCTAGCATACGGTGTATTGTCAGAGAATAGGTTCAAATTAACCGAGGAGGTGTGGGGAAGGAGGTTGAATGATTTAATGTCAATTTGTAAAGATGTTATTTATACTTTTTACACTCCCTTGCATTTGATGTTCCTTCTTATTGTAACTTTCCTGAGAGCAGCAACACTTGTTCAGGTACAGTTGCAATGAGCTGCTCTTCATCCCTGTACAATGGATTTAATGATGTGGAGATGCCGGCGTTGGACTGGTATAAACACAGTAAGAAGTCTCACAACACCAGGTGAAAGTCCAACAGGTTTATTTGGTAGCACAAGCCACTAGCTTTTGGAGCACTGCCCCTTCATCAGGTGAGTGGGAGTCGTGATCACAAACAGGGCATATAAAGACACAAACTCAATTTACAAAATAATGGTTGGAATGCGAGTCTTTATAGGTAATCAAGTCTTAAAGGTACAGGCAATGTGAGTGGAGAGAGGGTTAAGCACAGATTAAAGGGATGTGTATTGTCTCCAGCCAGAACAGTAAGTGAGATTTTGCAAGCCCAGGCAAGTCGTGGGGATTACAGATAGTGTGACATGAACCCAAGATCCCGGT
This sequence comes from Mustelus asterias, assembly GCF_964213995.1. Classification (NCBI taxonomy): domain Eukaryota; kingdom Metazoa; phylum Chordata; class Chondrichthyes; order Carcharhiniformes; family Triakidae; genus Mustelus; species Mustelus asterias. The sequence continues at coordinate 85,725,873 of NC_135808.1, read as the reverse complement.
TGAGGCCATCCTCATGTGTGCGGAACTTGGCTATCAGTCTCTGCTCAGCGACTCTGCATTGTCGTGCGTCGTGAAGGCTGCCTTGGAGAACGCTTAGCCGAAGATCAGAGGCCGAATGCCTGTCATCGACATGGATGCCATCATCTCACGTGAGAACACCATCCAGCAGGTACACGGTACATACACTTGCAACTCAGCCAACGTTGTCTACCTGATACGCTGCAGGAAAGGATGTCCCGAGGCATGGTACATTGGGGAGACCATGCTACGACAACGGATGAATGAACACCGCTCGACAATCACCAGGCAAGAGTGTTCTCTTCCTGTTGGGGAGCACTTCAGCGGTCACGGGCATTCGGCCTCTGATCTTCGGCTAAGCGTTCTCCAAGGCGGCCTTCACAACACACGACAACGCAGAGTCGCTGAGCAGAGACTGATAGCCAAGTTCCGTACACATGAGGACGGCCTCAACCGGGATCTTGGGTTCATGTCACACTATCTGTAACCCCCACAACTTGCCTGTGCTTGCAAAATTTCGCTAACTGTCCTGTCTGGAGACAATACACATCTCTTTAACCTGTGCTTAACCCTCTCTCCACTCACCTTGTCTGTATCTTTAAGACTTGATTACCTGTAAAGACTCGCATTCCAACCATTATTTTGTAAATTGAGTTTGTGTCTTTATATGCCCTGTTTGTGAACACGACTCCCACTCACCTGATGAAGGGACAGTGCTCCGAAAGCTAGTGGCTTGTGCTACCAAATAAACCTGTTGGACTTTAACCTGGTGTTGTGAGACTTCTTACAATGGATTTAAAACAGACTATTTTGCTAGAGGGTTTCTTTATAAAAACCTGGTATAGTGAATGTGTGCGCACACAATCTTCCAGCAGCATTTACGAGATAGTGATCAGAAGAGTGAACAGTAATTTCCTGTCACTCCCACTCTATCCAATAGTCACTGAGGCAAATTGCAACTTACCACTGCTGAATCAAACAATTCAGTGAAGAGTATGGATCAAACCAAGAACCTTCATGAGGTTCAGCGAAACATTAGATGGGGTATCTGAACCACTAGGCTATTAAACATTTACACCACTGCATGTTGGTCTTCTAAAGAATTATCAGAATTATTGGGTGAAATTCAACTTCTGGCACTATGATGAATTTCAATCCAAATTATGCTTTCATTTGTAGTATTTTTCAAACACAGAAATAAAAGATCTATCAAGCAGTTTATATTAAATTGATTGGTTTTGCCTCATATCCATTGGATTAACATTGCATCTCACTCGTTCTAATATATTAGCTGAGAATGTTTTTTTAAAAATTCATGGGATGTGGGTGTCCGATTATAGCCCATCCCTAATTGTCCATGAAGGGTGGTGGTGAACCGCTGCAGTCCATATGTTGCAGGAACCGCTGCAGTCCATGTGTTGTAGGAACACACAGTGCTGTTAAGAAAAGAGTTCCAGGATTTTGACTCAGCAGCGATATGGTTCCAAATCAGGATGTGTGTGACTGGGAAGGGAATTTACAGGTGGTGGTGTTCTCATGCATCTGCTTCCCTTGACCTTCTAGGTGGTAGAGATTGTGGGTTTGGAAGGTACTGTTGAAGGACTGTTAGTGAGTTGCTGCAGTGCATCTTGTAGATGGTACACACTGCTGTTGCTGTGCATCAATGGTGGAGGAAGTGAATGTTAAAGGAAGTGGATGGGATACAAATTAAATCGGCTGCTTTATCATCGATGGTGTTGAGATTCGAGTATTGTTGGAGATGCACTCATCCAGGTAAATTGAGAGTATTCCATCACCCTCCTTGTTGTGCCCTGTAGATGGTGGACATGCTTTGGGGAGTCAGGAAGAGAATTACTCTGCAGAATTCCTCCTTTGACCTGTTCTTGTACCCACCATATTTAACTGCCTGATCCAGTTCAGTTACTGACCAACGATAACCCCATGGATATTTATAGTGGGGGATTCAGTGTTGGTAATGTCATTGAATGTCAAGGAAAGGTGGTTAGATTACCTCTTGTAGAGGATAGCCATTGTCTGGCACTAGCATGGTGTGAATGTTACTTGCCACTTATCAACCCAAGCCAGAATATTGTCTAGATCTTGCTGCATAAGGATCAGACCACTTCAGTATCTGAGGAGTTGTGAATGGTGCCGAACATTGTGTAATCATCATCAGTGTGCATCCCCACCTATGACTTTATGATGGAAGGAAGGTCATTGATGAAGCAGCTAAAGATGGTTGAGCCCAGGACACTACCCTGAGGAACTCTTGCAATGATGTCCTAGGGCTGAGATGACTGATCTTCAACAACTACAATCATCTTCCTTTGTGCTAGGTATGACTCCAACCAATGGAGAGTTTTCCTCTGGATTCCCATTGATTTCAGTTTTGTTAGGGCTCCTTGATGCAATATTCAGTCAAATGCATCCTTGATGTCAAGGGCAGTCATTTTCACCTCACCTCTGGAGTTCAGCTCTTTTGTCCATTTTTGGACCAAGGCTGTAATGAGATACAGAACTGAGTGGCCCATGCGAAACCCATACTGAGCATCAGGACATAGGTTATTGCTGAGTAAGTATTGCTTGATAGTGGCCATCACTTTGTTGATTGACGCGGTGGTAATTGGTTGGGTTGGATTTGTTGACAGGACATACCTAGGCAACTTTCCATATTGCTGTGTAGATGCCAGTATTGCATATGTACTGGACAGCTTGGCTACGGGTACAGCTAATTCTGAAACACAATTCGTCAGTACTATTGCCAAACTTTTGTCCAGGTCCATAGCCTTTGCTGTATCCAGTGCCTTCAGCCATTTCCTTGATATCATATGGAGTGAATCGAATTGGCTGAAGAGTGGCATCTGTGATGCTAGAGACCTCAGGAGGAGGCGGAGATGAATCATCCACTTTGCACTTCTGGCCAAAGGTAGCTGCAAATGCTTCAGACTGGTCTTCTGCACTGATGTGCTGGGGTCCACCTACCATTGAAGATGAGATTACTTGTGGAGCCTCCTCCAGCAATTTATTTAATGGTCCACCACCATTGCGCTAACCTTTCTTTTTAGAATGCACATGATTTGCGGACTTTTGGAATTTAAATTACACCATATATGAAAATGACAAATTAATGCCACATATCCACTTAAGTTTTTCATCAATAAAAAATTTAAAATTGAGAAATGGAAAAGAGAACCAAGTTATACGTATAAAATTTGGTACCAAAGTGTGGATAGCATTGCCATGAAAACAACTTGAATATCTATATTCCTCTCAAGGCATGGACCATCTCTTTTAAAATACAATTTACTAATTTTATTTTCCATCTTCATTCCATATTTTTATTGATATTGCGGAAGAAAGTGGAAAAGCATTATTGGAAGTTATTTTAATTTAGCAATAAATACATGTTACATGAAACATTACAACAATATTGTATGAAATGAATACTGAATGCATTCACATGCTCATCGAGGCACCATCTTTCCGGCCCGCTGCACCGGTTGATCAATTTTTAGAGTTTGTCTGGGTTGCGTTTCAGAAGCATCAACTGTCATCAAGAGGATCATACATCATGTCAAGAAAAATGTTACAAATTTGTCAACCTTTGACTTTGTTCTGAATCAGTCTTTGAACGCTCATAAAGTATTGTGGTGGTGCTCCTAGATCCATGGGGCAATGGAACTTGGTGGCAGCAGTACAGACTCCAATTATGCAAATGACGTCATTGTTCACTGACCCGCCCCTCCCTCCCTCCCAGATTTGAGACGAGGTCATCAGCAGATCAAGACAGAATTCCACTTTGTCACTCAAATAGGCATGGAGAATTTATAAACTTTATGTGCATCAGACACGGGTTGAAAATTTCCCTGTACTTCATTACCTTATTGAGTTGTCTTTTTATTTAAAGTATTCACCTTATAATCTCATCAAGACACACTGCTGAAAATGATCTAAAAGGAAATTGCTCAAAGTATATCCTTGACATAAAATTATTATAGAAACACCAGCTATGACTCAGTTGAGTTTATCTTGTCATGACACATGGGTATGGGGGTCATTATGTTGGTTTCTGCCTTCATAATTCATACAAACACTGCGTTCTGTTTTCGCTGAGGAACATGACTGCTAATCTCTTTTTTGGAAATAATTCATCACAAGTTTCAGAAGAATTCAATCGGTGTTATCAGCTTGTCTGATCAATTTCTTATGATGCCTTTTTAAACCTCTAATATTGTACAAAAAATGTCCTATAATTTTCACTTCTACAGCCAAAGTTACCCTATGGGTTACCAAACAGATAACAGGATAATGGTGGGTCGAGATATAGTTAAATTATGATGTTGGCTTTACTGCTGCTGAAAATTTACCAAAATATCAGAGGCTATTACGTCCATCCGATAAGTAATAGAGACAAGTATTATTGAATTACTACAGTGCAGAAGGAGGCCATTCAGCCCATTAAGCCTGCACTGAAAACAATCCCAGCCAGGCCCTATCCCCGTAATCCCTCATATGTACCCTGATAATCCCCCTGACACAAAGGGGTGGATTTACCATGGCCAATAAAACTAACTTGCATATCTTTGGACTGTGAGAGGAAACTGGAGCAGACAGAGGAAACACATAGAAACACGGGGAGAACATGCAAACTCCCCAAAGTCACCCAAGACTGGAATTGAACCCTGGTCCCTGGCGCTGTGAGGCAGCAGTGCGAACCACTGTGCTGCCCAACTATTAACCACATTTATTCAAAAGGAAATAGGGTGAAAGTTTCCAGGACAATGCACCACCTGCAGGGTCTTGGATACAATGGGCAGCATAATGGAAAATTGTGAATGCACTGCCCGCAATTCTGTCCATTGATTTTCCATTCCATTAATTTTATGGCACTGCACCACCAACAATTTTAAAATAAGTTTCTCCTGGTTTGTAAAACCCTTCTGGCAGTGTGAAGTCACATTGCATCTCCTTTTTGGTGTTTTATTTACTTTTTGTGAAGTTTCAAAGCATCCAGTCCTAAAACAGAAACGGCAACCTCAGGTGTAGCTTTGGATTGAAACCCAATGAATTGCAATTGGTGAAACGTATTATTGATTTCTGAAAGTGATCTACATGACAGCTGACAGCATGATCCAGGGAAGAAGAGCTTCTGCTTTATTTCACAGATGCACTAATCTTGTTTTGCTTTATTTCCTGTTGATGTCATCAGTGTCACTGGGTGCATTAGATGTAAAACAGGGGATCTAAATTACGGAACCTATAAAGATTTATGATTTTTATGATTTCATAAAAATCTGTCTGGTGTACTGCTTTTTCAAAAAACATTGAGTAGGTGAAGGGAGTATTGCTATTTATGTCACACATGCAAACAATATAACAATCTATCTTGGCATATTGATGTCACCACTTTTTTTTTGTAAAGTGTGTCTCCTTTTATTTTTATATCTATACAATTTTATTTGCCCAATGATAAAGGTTGGCTTGAGGAAAGGAATGTTGTTGTTGAGAACTAAAATTTGCATGTTTAATTCTGGAAACAGTTGTTTTCTTTTAAAAAAAAAGATTTCTTCCCTACAGCCACTTGGGTAAAGTGTGAGGGAGCTGTCATGGTGACAGAATGATTCCAATGTATGCTACTGCTTTAGGAGAGGAAGGAACAAAAGCAAGGGCAAAATGATGAAGAAACTGCCCTCAAGAAGAAGAGAAGGCACTCCTTATACCCATTCCCATTATACTCAAGAACAGTTTTTGGGACATGTCTGGGTAGAGTTTCAGAGGGATCAACTATCATTGCCAAGGTCAGACACCAGGCCAGTAAAATGTCACAAATTTGCCAACCTTTGACTTGTTCTGGATCAGTCTTTGAGCCAAAAGACCATAAGACATAGGAGCAGAATTAGACCATTCAACTCATCATAGCTGATATCATCTTAGAAGAAATCTTAGAAACCCTACAGCACAGAAAGAGGCCATTCGGCCCATTGAGTCTGCACCGACCACAATCCTACCCAGGCCCTACCCCCATATCCCTACATCTTTACTCACTAATCCCTCTAACCTACGCATCCCAGGACACTAAGGGCAATTTTAGTATGGCCAATCAACCTGACCCGCACATCTTTGGACTGTGGGAGGAAACTGGAGCACCCAGAGGAAACCCACGCAGACACGAGGAGAATGTGCAAACTTCACACAGACAGTGACCCAAGCTGGGAATCGAACCCAGGTCCCTGGAGCTGTGAAGCAGCAGTGCTAACCACTGTGCTACCGTGCCGCCCCTGATATGGCTGATGTTTTTGGCTGATATGACATGGCTGATATTTTTCTCATTCCCATTCTCCTGCCTTTTCCCCTTAACCCCTGACCCCCTTATTCATCAAGAACCTATCTATCTCTGTCTTAAAGACACTCAATGACCTGGCCTGCACAGCCTTCTGCAGCAAAGAGTTGCACAGATTCACCACTCTCTGGCTGAAGAAATCACTCTTCATCTGTTTTAAAGGATCCCCCTCATCCTTCTAAATTCCAATGAGTGCAGACCCAGAGTCCTCAACCGTTCCTCAAACGACAAGCTCTTCATTCCAGGGATCATTCTTGTGAATCTCCTCTGGACCCTTTCCAAGGCCAGCACATCCTTCCTTAGATATGGGACCCAAAACTGCTCGCAACACTCCAAATGGGGTCTGACCAGGGCCTTATACAGCCTCAGAAGTACATCCCTGGTCTTGTATTCGAGCCCTCTCCACATGAATGCTAACATTGCATTTGCCTTCCTGACTGCCGACTGAACCTTCACGTTAACCTTAAGAGAATCTTGAACCAGGACTCCCAAGTCCCTTTGTGTTTCTGATTTCCTAAGCATTTCCCCATTTAGGAAAAAGTCCATACCTCCATTCCTCCTTCCAAAGTGCATAACCTCACACTTTTCCAGATTGTATTCCATCTGCCACTTCTTTGCCCACTCTCCTAACCTGTCCAAGCCCTTCTACAGCCCCCCTGCTTCCTCAATACTACCTGTCCCTCTACATATCTTTGTATTATCTGCAAACTTAGCAACAGTGCCTTCAGTTCCTTCTTCCAAATCATTAATGTATATTAGAACATAGAAAAAATACAGCACAAACAAGCCCTTCGGCCCACAAGTTGCGCCGGTCATGTCCCTACCGACCTAGGCTTATATATAGGCTTACCTATAACCCTGAATCCTATTAAGTCCCATGCACTCATCCAGAAGTCTCTTAAAAGACCCTATCGAGTTTGCCTCCACCGCCACTGACGACAGCCGATTCCACTCACCCACCACCCTCTGACATCTCTGTACCTACTCCCCAGCACCTTAAACCTGTGTCGTCTCGTAGCCTGTGTCAATATGTGCGATCTTCTTGGAGATCCTCTCCATTTGTGGTGTCGATGGTGGTCATGATGGCCATTTCAGCCCTGAGAAAAAGCCTCCAAGAATCCACCCGATCTATACCTCTCAACATCTTGTACACCTCTATCAGGTCACCTCTCATCCTTCGTCTCTCCAAGGAGAAAAGACCGAGCTCCCTCAACCTATCCTCATAAGACATGCCAACCAATCCAGGCAACATCCTTGTAAATCTTCTCTGCACCCTTTCAATCATTTCCACATCCCTCCTGTAATGAGGCGACCAGAACTGAGCACAGTACACCAAGTGGAGTCTGATGAGGGTCTTATAAAGCTGCATCATTATCTCCCGACTCCTAAACTCAATCCCTCAATTGATGAAGGCCAGCACACCATACGCCTTCTTAACCACCTCCTCTACCTTCGAGGCCGATTTAAGAGTCCTATGGACCCGGACCCCAAGGTCCTTCTGATCCTCTACACTGTTAAGAGTCTTACCCTTGATATTATACTCCTTCATCCCATTTGACCTGCCAAAATGGACCACTACACACTTATCCAGGTTGAAGTCCATCTGCCACTTCTCCGCCCAGTCTTGCATCCTATCTATGTCATGCTGCAGCTTCTGACATCCCTCCAGCCTATCCACAACACCACCAATCTTCGTGTCGTCGGCAAACTTACCAACCCATCCCTCCACTTCCTCATCCAGGTCATTTATGAAAATGACAAACAGCAAGGGTCCCAGAACAGATCCCTGGGGCACTCCACTGGTGACGGACCTCCATTCAGAAAAAGACCCATCTACAACCACTGTCTGCCTTCTGCAGGCAAGCCAGTTTTGAATCCACAAGGCAACAGCCCCTTGGATCCCATGCCCTCTCACTTTCTCGAGAAGTCTTGCATGGGGTCCTTATTGAACGCCTTGCTGAAGTCTATGTAAACCACATCTACCGCTTTTCCTTCGTCAATGTGTTTAGTCACATTTTCAAAGAACTCCACCAGGCTCGTAAGGCACGATTCGCCTTTGACAAAGCCGTGCTGGCTACTTTTGAGCATACTAAACTTCTCTAAATGTTCATAAATCCTGTCCGTCAGGATCTTCTCCATCAACTTACCAACCACTGAGGTGAGACTCACCGGTCGGTAATTTCCTGGACTATCCCTATTCCCTTTCTTGAATATAGGAACCACATCCGCAATCCTCCGGAACCTCTCCCATCTCCATCAACGACGCAAAGATCATCGCCAGAGACTCTGCAATCTCTTCCCTCACCTCCCACAGTAACCTGGGGTACATCCCATCTGGTCCCGGCGACTTATCTTTCTTGATGTTATTCAAAGTTTCCAACACATCCTCTTTCTTAATGTCCACATACTCAATCTTTTCAGCCTGCCTCAATCCTGTAGTACAACCACCCAGGTCTTTTTCCACCGTGAATACCGAGGTAAAATATTCATTAAGCACCTCTGCTATTTCTTCCGGTTCTGTACAGACTTTCTCACCTTCACATAGGTCCTATTCCTTCACATCTTATCCTTTTACTCTTCACATATTTATAGAACGCCTTAGGGTTCTCCTTAATCTTACCTAATATTGTGAAAAGTTGTGGTCCCAGCACTGACCCCTGAGGCCCACCACTAGTCACCGGCTGCCATCCTGAAAAAGACCCCTTTATCCACACTCTCTGCCTTCTGCCATTCAGCCAATCCTCTATCCATGCCAGAATCTTACCCTTAATACATGGGCTCTTAGCTTATTTAACAGTCTCCTATGTGGCACCTTGTCAAAGGCCTTCTGGAAATCTAAATAAATCACGTCCACTGGTTCTCCTTTATCTATCTTCCTTGTTACCTCCTCAAAGAACTCTAACAGATTTGTCAGACATGACCTCCCCTTGACAAAGCCATGCTGACTGAGTCCTATTTTATCATGCACTTCCAAGTACTCCACGATCTCATCTTTAATAATGGACTCTAAAATCTTGCCGATGACCAAAGTCAGGCTAACCAGCCTATAATTTCCTGTCTGCTGCTTCCCTCCCTTCTTAAACAGCGGTGTTACATTTGCTACTTTCCAGTCCTCTGGTACCCTCCCTGCCTCCAGTGATTCCTGAAACATCACCACCAATGCCTCCACAATTTCCTCAGCTATCTCTTTTAGTCCATTCGGTCCAGGTGATTTATCCACCTTCAGACCTTTCAGTTTCCCAAGAACCTTCTCTTTAGTGATGGCCACTGCACTCACCTGTGCCCCCTAACTCTCCTGGAGCTCTGGCATCCCATTGGTGTCTTCCACCGTGAAGACTGATGCAAAGTAACTATTCAGTTCCTCTGCCATTTCTTTGTTTCCTATTATTACTTCTCCAGCGGTCCAATGTCTATTTTTACCTCTCTTACCTTTTATATATTGAAAAAAATCCTTCCTATCTTTTTTTATATTACTAGTGAGCCTACACTCATATTTCATCTTCTTGCCCCTTTATTCCTTTTTTAGTTGTTCACTGCTCGCCTTAAAAACTTCCCAATCCTCTGGCTTCCCACTAATTCTCACCACTTTGTAATCTTTTTCTTTTTTTTATGCTGTCCTTGACTTCCCTCACCAGCCATGGATGCCTCGTCCACCCCTTAGCAGGTTTCCTCCTCATTGGGATGAATTTTTGTTGTGCCTCCCGAATAACCTCCAAAAACTCCTGCCATTGCTGTTCCACTAGGCTCCCTTTCCAGTCAACTCTGGCCATCTCCTCCCTCATGTCTTTGTAGTTACCTTTATTTAATTGTAATACCGTTACATCTGATTCCAACTTCTTCCTCTCAAACTGCAGGGTAAATTCTATCATATTGTGCTGCTCCCTAAGGGTCCTTTCATCTCAAGTTCCCTGATCAAGTCTATCTCATTACACCCAGTGTTGTCAGGAAGAGATTTTCATCAAGTGGTAGTGAAGGAACTGCAATACAGTTCCAAGTAAGGATGTTGTGTGGCTTTGAATGGAACTTTCAGGTGGTGGCATTCCAATGCATCTATTGCCCTCATCCTTCTAGGTAGGAATTGCAGGTTGGAAGGTGCTTCTGTAAAGAACTTGGCAGGTTGCAGCAATATATATTGTGTATGGCATACATTAGTGCCACTGTGTATTGGTGGTGAAAGAAGTGAATGCTTAAGGTAGTGGATGGTGTGCTGATTAAGTGGGCTACTTAGTGCTAGATGCTGTTGAGCTGCTCGAGTGCTGGAGCTGCATTCATCCAGGCAACTAAAGACTATTCCATTACGTACCTGCCTTGTAAATGGTTGTCAGACTTTGGGGAAACAGAAGAGAGTTACTTGTTGCAGAATTTGCAGCCTCTGACTAGTACTTTTATGGCTGCTCCAGTTCAATTTCTGGTCAATGGTAATGCCGAGGATCTTGATAGTGGAGGATTCAGCAATGGTAATGCTATTGAATGTCAAGGGGAGATGGTAGATTCTCTCTTGTTGTAGATGGTCACTGCCTGCCATTGTGGGTCAAGGGTCAGGGTTAGTGGGTAGAATGGTTTGGTGGGATGGGGGCGGGGGGTTCAGGTAGTCAGTGGGGAAGTGGGTTTTCTGTGGGGGGGCATTGGGTGATGGGGTGGATAAAATCAAACCCGGGTCCCTGGCGCTGTGAGGTAGCAGTGCTAACCATTGTGCAACCATGCCACCCGCACAGAGATTAGGACTGCTGCCTCACAGTACCAGGGACCTGGGTTCAATTCTGGCCTTGGGTGACTATGTGTGTGCAGTTTGCATGCTCTCCCCATATCTGTGTGGGTTTCTCCCAGATGCTGCAGTTTCCTCCCACAATCCAAAAGTGGATTGGCCATGCTAAATTGCCCCTACGTGTCCAAAATGCACATGTTAGGTGGATTAGCCGTTGTAAATGTGTGGGGTTACAATGATATGTCTGCTACACAGCACAGGCCATTGCAGGAGCAAATACCCAATGGCAGAGTGGCAACCAGGGGAACCCCCATCCCCACAGATCGCCCCCTAGGCCCTGCCCCCCGCAGGCCTCATCCCCTTGACACGCCGAATGCCTGGTGGACAGTGCCAAGGTGCCCCCTGGGCACTTTGCCCCTTGGGCAGTGCCAGGCAGCATGGCCTGGCACTGCCAGGGTGCCGAAGCCCAGGGGGCACCACCCCTCTGCCTCCTGATCCCCTGGGGGGCCCCTGATTGCCCCCCCCTTCATTCTAGTGGGGTCGTCCTCCTAGTTCCCCAAAAATGGGGAGCTAGTCTGAATCCCGCTGGAGTGAAATACTCCTGGCGGGGTGGGAGATGTTAGCAGGCCTGGTGAATTCAGTCCCGGGCCCAGTAATCACATTAAAATAAGATTAAAAACAGATGCAAAGTACTTACCTTGTGTTCCTGCCGGTTTCCAGCACGGCTCAGATGGCGCCGGATAGCCAGCACTGGGAGATGCGTGCGTGGTGGGAACGCATGTGCGAATCCTATGAATCGGCCGACACACGATTCTCCCAGTCCACAGCGCAAAAAAATTAGTGCGACGAGATGGGAGAATTGCCCCATACTCTCTTGAACTCTGTTAGCTCATATAGTCATCGATCCATACAGCACAGAAGAGGTCTTTCAGCCCATCGAGTCCGCACCGACACATTAGAAACACCTGAACTCACACCTAATCGCATCTGCCAGCACTTGGCCCATAGCCCTGAATGTTCAGGCTCTTTCTTCTAATAATGGCATCACTGGAGTTCCACCTCTAAAACACCATTACTGCCTTGCCGCTAACTCAAAATCTTGCAAACGATAACTTGTGTTCAACACAGAGGCAGACATACAATGAAACACATTGTGCCTCAGCACCATGCTAACCAGTGTAATCAAAGCCTCTAAGTTTTGAGCCTGAGTCTATTAATAATCAATGCAAAGCAACATCAGACTCTGATTGGTGGAGACCCCTCGGGGTCAGAGGAAGACAGAGCAGCCTGAACCAACAGTGAGCTTGCCTTGGATGCAAGGGCTGAGGAGGAGGTGCAGTTGATCATCAAGGGGAGTAGTGGGGTGACTCAATCAGACCAGCAAGGGTGAGGAGGGCTGGTGGGCAATGAACCGCGGGCAAAGGGGAGGCAAAGTAGCAGGCGAGGCAGCCAATGAGTGAGGCAGCGCATTTCCCGAGGTCATCATCAAGCAGAGGTGAGGTGTGTGGGCCGAGGTGTCAGCAGTCATTCAGGGGTACAATGGGGTTACGTGACGAGGCCAGAAGGGCTGGGCAATGAGCCAAGGGCAAGGCGAGGAGGCCAGATAGCCAGCCAGGAGCCAGTGAGGTCATCAAGTGAGCAGGGGCAACTTGAACCCCAGGGCTGAGGAGGGCCAAAAAGCCGGCTCTTTTGAAAAATGTATTGGGTAAAATCAAGAAAGATCAGTCAATATGATCTGAAAAGGAGAAAAACAATCTAAATTTGCATGGATTGCAAACAACTGGTGAAGCAAGAAAATCTTATAAATATGTCCCTCTTCCATATTCTCTCATTCAAATTCTGTTTTTTAATCATGACCACTATTTGCTGGTCTGCTCTCATATGCAGACAATTATAACCAGTGAGTAACCACCATTCCCCATCGCTTTTAATATAGGCCTTCAGAAAGTCTTTTTTGGACAAAGAACAGAATCCTGCCAGACAGTTGCCAGCAGAGCCACTGATACTGGACATGGACTCACTGGACTCCACTTGGAGTATTTGCTCCTGCACTGGCCTGTGCTGTGCTGCAGACATATCATCGGCGCGGCGGCAGATCACCGGTGGTCCCCAAAAGTGAGAGTCTGCCTCTGGCTCAAGACCTGAACTTTATTATTACAATACATTGTAATTGTTTAATTTGTTGCCATAACTATAGCCAGAATCTTTCACAGACTCATCAAGTATTTCATAGTGCCATCAGAAACCTTAAGACTTCTGAATAAGTAAATTCCTCAAAGTTCTTCCAGAAACATTTCAAAATAAGGGGAAAAAAAGCTTTTGGCATCATACCTGCAACATATGATTCATTCTAGGTGCTTGATGGGGCTTGGTTGATTGCATGCAATAGATAGGTTTGTGTGGTCTTAGTGTTAAGCTGGATTGTGTCTTTACTCCTATTTGTTATGTTCTTATTTAACCTGAGCTATGAGGTATGGTTAGCAACTGTATGGTTATATATCATTAACACTAAATGCTGTGCATGAAGTATACTATTTATTATAAATCATATTCAACAGAATTACTTCCCTCCCTGCAGTCCCATGCACATTTCTACTGTAACAGTTACTGAGGGCTGAATTTTGTCACATCGGGGGTGAACTCTGAATTCGAAACTCAGAAGAGTGAGTGGCAGAATATAGGATCTGGTTTTCCTGAAGGTGGCAAATTAAGAAGCTGCCTCTAGGAGCCCGATCAAATTAAGGATGGTTACCATCAGACCCTGTCACCTTCCTTGGAACTATCCACTTTTTATGACACTTTCTTTTATGATTTAATAAACACCCAGGATTAAAGTTTATCTCAGACAGTCTTATTGCAATGCCTTAAAACTTTTTGAATTTTCTTTGAGACTTCAGCCTTGATGAATGCCAATCTCCCTGTATGTAAAGCATTGAAATGTGCAGAAAAATTGGAAATAATTGTAGTCCCTTCTAGGTCAAGGGACTACCAAACAGCACAGAATATGTTTTGGGATTCTTCCTTTGACTAATTGATAAGGATTAAAGCCCCCACCATATAAAAATAATTATAGCATGGACTACCTGGGCAGTTGCTAACTTGCAGTTTGGTTGATCAGCTAAGATCTTATGGAGCATATCATCGATCACTGCTTGATTTCTGATTATATTGCTGAAAGGGTTTTCAGCAGCAGTGTTCATAATTACGATGTTCACATTTTCACACATGCTTAAACTTCATTCGCAAACTCCCCCCATCCCTGTATTGTCAGTCAGAAATTTAGCTGGTGCTTCCAAGTCTGGTCCCTTCCATTTTTCTCTGACTTTACCTACAACTACCTTTTTGTCCTTACCATAAATTAATGTAGAAAGACTGAATCTGGTTGCCATGTCTATGGAAGGTAAAATGGAAATGTTTCTGTCTTTGTTGCACACCTTAAAATCCATGGCTTCCACTTCTTCCATTGTGTCAATAGAAGACTCACAATGGGATGTGACAGCATCCAATACTTTTTGCTCATCTCACATTTTACACCAGTCTTTTCAATGAGCCTTGAGTGTCCATCATTCACCACACTTTCATCCTTCAGTAGGATTTTTACCCATGATAAGAAGGATGAGCAAATTGTTTGTGTAATTGTGAGACAATTTGCTTTTTTCTCGCAGATTCCTATCACCTGATGCCATTAGCACTTCTTTAATATTCGGATTAGAAATGTCAGGTTTCGTTCAGTGGATGCAATAATACCCTGTTGAGTACACAGCAGATCTATTAACTTTCAACAACAATTGCTTTGTCATGTTCCAGGTCCAGTTTCATTTGTGCATTTTTCATCAAAATATATCTCACCCGAGACTGTATCAGTATTAATAACATGGTTACTCCAGCTAGTTTGCTTGGAATCACCACTCTTTTCAGTAATATCAATGTATTATCATTACCAGACTTGAAACAAGTGGAGCTTTCAGAACATTCCCTTTTTGAGGCAGTGTGTCGCAGCAGGCAGGAAAAGCAGCATTGAAGCTGTCGGCCCCAATGGTTGCTTTTTCTTAGTACTGAGAAACTTAGAAAAAAAAGTTAATGGATGGGTCCCACAACATCACGCTGGTGGGGCAGATTAAGCGCACCCGCCAGCAACATAGCTTTCTAAAGATTAGAGTGTCATTTTGAAAAGCCACTCTGGTATACAAAAGTAAAAGTAGACAATACACTTTCAGAATTGGCAAATAATTAGCAAATGAAGTTCACCACAGATAAATATGAGGCAGTACACTTTGGTAGGAAAAAGAAGAAGGTTACTTATTACTTTGGAAGGTGTAAGTTCAGGTAGCTTAGAGTAACAAAAGGATCTTGGAATACAAATAAACCAATCATTAAAAGTTGAGCCATAGATTAGCAAGGCCATAAAAAAGAAAGCCAAGTGTTAGGCTTTATTTCTAGAGTGGGGCTTAACCTGTATCAAACTTTGATTAGATCACACTTGGTGGACTACATGTGGTTCTGGTCACCATATTATAAAAATAATTTATAGGCACTGGAACAGGTACAGGTATTTACATGGATGTTTCCATCAATACATGGCTATACCCATCAGAAAAGATTTGACAGGTTGGATCTCTTTACTCCAAAAAGGCTGAAGGATCACCTAATAGAAATCTTTACAATTATGAAAGGTTTGATATTGTGGTTACAGAGAATATTTCCACTTGTGGGGAAGAAGCATGACTAGAGGCCATTACTATAAAATAGTCACCAAAAAATCCAATAGTGAATTCAGGGGAAATTTCTTTATCCAAAGAGTGGGAAGAAGGTGAAACTTGTTACCACCGAGGGTGGTTGAAGCGAATAGTATAGGTGTATTGAAAGGGAAGCTGGACAGGCATATAAGAGTGAGGGGAACAGATAGTTTTGATGGTAGATTTTGATGAGGAAAGCTGTGAAGAATATTGAGTGCAGTATAAATCTTGACATGGGCTGATGGGCTGCATGGCTTATTTCTGTGCCGTATATCCTGCATAATCCGACATAATCCTATTCCAGACTCTATCTGTAGTCATTAATAAGCATTATAACATCACAACAAAACCTGATCTTGTTTTAAATTATTAAACAAATTTACTATATAGCAAATGTTGCCATACTGAAAGTATATTGGGATAGATATTCCATCTAACAAGATTCATGTCCGCATCAGGACAGTAAAATCCAACGGATTGTATTTCTTTTTGGAGAAAATCCTGGCTTTTTAATTGGGAAGTATATGTGGTGGGGCAGGTCTGCCCACCAAGAAGATGATCTCTTGATGCACCCAACTTCCCACCCCCAGCAATGTTTGCACACACAAGCAATCTGGCATGGGAAATCAAACGCAGCTGAACTCATGAACAAGAAAGAGGCAGCCTCCAATTGCCCTGAAACATGTGCAATGTGTTGACAACATTTTTAATGCTAGTTCTATGAATGACAGCACCGGACTCTCCAAGAGTAACTCTGAGCCCCCCTCCACTGACATTTAAATGTTAGCACCAGAACGTTGGCATTCAGCATTCAAGCAGAGCAAACAGTGTGAATCAATGTGTATTTCCTTTCTCATTTGCATAGATCTGCCCATATAAAGGTAAGAATTTTTATGTAGTACTGGCCTACCCTTTGGCGAAGAGCAAAATATAGGGATGATGTGGAGCATCATATTTGTATTCCAAGAGTACTTTTTTTGGTTCTATCTGCTAGAATAATTGTGACATAGAGCTGTGAAGTGTATGCCTCTATCTCCTTGAAACAAATTCACAATTTAACCTGCACTTCAACAAACAACACTAATTTCCTCCTTTTCTCCTCATCTCCTTATGAGCACGAGTTAACAAAAAACAAGTGTCTTAAATGAAGATCTAAGTTTGTTCAATTCAACTACCTCTTATCGCACTCAACTTACCTTGCCAATACTTGGCATAAATACATAACTTCCAGCCTTGTTTTTTTTAAAGAAAAAGCTGTCAAATACATAATTAAACCAGTTATGAAGTCTGCACACTTAAAAATTGTGTACAGACATTTACTCAAGCATGTTACCAGGAGAATGATAACAATGAAACTTTGTAACATATGCAATGAAGCAGGTTAAGGCTAAAGCTGCTTTTTAAAATCCTGAGCCCAAAACAAGATAGGACTGTTTCAAATATGTCACAGTGATCAAAAGTCGAAATCCTGACTTTTACTCATAAAAACAATGTCTCTCTCTATTGCCTCTTCAAAACACCTTTATTTTCAATAGCTCTTTCAGTCTTGCAAGAGGTGCTGGAATTATTTTGCACAGTATATTCACACAGGATGACTTAATTATCAGGTGGGAGTTTGTGGAATCCGATAACACATACTGAACATGGATAAATTGGCAATCGTGGATTTGACGATGCTCTAAATTCTCCACAACCAACTCATTGCTCTTCCTGAATATAATGTTGAGATTGGAAATTCCTTGCCTCTGAAAAATCTCAAAATTTAAAAAATTTCACAGTATTAACAAAGCTGAAAAACACAATACCTAAACTATGATTTAAGATAAATTATTCAAAGGTTTGAAATGGATAATTTTTCAATTTTATTTGATTTCTTAGAAGAGAGGAAAACAGTAGGAGATTTCAACTTACATTACCAATGATAATAGTCAATAGCATTGCAATAGATACGTGCAGCAAAAAAATAATCATTCTGTCAGAAAAGCTGCAGGCAACTGCATCAGAAGAGTGAAGTTTTCAGAAGAAGTATCTAATCCATAAAGTTTTAGCAAGAAAATGAGGCTCCCTGTAGAATCCAAGACCATAAAACACCAAAGATTTCTAATTGGCAAGTTGCGTCAGCATAATGCTACTTTTAAAGCACTTTCTTCTGTTAGTGGATGAGAACTTGGTGGACCAATTCAGCAGTGATGTGCATTGAATATATTCACCTATTCAACTCAAATAAAAATATACAACTCAGAAGTGGTCCTAAATAAAAGTTTTTGAATGCAGACATTGTTTCAAGACGGTGAAATTAGTTCAAGTCCTTTTTCATTACATTGGATTTCAGGATGTTTAATGGTGTTTTGGGTTCAGACTTTGCAGTTCAGTTCGTTTTTTTATGCGTAAATTGAAACCCTTCTCATGTACGACATGAAAAAAGACTGCAGCTGAATATGGAGTTGCCATAACTTCAGCTGCAGCTGTACTCAATATTTAATCACTTGCAATATAAGGAAATATAGCAAATGCAAAAGTACAAATTTTGTAGTGAATTATAATCTTTTGAAGGCAGGAGTGAGGACTGATGGTAAAAGTTTTAATTACAGCAGTCCCTGGCTATGCGCCTTCAACGACTTTCACTCCAACTCCCCATCCCAAAATTGTGCCGTTTCAAGCATTTTGAAACATACTGTGAATCTTTCCCTTTGTTTTATTCTTTGTTCTTTGGCTATGTTTTCTCTTTCCCATAAATTTCAGGTATTTTTGTTCCACTGCTGAAATTCAGCTAAAGATCTTTACTGCTTTCTGCTCATATACTTGTGATTTTGACCATTTGTTGGACGCATAAGCTCAAATAGAAAACTTAATACAGCCTAAAATGAATGGATCTGAGGCGAGACAAATAAACCTGCAAAACAAAATGTGTTGCATGTTGTTAAGAGAAAATTGTCACTGAACAAGCCATATTCTCTAATAATTATATATGTGCAATATCCCTCTGTTGCTGAATTCGCACCTAATGTATATAGAAATTGAAATTAAGGCTACAGTATTAAGACTGGCAGTGTGAGAAAATGAGTCCAATCTTGTCAATTCACAGCTGGAATTGGGTAGGAACAGAACAGAGGTGCCCAGTTTGTGATTTTTGTTAATGAATGTTGACATGCTGACCAGTCCCTCAAAAGACTGACTGTGTGAAATGGTGATGGTCGAAATAGTGATGGTTGGAATGCTTTATATCAATAATTTCAGTTGTGGGCCAGCAACCCCTCAATTTTGCTCACTCATTCGATAGAAACTATATTGTAAATTTTCAAACCGTGTCATTTACTGGTATTAAAGGTCATCAAAGGAAACACTTTCAATGCTTTCCCATTTATTTACTTCTACAGGAGATTTCACCTTTATGAAGGTGAAAGTATTTCCTCGAACAATTGTAACATGGGAGTTTTGTAAAACTGAAATCATGCAAATTGTCTCTACTTTTGTTACACAACGTATCAATTTCCAGTTTTGATCTGAATAACTGGAATACCTGATCTCATGCAGTTATGGTAAAGATTCAGGGGAATGCCTTGGCAAATTGCCATTTTAGTGCCAAGGGAACTCTACTCACTAATTTAATCTTCTAATACGTCATGTAAAATCTTCCCTCTCCAAAGTCTGCTTTTTTAATTCATTCATGGAATGTAGGCATCACTGGCGAGACCAGCATTTATTGCCCTTCCATGATTGCTCGAGAAGGTGGTGGTGAACAGGCTCCTTGAACTGCTACAGTCCATGTGGTGTAGGTACACCTAAAGTGCTGTTAAGGACGGAGGACTTTAACCCAGTAACAGTGAAAGAATGGCAACATAGTTCCAAGTCAGGCTGTGTGTCATTCCCATGCATCTGACCTTCTGGGTGATGGAGGTCACGGATTTGGAAGTTGCTCTTCCACTTCATTAATTGGTGGGGAAGGTTAGCAAAATATTTCCAAATTATAATTAGAGGGTTGGTTTTAACTCCGTTCCTGCCAGGTAGATGGACAATTAAAAATGTGCAGAATAGCTTCTCAGATTCCAAACATTTCCACCACTTGTGTTGACCTGCAGGGCTTTAAAGGTGACATGCTCATAACTCTATGTAGATCAGACTCCCTCTGGTCTGAGACTCTCCCACAAGAAGAAACAACCCCTCGGCATCAACCCGATCAAGCCCCCTGAGAAAATGTCTCATTAAGGTTGCTTCTCATTCTCCTAAATTCCAATGAGTTTTGCTAAATCTATACAAGCCACTAGTTAGATTACTACAGTCTAGAAAAAGTTCACTAGAATCATAGAGTCCCTATGTACAGAAGGAGGGATTCCATACGTAGGCTAACCTACTCAATCTTTCCTCATAAGAAAATCCCTCCATACCCATAACCTAGTGGCACCTAGGGTGCACCTAGCACTGCTGCCTTGGAACCACAGCACCAGGGACCCGGGTTCAATTCTGGCCTCAGGTGATTGTGTGGAGTTTGCACATTCTCCCCGTGTCTGTGTGGATTTCCTCCAGCTGCTCTGGCTTCCTCCCACACTCCAAAGATGTGTAAGTTAGGTGGATTGGCTATGCTAAATTGCCCCTTGGTGTCAGCAGGAATTACAGGATGAATACATGTGGTTATGTGGATAGGGCCTGAGTGGGATTGTTGTTAGTGCAGGCTCGATGGGCCAAATGGCCTCCTTCCGTATGTAGGGATTCTATGATACTAGTGAACCTTTTCTAGACTGCTTCGAATGCTAGTATACCTTTCCTTATATAAGGAGGCCAAAACTGTTCACAGTAACCAAACTAGTGGCTTGTATAGATTTAGCAAAACTTCCCTATTTTTATACTCCAGCCCTTTGAATAAACATTCAATTTGCCTTCCCTATTACCTCCTGAACTTGCTTGCTAGCTTTTTGTGATATATGCATGAGGACCCCCAAATCCCTCTGTGCTGCAGTTTTTCTCCATTTAATTAATATTCAGCCCCTTTATTCTTCCTACCAAAGTGCATAATTTCACATTTTCCTACATTATACTCCACTTACCTAACCTGTCTATATCCCTCTGAAAACTCTGACATCTTCACCATTTGCCTCGTCACTTATTTTTGTGTCATCTGCAAACTTGGCAATAGTACATTCACTTCCCTCTTCCAAGTCATTAATATACATTGCAAATTATTGTGGCCCCAGCACTGATCCCTGCAGCACTCCACTATTTTGCCATCTTGAAAATGACCTTCTTATCCCAACTCTCAGTCTTCCATCAGTTAACTAATCTTCTATTTATGCCAATATACTATCCCTAACACCATGGACCCTTATCTTGTTAAGTAGCCTTTTATGTGGTATCTTACTGAACGTTGTTTGGAAATCCAAATATATTGGGGTGATTTTCTGACTTCGTTGTGCCTGGTTCAGATATCAACTGATCCTAGAAAATAGCGAGCGGGTCCAAAGATCCATTCCATGCCCAGAAAGGGCATGAGGCTGATTAGCACGAAACTGACTTGATTTCAATTTCATAAGTGAGCTTGGCACGTGATTGTCTCCCCCTCTCAGAATGTTCCCACCTCTCCAGCGGGACATCACATGGGCATGAATCAGTATTGGTCTCCACTAGTATTGCACACACAGAAAGAGCTGTGAGGAACAGCTTATAAAGTGTTGTGGGTCAGATTTTAGTTAGCAAATTCACAAACATCGTGACCATCATGCAAATTAGTACTGAGGACCAAAAGGTAGGTAGCCCACTCAGCAAGTGAACAGTTGCTAACTATATTTCACTGTCAATGTTTCAGGATGCAAGCCGTCACAAAATTATGCTATTTGCTTGAGACTAACATTCAGATAAGATCTACCATAAGACAGCGCTACTCATAATGCAGCTTTGAATTTTTGTGAGATATTGCTGAGATTTGCCATATTAGTCAGTCTTTAATCAAGTGCAACATAAAACAAGTCACAGAGCATTGTTTACTAGAAGAAATATTGTTCTACTTTTCCCCATTGAAAGCAAACAACAGCACACAAGGGTACATTATTTTCACCAAGTGGCAGGCTTTCTAAAACTGGTTCATTGATGGCCGTCAAGTAGCCCTCAAGGACCTAACAACCTCCATTACGAATAGAAAGGTTTTTAGTCAAATCAATTAAACAAAATAATACAAGTTAATCTAAAATGAAACATTATGGTATGAGACATCAGTTCATTGTGCATATATTATTTGTAAGAGCAGGCAGATTGTTCTAGGACCAATGCTAGTTCCTGGAATCAGCATAATTGAAGATCCCGTCCAACAGAATTGGAGCAAAGTTACTACTTGAATCCACCAGAATTCTGACAGAACAGAGTCATTGGGTAGGTCAGAAGATGTACCACCCTACAACCCTTAAAAGGTCTGAATTTTCATGCCTCCCACTATGTCAGAAGGGAGGTGGGGCTGAATTTGAAAATGATGCACAAGATTCACTTCTGGGATTCCCTTCCATGTGTAGGGTAAGAATGTGCATTATGAACCTGCACTCCTGACTGGGCCAGTTATAATTTGGGGCTGCCATCTCCTAGCCACCACCTAACCATTTTCATGGAGTCAGGCCAGCTTCTTCATGACTCATGGCTCTTCAGAGAGTTGTGAACCATAGTCTGGACTAGTAAATATTTGATAAGTCATGTTAAAAGGTCTGACCCATGCCCCACAACCACCCCCAATGACCCCTCATACCCTCCATCCCAATTGAAGCTGTCACCGAGCCAAAATGGCCCTTCATACCCTCCATCCACTCCAATGTTCCCTCATACGCTTTCCATGCCTATTTACCCAGTGTGCACTCTGTACAGAATTAATGAACCTGACGGTAATAATGGTGTAAAATTGCTTAAAATCATCCATTCATAATTTATAACCCTAATAAAGTGTCATGCACCAGACCTTTAAGTATCAATAACAGAAACTATGAACACTTGAAATCTCTATCTTGTACAAATTAACATTTAGCCATTGACAGAGAGATTACAGAAAAATAGCTTATTATTAACTTCATAAAGCTGTCAGTCAGGCAGTTTTCCCTTTTCCCCAGCTGTGTCAACAAAATAAAATGTTTTATGGGAGCATGGGCTCTCACTCAAGCTTCATTTGTCTCCTGTCACTGAACTAAGTTTGGATCCAGTTTGCTACTTGCCCTTCGATCCCATAGGCTTTTACTTTTCTGAACAGTCTGCCATTTATAACTTTGTCAAACATCTTGTTAATATCCATGCAGACTACGTCAATGACTCTCCTATAGATATTGCCTCAAAAAAGACAGTCAACTCGGTCAGACAAGACCTTCCCTTAACAAATCCATGCTGACTGTCCTTGATTAATTTGTGCATAACTAAATGAAGATAATCTTTCTCCTAGCAGATAGGCTGCACCTCTGCTTTCAAAGAAGGGCTCCCTCTGGCTCAAATCCTGTATGAATAACACTCACTCTTTCACCTCTTCCAACAGAGGAACCTAAGAAGGGGAAAATTCTATCCATTTCTCCTTGGCTCTACTTTGCCTGGCTAAATAGAGAGACATTGTTTCAGCGGTATTTGGCTCATTCCCTAAGAGAAGTTGAGGATCTGAAAGGAACGTTGTTGGGACAACCTGGAATGATCAGGTGAAGAGGGGAATCAATTCAGGAGGGTCATTAAATGCATGGAGGAGCAGGACTAGAAAATTGTGGATTGTAATGGGCAATAGGAGGATATCCAAAAGCTGTGGAGGTTAACAGGCTTGTTTGATGGGCTATGGGGGAGAAACATTCCTCCTCCATCTGATTTACAAGCAATGCTGGAAAAGCACTTAACTATTACTTGCAGCAGTCCCTACTTTCCTTTAGCTATTGGGTTTCTCAGGGCCCAGGGAAACTGGCCAGCATTAAAGCTGGAACAAGAAACAAAATTGAGGCATGCAGCCTTATTAATATATTTAAATAATGGACCCTCTTCTTGACAACAGATAGGTTGCATTGGCTCAACACACCCTTCCTCTGTTAAAACCAGACGTGGGCAAGTTAGAAAGTTTAACATATTTTAAGATTTCACTTTCCACCCAACCAAACCCATCAGTTTTGGGAAGTTATAATTTCTGTCAAAGTGGTAAAGGGCTAAAATAAATAAAAATTGAATGTCACAATTGCCCTTTTAAAATTTTAGGTTTGATATTGCTCTGATTTACAGTAATGAGGCTAATCCATTGCGGGCAGGGTTAAGGGAAATGTTGGCAACTGTTTTTGTTGCTTTCTTTCTCTTTTGCAATAGAGACTCCAGGCTGTGCGTACTTATACAGACAGCTCAAGGAATACATAATAAAAACAGAAAGTGCTGGAAATATGCAGCAGCATATGTGGAGGGAGAAATAGAGTTACAGTTTTGAGTCAGATCTTCTTCAGAACAGAAGGTCGAAATGTGCTGGGTTTTATAATGTTGAGGGGTAGTGGGGGGAAATAGGAAGAACAAAAGGAGTGGTCTGTGCAGGTAGAGGGTGGGACAGATTAAATGACAAAGATGTAATGGATTGAAAGGTGAAGGGAATGGTAATGGTTGCGGGTGAAGAAACAAAGCATTTGTCCAGAGTGAGTATGAATGGAAGAATAATAAACAGCTCGGACTGAAAGTAAAACATGAAAAACAGACTGGCAGATGGAAAAAGAAAAATTAAATTAGGGAACAGAGTTCATGGTCTGAAATTTTGAACTTAATGTTGAGTCCAGAAGTCTGTAAAGTGCCTAATTAGAAGAGGAGATGCTGTTCTTCGAGCTTGCATTGAACTTTACTGGAACAGGGAAGCAGGCCGAAGACAGTATGTGAGCATGCACGCAAGGTGATGAATTAAAATGGCATGCAACCAGAAGCTGTGTCATGCTTGTGGATTACACAGCTGAGGTTATTTAGCTTTTTAGTGAGTCTTCATTTAGAATGTCAGAAATGCGTTGTTATTATTTTTTCATGTGACAAAGAATGAAGATGCGACTGTAAAGGTCATAATTTGTCTATTCACGTATTTTCTTATATCTGTCTAGGTAGCATAGAAGTTTGAATTGTACTTTCATTTCTTGGGCCTACGTTTGCATGAGGTCCCTAGATCAATGAGACTAACATCTTTTTTGCCAATTGGAGGGCTCAGTGTGTCCGTAATTTTTGCACTGTGGTGTGTTAGGAATATGTTAACAGACTTTCCAATTAAGTCCTAATTTGATGTCAATTATTCAATAGAAGTCACCGATATATAAAGGGCTACAGGTGGCGCTGGGTGTTGGTGAAGAATTGTATGTGGAGTTGGATCAAAGAAATAAAGGTAGTTTATGAAGAAGCAGAACTCGTGTCTCCTTTACAGAACTAGAGGCTCAAACAGGGTAAACTATTATCTATAATTAGCTATTTCACTGAGATAGACTGGAAGAAATGGGAAAAGAAGTAGACCATATGCCCATTAAGTCTGTTCTGCCATTCATTACACTTGTTTGATTTGATTTATTATTGTCACATGTATTAACATACAGTGAAAAGTATTGTTTCTTGTGCACTATACAGACAAAGCATACCGTTCATAGAGAAGGAAACGAGAGAGTGCAGAATGTGGTGTTACAGTCATAGCTAGGGTGTAGAGAAAGATCAACTTAATGCAAGGTAAATCCATTCAAAAGTCTGACAGCAGCAGGGAAAAAGCTGTTCATGAGTCGGTTGATATGTGACCTCAGACTTTTGTATCTTTTTCCCCGACGGAAGAAGTTGGAAGAGCAAATGTTCGGGGTGCGTGGGGTCCTTAATTATGCTGGCTGTTTTGCCAAGGTAGCGGGAAGTGTAGACAGAGTCAATGGATGGGAGGCTCACTTGCATAATGGATTGGGCTACATTCACGACCTTTTGTAGTTCCTTGTGGTCTTGGGCAAAGCAGGAGCCGTACCAAGCTGTGATACAACCAGAAAGAATGCTTTCTATGGTGCATCTGTAAAAGTTGGTGAGAGTTGTAGCTGACATGGCAAATTTCCTTAGTCTTCTGAGAAAGTAGAGGTGTTGGTGGGCTTTCTTAACTATAGTGTCAGCATGGGGGGACCAGGACAGGTTATTGGTGATCTGGACACCTAAAAACTTGAAGCTCTCGACCCTTTCTACTTCGTCCCCGTTGATGTAGACAGGGGCATGTTCTCCTTTACACTTCCTGAAGTCAATGAGAATCTCCTTCGTTTTGAGGGAGAGATTATTGCTGCCGCACCAGTTCACCAGATTCTCTGTCTCGTCATTGTTTGAGATCCGACCCACTACGGTGATGTCACCAGCAAACTTGAAAATCGAATTGGAGGGGAATTTGGCCACACAGTTGTAGGTGTATTAGGAGTATAGTAGGGGGCTGAGAACAGAGCCTTGTGGGGCACCGGTGTTGAGGATGATCGTGGAGGAGGTGTTGTTGCCTATCCTTACTGATTATGGTCTGAGTTAGGAAGTTCAGGATCCAGTCGCAGAGGGGGGTGCCAAGGCCTAGGCCACAAAGTTCGGAGATTAGTTTTGAGGGAATAATGGTGTTGAAGGCTGAGCTGTAGTCAATAAATAGGAGTCTGATTGGAGTCGTGGCTGATCTTCGGATTCAACTCCATTTCTCACATTCCTTAATTCTCAGAGATCAAAAATCTGTCAATTCCAGCCTTAAATGTATTAATCATGGAGAATCCACAACCCTCTAAATGTAGAGAACTGCAAAGATTCATAAACCTTTGAAGTAATTTCTCCTCACCTCAAGTCCCAAATGATCTGCCTCTTATCGCGAGACTGTTCTCCGTGTTTTAGATTCTCTGACCTGTGGAAACAATCTCTCAGCCTCTACCCTATCAAGCCCCTTCAGAATTTTGTGGGTTTTAATTAGATTACCTCTCTGAAGAATTGGTATTTGAGAAATAGAAATATCATACTGCTTCAATGATATCCACGGCAACTAGGAATGGGCAATAAATCCTGGCCTAGCCAATGACACCCCCATCCTGTAAATCAATTTTTTTTAAATGGCATATGCCAAAATCCTTTGCAATTAGAATATTCAGACACAAAAGCAGCTTTCCTACACAAGAAAATTCAAGTCACCCAAGCTTGAAAATTTGCAGTGTCATCCTCCATGCCCAGGAACTGAGGACTGGTCGTAGCTGATTCCCAATTGATGGCTTCAGGGAGGAGTCTTTTCCAGTCCTTCGGACCCAGTAACTTTAAAATATTGAGACTAAGTAGAGATCAATATAGACATTATGCATAAAAATTGAAGGAACCAGCAGGGTCTTTGCAGGCAATGAGAAAAAGCTGGCATTAAAGAGCTCCACAGTAGAGAATGCTCTACTCAATTTGGGTTCACACAATTTGCTGGGAGGACTGATGAATGTGCCAATTCTGGATACTCGAATTGGCAAAATGTTCTATTCTCATCATTGACAAGCACTAAAATTACTATGCAAACCAAGAAAAAAATATTACACCATAGTTATATAGTTTAATTTTGAAGGTGAATACTGAGCATTCATACACTTTATCAATGATTGAAAATAATTAGTTGACTGCACAGTGCAAAATAATAGAGGAAAATATATCTATTACAGTTAACACCTGCGCAGTTTATTATATCCAGGTACATAGTCTAGCTTCTCCTTAATGCTTGTTCACTGAAGTGCAGAGGAAACTGAATCTATGCCCCATCATTCTATCAACTCCAATGTTGCGAGCTAATGACCATCCATTGTTTCATTTCTTTAAGTTCATCACATATTGATACCATGATACTGCAGAAGGAATATGTTTGAACCACTCAATTAGTTCACCCAATGGTCTACAATTTTTAAGTTTAAAAGTTTATTTATTAGTCACAAGTAAGGCTTACCTTAACATTGCAATGAAGTTGTGAAATTCCCCGAGTTGCCATTCTCCGGTGCAATTCAAAGCCATCACAAAGTCAGTACAAAACCATATGGATCAGGATGTTCAAAATTTGATTTCTACTGTTTTCTCAATTGATTAATCTCACCGGTGCTTTCAGTTACTATTCAGTGACCCTTGCGGTATAGCGAATGTTTGGGAATATTGTGAAAAGTTAATCATACTGTGCTGTGATTACAATAGATAAAGAAAGAACTTGCATCTATATTGTGTTTTTTTTCACAATTTCAGGATGTCCAAAGCACTGCAGAGCCAAGCATGTATTTTTGAATCATTGGGCGAGATTTGGAGGGCCAATTATGGCTGCTAAATCTCTCTCTCGAGAGAGAGCGATAACAGGATTTGTGTCAACGAGATCTCAGTTCGAGATCTTTCCCATGCCCCCGCCGGCAATATAATCAGGTTCATGTCCAGAAAGGATGTGAACTTGATTTGCATGGCTTTAAATGAATTTAAATATAATTAAATGGCTTTACGCCCCGTGGAATATTTCACCTGATGGAACGACTGGTTTTTCCAGTACTTCCAGTATGTTTTTCAAATTTGATAACCAGTTGTGTTGACCATCAGGGGGCACAGCCTGGGGGCACAGCCAAGGGGAATGACCTCCTCGCTTGGAGGTGGAGGAGGAATCCCCTTATGTGTGGTGGGGGAGGGGGGGGGGTTGCATGGCAACGACAGCACTGGTGGCGGAGTTAATTCTTTTCACAGACCTGGACAGATGCAAACCTGTCAGGAGGCGGTGCCAACCGGTGTCAGAGGACAGTAAGAAGTTTCACAACACCAGGTTAAAGTCCAACAGGTTTATTTGGTAGCAAAAGCCACTGGCTTTCGGAGCGCTGCCCCTTCGTCAGGTAAGTGGGGGTTCTGTTCATGAACAGGGCATATATAGACACAAACTCAAATTTACAAAATAATGGTTGGAATGTGAGTCATTACAGGTAATCAAGTCTTAAAGGTACAGACAATGTGAGTGGAGAGAGCGTTAAGCACAGGTTAAAGAGATGCGTATTGTCTCTAGACAGGACAGTTAGTGAGATTTTGCAAGCCCAGGCAAGTTGTGGGGGTTACAGATAGTGTGACATGAACCCAAGATCCTGATTGAGGCCGTCCTCGTGTGTGCAGAACTTGGCTATCAGTCTCTGCTCAGCGACTCTGCGCTGTCGTGTGTCGTGAAGGCCGCCTTGGAGAACACTTACCCGAAACCAGATGCCGAATGCCTGTGACCGCTGAAGTGTTCCCCAACAGGAAGAAAACACTCTTGCCTGGTGATTGACGAGCGATGTTCATTCATCCGCTGTCGTAGCGTCTGCATGGTCTCCACAATGTACCATGCCTCGGGACATCCTTTCCTGCAGCGTATCAGGTAGACAACGTTGGCCGAGTTGCAAGAGTATGTACCGTGTACCTGGTGGATGGTGTTCTCACATGAGATGATGGCATCCGTGTCGATGATCCAGCACGTCTTGCAGAGGTTGCTGTGGCAGGGTTGTGTGGTGTCATGGTCACGGTTCTCCTGAAGGCTGGGTAGTTTGCTGAGGACAATGGTCAGTTTGAGGTTGTGCGGTTGTTTGAAGGCAAGAAGTGGGGGTGTGGGGATGGCCTTGGCGAGATGTTCGTCATCATTAATGACATGTTGAAGGCTCCGGAGGAGATGTCATAGCTTCTCCGCTCCGGGGAAGTACTGGACGACGAAGGGTACTCTGCCGTGTCCCGTGTTTGTCTTCTGAGGAGGTCGGTGCGGTTTTTCACTGTGGCGTGTCGGAACTGTCGATCGATGAGTCGAGTGCCATATCCTGTTCTTATGAGGGCATCTTTCAGCGTCTGGAGGTGTCTGTTGCGATCCTCCTCATCTGAGCAGATCCTGTGTATACGGAGGGCTTGTCCATAGGGGATGGCTTCTTTAACGTGTTCAGGGTGGAAACTGGAGAAGTGAAGCATCGTGAGGTTATCCGTGGGCTTGCGGTACAGTGAAGCGCTGAGGTGACTGTCCTTGATGGAGATGCATGTGTCCAAGAATGCAACTGATTCCAGAGAGTAGTCCATGGTGAGTCTGATGGTGGGATGGAACTTGTTGATGTCATCATATAGTTGTTTCAGTGATTGTTCACCATGAGTCCAAAGGAAGAAAATGTCATCGATGTATCTAGTGTACAGCATCGGTTGAAGTTCCTGTGCGGTGAAGAGGTCTTGTTCGAACCTGTGCATGAAGATGTTGGCATATTGTGGTGCGAATTTGGTCCCCATGGCTGTTCCGCGTGTCTGGATGAAGAACTGGTTGTTGAAGGTGAAGACATTGTGGTCCAGGATGAAGCGGATAAGTTGTAAAATTGCATCTGGACACTGGCAGTTGTCGGCATTGAGTACTAAGGCAGTTGCAGCAATGCCATCGTCGTGGGGGATGCTGGTGTAGAGTGCCGAGACATCCATTGTGACATCCTGGTTCAACTGCTCCTGGTTCAACTGCTCACTTCTTGCCTTCAAACAACTGCACAACCTCAAACAGACCATTGTCCGCAGCAAACTACCCAGCCTTCAGGAGAACAGTGACCATGACATCACACAACCCTGCCACAACAACCTCTGCAAGACGTGCTGGATCATCGACACGGATGCCATCATCTCACATGAGAACACCATCCACCAGGTACACGGTACATACTCTTGCAACTCGGCCAACATTGTCTACCTGATACGCTGCAGGAAAGGATGGCCCGAAGCATGGTACATTGGGGAGACCATGCAGACGCTACGACAATGGATGAATGAACACTGCTCGACAATCACCAGGCAAGAGTGTTCTCTTCTTGTTGGGGAACACTTCAGCAGTCACGGGCATTCGGCCTCTGATCTTCGGGTAAGCGTTCTCCAAGGCGGCCTTCATGACACACGACAACGCAGAGTCGCTGAGCAGAGACTGATAGCCAAGTTCTGCACACATGAGGACGGCCTCAACCAGATCTTGGGTTCATGTCACACTATCTGTAACCCCCACGACTTGCCTGGGCTTGCAAAATCTCACTAACTGTCCTGTCTGGAGACAATACACATCTCTTCAACCTGTGCTTAACACTCTCACCACTCACATTGTCTGTACCTTTAAGACTTGATTAACTGTAAAGACTTGCAATCCAACCATTATTTTGTAAATTGAGTTTGTGTCTTTATATCCCCTGTTTGTGAACAGAGCTCCCACTTACCTGACGAAGGATCAGCGTTCCGAAAGCCAGTGGCTTTTGCTACCAAATAAACCTGTTGGACTTTCACCTGGTGTTGTGAGACTTCTTACTGCAATAAAGAAAAGCAGTGGTCAATTTGCACAGGTTCCTACAATGAATAATGAGATAATGATCATATTATTTTTTTTTAGTGATGTTATTGACATATAAATAACTCTCCCACTCCTCGTTCATTAGTACCGTGGGGTCTTTTATGTCCACCTGAGAAAGAATCTGGTGCCTTGGTTACGTCTCATCCAAAAGAGTGACTCTTTATAGTGCAGCACTCCCTCAGTATTGCATTAGATTATGTGTTCACATATTTGGGGCATCGGAATTCAAGGTAAGAATGCTACCATTGAGGTAATCATTGTCTAAGTTCAGTCAATGGGGTGGGATTTTCCCCCAAAAATGATAAGTGCTGAATTCACATAAAAGATGGAGTAAATCTCGTCAGTTGATTCAGCTGGATTCTCAAAACGAATCTCCCACACTCTGTGCGTCAGAGTGCACTAGCGTGAATTCTGTTAGAAATCAGTGGGCAGGGCATGTTTCTTAATTTTCACAGATTTTGCATCCTCTCTTCTTGCTGTTAACAAAAAGTCTTTGATTTCTGCAATCATCCGAAGCATGGTTGCGATGAGTCCAACGGCCCCCCCCCGGCTGCTAGAATAACGCAGCAGGCTGGGAGAATGACCCCTATGGTCTTTTGAGGGAGATACAGTAGAGTTGATGGCGTCCCTAGACCAACAGCTCATCAAGAATTGGCATCTTTCGGGTGGAAAGAATTAAAGAGGTAAAATACTTACATAATCGAATAATTTCATTTGTCATTCTTTTCAAAAAACAAATGAAATTATTCTATTATGTAAATATTTTCCCTTTAATTCTTTTTACTTGGCTATTAACATGGTATCAACCATTTTTTAAAAAAATACAAGGTTGATACCATGTTAATAGCCAAGTAAAAAGTTGTAGCTTTCCATTTAGATTAGACTGTCTGAGAAAGGTAAAGGCAGAATTCTAATTAGCAGTGACATTGGATTGAGGACAGTGAGTAACCTTCAGACAGCACAGACAGCTGTAATTGGAAACAAAATTAAATTACAATGCAGACATCATTTGCTTTGTTAGCGTGTAAGAATCTTATCTTTAAAGTTCTAGGTAATGTTATTGTTAATCAGGTGATATGACTAACTGAGCAGAAGTCACAACAAATTTACAGAACACTGCCCCTTCATCAGCTGAGTGTAGAGTTGGGTTCACAAACAGGGCATATATAGACACAGACCCAATTATAAGATAATAGTTGGAATGAGAGTCTCAACAGGTAATCAAGTCTTTACAGGTGCAGACAATGCTAGTGGAGAGAGGGTTAAGCACAGGTTAAAGAGGTGTGAATTGTCTCAAGCCAGGACAGTTAGTAAGATTTTGCAAGCTTAGGCAAGTCGTGGGGGTTACAGATAGTGTGACATGAATCCTGACATGAATCTTGGGTTCATATCACACTATCTGTAACCCCCACGACTTGCCTAGGCTTGCAAAATCTGACTAACTGTCCTGGCTTGAGACAATTCACACATCTTTAATCTGTGCTTAACCTTCTCTTCACTTCACCTGTAAAGACTTGATTACCTGTTAAGACTTGCATTCCAACCATTATCTTGTAATTGGGTCTGTGTCTATATATGCCCGGTTTCTGAACCCAACTCTACACTCACCTGATGAAAGGGCAGCGCTCCGAAAGCTCGTGCTACCAAATAAACCTGTTTGACTTTAACCTGGTGTTGTGAGATTTCTTACTGTGCCTACCCCAGTCCAACGCCGGCATCTCCACATCATCACAACAAACTTGACTGTGCTAACTTCAAATGGTTAGGGTGGAAAAATAGCATTTGAATGAATTCAAGACCTACACAAATTCTGAATTTGTTTTTTTTTAAAGAGAAAGTTTGGGAACCAAACTTGATTTGATTTATTGTCACATGCATTAGTATACAGTGAAAAGTATTGTTTCTTGTGCTATATTGACAAAGCGTGCCATACATAGGGAAGGAAAGGAGAGAGTGCAGAATGAAGTGTTACAGTCATAGCTAGGGTGTAGAGAAAGGTCAACTTAATGCGAGGTAAGTCCATTCAAAAGTCCAACGGCAGCAGGGAAGAAGCTGTTTTTGAGTCAGTTGGTACACGTCCTCAGACTTTTGTATCTTTTTCCAGATGGAAGAAAGTAAGTCTGGGGTGCGTGGGGTCCTTGATTATGCTGGCTGCTTTTCCAAGGCAGTGGGAAGTGTAGACGGTGTCAGTGGATGGGAGGCTGGTGTGAGTGATGGACTGGGCTTCATTCACGACCCTTTGTAGTTTATTGCAGTCTTTGACAGAGCAGGAGCCATACCAAGCTGTGATAGAACCAGAAATAATGCTTTCTATGGTGCATCTGTAGACGTTGATGAGTGTTCTAGCGGACATGCCAAATTTCATAGAACATAGAACATAGAACATAGAACATTACAGCGCAGAACAGGCCCTTCGGCCCACGATGTTGCACCGACCAGTTAAAAAAAAACTGTGACCCTCCAACCTAAACCAATTTCTTTTCGTCCATGAACCTATCTACGGATCTCTTAAACGCCCCCAAACTAGGCGCATTTACTACTGATGCTGGCAGGGCATTCCAATCCCTCACCACCCTCTGGGTAAAGAACCTACCCCTGACATCGGTTCTATAACTACCCCCCCTCAATTTAAAGCCATGCCCCCTCGTGCTGGATTTCTCCATCAGAGGAAAAAGGCTATCACTATCCACCCTATCTAAACCTCTAATCATCTTATATGTTTCAATAAGATCCCCTCTTAGCCGCCGCCTTTCCAGCGAAAACAATCCCAAATCCCTCAGCCTCTCCTCATAGGATCTCCCCTCCATACCAGGCAACATCCTGGTAAACCTCCTCTGCACCCTCTCCAAAGCCTCCACATCCTTCCTGTAATGTGGGGACCAGAACTGCACACAGTACTCCAAGTGCGGCCGCACCAGAGTTGTGTACAGTTGCAACATAACGCTACGACTCCTAAATTCAATCCCCCTACCAATAAACGCCAAGACACCATATGCCTTCTTAACAACCTTATCTACTTGATTCCCAACTTTCAGGGATCTATGCACACATACACCTAGATCCCTCTGCTCCTCCACACTATTCAAAGTCCTCCCGTTAGCCCTATACTCAACACATCTGTTATTCCTACCAAAGTGAATTACCTCACACTTCTCCGCATTAAACTCCATCCGCCACCTCTCGGCCCAACTTTGCAACCTGTCTAAGTCTTCCTGCAAACTACGACACCCTTCCTCACTGTCTACCACACCACCGACTTTGGTGTCATCAGCAAATTTGCTAATCCACCCAACTATACCCTCATCCAGATCATTAATAAATATTACAAACAGCAGTGGCCCCAAAACAGATCCCTGAGGTACACCACTTGTAACCGCACTCCATGATGAATATTTACTATCAACCACCACCCTCTGTTTCCTATCCGCTAGCCAATTCCTGATCCAATTTCCTAGATCACCCCCAATCCCATACATCTGCATTTTCTGCAGAAGCCTACCATGGTGAACCTTATCAAACGCCTTACTAAAATCCATATATACCACGTCCACTGCCTTGCCCCCATCCACCTCCTTGGTCACTTTCTCAAAAAACTCAAATTTCCTTAGACTCCTGAGAAAGCAGAGGCATTGCTGGGCTTTTTTAACTATAGCATTTGCATGGAGGGACCAGGACAGATTGTTGGTGATCTGGACACCTAAAAAACTTGAAGCTCTTTACCATTCCTACTTCATCCCCAGTGACAAGACAGGAGCATGCCCTCCACTACACTTCTTGAAGTTGATGACTATCCTCTTCATTTTGTTGACATTGAGAGAGAGAGATTATTGTCATCACACCAGTTTCTCTATCTCTTTCCTGTACTGAGAGATCCGACCCACAGCGGTGGTGTCATCAGTAAATTTGAAAATCAAGTTGGAGGGGAATTTGGCCACACAGTCAAAGGTGTATGAGGAGTATAGTAAGGGGCTCAGGACACAGCCTTATGGGACACCGGTGTTGGGAATGATCGTGGTGGAGGTGTTGTTGCCTATCCTTACTGAAAACTTATTTTTCCTATGCCAAGATTGATAACAAATAATCAAAATATTCTACAGTCCTGGAGTGAATTAGATTGAAACAATCTCCAACCATCAAAGAAATAAAACAACATTATAGTCCTCTTTAAAATATTACTTCAATTTTCATTTAAAGGTTACAAATTGTTGACAATAATACAATTAAAAGGAAACTTTCTAGACTAAGTGAAAGTCATTTTTGGGGCCGATGAAGCACTCCAATCCCATGGTTCTCACTTTTTAGTTTATTTATTTGTGTCACAAGTAGACTTACATCAGCACTGCAATAAAGTTACTGTAAAAATCCTCTAATTGCCACATTCCAGTGCCTGTTCAGGTACGTTGAGGGAGAATTTAGCATGGCCACTGCACCTAATCAGCATTCTTTCGGATTGCAGGAGAAAACCAGAGCACTCGGAGGAAACCCACACAGACAGGGGGAGAACGTGCAGACCCCACAC
This sequence comes from Mustelus asterias, assembly GCF_964213995.1. Taxonomy (NCBI): domain Eukaryota; kingdom Metazoa; phylum Chordata; class Chondrichthyes; order Carcharhiniformes; family Triakidae; genus Mustelus; species Mustelus asterias. The sequence goes on along the minus strand of NC_135808.1, from coordinate 85,690,287 downwards.
AGACAGTTACCCAAGCCGGGAATCGAATCCAAGTCCCTGGCACTGATTGGCAGTCTCTGTTTATATCCTTTCTTCAATGAAGCAATATTCAATAAATTAACAAAAATGACATGGGTGACAGCCCCTAGTGGGCACTGTACTAAAACAAAATGTCAAAAGGAAACTTAACTAATTACCCCAGTCTCCACCGGTCAGAGAAGGTCTGAAGCGTGCTGGAGGACACCCAGCAATGATTGTAGCCATGGTAAGCGGGAGTCTCCATCTATATGTGGTCGAGGTTCCTAATTAAATAATGCCCTTCACCTGTGTATGTTTAACCTTGATAATATAGTTGACATACCACTAACAAGAAAAATGGAGTCAGGCATAATTTCAATTGAAAAATCATTGATGTCTAAGGTGCAAGTTTAGACACTGATATATATGACTAAAAATTGCAGTCCCAGATGATGCACTTTGTAAGTGGAACTGAGCTATACATATCAGGAATGTTTTAAGTTTGATCTCTACTAAGCTGAGTTAGTTGGTTGTCGACATGACAGTGAGAGTCTCAGCACCACTGGGCTAGTGAAGAGGAAAAGGTCAGGGTTAATATCTATCCAGGAACTGTGCTGGAAAGTAAAGATTGAATGGACAAGGTCAGGTTTGGGCATAAGTATAGTATCACCCAAATGCCTATAAGCAACAGTGAATGGTCATTCAGGTAAGATACCAGCATGAATATTCAAGTCTCACAAAAAGAAGAAAAATCACAGGGAAACAAAAGTTACAGAACAAAGAGTTGTTCACTGAAGTTTATAATAATAAGGTTGACAGGAATCCTTTTAGTGACAGCTGAAAAGGTGAACTGCCATAGGAATCCTTAGGATGAATTACCGTCAATCAAATTATGCAGAGTAATGTTGAGATGAGCATACAAAAAAAACTACACTTGCACTGATCTGTCTCCCTTCAGCATGCAATTACATGACACCTTAGTCTCTAAAAGGTTATAATATGATAGATGTGTTATTACAGAGCAAATGAAAATGCTCGAGCTGACAGGATATATTTGTTATGAATTAAATATACCTGCACAGGGAAAAGCCCGCATCTCATCAAGTGTCAGAATGTGTGATTACAGGACTGTGCTGAGGGTGTGATAATGCAATAAGCTTCAGAGTAATTCTCCCTGACCCGTTCTCAAGAACCATTAATCAAAATACATTAGCGTGAAGGACTACATTTCAGATGCTGTTAAAATTCTGCATTCCAAATCTGTTGAAAATCTGCAAAGCATTCTAGTGCTTCTGATTAAAATAATTGCTCTTAAAGTAAATATCCCACTTAACAACACTGATGTTTAAACTAATTTTTATAACTTAAGAAAAAAAATAGCCGAAAGTTAAACTTCCATGCATTTGGAATGCTCTGCTAGGTAATACTATAAATCGAACTTTTAATAGGAATAGCCAGCCATACATTCTATTTCTTTCACAATGTTGATTCATTTTCAAAATGTTCATTTTAAGGCACCCTCATGGTCTTCTGCCTGCCTTAGCAGCAACCACCTCTCCCAGTGGGACTGTTGGCCAAACATCACTACAGGCTGTCCTTTTTGGATCTCCCTCTTCCGTGGTCCACCAGCCTTCTACAATTAGACGGAGGTCCCAGAGGAGATTTTTCATTAGCCGCCTCCGGGAAGCTAGCATTCAACATCCTGCTGTGGCCACTTTGGTGTTTCCAATCTGAATTTGAGGCAGAGGTCAGGATCATCACCCAACTGTGGAAATTGAGTTTGTTAACTGTTTATCACTCAACAGCTGCTGCCAGACCTGCTGCGTATTTCCCAGTGTTTCCTATTTTTATTTCAGATTTCCTACTCTTGCAGCATTTTTCTCTTGTACAGATCTTAGGTCAGACACCTTAAATATTGCACCCAGTTCCGGTTGCCAAGATTCAAGGGAGCATTCAAGAGCTGAAGCATTGTTGAGAAAATCATAAGGTTGATCAGTTGGAAAGAATTTAATAGAAAAGAATGCAGGTCCTGACGGCAGAACCAGAAGTGGGACCCCACCCGGTCCCCTTCTCAAAGGCCTCTAGCCCCTTTGAATGTGCCTGACACAACGTGCCCCCCCAATCCCTGATTTTCCCTGGTCTCTTCTGACCCTCTCTCCAAGCTTGCAGACTCCTGCTTCCCTCCTCTGTGCCACAGATTTCCACAAAACAACCAGTTATCTCAGACCCAAATAGACAAACTTGACTCGGGCACTCCTCCTTCAAATGACTGTGAAACTGGTGCCACAAGTTTTCCATGCCCCGCTAATCTAATCTAAAGTGAGAAAAGGAGGATGGACGGTGATTCTGTTTTTGTTGCTGGCAATTGCCCCAAACTTCTTATTAAGCTGGCAGGAGTTGAGGTTCAAGTGGGAGGAGGCCGTTGGGGGAGGGGAGAGCGGTCAGGAAGGTAGGACTTAATTTGAAAAACTTTTCAGATAGTGAATATTCATGGATGCAAATGTTTTGAAAGTCAGAACCTGCCCACCAGTTGCATGAGACTTGGCCTGCTGCTGCAATGCCACTGACTTAATCTCTACATCTCAATCGCCATTGAAAAATGGAAATTCTGGCTCCTGCCTAATTAAATCCCTCCACCAGCCACATTTCCAGTCAGGGGTTGAAGATATGAGAAAAGAATATAAAAGAGGTATCTGTGAGGGTCATAAAAGTTATGGGAAAACTAAATACAGAATATTACTGTGAATTGTGGGAATAGGACAAGAACAGGACATATTTACAAAATAATAAAGGATAATTTTGAAATTGACCAGTCATCTTCATCTAGAAAATGATCAACACGTGGAATGGATTTTCAGGTATGAAGATGGAGATGAAAATCCTGGATATATTTAAGAAACAATTTGATGTAGTAATGGATAGAGTGTAACATGTTTTTGAAAGAAATAATATGAGCAGAATGTAATTATGTCATGTTCTTGTAATTTATTAGTTCAGCCACTTGTTGAACCATTAATGGAGCCCTTGCAGATGAGATTCTCACTTTGATTGGCAATCTCTAATTGCAAGAATTAAGTGTTAATTATAAATGAAATGGCTATGTAGAATTTTATTTAACCATGTCTAAATGAAGGATGAGAACTGGAGTTTTCTGGATGCCATCTACAAGCCTTTAAAAAGAAATAAACACTTTTGAGGAAAGGTCCAAGGGCTAATTTTCTAAATTCTCATTCCCCATGGGGAGCATTGCCAACTGGGAGCATTTATCAGAAATCTGGGATATGAGGTTAGCAGAGTATTTCTCAGAAATTCCACTGTGTGTAGTCAGAATGCACCTCGAATAACAAATCATCAATGTGTCAAAACGCATTTTCAACTATTCACCACCAGCAAATGAATGTTGAATAAAGGAGACTGGGAAAAGTAGCAGAGTTTCAGGGGCCCAGGAATGAAAAGGAAAACCTGGATCAATTTTCTGTAAAAAATAAAAAACTCATAAGCGATGTTCCCTGTAAGCTTTACATGTGTGCAAGCAACACAGAAGGTATCACACAGGCTGCAATCCTCAAAAAGGGAGGTAACTGATGAGATCTTTCCTTCTTGTCCATAACACGGAAAATCTTGCCATGCATTCTCCTGAACCCCTATTTCCTGTGGTTGAGGAAATCCTCCCAGGAACAGTGTGGCTTTAGGCCTACCAGAGAAAGCTCCGACATAATTATTGTTGCTGGACAAATCCAAGAACAAATGTCAGAAGCACCACCAAGAACTCTTTGTTGCATCCATTATCCCTGACCAGTGCATTCGAGATTTGGAGATGCCGGCGTTGGACTGGGGTAAACACAGTAAGAAGTCTCACAACACCAGGTTAAAGTCCAACAGGTTTATTTGGTAGCAACAACCACTAGCTTTCGGAGCGCTTGCTGCTCCTTCGTCAGGTGAGTGGGAGTTCTATTCACAAACAGGGCATATAAAGACACAAACTCAATTTACAAAATAATGGTTGGAGACCATGCAGACGCTACGACAGCGGATTAATGAACACCACTTGACAATCACCAGGCAAGAGTGTTCTCTTCCTGTTGGGGGACACGTCAGCGGTCATGGGCAGTCAGCCTCTGATCTTCGGGTAAGTGTTCTCCAAGGCGGCCTTCACGACACACGTCAATGCAGAGTCGCTGAGCAGAGACTGATAGCCAAGTTCTGCACACATGAGGACGGCCTCAACCGGGATCTTGGATTCATGTCACACTATCTGTCACCCCTATGACTTGCCTGGGCTTGCAAAATCTCACTAACTGTCCTGTCTGGAGACAATACACATCTCTTTAACCTGTGCTTAACGCTCTCACATTGTCTGTACCTTTAAGACTTGATTACCTGTAAAGACTCGCATTCTAACCATTATTTTGTAAATTGAGTTTACAAACTCGACAGTGAACCAGGAAAGTTTGGCAATGATGCCACCTCCCGACTGGGGGAATATGGTTGCTATATTAAGAGTGATGGTAACCTTGACAACTACTGGCAGCACCAGCCTGGCCTTGCTGTGAGGTTGCAGGTACTGTTAAAGATGGTGACACAATGCAGTCACAACCTCCACAGTGAATTACAGATGTCTCAGCATTGCTCTTGGTGAAGAAGTTCATTGGTCAGAACATTGAATACAGGAGTTGAGACGTCTTTTTGAAGTTGTACAAGACATTGGTAAGGCCCCATTTGGAATACTGTGTTAAGTTCTGGTATATATATAGGGGCAGGATTAGTAAGTTTGCAGATGACACCAAGATTGGTGGCATGGTGGACAGTGAGGAAGGTTATCTCCAATTGAAGCGGGATCTTGATCAATTGGGCCAGTGGGCTGATGAATGGCAGATGGAATTTAATTTAGGCAAATGCGAGGTCATGCATTTTGGTAGATTGAACCAGGGCAGGACTTACTCAGTTAATGGTAGGTCGTTGGGGAGAGTTACAGAACAAAGAGATCCAGCTCCTTGATCATAGCTCCTTGAAAGTGGAGTCACAGGTGGACAGAGTGGTGAAGAAGGCATTCGGCATGCTTGGTTTCATCGGTCAGAACATTGAATACAGGAGTTGGGACGTCTTGTTGAAATTGTACAAGACATTGGTAAGGCCACACTTGGAATACTGTGCGCAATTCTGGTCACCCTATTATAGAAAGGATATTATTAAACTAGAAAGAGTGCAGAAAAGATTTACTAGGATGCTACCGGGACTTGATGGATTGAGTTATAAGGAGAGGCTGAACAGACTGGGACTTTTTTTTCTGGAGTGGAGGAGGCTGAGGGGTGACCTCATGGGGAGAGATACAAAAGTGTCCAGAGGGGCAATATTTTTCACACAGAGGGTGGTGAGTGTCTGGAACAAGCTGTCTGGGGTAGTGGTAGAGGCGGGTATAATTTTATCTTTTAAAAAGCATTTAGACAGTTACATGGGTAAGATGGGTATAGAGGGATATGGGCCAAATGCGGGCAATTGGGACTAGCTTCGGGGTTTTAAAAAAAGGACGGCATGGACAAGTTTGGCCGAAGGGCCTGTTTCCATGCTGTAAACCTCTATGACTCTAAGTGCTCCCCGAAAATACATGATGGGTAGAGCTGTCTATGGAGAGCCCTCCTCTTCCTCCTCCTCATTCTGCAGCCTCAGATCTGTATCTCTGTCATGTTGCACGCCAAGAAGAATTACAATAACTCTCATAACTGTAGTGGCCTGTGGACAGGTCACAAGACTCCTCTGATGTATCAGGGTGTCGCAATACTCCCTTCCAAAACCAACACATCACCAAAACTCCTCCAAGAACACAGCACAATACTTCCATAAATATTGCAAGAGCAGAAGTCAAAAACACCACACATGTAAGATGAATGGCTGTTCCTTTAAATAACGCTTATTGTGCCATTGCAAGAGTGATTAGGAGAGAACTTTAACTAGACCTGCTTGGTACAGGTTTGCAGAAGGTGCATTAAATCAGTCTGGGAGGAGCATTTTTGGGGGGGGTACTCCCAACTTCCAAAGCACCAGCTCCAGCAGCACCAAGGAGCTGAATTTTGCAGAATCGTCTTTGAGAGATGTTTCTGTTTGCAGATCTTGCTTTAATCTGATCAACATACAAAATTGGATAAGTAAGCAGAATTTTAAAGGCTATAATGGATCTAGAACAACAGCAATTTATCATATGTTGCAAACATACAATAATTATTCAGCTACATGTATACATAATATATCCCATTATAGTTTTCTTCCCTCCATTGCCTACCTGTACTCTCTCTTGTGTTAAGGAAATTTTATTGATTTATTAGCAGGCAAATAAACAGATCAAAATGAACCTTTTTTCTGGCTGAGTGATGCAATTAAAAAACCGTTCATTAGGACAATAGTTAAATAGTTAATGGACAGTCGCTGGAATTCTACCACCCCGCTCGCCATAGAATCGGAGCGAATGAGGGGCGGACAATGGCAATGTCCATTTACTTCGGGCAGGATTTTCCAGTCTCAACTCGAGTGAGGCCATAAAATCCCGCCCACCAGTATTTTTGTCTGAGCAACAACGGCATGGTAGAGAAGACGAGGAGTGCATCAGCAATAAGCTACATAAATAACCAAGTGCATTTCTGTTTATTTCAGCCACGTCCTCCCCCCTACTTTCCATTATCTCCTGCAGGAAGTGACTTATAGTATGGTGGTAGAGTGACAATAGTCTCTAGTACTTCGCTGCTGTATACGTCAGCAAGATATATGAATGTAGGGACATCACCTCACAAACACACACATGCACTCTTCAGCAAGAATTAATGGAAAAAGAGCAGGAGTGGGAACCCTGGATGACTTTTTTCTCCTCCTTTGCTGCGGTGAGCCAACTGAAACACATCAACCATTGATGAACTAATTGGTATAGACCAAGGATGGAACCTGGAAAACTTACCAATCTGAATGACTCAGTGCCACATTCATGCAGTGCAATTATCCACTCAGTTATCAGAGCCTATTTAGAGTGGGAGATAAAAAAGGAGGGGGAGTAGCACTAATGGTTAAAGAATCAATTCCAGTTGTGAGGAGGTATGATATACTAAATGGGACAACAAACGAGGCTTCATGGGTTGAGCTTAGAAATAAGTTACTGTGCGTAACTGCAGATCCCCAAATAGTGAAAGGGAGATAGAAGAACAAATACGTAGGCAAATTTCTAACTGTAAGAACACAAGGGCAATAATAGTAGGAGACTTTAACTATCCCAATGTCAACAGAGATTCAAAAAATATAAGGGACACTGAGGGAGAAGAATTCATGCAGTTTGTCCAGCAATTTTGTTTTCAACCAACTAGTGACAACCCAACAAGTGGAGATGCAATTCTAGATCTAGTCTTGGGGAATGAAGAAGAGCAAGTGGGTGAAATGACAGTTGGCAACCATATCGGGGATAGTGATCACAATTCAATTAGATTTAGCATTACTATAGAAAAGGACAGAGATAAAGTAGGAGTAAACTTTTTGAGATGGGGGAAGGCAGATTTTGCAGGAATGAGAATTGACTTGGCTAAAGTAGACTGGAAGGATAAATCAATGGAAAACCAGTGGGAAGCATTAAAAAACGAAAGCCTAAATGTACTAAGTAGACATGTCCCCTCCAAAAATAAGAGTGGTACTGCCAAATCTTGACTCCCCGGTTGTTTAGAGGAATACAGAGGAAGATCAAACAGAAAGAGGAAGTGTATAATAGGCACAAAGATTTAAGCAGTGTAGATAGCCTAGACGAATATAGGAAGTGCATGGACGAAGTAAAAAAAGGAAATAAGGAAATCAAAGAGAGAGAGGGCATGAAAAAAAACGAGCAAGTTAAAAAAAACTCAAAGATGATTTACCAATATATTAATGGCAAAAGGTTAGTTAAGGAAAATGTGGAACCTATCACAGATGAAGAAAGAAACTTGTTTGTAGATGCAAAGGCCAAGGAAAGGGTTTTAAATGAATATTTTGTCTCCATGTTTACAAAAGGGAAGATGCAGATATTATAGTGCAGGAGGAACACTGTGAGATACTGGACTGGATAATCATAAAAAGAAAGGAAGTACTCGATGGGTTAGAATCCTTGAAAGTTGACAAGTGGATTATTTCCGAGGCTGCAGAAAGAGGTCAGGGAGGAGATAGCAGATGCTCTGAGGATGATTTTTCAATCCCCACTAGATACAGGAGAAGAACTGGAGGATTGGAGAAATACAAGTGTAGTTCCATTGTTTAAAAAGAGGTTGAAGGAAATGCCGAACAATTATATGCCGGTTCGTCTTACATCGATAGAAGGCAATTTAGTAGAATCAATCCTGAGAGATAGGATTAACTGTCACGTAAAAAGACTTGGACTAGTCAGGGATGGTCAGCATGGATTTGTTAAAGGAAGGTCCTGCCTCACAAATTTGATTGAATTCTTTGAGGAAGTGACAAGAAGGGTTGATGAAGGTAATGCAGTGGATGTTGTGTACATGGATTTTAGCAGGACATTTGACAAGGTCCGACATGGCAAATTTGTCAAAAAAGTAAAAGCCCTGACCCCCGATTGTCTTAACCCGCCCAAAAAGTGATGGAGAGGCCGGAAGCAGAGTGCTCAGGAGTCAGGGCCTCACAAGGGGCATGACCTGGTAGGAGGGGAGAGAAGGAAGGGGGGTACTCAGAATGAGGGGTGGGGGCTCATGTTGGGGGAGCTGGCCTTCAGGGGTCAAGGATCGGGAGGTCGACGATCGTGGGTGGGGGTGTGCGGGGAGAATGTCAACTGATACTAGGAGATTGGTGCGTGCCCCATGGCCCCCTGAGCACTCTGCTTCCAGCTTCTCCATCATTTTTTGGGCGGGTTTAGGCTCCACCCCCGCCCCCACCCTCCCCCAGTGTAAATCGCCTGACAGCAATTGCACTCTGTATTGCACAGATTCATGAGCATCAGCTTGTCCAAAAAACGAGCAGGAAAACCTGCTGTTTTCTCGCCTGTTGGACTCTTTGATTCTTTGGAAAATCGCCCCCTATATCCTTACTCTTATATTCTATACTTTTGCCAATGAAGGCGAGAATTCCACATGCCTTTTTTAAAACGTTGTCTACTTGAACTCCTATCTCTAGGGATCTGTGTAGTTATATGCCAAGATCTCTAACTTCATCTATCCCTCATAGTATATTCCCATTTATTGTGTACTCCCTATAACTGTTTGACCTCCCTAAATGCATGACTTCACACTTTTCTGGGTTAATCCATCTGCCACTTTACCAGTACAGTGGGAAATCGGTTGACATTCCCTATCCCGCCCCTGATCGCCGGCCTCCCGATTGCCAGTCCTGACCGACCACCAGACATCGCCAGCCTCCTGACAGTTGGTCCTGAAACCCCACCCCTGTTGGTCCTGAAACCCCAATGGCCGGTCACGACCTCCGATAGCCGGCCCCACCACTAACCCCCACCCCCATGGCAAGCCCCTCCTTCTCTCCCCTTCTACCTGGATCTGCCCAGTGAGGCCACCCACTTGGCACTGCCCAGAGGGCACAGTGTGCCAGGCTGGCAGTACCAGAGTGCCTGGTGTGCCAAACCAGACAATACCATCGGAACTCACTAAAGAAATTGAAATGAGATCATGAATATTTAAATCAGCCTCAGCCGTTCCCGGGATATCTTCACCTTCTCTTCCTCAAATTCTAACACCGGACACTTCAGGCCTCTGTCTGCCTGTGCTGGTGTCACAGCAAACATCAGGAGGTTCTGTACAATGCAAAAAATAAAAGGCCCAACTGCCGGATGGCAATTCAATTTTTAGTCTCCTGCTTACATTTCCTGTTCCACTACGCTACTCGACCAGTGGACAGGATAAAATAGTTTCCCGTGGCGGAGAATTCTACCACCAGGGAACATAGATTCAAGGTAAGTGGCAGCAGGTGTAGAGGGGACATGAGGAAGTACCTTTTCTAAGCAGAGGGTAGTGGTTATCTGGAATTCGCTGCCTGAATTGGTGGTAGAGGCAGAGACCCTAAACTTTTTTGGATCTGCACCTTAAGTGCTGTAAGCTACAGGACTATGAGCTGGGTGCAGGAAAGTGGGATTAGAAAGGGCACCTGGGTATTCTTGAACTGGCATGGACAAGATGGGTCAAATGGCCTCCTTCTGAGCTGCAACTTTTCTATGGCTCGATCAGGCAATGACCATTTCCAAAAAGAGAACCTAACCATCCCACCTTGATATTCAATGACATTACCATCACTAAATCTGCCACCATCAATGTCCTGGGGATCATCATTGACTAGAAACTTAACTGGAACTAGCCATATAAATAGTGACTACAGGAGCAGATCAGAGATTGGGAATTCTGTGGCAGGTAACTCACCTCCTGACTCCCCAAAGTCTGTTCACCATCCACAAGACACAAGTCAGGAGTGTGATGGAGTGCAGCTCCAACAACTCTCTAGAAGATGGCACCATCCAGGACAAATCTTCCTGATGATTGGCTCACCATTCACCAACTTAAACATTCACTCCCTGCAGCACTGGTATAGAGAGACAGAGACAGCATTGTGCACCATATACAAGATACACTGCAGCAACTCTTCAAAGGGTTTTTGTCAACACCTTCCATACTTTAGACCTCTACCACCTAGAAGACAAGAACAGCAAATGTATGCGTACACCACCGCCTGCAAGTTCCCCTCCAAGACAAACATCATACTGACTTGGAAATGTATCACCATTCCTTCACTGTTACTGGATTAAAATCCAGGATTTCCCTTACAAACAGCATTATGCACAAGATGGACTGTCGTAGTTCAAGAAGGTGGCTCACCCCTATCTTCTCAATGGCCATTAGGATTGAACAACAAATGTTGGCATGGTCAGTGATGTTCACATTTTATGAAAGAATATGAAAAATGTTGCTGGAGAAGAGGCCACAAACTGTTGTGTGACCAGGGATAGCAAAGATTTTCCTCTGGTCATCTTAAATACACTGGGGTCACTGCTGACCAATGTGCAAAAATTCCAGGATCAGGAGCTCCGTCTCTTCCCCAACTCCAAACTGCCAGCCAACTTGGGGGCATGCAGGCTAATCTCCCAATCTTCTAAAACTGACGAACTGCAAAGTGCCTGTTCGCTGCTCACTGTTCACCAGTGTCAGTCAAATGAGGTCTATACCCAAAGGTTATTTGAGCCTCTGAAGTTGGCTTTGGACCTTTGCATCCATTTTAGGCAGATATCTGAATTTGGTTTCATTGATTCTTTTTGAGGCTACAGTCGCAAAAACAGAATGGGCTAGTGTTTCTGGCTCATGCCGCTGTTTATTAATATATATGAACCTTGAAGTTGAGGTTACTAGGCTACTGTACCACAGGACACTACGGACTTCTTACAGAAACTCAGCACACATGGAGCAGTTGAACCCGGACACTCCTCGTCACAATGGATGTCTCTGCACTCTACACCAGCATCCCCCACGACAACAGCATTGCTGCAACTGCATCAGTACTCAACACCGACAACTGCCAATCTCCAGAGGCAATTCTACAACTCATCCGCTTCATCCTGGACCATAACATCTTCACCTTCAACAACCAGTTCTTCATCCAGATACACAGAACAGCCATGGGGAGCAAATTCGCACCTCAATATGCCAACATCTTCATGCACAGGTTCGAATAAGACTTCTTCACCACACATGACTTTCAACCGATACTATACACTAGATACATCGATGACATTTTCTTCCTTTGGACTTATGGCAAACAATCACTGAAACAACTACATGATGACATCAACAAGTTCCATCCAACCATCAGACTAGTCTCCAGAATCCGTTGCATTCTTAGACATACGCATCTCCATCAAGGACGGTCACCTCAGCACTTCACTGTAGCACAAGCCCACAGATAACCGTACGATGCTCCACTTCTCCAGCTTCCACCCTAAACACGCTAAAGAAGCCATTCCCTATGGACAAGCCCTCCGTATACACAGAATTTGCTCAGATGAGGAGGATCGCAACAGACACCTACAGACGCTGAAAGATGCCCTCATAGGAACAGGATATGGCGCTCGACTCATCGATCGACAGTTCCGACATGCCACAGCGAAAAACCACACCGACCTCCTCAGAAGACAAACATGGACATGGCGTACAGAGTACCCTTCGTCGTCCAGTACTTCCCCGGAGCGGAGAAGCTATGACATCGTCTCCGGAGCCTTCAACATGTCACCGATGAAGACAAACATCTCGCCAAGGACATCCCCACACCTCCATGACTTGCCCTCAAACAGACCACTGTCCACAGCAAACTACTCAGCCTTCTGGAGAACAGTGACCACAATACCACACAACCCTGCCACAGCAACCTCTACAAGATATGCCGGATAATCGACACGGATGCGATCGTCTTACGTGAGCACACCATCCACCAGGTACACGGTACATACTCTTGCGACTCGGCCAGCGTTGTCTACCTGATACGCTGTCGGAAAAGATGTCCCAAGACATGGTACATTGGCAGGACCATGCAAACACTGCGACAACGGATGAATGGACACCACTCGGCAATCACCAGGCAGGAGTGTTCCCTTCCTGTTGGGGAACACTTCAGCAGTCAAGGGCGTTCAGCCTCTGACCTTCGTGTAAGCGTTCTCCAAGGTGGCCTTGACGACACACGACAATGCAGAATCGCCGAGCAAAAACTGATAGCCAAGTTCCGCACACATGAAGACTGCCCCAACCGGGATCTTGGGTTCATGTCACACTATCTGTAATCCCCACGACTTGCCTGGGATTGCAAAATCCTACTAACTGTCTTGGCTTGAGACAATTTACACCTCTATAACCTGTGCTTAACCTTCTCTCCACTAGCATTGTCTGCACCTGTAAAGACCTGATTACCTGTTAAGACTCACATTCCAACCATTATCTTGTAAATTGAATCTGTGCCTATATATGCCCTGTTTGTGAACCCAACTCTTCACTCACCTGATGAAGGAGCAGCGCTCCGAAAGTTTCTGCTACCAAATAAACCTGTTGGACTTTAACCTGGTGTTGTGCAACTTCTTACTATGCGTACCACAGGAGGGCATAAGATCCTGACTTGACATCGTTTGTGTCACACTTCCATGAGTGGACCTGGACTGGAGCTAGAATCCCTGCTCTCAGGTTAATTGTACCAGCTCCATTCTCAACCTGACTCATATCGCACAAACACTTGAAGTTTAAAGTTTATTTATTAGTGTCACAAGTAGGCTTACGTTAACACTGCAATAAAGTTACTGTGAAAATCCTCTGAGACCTTTGTTGGCATAGCTCAATTAGATAACCTCACTGAGACATTGGAGAAAGTCCAGAAAAGGTTACTTCAATGCAATATTCGTTAAAAGTCTTTCACTTCCCACTCATGTCCCATCGTCCAAAGATAGTCATAAGAACAGTCCAATGTAATCAAACATTACTAGGAGTTGCATTTTGAAATTAGGATTCTCAATGACAATGCATTCCCCAAACATATTTTCAATTTATCTTTTTACTTAAAAAGAAATTATTAAATTAGAACAGTTATGAATTGAGCAGTGCTGTGAACTGGCACCTTGGCTTTCACCTTTAGCATCTGGGAGTCAATCCTGCTGGACAGATGGGCAAAAAGTTTGTTTTGTGATCACATATAGATGTGAATGATTTTAATCCAATTCTTCATGGGTGCTAGCGCCTATTACAGAAACTACTAACTGAAGATAAAGATACAATCTCAACTCAGATTGACCACAAGGATGAGTGGTGAGAAGTAGGAAGGTCAGGTTATGATATATTATTGGGTCACAGTGGAAGGATCTGTTGTACATTGGTTGTGACTGGCTAAGGAACAATTGCTAAGACACTAGATATGCCTAAATTATAACTGGTTTGTTGTATGGACATAACTTTATACAGATATAAAAGACTAAATGTAACTCGTCCAAAGCCATGAGCATTTTCCCCTCGACTCCTGGTCGTGTGTGTCTTACATCATCATGTGGGCGGTACTGTTTCTCCAGTCCCAATCCTGAACACCCTAACACTATTGGAGTTTTACGCAAAGGCAAGCTCTGCCTTGCCTATAGACTTAATCTAACTATTGGCACTCGTTATTGTAAGTTTTAGGGCAAATCCTCCATGGGATAAGGAAAATGGCCGACTGGTTGTCAGGCCACATGAATATGCAAGCGGCTGGGAATAACGAGAAGGTCGAGACTGGGATAATCTAATCAACCGGAAACAAAGGAGTAAATAGCCCAGCAGCAAGACAATGGGAACATAGATCATTCCATCCACAGACAACATCAATGACTCAGCGCACTGATGGGATTCCAATCAGGATGACTCAGAGAACATTTAAAAGACATTAAAATGTCAATTAAGGCTGTCGGCCCTTTTGTCCCAGTCAATCGAAACTATCAATGATCAGAAACTGTTTTGTGTGAGAGAATCACTGCTTCAGATTTTAAAAAGGGACAAGCAAGCTCTGGTCTCTCTCTCTCTTTTCTCTTCGGACCAGCATGGCAGCACCCCCCACTCTCTTCTCCTGTTCCTGCCTCTCGTTCGTCGCCAGCACGCAGCCCGAAGCCCACTGAGCAATTTAAACTAGGATTGTGAGTATCCCCTGATAATTCGCGAAGTTCCCGAGATCATCATAGTGGATGAGGCTTTGGGGAAAGGGGGGGCTTTTGCATGCACCTTTCATAGTTTAAGACACTGGTAAACTTGTGTAAAATAAGCATTCCGTTGTGTCCGTTTTAGTATTCCTTCCATAGCTATAGTCTTATAGAGCATAAGGCATTGTGTGTTGTTTCCCTGGTGTTTGGTGATTGACCTTGATGTTTTAACAAATATATATATATCTTTGACTTCCATTGGAGTCCGTTTTGATCTTTTCAATTTCTCACCAACGATCTCTGACCAAGTCACAATATTAAATATCCCTTACCATAATTCCGGAGTCTAGAACTGAAGGTACCCTGGGCGCTTCGAAACCGCCCACTCAGGAAAGGCTGCCAGGTAGTGGATAGGCAGCAGTTTCCTTTTCTCTCTCTTGGGAGCGCTACTCTAGTGAAGTAGACGCAAGGTAGCCGTTGTTCCATCGGCAAGAGAGAGAATCACTCGGGCATTGGTGGGGTTGGGTAACGGAGAACCAAACCTAAAATAAGCCCAGTGGAGTTAAAAAGGGGATCCCGCTACATTATGTAAAATTTCATTTCTGGAAATAACATCTTTCATGCTGGCAAGTGCGAAAGCAAATTCATTAGCTTCGTAAAGGGAAAGAAAGTTTTTGTACTACACTCCAGCTTGATTTTAACTGGGACTTTCCTGAGCAGAGTAAAAGGTGAACATCAACACCAATGTTCAATGTAAACTTTGTTGTTGTGTCTGACCAATTTCCATTTCCATCTGTTGTACATTTTCTTTTTTTTGAGTGGCTATGTATCCACAGTACTGCTGTACAGCTGTGAAGATATGCAGCATAGTGGGAAGGTTGGTCAGCAACCCAACAAGAAATGTTTCGCCCGTGTAGTTTCAATTCCTGAGTGTTATGTAATGATGCCAATCAGCTGTTTTCTTGAAATAGGTAGAATACTTGACCACTAGACATGACAACAATCTTGGGAGTCAAGTGGTCACTGGCAAACACCAAGTGAACGGTCACCGCAAACAAGATTTTGTGGTGAAAGAGGAGTTCCGGAGGGTATCATGGGTAGCAAAGAAACTTTCCTTGTGGGCATTTGTTTCTCCTGGCTTGATTACTGTCTTCACCTGGCAGCAAACCCACAACTACTTCCACACTAAGTCCACCATTTGAAATTGCAATTGGGGTTTCTTTAATTATTGGATCCTATTTAAAGAGGGACCCTAATCTGCTGGGACCAATAAATTATTGTGCCAAGGAAGACAACTAATTAAGGGTGAATACTCAAGATACAAAGTTGCATAGATATTTGGATTGTCATTTATTTGTGTTTTAGAGAAGAGTTGGTTTAATTTGTTAGCTTGCATGGAAATGAGTTGATTAGAGCTGATAGGAAGATGATGCTAGTCTTTGGAAGTAATGACATTAATGCCCAGATGGCCTTTTCATATTCCATACTAGCTTATACAATGACATTGCTACTTGTTCTGCTGTCTCAAGTGCTACGGGTCACTTGTCAACATATTTATTTCACCAGCAGTGACTGCAGAGGGTCATCTCTTTGATCCCAGAAAGGCTACTGGAGCTCAGTTGTTGTGTTGCAAGACAAATGCATCATTAGTTTGCTCAAAATATAATATATAGCTCCCTTAAAGAAGGAAAATCCATTGAATTTATTGCTACAAGTTATGCTTTAATAATGAAACGAATAGCAAGCCTGAGGTTATATTCTGATCTTGGTAATTTTTTTCATGGAAGTGTTAAAAATTACTTATATTATGGGAAATAAGCCATCATAGAGCTATACTACTATTTTTGCACCATTTTAATAAAAGCACAGAAAGGACTGAATTATCCATTTTCTGTTTCATATTATTAATTAGAATTTCTTTTTAGGTCAAATTCACTCAAAACAGACATTTTTCTGGAATATTTTATTTGGAGATAAATTCAACACATTTATCCTGCAAAGTAGAAATAAGACTTCATCCTTCCTAGCAAAAATGTAAAATATTCTATCAAGTAACATCTACTTGGATGTATGTAACAGGTCAGTTCAACTTTGGGTTCAGCTTATACACTCTACCCACAAACACTGCAAAGGCATGAATGAAAGTAGCAATCACTTGAGTGAGTGGGTGGATGCAGCTGGACAACCTGTACCCATAGATTGAAACATCAAAGGAGGAGCAAAGAAGCAAGCAAAAATACTAGTCTCAGTGAATCTTGACACAGTACCTTAACTCTTGTTTATGATACTCGGTATTACATAGTTGTTATACTGCTGATTCTAATTTGAGGCATGTGTCTGCTGAAAGCAAGTTCAAGGTGGCAGACTTAAGCTTTGTTGATGGTTCTGTGTCATTTACTTGCCAGATGAAATGGATCTCTCAATTTGTGTGTTTGCCCTGCTATACATCAATACACACTATTTTATATAAATAGCCTGCAAAATGTGTTTCCTCCACAGAGCTTGAAAATGCAGCATTGTATTTGATCAAGGTCTGACCCAACTGAAGAGATCCATAGAAAATGCTGTACTATGCTACGAAGTATCAAAAAAGAAACCGCTCAGCAGGTCAGCAGCCAAGGAAATTTCCCTGGAATTGTTTGAACCTAGTTAGTGAAATCTAAAAGTTGCAGAGGAACAGATTCTTAACCAATTGTTTAAACTGCAACATTAATAATGAATTCTGCTTGCATTATGCTGCAGATGAAAAATTAAACTAATCAAACTTCTCATTCTCAAACTCCTAATAAAATGCAGATGGTCATCCATTAATTATTGATCAATAAAAAAGGAACCATGTGCTTTGCAATAAGTTTGGGATTATGGCAGAGAGATGATCAACTACTACACGGAAAACGATAGTTCTAGTGTGCTGGTGCGAGTGGAATTTTATCTGTGGGGAGGGCAGTATGCCAGAGTTGGAATAGTAGATACAAGGATGGATTATATTACCATTTGGAGTTAGAGAGTATCTATGTACAAATGTCACTCTCGAGACTAAATGTGTGGAGTGGAGTCCATAGTTAGTGGAAGAAGTGGATTCAATTGGCTGACTATATTCTTTCTTATTCAAAGCTTTCTTTTGTTACCATTTCTCACTTGTTAAATAGAATTTACAAATATAAGGCACAGATCTTAAATTAAACTGATTGAGAATAGAAACAAACTCTGATCAAATGGATTACCTAAATTCTATGCAAATTATGGAATTTACAGTCACTTAAAGGGTGGTGAAATAAAATTTGGATAGTCACTTAAGTCATAAGAGGTTTATAAAGTGGAGAAGACTAATAGGAGATTAAATATAGTTTTTTTAAAATTATGAAGCAGTTAAGGATTGAAGTACAGTCAAAAGTTGTTGAAAGCTAACATGCAGGTGCAACAAGCAATTAGGGAGGTAAATGGTAGATTGGCCTTTATTGCAACAAGTTTAGGATCAGGAGACACAGTCTCAGAAAAAGAGGCAGGCCATTTAGAAATGAGGTGAGATATTTCTTCTTTCAGAGTGTGATTAATCTTTGGAATTCTCAAAACCAGAGGGCTCACTCACTGAATGTGTTCAAGACAGAGGTGATTGATTCTCGATTTAAAGATATCAAGGGATATGGGGATAGTACAGAAAGTGATGGCGAGACAGTGGATCAGTCATGATCTAGCTGAAGCGCAGGGCAGACTCAAAGGGACCAAACGGCCTACTCCTGCTCCGATTTTCCCAGCAGAGACCATATCAATATTTACCAATAGGCTTGAGGGTCATTGAAGGAAGAAAGAACAAAGGAATATTTGAATAGATGTGGCACATGGAACCATGTAAATAATAATCATCAACACAGAAAATGAAATAGACTCCTCCCATGTTACTATAATTTCTACATATTCCTATCTCTGAATTATTGCAGCTTTAGTGACCAGACCAAACTTACGGTGCAAGCTCTTCTTTGCCAAATGGCATCAGTCAGCACTTTGTAAAGTTGCCACAATGTCTTAGAATGGAATGTTGATTAACAGCAATGGCAAAGTCCTGGAAAATGTGGACAATTTTCTGTAGTTTGGAGGCTCCACTCAATGAGAAGTACCATCAGTGGTGTCATTGAAGATGGTCCAACAGCAGCAACCTCTTCCAAGCCAACTTTCTCAGCACTCAAAACCAGCTCTACTGGGCAGCACATGTAGTTTGGATATGTGACACCAAACTCCTGAAGCAACTGCTCTACTCAGAACTCAGGTGTGGTGGGAAACTCCCAGAAGAACACTGGAAACACTTTAGGGATGTCCTCAAAGCAAGCCTGAAGAGGTCAAATATCTTTGCTGACCATGGGAGTTCCTGGCTTGTGACTAACCAAAATTGAGAAGGCTCATCCTGCATCATCCTCATCCTGCATCAATCCTGCTCATTCTGCCGGCTTTGTCAAAGAGAGGTCATGTCTAATAAATCTGTTAGAATTCCTTGAGGAAGTAATGAAGAAATTAGACAAAGGAGAGCCGGTGGACATGATTTATTTGAATTTCCAAAAGCCTTTGACAAAGTGCCTTACAGGAAGCTGCTAAATAAGCTAAGAGCCAATGATGTTAGAGGCTAGGTTGGCATGGATAGAAGATTGGCTGACAGACATAAGGCAGAGAGTGGGAATAAGGGGGTCCTTTCCAGGATGGCAACCGGTGACTAGTAGTGTTCCACAGGGGTCTGTGTTGGAACCACAACTTTTCACTATATACATTAATGATCTGGAAAATGGAACTGAGGGCATGGTTGCAAAATTTGTGGATGATCCAAAGATATGTAGAGGGACAGGTAGTGTTGAGGAATTGGGGAGGCTGCAGAATGATTTGGACA
This sequence comes from Mustelus asterias, assembly GCF_964213995.1. NCBI lineage: Eukaryota > Metazoa > Chordata > Chondrichthyes > Carcharhiniformes > Triakidae > Mustelus > Mustelus asterias. Next base: position 85,670,779 of record NC_135808.1, on the reverse strand, counting down.
GGCTAGGAGGGTGGGCAAAGAAGTGGCAGATGGAATACAATGTGGGAAAGTATGAGGTTATGCACTTTGGTAGTGAGAATAGAGGCGTAGACTATTTTTTAAAATGGGGAAAGGCTTTGGAAATCTGAAGCACAAACCGACTTGGGAGTCCTGGTTCAGAACTCTCTTAAGGTTAACATGCAAGTTCAGTTGGCAGTTAGGAAGGCAAATTCAATGTTAGCATTCATTTCTAGAGGGCTAGAATACAAGAGCAGGGATGTACTGCTGGGGCTGTGTAAGGCTCTGGTGAGATCCAATTTGGAATATTGTGAGCAGTTTTAGGCCCCATACCTAAGGAAGGATGTGCTAGCCTTGGAGGGGGTCCAGAGGAGGTTCACAGACATGATCTCAGGAATGAGGGTTTGTCATATGAGGTGCAGTTGACAAGTCTGGGTCTATACTTGATGGAGTTTAGAAGGATGAGGGGGGATCTAATTGAAACTTACAGAATACTGTTCCCACGAGTGGGAGACACTAAAATACGAGGACACAACCTCAGAGTGAAGGGTGCTCCTTTAAAACTGAGATGAATTTCTTAAGCCAGAGGGTGGTGAATCTTGGAACTCATTGCTACAGAATGCTGTGGAGATCAGGTCATTGAGTGTCTTTAAGACAGAGATCGAAGTTCTTGATCAATAAGGAGATCAAGGGTTACGGAGAGAAGGCGGAGAATGCGGATGAGATCATCTCAGCCATGATTGAATGATTGAGCAAACTCGATGGGCCAAATGGTTTAACTCTGTTCCTATCTCTTATGGTCTTATGGTCTAAGGCACTAAAATCATTAAGGGACTTCATTGAGAACAAGTGAAGTTGAAATATCAAGGGATTCACACAAATCTTCTAACAATACATGCATCAAATCCTTCAAGCACACCTGCTCTACATGTGACAGAGTGCGTAGATTGCACATTGGGCTTATCAGCCATCTCAGAACCCATCAAACCAGAGTAGAAGCAAGCCATCCTTGATGCCAAGGGGCATCCAAGAAGAGTTAGACAGTTCAACAAGATCCCTGGTTTGATTCCCACTTTGCATTGAGTAATTTTGGTTGGGGTAATTTAAGCAGCTGTGAGACAGGGAAAGAAAGGAGGAATCAACTGTTGATTAATTAGCCACACCTTCTTAAAGGGTCCTGTCAAAGGATTAAGATTTTAGTTAGGGTCGAACAGCCCACCTACACTAACTGTTAGGGTGTCATAAAAAAGGGGCCAGGATCGATACAAATAGCACCACTGAGCTCTGTGCCAGATCCCTGCCTCCATCCCACCCCTGGGCATTTTTGCAAAAGTAGAGTAGGGAGCTTCAGCATGGCTACCTGTCTGGAATATTACGTGTAGCCAATATGACTTATCAATTCAAGGAAGTTAACGGGGACTTTCCAGTCAACCTCCAGGTTCTTGCAGAGAATGGGAGCCAGCTTAGGTGACCTCCCATCAGCAGACTGTGGGCTGAGAGGTCCTAGAATGCCTGCCTGTGTTTGTGCAACCGTAGCTACAAATAGACCTATAGAGTTGCTGATCCACCAATCACCCCTGTTACCCCCATCCCAACCCACAATTTGATGACCTGGCTGCAAAGTCATTTTACAATTGCAATTTTGAAAAAGTTGGAGGGGGCACCTCCTTTTTGAAGGACCCTCTCTCTTACTTGCCTTCTATTGCAGCCTACTGCTCCTTCAAAGCAGAAAGGCCTCTGACTGACTGACTAGCTTCGAGAAGAATCCTACTCCACCCACTATGGTTCCCCCTGCCCACCAACTCTCCACCCCAGTCCCAATCGCCTGACTATTAATTGGCTACTCTGTGGAAAATTACAGTGAATAACTGTTCACCAAACCGTGTGGAATTCTGGTGTCCATTTGACGCTGGACGTGGTGTTAAAAAGCCCGCAGGTAAAATTCAGCCCATGGACTTTCTGTCCTCAGTCCCTACATTCCCTTTGTATCTCCTTGAAGTTTATACAAAATAGGAAAACAAGTAAATGAAACTCTAGTTCATGTGATATTACATAATATGGCACAAAGGATTCAAAATAATCCTCAATATCGTTTAAATTTTATTGATCAGCCAGTTTGATATTTAAATTATTGCATTTTTGCACTAATTATGAACTCACCAAGGTTCCTTAGACAACACTTTCCAAACCAACAACCATTACCATCTAGTAAAGGACAAGAGCAGCAGATACATGGGAACACCACCATCTGGAAGTTCCCTTCCAAGTCACTCTCCATCCTGACTTGGAAATATATTGTTGTTCCTTCACTGATTCTGGGTCAAAATGCGAGAACTCCCTCCCAAATAACACTATGGATGTACCTACACCTGAGAGATAGCAAGAGGTCAAGAAGGCAGCTCACCACCACCTTCTCAAGAGTAATTAGGTATGGCCAGTAAGTGCTGGCCTAACCAGCGATGCCCACATCCTTTAAATGAATGAAAAAAAAACTTGAAGCTTACGTTGAGATACAAATAAATGAAGGCACCTGGGGGAAAAAAATGTGCTGATACAATCTGAAATGAGATCAAGAGAAAGGGAAAGTATTGAAAAAACATAAACATTACAATCTCTAGCTATTAGCTGCTCTTTCTAAATTGAACATTTTGATTAATATGAAACAACAGAACTAACTTGAAAACAAAGTAAAAATACACAACTATGCATAATAAAACAGCCTCTATATAGTTAACACAGTATTGTTCATGTTTTGTCATGAGCCACATTCCCAATTAGTATCCTTCTTAAGAGTTACTCTTAAAAAAATGCTCCATTATGCTGCAATAATGAAACACAGGTCTACAAATTTTAATGGAATTCTTTCATTTGCTATGTGGATGTTGGACCAGCCTTTCTGATATTATTGCTTTCTCTCAGTAAACAATGAAGAGGGAGAAGAGTGTTGAAATCCTGTTCTGAAGGCACACCACTGTGGTGCAGACATAACAGAAGACAGCAGACAAATAGAGCAGCATGCCTGCTGAGGGTTACAGGAGGATGTGAGGTGGACTGATAGTGGCTCCAGATGATGGGAGTATCATTGCATTGCCATGACAAAAACCTGTGACTAATTTTGAAGCTTATATAACAAAAAGTGATTTTAAAAATCCTGCCAGTCCAAAGTACTGCATTGTAATTTTAATATGTTTTAAAGAAAATCTTATACTGGCACCTTAAAATATCAATGCTAAAGTTAGGGATCTCCCCTCTCAGATGTATGAAATGAACTGTTCCACTGGATGGTATCACAGGTTGAACAAATTATGAGTAGCATCATAGAATCGCACCACGATGTCATCAATGGAGCAGTCCATCAAGGGCAGAGGGAGAGACACAATACATTTTGCAATAAAACAGCAGGTCTGTAGTAAGAATTTTAAATTGTGAAATACTCATTTTAACTCACTGCCTATTATTTGACAGAAAGACATTTTTTTAAATTTAAAACTAAGGGTGAGGGCTCGCTTTAAGGGTTAAATGAGAGCACCAATGGCCTCCTGTACTGCAGATATTTCAGACGAGCCAATAGAAGCCTATTTACAAATGCTGTTTTAAAAATGTAGTAATTCTGCTAATTTCCTATGGATAATCCTGAAAGCACAACACTTCAGAGTATCAATACTTCGTCCTTGAAGAAAATTTTTCAGTTTCCTTCAATAACAAAGGAATATAATTCAGAACCACACACTTTGCTGTGACATGATGATGAAGTGGCGCATCCACTATGCTGCTTATACAGCTGTTCTGCAGGTGCAACTGCAATCATTGCTAACCATCACTGCATCACAAGCACTCAAGACATTTTTCTACAGTAAACATGCTAAACTCATTCATCAATGGGTAGTTCTTCCCACACTTCTTCTAGTACAAAAAGTACAATGATTTTATTTCTCACTACAGTCCATCACAATAACATATTTCATTCATCTGATTCAATTCATCTTGCTAATAGCTCCTGTTAGGATGTCCCTAATGACCCATTTCATACAGAAATTAAAAATGCATATCCCTATAATTAAAATCTTACCATGTATGTGCAACAGTAAACCGCCGGCGTTGACGAATGCTTTTATTCACCAACAACTTTCTAAATAGATTTGGAGAATTTCTAGGGGAGCTTCGAGGAGAGATTTTTGGAGAAGTAGCTCTCTTTCCTGTCAATTTAGAAGGCTCCAGTTCCAAATGCATATGTTCCTTAAAAGTCCTTATGCAGGAATCCTCTTCGGGAGCAGTAAGCTCACAACGAAAAACGTCCTTTGTTGTCATATCGCTGATGCTCAACAAATTTGTGCCATTGAAAATTCTTATCCTGTGTCACACACAGCCAGCCAGCCTTGCTGGCAGGAAAGGATTCAGCACAATAACATTAAGCTGCTGTTGTACAGCAATTAAAAAAAAGATGATTTGCTCTTAAAGCAACAATTTAAATAAACAAAAACTGCAACATAAAAATATAGTTTCAGTAAACCTTAGACTTGTCAAGCCCTTCTTGCCACTAGTAATGATGGCCAGCTGCTTTTTATAAGAGCTTTACCACTACTGATAGTCATCTTGAATATAAGCCAGTGTGTGCTCATTTATGTCAGAAGCCGCCTAGTGGATACAGCATGTATGTGAAATACACACTGAATCTCATTTAATTCATTCAGCTCAAGGTACCACCCTCATAAAATTTTAATGGAGAAAAAAAATCCTTTCAACAATTCATTGGTGTAAAAGACTATTACAAGGTGCTCATCTTTTATTTAACGTTGACCACAAGGCAATCAGCTGCTTTGGTGATTCTAGTAGATGCATATAGAACAATCATATAATCTTGAGTTGTGATGAAATTTTCATTCAAAATTATTTTTCCTATAACCTGTGAATGACACTTACATTCACAAAGTGACACATGGCGCCAATTCACACCAACTAAATGGAATGCCCTTCTCCATTAGAAAGGGCTTTTATTAATAGAAATTTTCTGTGCACTAGTAAAAAATATACTCTCCTCTAAAGGGAAAAAAATTAAATTAAAAATACAAAAAGACTGCTGCAGTGCCTCCCTCTGTTTGATGTCAATGTACAAGTTGGTGTGAGCAAGATCATCTCAAAGCAATTCCAATTCTCGAACTAAAGTTTTTGCAAAGAAATTCTAATATCTTTTAATGATATTTTTGTATAATTTCAAAAACTAATCATCTATAATAAAAATATGATGAAAGACTGAAATTGTGGTACTATTTTTTTTAAATCACTACAAAAGGACTGAACTCTCAGTGGCCAGGACAGAAAACATCTATTCGCAAAGCAAATTTTAAGCTGCGGCTTCCTGCACACACGGAAATTATCATGGAATTGAGTAACCCCACAAATCTCACACTTTTCACAAAATAATTAACGAGTAAAGATGTGGAGTGTGATTTTCCCAACCTGCTATGCTGGTCAAGTAGCATCCCAGGGTGGGAAATTTAAGTGGGAGGCCAAAAACAGGAATCGTGACTGTCTGGCCAGTTGCGATCTTCCCAGGCCATTTTGTCTGACGAAAGTCAACCTCGCACTGGGGAACGGCACGCGGCTGATTTAAATACGTATATCCGCATTTACATCTGTTCAGTGAGCCCAGGACGCAATCGTCTGGGCTCACTTGGATTTCCGACCAAGCCGGTGAAGGTTCCTACCAGCAGGGATCACAGATGGTTCCCAGCAATTGGGACCTGATGTGATTTTCTCACTGGTGGGACGGGAGGCAATTGAGGCCCCACCGGGAGGTTGGAGGCATGAAGGGCAGTGTCCCTTGGGTGTGCCAGGTGCCCTCGCGTTGCCCACTGGGCAGTGCAAAAGGGGAAGGGCCTGAGGGGGCAGAGCCAGACAGGGGGAGGCAGGAGGAGAAAAAAGGAGGGAACTCTACTTCGGGGATGGGGGCTGATGTGGGGCTGGCCATCAGAGATTAGGGGTGGTGATTGGGAGTCTGGGTTCGGCCATTAAGTGGCCTGGGTCGACCATGGGGGCGGAGGCATGTCACCCAATCTCACTGGGAGATCAATAATGCCCAATGGCCTCCTGAATAGTCTGATGTCAGCCTCTCAAGTGGGTTTCAGCTTCTCCACCCTCCCCCCACCTCTACTGGCATGAATCACCTGACGGTCTCTGTAGCGCCATAAACTCGTTTAACTAAGCTTGCCCGAAAAACAGGCGGGAAAACATTCTGTTTTCCCACCCACTTGGGAAAATCACTCCTATGAACTTCAAAGTTGATTTCTGCAAATTTGTCCTGGGTTGACAAGATTTTGATATCCAAGGGCTGACTAATACGGTGCCATGCCGAGGGCAGGTTCTGCACCCTGAAATCAGTGCGTTTCGACTTCTGGATCCGCCATCGAAACGCACCCGATAATACACAAATTGTCGTAAAGTAACAACAAGAGTGGGTTAGAGGCCTTCATCCTGCCCAATGAGTGCTGGGGGGGGTGGGATGTCCGGTCTCAGAGGTCATAGGCCTTGACCCAGAACAAGGTCACAGCCAGCATTTTAAAGTGTGCCCCGGTTGAAGGTCCAGAAGATGGGTAATTTTGTGAAAACGTTATGGAAATAAAAGACTTGTGCAGTTTCTAATCTTGCAAGTTGAGAGCATTTAAATATTAGTTACATCAACTGCACTACTCTCACCTGCACACCTAGTCACTTCCTTGAAAAATTCAATCAATTTTACTAGACATGATCTTCCCCTGACAAAGGCATGCTGACTATTGCTGCTTCTTGCTTCTCCAAGTGGAGGTTAATTCTGTACCTCAGAACTTTTTCCAATAATTTCCCTATCACTGATGTTAGACTCACTAGCCTGTAATTACCTGGTTTATCCTTACATCTCTTCTTGAATAATGATACTACATTAGCTGTCCCCCAGTTCTCTGGCACCTTTCCTGTGGCAAGAGAGAATTTAAAAATTAGTGCCAGAGCCCCTGCTGGGACTCGGGATTTATCCACTTTTAAGCCCACTAAAACCACTAATAACTTTTCCCTCCCAATGCTAATTTGTCCAATTATATTACAGCCCCTTCCCTGATTTCTAGATCTATATTGTCCTTCCCCGTAGTGAATACAGATGCAAAAAAATCCATTTAAAACCTCACCTACATCTTCCAGCGCCACACACACATTGCTACTTTGGTCGCTAATGGTTCCTATTCTTTCCCTGGGTACCCTCTTGACCTTAATATACTCATAAAACACCTGCAGTTTTCCTTTATTTTGCCTGCCAGTGTTTCTTCATGCTCTCTCTTCTTTCTTTTTTAAGAACCTCCCTGCAGTTTCTATACTCCTCAGATTGCCTATACTATCTTCATGTCCCCTCAGATTCCCCATGCCACCTTAATTTCTCCTCATATTCCCCCATGCTACCTCTATGCCCATGTATCATCCATAGGCACTTACCTAGTATCCACTACATAGCCATGCAAAAGCAATGGGAATTATTTTAAATACAGTTGTAAAAGAAAGCCTATGACAATGTTACAAAACGTGCATTCAAAGGTCTGTCATTGATACTGCAAAACAAAATCTCTCCATTCAGAAAAAGTAATCCTTTAAGTGGCCATGAAATTGTGTAAACAATCAACCATATACTCTGAAACCACAAACCACATCAAATATCGACTCTGTTATTAGCACCCAATAAAACTGTCAGTCATTCCTTTGGATGGCTGAGTCAACAGAACTGAGTACTGAGAGGTGGCACAATGGTTACACAGCTCCAGGGACCTGGGTTTGATTCTTGGCTTGGGTCACTGTCTATGCGGAGGCTGCACGTTCTCCCTGTGTCTGCGTGGGTTTCCTCCGGTTTCCTCCCACAGTCGAAAGATGTGCAGGTTAGGTGCATTGACCATGCTAAATTGCCCCTTAGTGTCCTGGGATGCATAGATTAGAGGGATTAGTGGGGTAAATATGTGGGGTTACGGGGATAGGGTGGGCTTGTTGTTGGTGCAGACTCGATGGGCCGAATGGCCTCCTTCTGCACTCAAGGGTTTCTATGATTTCTATGATTACTCCAATGGTTTTGGTATCTCAGCTGAGCATTCATAATGGCCACACCTATCAAAACATTATTACAACGGTAAGAGCCTGAAATTAAAAGAACATGTATCCTCTCTATTTCAAGACAGATTTGCTTGTCAATTAATGAAAGGGAGCAGGTACTCCAGTTTATTCTTCATCTTTCAAAAGTAGGAGATTTTTGTTAACAGCCAGAGCTCACTGCACATTTAATCCAAGTGGCAAACACGGCAAGGAAAGTTTATCAACACATTTTTCTACAGTTTGAATGCTTTGTGGCACTTTCTCCAATGTAATAAATACTATAATGCATGTCAACACTTACACAATGATAGCTAATGTAATGGTTTATGTACCTTTACCGGAGAGAGCCCCACGATGAATCACTATATTAAAAACACATCTAATGACCATATAGCAACTAATACTGATTTTTGAGGCTCTCAAAATATTTTACATTTACTTTTCAGAATGTTCAAACACCCCAGCAGGTTTGCTCCAGTGGTCGAGAACTCTCTCTCCAAGGAGGTGTGCTTTTTTAAGGCTTTCAAAACCCGCACCAGCATGTGAAGACAACGCATGAGAGAAAATACAATTTTCCTGTGATCTTTTATAATGAGGATTCTAATCTTGTGGAGCTGTGTGTGTGCTCTGCACCCAAGGCCTTCCTGATGCACAAAAAGGCCACATGAAAATGTTGTGGCGTTGGATAAGCAAAGGAAAATTGTTTTCCCAGGAAATAAAGTCTAAGTTCAGTATCTTGGGGCGGCACAGTAGCACAGTGGTTGGGGCAGCACGGTGGCACAGTGGACGGGGCAACACGGTGGCACAGTGGCCGGGGCGGCACGGTGGCACAGTGCCCGGGTCTGCACGGTGGCACAGTGGCCGGGGCAGCATGGTGGCACAGTGGCCGGGGCGGCATGGTGGCACAGTGGCCGGGGCGGCATGGTGGCACAGTGGCCGGGGCGGCACAGTGGTTGGGGCAGCACAGTGGTCGGGGCGACACAGTGGCAGTGGTCAGGGCAGCACAGTGGCACAGTGGTCGGGGCGGCACAGTGGCCAGGGCGGCACAGTGGTCGGGGCAACACAGTGGTCGGGGCGACACAGTGGTTAGCTCTGCTGCCTCACAGTGCCAGGGACCCAGGTTCAATTCTGGCCTCGGGACACTGTCTGTTTGGAGTTTGCACGTTCTCCCCGTGTCTGCGTGGGTTTCCTCCGGATACTTCCCTTGCGTCCCACAGTTTAAAGATGTGCCGGTTAGGTTGACAGGCCATGCTAAATTAACCCTAGTATCAGGGAGATTAGTAGGATAAATAGGTAGGGTTACAGTGCATGAGTGGGATTGTGGTCGGTGCAGACTCGATGGGCCAAATGGCCTCCTTCTGCACTGTAGGGATTCTATGATTTCACAACAAGATTCACACCTCGGGTGGGAAAAATGGAGGGGAGCCTGCCAATGGCAGTGGCAGGTTTTCCTGCTGTATTTTTAATACAATGACAAGAAGTATATAAGGGTCGCGTCCCGTGACATAATGCAGGTGAAGAACCCGCCCACCAGTAACTTAGGTTTTTAAAAGATCAGGGAACCCCAGTATAAGAGAATAAAAATTGAAACATCACACACCTCCATGCAACCCCCTTCCCTAACTAATGAATTCCTATACTCCCCCCACTATGAAACATCCCTCCCTCCCCCACCATGGAACCTCCCCACCCCTCGCCCCAACAGCCTCCTCCCCACTGCCGTAGAACTCCCCACCATGAAACTTCTACCCTCCGCTCCAGGCAGCAGCAAGGAATATCTCCTCCGGCATTTTCTCCCATTGGCAGGGACAGTGCCAGAATACTGCCCAAGCATGAACCCTGCCCCAACCAAAACCCCCCACCCCCCCCCCGTCCAGCCGCCCCAGGGGCTGGACTCACCAGTGGGTTCTGCTAGTCAGGTGCACATCATTGGGAATCTGTCATGATTTGTGTCAGCATGCTTTCACACCAACTTGAATGGGCCATCTAACTTGGGTGGCCTATCAAGCTTAAAGACTTGACAATCATATTTTAATATATGCAAATGTGGTTCCTAACTTTTAAAGATTTCCATTACATCATTGGCAAGGGGCAGAGACAATCGATCCAGGAAGTGTCACCGCCGTTTTTGGTAATCTTGCAGGATTCCCTCTGTCCCTGGAGCATAAAATCCCCCCCCTGTCCATTTCCTCCATTGGGAGATAAGAATCAAGCCCCTAGTGTCAGCAACAAGCATTTAAGAGTGCAACTGTATCAACTGCCGATCATGCCCCTTGCTGGCCTCAATATTGTGCCTCAGAAGAGCACCCTCTACTCCATTCGTGTAACATTTTCAATTTTCTTATCAATCATCTTTGAGGGAGATTGTCAATTTATTAATACACTGAGAACAGTAGGCTGTGCACCTTGGGCTGGCCAAACTCAGAATCTAATCCAATAGAAAAATAAGTTTTCAACTCACTAGTAGTATGGAATGGTAGACTTAGAGATCCAGCTTTCCAATGCGAAATGGGACTTGAGAGGTGAACAATTTAGGAGAACACAAACCTGGACATTAGGTGGTCCTCTCCTAAGGCAAGGGTCACTCACCACTGACAGTACTGAATTGGGGAATCACCTCTTTACTTTTGCTTTATTTTTTTTCCCAACAAATTTTGCTACATTGTCAGGTGTTAACCCTTTGGTGGAATGCACCTTCATGGGTGCCTGATGTCCTTCAGTACGTGACATAAATGGCCATTGTTCACGTAAGATGCCATTAGTAAGCTTTTTATTAACAGGTGGCATCAATGTCAAGCCTGGTCTGGTCATCATAGAATGTTTGCACATGGACACTTCCAGCACTTCCAAAGAACTACAATTGAATGCAAATTCACTCTCTCCAAACTGGGGATACCCCTACTGCCGACCCAGATTCAATAAAGGTTGGGAATCAAGTGTGGGACCTTCCTGGTCGGAAAGTCTCGGCTTCATATTGGCTAAACTTAATGAACAGCTGGGGAGATGAATTTGGAAAAAAACTACTTGTTTTCCTGACAATGTGACGATCTGCAAAGCATTTGATTTATTCAAACCCTGTAAATACTACAAAAAGCTTACCCTGCAGCTCTTGTGTTAGAGCCATGAGGGAGGCTGTTGTGAGTTTACCTGTTGACAGCATTATTTCTTGGTTTGAATTAGATGTTTTTCAAAGATGGATAGGATTTATTATTTTCAAGCACTATTATTTTCTTCAGTCAGAGCGCATAAAAAGCAGAAAAAATACCATTGAGGATTAATTTGACTTTTTGTGCTGATGGAGGATGAATAATAATGAATCAACAGCTCATTTTATATCTCACCCAATTTGTTTTCTGATAGAAGATGAAAAACAGGTTCCGAAATCACTATAACCTGTTTAATATCAGCGCACAATATCAAAATTACCCCTATTAACATGGAAATAAAATGTCATTTGAGGTAACAAAATAAGTTTGGATTTTTGCTGTGTTTGTTCAGATGAGCACCATTTTATCAGACATGCAAGTACTGGTCATTAGATCCACATGCCAGGCTATATGAATTCCTCGAACAATTGTGATAGGTGGTGCTTGTGTGACAACTAGCAAATTTTCTCACCCCACAACTTTACTGAATCTACTCTTGTCATTGTTCCTCTAAATTTTGATCTCTTGTTCTTCTGAAACTGAAACTACACATTGAACAATAGTCCTCCTTTCTATTCCTTCACTGTGTTAAAAATTGTGGTGACCCACTGTAATTGCATGTGTATGCCTGGACACACCCATGCTGCACCTGGCCCGAGACTCCTCCCTTTCCACCTGAGACTCCTCCCTTTCCACCTGAGCGAGGTCTAAAGGTGATGGTTCCTCCTCCTCGCCTCAGTCTGGGCCAGGTTAGCTACAAGGGTGTGCTCCAGTTCTTTGCGAATAAAAGCCTGTTATTTCACTCACTCGCTGGAGTCCTCGTATCGTAATTGATAGTGCATCAATTTTATTCGCAAAGAAAAAAAACCAGAATGGAGCAACTTCTAAAGCCCGATACATTAAACCTGGATCCGCAAGCTGTGGGAGCCACCAACAGCTTCAATCACTGGCTGAAGTGCTTTGAAGCCTTCCTCGAAGCCTCCGCTGCCGTCCAGTTCGATTCAGACAAGCTGCACGTGCTCCACGCCCGGGTAAGCGACGTGGTTTATGCCACCATCTGTGACGCAGAGACGTACAGGGACGCGCGAGAGCTCCTAAAGAGCCAGTACAGTAAATGGACAAATGAAGTGTACATCAGGCATCTTCTGGCTACCCGAAGACAGCGACCGGGAGAATCAAGCGCACAGTTTCTCCGCAAACTACGGGTTCTCGGCAGGGCCTGTAACTGCAAGGCTGTATCCGCTGCGCAGTACACGGAGGACTTAATCCGCGATGCCTACGTTACGGGCATCGCGACCAACTATATTCGGCAGCGACTGCTAGAGCAAGGTGGGCTAGATCTACCAAAAACTGTGACACTTGCTGAATCCCTAGAAGTGGCCTCCCGTAACCTCGAGGCGTACGCACCCGACCATGCAGTGACATCGTGGGCCTCACGGCTACTACCACACCAGTACCTAGGAGGGACACAGCGCCCCACCAACGACTCGACTGCTGCGGCTGTTGCAGGTCTGAAGTGCTATTTTTGCGGTCTGGGGAAGCACCCCGACAACGCTGCCCGGTAAGGGAAGTGTTCTGCTCTGGGTGCGGAAAGAAAGGCCACTACGCTGAAGTCTGCAGGGCAAAGTCGGCCTCAAAGCCGAACATAGTGCATCAAAAATCAAGGGCTGGATTTTCGTCTGAGTGTTCAAGTAACTCAGCAGACCCATCTCTTTTAAGAAGACCTGCCAGGTTTTCAGTTTGTGAAGATGTGGTAGGATGAAATCATGTCCACTGCCTTCGGAGGCAGATCCAAAGAGGCAATGGAGACAGGCAAATGGCAAAGCCAGAAGACTAGACTGTCCACCTCACCCCACTGGGATTTTAACCCAGTTGTACTAATAAATGACAGGCCCTCAAACCTTTACATGCCCTCAAAACTCTCCATGCCCTCTCAACCCCTCCCATTCCCCCTCATGCTCCATTGCCCCTCATCACACCCCCATGCTTCTTATTACCATAACACCTCCCACATCTTCTCGATGCTCTCCATGTATCCTCGATGGGCAGTCACCCAGTGTCCACTATAGACAATCCTCAGGAGTCATGTCTTTGAAATGAACATGAAAAGAGTTAAACTTCTAACAACCTAATATTGCTGTCAAACAAACACACTGCAAACTCTGAAAAGAACTTCAAAGCCATTTAAAAATGCTAAATCCCTTTAAGTGTTCAATCTGTTGTTGCGCAGGTAGAAATAGATGGTTTTACTGATGGCAGAAACTAACATCTACTCAGTCACCACATTAAAGACAGATAATCTTTTAATAGTCTCTTCTTAAAACAGTCAACCCCGTGGTGAGATAAGTGGTTCAGGAAGTTACAAAACTCAACCAAGCATTCATAATGGACTCACCAATCAAAACTGCAAAAAATGATGGCTATGAGCTTTCTGATGTGGAGATGCCGGTGTTGGACTGGGGTAAACACAGTAAGAGTTTTAACAAAACCAGGTTAAAGTCCAACAGGTTTATTTGGTAGCAAATACCATTTGGTAGCAAATACCAAGCTAATGGTATTTGCTACCAAATAAACCTGTTGGACTTTAATCTGGTGTTGTTAAAACTCTTACTTTATGAGCTTTCTAACATACATTGATGTCCTGTCAGTCAAAGCAAATCAGGAACAGATGCCTGCTTTACTTTCTCCAAATGAAAGCTGCAGACAAGATTCCTTTTCTAATTTAAAGCACTGTGGACATTTAAATCACTTCAGATCATTACACTTTTCCAAGCACCATCTTTTTGCAGTTTTTAATCTAATATCACCACCAAATTGGAAAAGTACCCTAATGCATTCGAACACTTGATCACACTGCTGATCAAGATAATGACAAACTTATCTTATGGGCGGTATGGTGGCACAGTGGTTAGCACTGCTGCCCCATAGCACCAGGGGCCTGGGGTTGATTCCAGCCTTGGATAACTGTCTTTGTAGAAGGAAACTAGAGCATCTGTGGGGCTCCTCCCACAGTCCAAAGATGTGCAGGTTAGGTAGATTGGCCATGCTAAATTGTTCTTTAGTGTCCCAAGATGTGTAGGTTAGGGGGATTAGTGGGGTAAATATGTGGGGTTACGGGGATAGGGCTTGGGTGGGATGCTCTGTTGAAGAGTTGTTGCAGACTCAATGGGCTGAAAGGCCTCCTTCTGCACTGTGGGATTTATGATTCTATAATAGGACCCTATGATGAATCATCGCAGTAAAAACACATTTAAATCATAACATAGCCTCTAATTATTAAATTTGAAAGAAAAGGTTTTTTTGCACTTCAAAACCTGCAGGAATTGCAGGAATAGGTGAAATTTTTGGTTCCCCATTTGGGATTGAGGTTCCCTCATGGTTCACAACTCCTCTGAGGCACGGTGAACCAAGTGTACTTCGCAAGGGGCCTGACTCCACAGAGCTAACAGAGGTGGGAGGTTTGAACTTTACACTCTGCGAGCAGTGCTGTCTACCTGCACATTTATCCCACACTGTCAAAAATTCTCCTAAACAGGAATGGGGCAATAATCATGTCATCTGGCCCCACCTGTCCTTTTTAAGAACCTTCCGAGTTGACCCAAGTCTATAGGTAGGATTCATTCTTTTCTCTGTCATTCTATCTGACTCTTTCACATGACTTCAAAACATCTTATTTCCCAAACTCAAACCTGCCATCATTTAACTATTATTTATTTAAGAAAGTTAGAATGTTCAAAAAGAATGGCTATTTGACCCAAGAAACACATCTCACTACTATGATTCAAGTGCATCTTCAACACTTCAATACACCTAAAATTTTCATCTTCATTTCTCTGCTTTGCATATTTGGGTAGCGGGTGATCTCTGCACTCGAATTCCAAAGCAATATCTTAGCATATCCTCAAGACATTTCCAGACATTATTACCATACTGGTTGTTTGTTTTCTTTGTATCCTCACAGAAGCATATGCCTCATCAAAATGTTCTTGGTGCTATGTTTATAGATTCTGCACTGGTATTATCAGCCCTGACTCATGAGAGTGTTTGTCACCCAAGATTTATCTATTTAAGGTGAACATTTCTAGAATTAATTGTGGACAGTACATTGCTGTAAATAAAAACATTGTGGTAGCTGAACTGCATGATGCAATTGAGATGATCTGAGACAACCTGCAAATACATTAATTGGTCATCACCGCAGTTAGTGAAACCTATTGCTT
The DNA here is from genome assembly GCF_964213995.1 of Mustelus asterias. Lineage (NCBI taxonomy): Eukaryota > Metazoa > Chordata > Chondrichthyes > Carcharhiniformes > Triakidae > Mustelus > Mustelus asterias. Next base: position 85,655,316 of record NC_135808.1, on the reverse strand, counting down.
TAATACAAGTGGCCCATTTGGCCACTATGGGTTCCTCTGATGAGAACTGCCAGGGACCAGGGTTCAATTACCAGCTTGGGTCACTGTCTGAGTGGAATTTGCACATTCTCCCCGTGTCTGCGTGGGTTTCCTCCGGGTGCTCCGATTTCCTCCCACAGTCCGAAAGACATGCTAGTTCGGTGCATTGGCCATGCCAAATTCTCCCTCAGCATACCCGAACAGGCACCAGAGTGTGGCGATTAAAGGATTTTCATAGTAACTTCATTGCAATGTTAATGTAAACCTACTTGTGACACTAATAAACAAACTTAAAAAAGACAACTTACTCAAGAAAACCTGATTAAAATGGCTCCTTTTAAACATAACTATTAGGTCTGGAAAAGGTACTCAAGGGAAATGGAACATTGTTAAATAAAAATTATGTCCCTTTGTTTTTACTGGAGACGGTAATCAGTCTTTGGATGTTTTTAGAAGCATCTCATCTAGCAACACAAGGAGGAGTTCCATTATCCCTTAGAGAAATACCTTGCAGCCATTCCTGTCAGTGGCTAACTGTACATTCTCAACCATCTTTGAGGTTTGTGTCAATTTTAAATTATAAAAATCAAATCTTTTCAAAGTCCAATATTTCTGTGTATAATTCAATGATTTTTCTTCATCATCATATCATTGTGTGATAAATATGAAATCCAATCTTTGCATAGGAAGATCCCACAAACAGTAATGTGATTATGATCAGATAATGGTAATTTTTTAAATGATGTTCATTGAAGGATGGTTATTGGTGAAGGCATCAGGAGAGCTGCCTTGCCTATTTTCAACATAGTGTAGTCAGAACTTCGGTCTTGTCCAAAAAATAGCACTTTTAACAGCATAGCACTGCTTCAGAATTGCACTGGAGTGTCAATCTAGATTTTGTGTTCAGGTCTCACAATCTTCTGACTCAGAGTCAAGAGTGTTACGACCACAGCTGATACCCAAGAATGAGGGAAAGGCGAAGAATGCAACAAGGACTGATATTGAAGACAGGCTTTAAATACATTTTCTGGACAATGAATGAGCAGTCTTTAAAATTGTTGTGTAATTAGTTCATCCCTCACATCTCTTACTACAAAGCTTTAAGATAGGCCTCATTCTGCTGCTTATTCACCTTCAACTAGCTTCTCCTTGGCCAATGCAGGTTTCTTCTGCTACTGCTTGCTGTGCCTCCTACAAATGCAAGTCTCTCATTAAGAGCAAGTTTGTTTGGACCACTATGATAAGGAAGGCTCTTTGTAGGACATATTGTAGGGAACTCCCACACCAATGCAGATCTGAACCTCTGTTTGAGAAGCCCTATATGTCTCTCAATTTGGTGGTCCTGTGGCTTTGTTTGTGCCTTATTTTACCTTGGTAGAGTTGTTGAGGGATATCCTGAGGCACATAAGTAGGGGTTAGTCCCATTTAAGAAAGATCCAACAAGAAGACTATGGTTGAGTGTCACAGGATAAAAACATTGTGACAACTGCCTGGATACCTTGCATAAACTTGCATTTCCTGATACTGCCATCAGAGATGCCAAATTAATGGACAAGACTTCAGTGACAACAAGTTCTGCTGCAGGAGACAGCAGAGGTTTGCCTGAAGTGCAGTTTCCTCAGACAGTTATGGGAAATTGACTCATAGCCTGTACTGTATGGGGTATGGGCTCCTACGAGTAACCTTCCTTCACAGGGCGGCACGGTAGCACAGTGGTTAGCACTGCTGCTTCACAGCTCCAGGGTCCCGGGTTCGATTCCCGGCTCGGGTCACTGTCTGTGTGGAGTTTGCACATTCTCCTCGTGTCTGCGTGGGTTTCCACCGGGTGCTCCGGTTTCCTCCCACAGTCCAAAGATGTGCGGGTTAGGTTGATTGGCCAGGTTAAAAATTGCCCCTTAGAGTCCTGGGATGTGTAGGTTAGAGGGCTTAGCGGGTAAATATGTGGGGGTAGGGCCTGGGTGGGATTGTGGTCGGTGCAGACTCGATGGGCCGAATGGCCTCCTTCTGCACTGTAGGGTTTCTATGATTACTGCTGTCTTCTAATAGGCACTACTACTGCTGATGGTGGTTGCTGATGCTCCTCTTGCTGAACCTTTTCCGACATCCAAATTAATGTGGCAATAATAACACCCATGATAAATAGAGGGTGCTTACTGTGGGCAATTAGGAAAACAATTTAAAGCTGAAACCTCTCCTGGAAATCCAACTGGTACAGTGACATGCAGATCTTAAGATCTGATTACCTGTAGGTGAGTGGTCCTTTAAATACTGTTTCCATGGTTTTGAGAAATTGGGATAGCCCCCACGAGGTCCATGGGGGAAATCACTGATTGATCTCCCTATGGAGCACATTGAGCTTGAGGTTCCCTGGTAACAGGCAGTAGCCTGCCCAGCTGGAATGCATTACCTGAGCTTTTTCATAAGACAGGCCCAGGACTGGGCCTGCTGAATGGCTGTTCTAGGCAGGGACTAATCTGCGTACACCATGGTAGTGGTTTTACTTTGCATGCAGTAATAAACTATATTCCTTTCCAATCGGGCTTCCTGAATCATTAGAGAAACCAATCCCACTAGGTTTAACCTCGATTGGGCACTGGCTATGATCTTGGCAATTTCATGATAAAATTTCATTCAAATTAGAGATTCCTAATTTTGACATTGAACCTTGATTTGTACGTGTTCAGGTGACTCCCACCCATCAACAAAAATCCTGCTCATTAAACAACGGCCGTTGGGAACACAGTAGGATTTTAACTGCTGAACTGCCTCTTTTTTTTACTCTCAGGATGTGTACATCATTGGCACAGTTGGCATTTATTGTCCATCTCTGGATGCCCTGAGGTGGAGATGGTGGGCTGCTCTCTTGAATTGATATAGTATGGCATTAGCAATTTGATACAACTGAGTGGACTGCTAGGCTACTTCAGAGGGCAGCTCAGAGTCAAGTAGATTATTGTGGGATTGGAGTCACATAGGCCAGATCAGATAAAGACAGCATGTTATCTTTTCTAAAGGACAGCTTTGTGGTCACTTTTACAGATACCAGCTTTTCATTTCTAGAAGTTAGTTTCAAACTGCCATAGAGGCATCTGAACACACCCTTTTTAGATTATTAGTCCAGGTCTCTGACTGGGTGGATAAGATTAAAATCATGCCTCTGACTTTTATCTCTCCTTTTCCATAGAACCCAGTATTCAAGGCTTAAGCATTGCACTATATTGCACGGTCAATTAAATCCAATAGCATGCCCTCTCAAAAATATTACTTTCCTGATTGATGGAATGAATTACTCAGAACACTATGCCCAAATTTCTGATGCATTCTTAATCTTCTTATTTTGTTCAATATAATAATATCTTTCTAGGTCAGAAACCAGTTCCCTTATGAGATATGGAGTACTGGAAATCATAATGAAGTCATAACTGTTATGTGATAGTTTTGCTGAAACCAGGTCCCATTGTTCAAAGTAAATCAGAACAAATTTAATTTTTTGGAAACAATTAAATAAATGCTATTTCAATTGGCGCATAGCCTGTCTATTCACAAAGCAGCAGTAGCCAATTCAGTGCAATTCACTGTTAATCCTATGGCCCACCAGTTCACGTTACATAGCCCATAACATCACATTTTGAATTAAATAAAGTATGTGTGGTTGCCTATAGAAGTGTAGAAAAGATATCTGTAGCGCATGACTCATAACCGCAACTCCAGAATCAACTGCTATATTAATTACATTAGTGTTTTAGGATTGTGATGGAAAGTTGGAACTGGCCTCTTCCAAATTACTGCACTGCGATTTTGTTCCCTTTAAAAAATATAGCAAGGTCAGGGGGTCTGTGATCTTAAAAATGGCAGCAATTGCTGCTATCTCTGTAAAGTTTTCAGCCTTGGGGTTCAGCATGATATTAAATTAATGGTTTTAGTCCAACCTATTAGTATGATGCTTTTTGAGCTATTAATCAGGAGTATACAGTGGACATCCCATACTCTGCATTATCTTCCTATAAAAGGAGAGATTAATAGACCTGATTAATGTTATATATCACTCATTATACTCAGCACATATGGCTAAGTTTCCGTTAAAGGTAGTTGAGGGCCTCTAAATAGATGCTGCCTTTTGCAAGAATCATAAATTCCAACATGACCCTCCAGCCTCACATTCGTGCCCGGACTCAGACCACTATTTCTACCTCCATAACATTGCCCAATTTCACCCCATCTCAGTTCATCTGCTGCAGCAACCCTCATCCTCTTTGTTACTTCTAGACTCGACAATCCGAATACATTCCTAAGTGATCTCCCACATTCTAGCCGCCATATACTTGAGGTGATCCAACACTCTGCTGTCCATGTCTTAACTCACAGAAAGTCCCACTCATCTATCAATCACGTGCTTGCTAACCTACACTGCCTCCTGGCCAATCAAAGTTCTGGGGGCTGATTCTCCCCAGAAAATTCTAAGTGTCTGATTCGCGTAAAAACTGGAGTAAATCTCGCTGTTCTTTTTCAGTGGGAGTTTCAAAGTGAATCTCCCACACTCTGTGCACTGAAGAGTGCACTAGCGCTAATCAGTCCAAAAATCAGGGGGCGGGGCCAATTCTCATTGGCGTGGCCAGCGCATAGTGCTGAGCGGGCCACTGCATATGCGCTAATCTGTCAGTGCTGAGATCGGCGCATGCGCAGTGGTCCCGCACTGCCGGCCTCCTGATCGTTGGCCAGGCCCACGACTCCCCGTGTCGCTGCCCCTCCGACCCTCTCAGCCCGATCGCTGGCCACGCCAAACATGTCCAGCCCGCCTTGATGTCCACCCCCCCCCCAGCACTGGCAGGCCCAACGCCCCCTGTCCCACATTTCAAACCTCCTCAAGCAGGCTGACCCCTCCACTCCTGATCCCGATGGCCAGCCCCAATCGCTGGCCTCCCTTCCTGTCACTCAGCCTGACTACGAGCGACAGTGGGACCCCCCACTTCCACCAATTGTCCCCCCAGGGGTCCTGCCCCCTTGGTACTGCCCTATACCCAGTGGGCAGTGCCAAGGTGCCCCCTGGACATTTGAACTTTGCCCCTTGGGAGGAGGCTAGCGGGCACGGAGATTTCAGTCACGGGCCCACTAATGCTATTTAAGTTAGATTTAAATTAAAATTTACATAAATTATGCAGCTCCGTGCAGGTTGATCGCAGGGGAGACGGGCCACCGATCGTCGGGGTGGGATGGGGCCACCGACCGCGATGGGGTTGGGCCGCCGACCACAGGTGGGTGGGGGGGGCGGTGATTGGCCTGGGGAGGGGGGGAATTGCAGGGTCACTCAGGCCTCCCCGGTAGCTGGTGGGTGCTGTGTTTAAGCCATGGAGGCTGGCTGACAGCAGCAGAGGCTGAGTGACAGGCCTCTGCTGCTAGAGACCTACACATATGCAATGGCACCCTCTCCTGCTCTCAGCCAGCATTCGGGTGACTAAAGCCCTGCCTCCTCCCTCTGCAGGTGAAAAACCATTTCTGCTGTTTTTCTTTTACTCTAAATCAGGGGTCTCCAAACTACGGCCCACGGGCCACATCCGACCTGCAGCAGGCTAACATCTGGCCCGCAGCCAGTGGGGCGAGACGGGATTCCCGCTGCCGAAAACACTCCTGCGTCCGGAGTCCCGCCGCTGACTCAGGATCCGGACGTGGGGACGGAAGCCACAGGCCGGACATTTGCTGCCGCTCTGCGCGGTGTCTGATGGACCCATGGGAATCCCCGCCCTCTTTACCAGCCTATTGTCCAATCAGAGCTGCCGTCCTGTGACTGACAGTTCATTAAACGAATCAGCAATTGAGACATGTGTTATCCAATTGCGGCTCTGCATTGACAGAGTGACAGCTGCTTTATCCAATCCTTAAGCTCCATCGGTCTGAAATGAGCGAGAACAATGACAATGATGACGGCAATTCAGACCAATTCAGTTATGGAAGGAAAAAAGAACAGAAAAGTGGACAGTGAGTGCCACCTGTTTAATGAAGAATGGGGTGTAAAGTACTTCTTTGTACAAGCAGGTGATAAAGCCTTGTGTGTCATATGCAATGAAACTGTTGCAGTTTTGAAGGAGTACAATGTACGTCGGCACTATGAGACCAAACATGAACCAAGTTATTCCCAATTCACAGGAAAACAGCGTTCGGAAAAATTTGAATCAATGCAACGCAGGTTGCTTTCCCAACAAGCTTTTTTTACGCAGAAGATAACTGAAAATGAAGCTTTAACCAGGGCCAGTTACAAACTAGCTTATGTGTTGGCTAAAAGAGGAAAGCCATTCACCGATGGAGATCTCATCAAAGCATGTATAATGGAAGCAGTGGAAGAGTTATGCCCAGAAAAAGCAAATCTGTTCAAAATCATCAGTCTTGCGCCAAATACTGTTGCTCGTAGAATTGAGGATATAGGAAGCAATATATTTCATCGAATTGCAGACAAAGCAAGGAATTTTCAGTAGTATTCTCTCGCACTTGATGAATCGACTGATGTGTGTGACACATCACAACTCCTAGTATTCATCCATGGCATCGACAGTGAATTTAATGTGACACAAGAATTAGCATAGCACAGTAACTGGAGAAGACATCTTCAAAGAATTGCAAAAAACTGTGTTAGAATATAACCTGGAGTGGAATAAACTGCAATGCGTGACAATTGATGGAGGAAAGAACTTCTCTGGGGTGAAGAAAGGTTTGGTTGGACAAATCACAAAAGCTTGTGGGGTTGGTGGATTCTCAAAGTCCATGTTTCTGCATTGCATTATCCATCAACAAGCATTGTGCGGAAAATATGTGGATATGTCTTGTGTTCTGAAACCTGTTGTTTCAACAGTGAATTTCATTCAATCTCACGGGCTTAATCATCGCCAGTTCATTTAGAAACATAGAAAAACTACTGCACAAAACAGGCCCTTCGGCCCCACAAGTTGTGCCGAACATATCCCTACCTTTTAGGCCTACCTATATCCCTCCATCCTCTTAAGTCCCATGTACTCATCCAGGAGTCTCTTAAAAGACCCTATTGAGTTTGCCTCCACCACCACTGACGGCAGCCGATTCTACTCGCCCACCACCCTCTGTGTGAAAAACTTCCCCCTAACATTTCCCCTGTACCTACCCCCCAGCACCTTAAACCTGTGTCCTCTCGTAGCAGACATTTCCACCCCGGGAAAAAGCCTCTGAGAGTCCACCCGATCGATGCCTCTCAATATCCTATATACCTCTATTAGGTCCCCTCTCATCCTACGTCTCTCCAAGGAGAAAAGACCGAGCTCCCTCAGCCTATCCTCATAAGGCATGCCACTCAATCCAGGCAACATCCTTGTAAATCTCCTCTGCACCCTTTCAATCTTTTCCACATCCTTCCTGTAATGAGGCGACCAGAACTGAGCACAGTACTCCAAGTGGGGTCTGACGAGGGTCTTATATAGCTGCATCATTATCCCCGGACTCCTAAACTCAATCCCTCGATTGATAAAGGCCAGCACACCATACGCCTTCTTAACCACCTCCTCCACCTGCAGGGCCGATTTTAGAGTCCTATGGACCCGGACCCCAAGGTCCTTCTGATCCTCTACAGTATTAAGAGTCTTTCCCTTTATATTGTACTCCTTCATCCCATTTGACCTGCCAAAATGGACCACGACGCATTTATCTGGGTTGAAGTCCATCTGCCACTTGTCCGCCCAGTCTTGCATCCTATCTATGTCCCTCTGTAACTTCTGACATCCCTCCAGACTATCCACAACCCCACCAACCTTCGTATCGTCGGCAAACTTACCAACCCATCCCTCCACTTCCTCATCCAGGTCATTTATGAAAATGACAAACAGCAAGGGTCCCAGAACAGATCCCTGGGACACACCACTGGTGACCGACCTCCATTTAGAAAAAGACCCATCTATACCCACTCTCTGCCTCCTTTGGGCAAGCCAGTTCTGGATCCACAGGGCAGCAGCCCCTTAGATCCCATGCCCTCTCATTTTTTCTAGAAGCCTTGCATGGGGGACCTTATCAAACGCCTTGCTAAAATCCATATAAACCACATATACCGCTTTCCCTTCGTCAATGTGTTTAGTCACATTTTCGAAGAACTCCACCAGGCTCGTAAGGCACGATCTGCCTTTGACAAAGCCATGCTGAGTATTCTTGAGCATACTAAACCTCTCTAAATGCTCATAAATCTTGTCCCTCAGGATTTTCTCCATCAGCTTACCAACCACCAAGGTTAGACTCACCGGTCGGTAATTTCCTGGGCTATCCCTATTCCCCTTCTTGAACATAGGAATCACATCCGCAATCCTCCAATCCTCCGGCACCTCTCCCATCTCCATCGACGACGCAAAGATCATCGCCAGAGGCTCTGCAATCTCTTCCCTCGCCTCCCACAGTAACATGGGGTACATCCCATCCGGACCCGGCGATTTATCTATCTTGATGCCATTCAAAGATTCCAGCACAACCTCTTTCTTAAAGTCCACATACTCAATCTTTTCAGTCCACCGCAAGCCCGCAGTACATCCATCCAGGTCCTTCTCCTCTGTGAAAACCGAGGCAAAATACTCATTAAGCACCTCTGCCATTTCTACTGGTTCCGTACAGACTTTCCCGCCTTCACCTTTTATAGGTCCTATTCTTTCACGTCTCATCCTTTTACTCTTCACATATTTATAGAACGCCTTAGGGTTTTCCTTAATCCTATCTGCCAATGCCTTCTCGTGACCCCTCCTGGCTCTCCTAATTTCCTTCTTTAGTCCCTTTATAAAAGGGACTAAAGAAGGAAAATTTATAAAATTTATAAAACTAATTTTTTTCTTTGCCCCCCGAAAATGTGTAAAATATACGATGTGGCCCTTGTACTGAAAAGTTTGGAGACCCCTGCTCTAAATGGATAAGATCGCATATTTGAACTCGCCCAAAAAACGGATCTGAAACTCTCCCATTTTCACGCCCTTGGACTTAGAATTTCTTTGGTAAGATTACCTCCCATGTGTCTCAGTGTCTTACTTTTTTATAATGCTCCTCTGAAACATTACATTAAAGGAGCAATATAAATAAATATAATTTGTTGTTACTATAAAGAATGTTGAGAGAGGGCTTAAACTATAATGTAAGTTACCAACATAGAAAATGATAAAGCAAGTATCTTGATTGGCTCTCAGACCATTGGACTCACATTCCAACTCCTCCACCACTGGTACACTGTGGCTGCAGTGCTTATGATCTATAGAACATACTACAGCAACTCAATGTTACTTTGACAGTCATCTCTTCCCGTGACCCAACATGGGTAAAATTTTAAAATATGACATGCCAACACGCGGGACCAGAAGCGACCTTGTTTTCCGGTTCTGCCAAGATCCTGGAAAGACTTCAATATTACGCTGGCTGTCCAATTAGATTCTGGCCAGCATGAGACACGTCCTGTGTGGCACAAACGTTACTCAGACCATAAGACATAGGAGCAGAAGTAGACCATTCGGCCCATCGAATCTGCTCAACTATTCAATGAGATCATGACTGATCCGATATGATAATCTATCACTTCACTTTCCTGCCTTATCTTCATAACCCTCGATTTCCTTATTGATTAAAAATCTGTCAATCTCAGCCTTGAACATATTTAATGACCCAGCTTCTACAGACCTCTGTGGTAAAAAATTCCACAGATTAACTCCCATGAAAGAAGGAATTCCTCCTCTTGTCTGTCCTAATTAGGTGACCCCCTTAGTCTGAAATTATGCATTATAGTCTGAAACTTCCTCAAAAGGGGAAACAACTTCTCAGCATCTACTCTGTCAAATCCCCTGGGAAATCTGTGCCTCTCAATAAGGTCACCTCTCACTCTTCTAAACCGCAATGAGTACAGACTCAACCTACTCAACATTACCAACATGTAAGAGTAACCCGGAAGTAGCCCGGGCGCGGGGTCACGTGGGCGGACATTTTGTAGTTTTTTAAGCGCGCGAAGTATAAAAGGGAGGCCGCAGTATACAGTGGGCAGCGTCAGGAGCGGGCAGGGGAGTGAGTGGGAAGCAGAGTGAAAGCTGTAAGGGCTTTGGCTCACAGGGCTTCGGGGGGGAAAGGGCGAGCAGGGGTGAGTTTCTTTTTTTTATTTCTAATTTACTTTTCTCCGTGTACCTTGGTAGAAAGGGTGAAATATGAGTGTTAAGCCAGTGTGTTGTTCGCAGTGCAGTATGTGGGAGGTCCTGGAGGCACCTGACCTCCCGGACATCCACATCTGTGAGGGGCGTGTCGAGCTGCGGTTCCTGAGGGCCCGTGTTAGGGAGCTGGAACAGCAGCTCGAGGATCTTATGCTGTTAAGGGAGAATGAGGAGGTGATAGACAAGAGCTATCATCAGGTGGTCACACCAGGGCCACGGGAGGAGGCCAAGTGGGTGACGGCCAGGAAGGGTAAAGCTCAGGTGATTGAGAGCACCCCGGTGGGTGTGCCCCTACACAACAAGTACTCCTGCCTGAGTATTGTTGGGGGGGACAGCCATCTGGGGGAAGCAGCAGTGGCCACGTCTCCGGGGTGGAGTCCGGCCCTGTAACTCAGAGGGCTAAGGAAAAGAGGAGGAAGGCAGTATTAATCGGGGACTCGACAGTCAGGGGGACGGACAGGCGATTTTGCTGAGGCAGGCGGGAGTCTCGCATGGTGGTCTGCCTCCCTGGGGCTGGAATCCAGGATGTCGCTGGGCGAGTCCCAGAAATCCTGAGGTGGGAGGGAGAGGAGCCAGAGGTAGCGGTACATATTGGTACCGCTGATGTGGGTAGGAAGGGGGAAGGGGTCATGAAAAGAGAGTATAGGGAATTAGGGAGACAGCTGAGAAGGAGGAAAGCAAAGGTAGTAATCTCAGGATTGCTGCCTGTGCCACAGGAAGGTGAGGACAGGAATGGAGAGAGGTGGAGGATGAATGTGTGGCTGAGGGATTGGTGCAGGGGGCAGGGATTCAGGTTCCTGGACCATTGGGACCTCTTTAGAGGCAGGTGTGACCTGTACACAAAAAACGGGTGGCACTTGAATCCCAGGGGGACCAATATCCTGGCAGGAAGGTTGGCTAAAGCTACTGGGGAGAGTTTAAACTAGATAGGTTGGGGGGAGGGGATCAAAATGAGGTCACTGAGAGTGAGGAAGGTAGCTCGCAAACAGAGAAGGGTTATAGGCAGTGCAAGAGGGAGGATGGACAGGGAATAGAGAAGGGGAGAGCTCAGACCAAAGGATTGAGATGTGTTTATTTTAATGCCAGAAGTATAGTGAATAAAGGGGATGAGCTCAGAGCGTGGATCGATGCCTGGAAGTGTGATGTGGTGGCCATTACGGAGACTTGGATGTCTCAGGGACAGGACTGGATACTCTAGGTGCCGGGATTCAGACGTTTCAGGAAGGACAGGGAGGGAGGCAAGAGAGGGGGTGGAGTGGCACTGCTGATCAGTGATAGTGTCACAGCTGTAGAGAAGGTGTATGCTGTGGAGGGATTGTCCACCGAGTCTCTGTGGATGGAAGTTCAGAATGGGAAGGGGCCGGTCACTTTGCTGGGAGTTTTCTATAGGCCGCCCAATAGTAACAGGGAGGTGGAGGAGCAGATAGGGAAACAGATCTTGGAGAGATGCAGTAATAGCAGAGTTATTGTGATGGGAGACTTTAATTTCCCAAACATAGATTGGAATATCCCTAGAGTGAGGGGATTGGATGGGAAAGAGTTCGTTAGGTGTGTTCAGGAGGGTTCCCTGACACAGCATGTGGACAAGCCTACAAGAGGAGAGGCTGTACTTGATCTGATACTGACCAATGAACCTGGACAGGTGTCAGATCTCTCAGTGGGAGAGCATCTTGGGGATAGCAATCATAACTCTATCTCCTTTAGGCTTGCATTGGAAAAAGAGAGGATCAGGCAAGCTAGAAAAGTGTTTATCTGGAGTAAGGGGAAATATGAAGACATTAGACAGCAAATTAGAGGAGTAAATTGGAAGGAGGTATTCTCGGGGAAATGTACTGAAGAGAGGTGGCAGTTTTTCAAGGAATGTCTGTCTAGAGTTCTACAGGACAACGTTCCGAGCAGACAGGGAGGTGTTGGTCGGTTAAAGGAACCGTGGTGCACGAAAGCTGTGCGGGACCTAGTCGAGAAGAAAAGGAAAGCGGACAAAAGGCTCAGAGAGCTTGGCGAAGATAGGGATTTAGAAGAGTAAACGGCTTGTAGGAAGGGACTAAAGAAGGAAATTAGGAGAGCCAGAAGGGGTCACGAAAGGCCCTGGCAGGTAGGATTAAGGAGAACGCTAAGGCGTTCTATAAATATGTGAAGAGTAAAAGGATGAGACGTGACGGAATAGGACCTAAAAAAAGGTGAAGGCGGGAAAGTCTGTACGGAACCAGTAGAAATGGCAAAGGTGCTCAATGAGTATTTTGCCTCGGTTTTCACAGAGGAGAAGGACCTGGGTGGATGTACTGCGGGCGTGCGGTGGACTGAAAGGATTGAGAATGTGGACTTTAAGAAAGAGGTTGTGCTGGAATCTTTGAATGGCATCAAGATAGATAAGTCGCCCAGTCCAGATGGATGTACCCCAGGTTACTGTGGGAGGCGAGGGAAGAGATTGCAGAGCCTCTGGCGATGATCTTTGCGTCGTTGATGGAGACGGGAGAGGTGCTGGAGGATTGGAGGATTGCGGATGTGGTTCCTATTTTCAAGAAGGGGAATAGGGATAGCCCAGGTAATTACTGACCGGTGAGTCTAACCTCAGTGGTTGGTAAACTGATGGAGAAGATCCTGAGGGACAGGATATATGAGCATTTAGAGAGGTTTAGTATGCTCAAGAATACTCAGCATGGCTTTGTCAAGGGCAGATCGTGCCTGACGAGCCTGGTGGAGTTCTTCGAAAATGTGACTAAACACATTGACGAAGGGAAGGCGGTAGATGTGGTTTATATGGATTTTAGCAAGGCGTTCGATAAGGTCCCCCATGCAAGGCTTCTAGAAAAAGTGAGAGGGCATGGGATCCAAGGGGCTGCTGCCCGGTGGATCCAGAACTGGCTTGCCCAAAGGAGGCAGAGAGTGGGTATAGATGGGTCTTTTTCTAAATGGAGGTCGGTCACCAGTGGTGTGTCCCAGGGATCTGTTCTGGGACCCTTGCTGTTTGTCATTTTCATAAATGACCTGGGTGAGGAAGCGGAGGGATGGGTTAGTAAGTTTGCCGATGACACGAAGGTTGGTGGGGCTGTGGATAGTCTGGAGGGATGTCAGAAGTTACAGAGGGACATAGATAGGATGCAAGACTGGGCGGACAAGTGGCAGATGGACTTTAACCCAGATAAATGCGTCGTGGTCCATTTTGGTAGGTCAAATGGGATGAAGGAGTACAATATAAAGGGAAAGACTCTTAGTACTGTAGAGGATCAGAAGGACCTTGGGGTCCGGGTCCATAGGACTCTAAAATCGGCCCTGCAGGTGGAGGAGGTGGTTAAGAAGGCGTATGGTGTGCTGGCCTTTATCAATCGAGGGATTGAGTTTAGGGGTCTGAGGATAATGATGCAGCTATATAAGACCCTCGTCAGACCCCACTTGGAGTACTGTGCTCAGTTCTGGTCGCCTCACTATAGGAAGGATGTGGAAAAGATTGAAAGGGTGCAGAGGAGATTTACAAGGATGTTGCCTGGATTGAGTGGCATGCCTTATGAGGATAGGCTGAGGGAGCTCGGTCTTTTCTCCTTGGAGAGACGAAGGATGAGAGGAGACCTAATAGAGGTGTATAAGATGTTGAGAGGCATAGATCGGGTGGACTCTCAGAGGCTTTTTCCCAGGGTGGAAATGTCTGCTACGAGAGGACACAGGTTTAGGGTGCTGGGGGGTAGGTACAGGGGAGATATTCGGGGTAAGTTTTTCACACGGAGGGTGGTGGGCGAGTGGAATCGGCTGCCGTCAGTGGTGGTGGAGGCGAACTCAATAGGGTCTTTTAAAAGACTCCTGGATGAGTACATGGAGCTTAATAGGATGGAGGGGTTATAGGTAGGTCTAGAAGGTAGGGATGTGTTCGGCACAACTTGTGGGCCGAAGGGCCTGTTTGTGCTGTAGTTTTTCTATGCTTCTATGTTTCTATTACCCCATAAGAAAATCCCTCCATACCTGGGATTAGCCCAGTGAACCTTCTCTGGACTGCCTCCAATGCCAGCATACCTTTTTATTTTGGTCCCCTAGATAAGAGGACCAAAACTGTTCATAGTATTCCAGGTGTTGTCGTAACTCGTACCTTGTATAGGTTTAGCAAGACTTCCCTATTTTTATACTCTATTCCCTTTGAAATAGAGGCCAACATTCCATTTGCCTTCCCCTATTACCTGCTGAAGTTGCATTCCAGCTTTTGTGGTTTATGCACGAGGATCCCCAAATCTGTCTGTGCTACAGCTTTCTGCAGTCTTTCTCCATTTAAATAATATTCAGCACCATTATTTTCATACAAAGTGCATAATTTCACATTTTCCTATATTACATTCCATCTGCCAAGTTTTTGCCCCATCATTTTTTTATTTGCTCATTAAATGTGGACAGCGTCAGCTGGGCCAGCATTTATTGCCCATCCCTAATTGCCCTTGAACTTTCAGATGGCATTTAAGAATCAACCACATCATTGTGGGTCTGGAGTCACATGTAGGTGCGGGGGAGAAGAGCTGAGCTCAGCAGGAGGTCAGCCAGGAGGCCAGGAAAATTAGCAGCACCCTCACTGTAGACTGGTTGCTCTGCATATACATGAAATAGCCAGCACAGACAAAGGGAATGTTTCACTATATCTATCAACAGGACACAGCTGAATATCCTTGCTAACAGCACTGAAACTGTAATAAAAGACATGATTAAGTGACCATTGTCTGAACGGACATTCCATCCATCTACCACCAAAGATTATGACATTACCAATGTGATGTGATTAAATAGCTATCGTCTCGGGCTACCTCTTTGTATCATATGTAAATAATATACTGGTGTGCGTGACTAGAAACAATTATCTTTACTAGACGTTGTGCCCTATAAAAAAAGCTGACTGTACACAATTGGGCAGAGCAGACTGAAGAAGCTTTAGGAATTCTTCAGCTCTCTCCTTATTGATTAGAAGGCAATAAAGGATCCATTACTCATGAATGATGTGTCCAAATATCTTTTTAGCTCCGACATAGGCCAAACTGGGTTAAGATGGCAGATTTCCTTCCTAAAAAAGATATTAGTGAGCCAGATAAGTTTTTACAACAATCAACAATGGTTTCATGGTCATCATGAGACTTTTAATTCCAGATTTTTAAATTTAATTCAAATTTCAACATCTGCCATGATGGAATTCAAACCCATCCATATCCCTCCACAGATTCTGTGTCATCCTCACTACTTGCCTTCCCACATAGAGTCATAGAGGTTTACAGCATGCAAACAAGCCCTTCAGCCCAACTTGTCCATGCTGCCCTTTTTTTTTAAACCCCTAAGCTAATCCCAATTGCCCGCATTTGGCCCATATCCCTCTATACCCATCTTACCCATGTAACTGTCTAAATGCTTTTTAAAAGACAAAATTGTACCCGCCTCTACTACTACCTCTGGCAGCTTGTTCCAGACATTCACCAATCTCTGTGTGAAAAAATTGTCCCTCTGGACACTTTTGTATCTCTCCCCTCTCACCTTAAACCTATGCCCTCTAGTTTTAGACTCCCCTACCTTTGGGAAAAGATATTGACTATCTATAAGATCTATAAGATCTATAAGACCTCTATAAGATCATCCCTCAGTCTTTTACACTCCAGAGAAAAAAGTCCCAGTCATAGAATCATAGAACCCTACAGTGCAGAAAGAGGCCAATCGGCCCATCGAGTCTACACCGACCACAATCCCACCCAGGCCCTACCCCCACATATTGTACTCGCTAATCCCTCTAACCTATGCATCTCAGGACACTAAGGGGCAATTTTTTTTTAAGAACTTGGCAAAGTACATTCACTTCCCTCATCCAAGTCATTAATACATATGTAAATAATTGTGGCCCCAGTTAACGTCTATCCAGCCTCTCCTTATAACTCAAACCATCAAGTCTGGGTAGCATCCTAGTAAATCCTTTCTGCACTCTTTCTAGTTTAATAATATCCTTTCTATAATAGGGTGACCAGAACTGTATACAATATTTCAAGTGTGGCCTTACCAATGTCTTGTACAACTTCAACAAGACGTCCTAACTCCTGTATTCAATGTTCTGACCGATGAAACCAAGCATGCTGAATGCCTTCTTCACCACTCTGTCCATATGTGACTCCACTTTCAAGGAGCTATGAACATGTACCCCTAGATCTCTTTGTTCTGTAACTCTCCCCAACGCCCTACCATTAACTGAGTAAGTTCTGCCCTGGTTCAATCTACCAAAATGCATCACCTCGCATTTATCTAAATCTAACTCCATCTGCCATTCGTCAGCTGACTGGCCCAATTGATCAAGATCCTGTTGCAATCAGAGATAACTTTCTTCACTGTCCACTATGCCACCAATCTTGGTATCATCTGCAAACTTACTAACCTATATTCTCATCCAAATCATTAATATAAATGACAAATAACAGTGGACCCAGCACTGGTCCCTGAGGCACATCGCTGGTCACGGGCCTCCAGTTTGAAAAACAACCCTCTACAACTATCCTCTGGCTTCTGGCAAGAAGCCAATATTTTTGTGTGATCCATAAACTTGGCAAAGTACATTCACTTCCCTCATCCAAGTCATTGATACATATGTAAATAATTGTGGCCCCAGTTAATGTCAGCGAAGCCAGCAGGGGCAGGATATGGTGGCCACCCAGTCTAATGGCGACCTCGTGCGACATCTAAAGGCAACAGCCCGAAACTGCTGAATACATTTGAAGAGGCAGAGGGAGGTCTGCGTCATGGCAACATCATCTGGTAGACACTCCAGGTGGGAGGGCACTTCAGGTTGGCAGCAAGCTGTCCATTTCAGAGATGACTATCTTCACATCCTTGTGGGTTTCAGGAGGGACATCCAATGCTGCGGGATGGCAAGAGGCGGTCACTCCACCTCACCAAGGAGGCCTGGGCAGAAGTGGCGGCCAAGGTCAATGGGCACAATTTGGTCCACAGCAGATGGATTCAGTGCTGTAAAAGGTTTGCGATCTTGTACGTTTGGTAGGGGTGAGTACTGAGTTGCATGGATCAGTGTGGAGAAGTATGGAAAGATGCTGTCCTTCGTTGCGTTCATGGGGTAAGAATCAGAGTCTCAGAACACACCTCTGCCTATGTGTGTTAAGGCTGGGAGAGAAAATCAGGAGCCTTGGAGACCTGGTTTGTGGGGGTGAAGTGGGGTGGGGACAGCATTGTATGGTATTGGAGAAGAAGGATTGAGTACTGAGCGGAGCTACAGGAAAACATAGTCACAACAGTGCAAAGCAATTTGCAACTAGTGGTGGGGTGGTAAACCTGGCTATTCTCCTCAGGTCACAAAGTGGTTGGAATCTCTGAGGAAGGTAAAAGTCCAATGGCCAGAGGCGCAACCAGGCAGAAAGTGAAAAAATGTAGGGTCATCTCACCCCTCATGAGGACTTCTGAGAAACAGTATCCACTGATTCATCAATCACCAAGCATTGTGATGCCATTGATACCACTTGAACCTGGCTGCATAACATGGGCACCGACTGTGTGATCAGTAATGGAACTGATCGATGGTTTTCCTCCCTCAGATGAGCCAACCTTCAGAGCCAGCTGTGAACCACATGACCCTCCATTAACATCGGATCAGTCATCCATCGAGGGAGTGGCGACTCTCGAGGGGAGGCAGCACCAGGACATAATCAGGGCTTCCTGGGGTTGCAGTCAAACATGCAAGTCCTCATGCAGGCAATGATTTCACTGCTAGGTCTCACGGCTAGGTGCCCATCCATCAATGGTGAGCAGGATGGTACAGACATGCTGGCAGATGAGCTGCCTGTCATCTCTGTGGGCTCCTCTCACATTGCCCCAGACAAGTGCGGCAGCTCCTCCACCTCTCTGCTAGTTACCGTGCCATCCTCAGAGTCTGCAATGACTGAGGTCTGCCCAGCCATGTTGGTGAGTGCACCCTCTCAGGCACAGCCTGCTCAGATCCTGCCGGTCAGAGGCGCAGGATATCAAATTTGGATCAAACAAGTATTTCTAAATGGTGAAGAGTGAGGAAGTGTATGTTCAAAGAGAAATAGGTGCCCATGTACATAGATCTCTAAAATGTAATCGTCACACAAAAAATACAAAGGACTAATTGAATCTTAACTTTTATAGTGAGGACTTTAACATAATGGAGAGGAAGTTTTGCCACATCTATACAAAGTTCTACTTAGATATTTAGAGAGTTCTGAGCACCACAGCCTGAAAAGGATATAATTGGCCTTGGGAGGAGTGCAGTGCAGTTTCACTGTAAATTCATACAGGTTCCAAAAGTTAAATTATAAGGAGTTATTACATAAACTAGGTTTGTATTCCTTGGAATATAGAAGATTAAGGAGTGATTTGATTGAGGTTTTAGGATTTGGAAGGAAATTGATAGACGACAGCTGAATAGCCTGACTCTAATTTAAAATTAGAGTCAGGCTATTCAGGAGAGAAACTAGGAAACATGCAGAGAACATCATAGTGAAGGCACCCCTGGTAACAGCAATCATAATATGAGGGTGAGAAGAGTGCATCCAAGACTAGTATTTTAAACTTAAATAAGGGTAATTATGTGCGCATGAAAGCAGAGCTAGCTAGAGTAAACTGGCAAATGTGCTTCATGGATAGATCAATAGAGGTTCAATGGCAGGCACTTAAAGGGATATTTCAGAAAGCATAGAATAAACACATTCCAATGAGAAAGAAAAATCCCAAGGAAAGGCCCATCATCATGATTAACTAAAAAATCATGAAAAATCATATATTTCTACAAAGATGAGTGGCAGGTTAGAAGATGGGGCAGAATATAAAAAAAACAAAGAATGACAAAGTTTGATAAGGAGGGAAAAACTAGAGTTATGAGAGATAGCTAACCATTAATATAAAGATGGATAATAAGAGTTTCTGTAGATATAATAAGAAAAGTGTTGTGCGTTGGTCCAAAAGAAAGCGTGTCTAGGGAATTGATAATGGAAAACGGGGCTATTTGATAAGGTACCACATCAAAGGTCGTGTAAAGTAAAAGCTCATGCGATAGGGATAACATATTGGCATGGATGGAAGATTGGCGAGCAAGAATTGGCACAAATGGGTCTTTTTCTGGTTGGTAGGATGTGAATAATGGTGTGCCAGAGATCATTGTTGGGGCCTCAATTTTCTACAATTTATATAAATGACTTGGAAGGAGGGGCACAAAGGTAGGTAGGGAAATAAATTGTGAAGAGGAAATAAGGAGGCTACAAAGGGACATAAATAGGATAAGTGATTGGGTAAAAATCTGGCAAATGGAGTATAATGAGGGCAAATATTCATTTGTTCCTTTTGGCAGGAAGAATAAAAGAGGAGCTTATTATCTAAATGGTGAGAGATTGCAGAGGGATATGGGTGTCCTGGCGCATGAATTACAAAAGGCTAGCATATAGATACAGAAAATAATTAGGAAAACGAAAAGAATGTTATTGTTTATTGGGAGGGGAACTGATTACCAAAGCAGGAAAGATATGCTCAGTTGTTCAGGGTGTTCAGACTACATCAGGAGTATTGTATACAGTACTGGTCTCCTTATCTAAAGAAATATGTAAATGTATTAGAAGGAGTTCAGAGAAGATTCACTAGACTAGTACTAGGAATGGGCAGGTTGTCTAATGAGGAAGGGTTGATAGGTTTGTATCCATTAGAGTTTAGAAGAGTAAAAGATGACTCGATCAAAACTTTTAAGAGGTTATTTGGAAGTGTATTGATGTGAAGGAAATACATTGAATGGGTAGATTCCATATGTATTTAGGATATTACATTTTAGAATTGAGAAAGTGGACACATATTCATGTATAGCCGTTTTTACCCAGAAACCTTAAAGCATATGCATGGGCAGCACTAGCTGCCAGCCTTGGTTTCAACAGGTGTTAAACAGACATCATCTGTGCCATTCATGATGTAACACCAAGGGCTTTCAAGTCCTTTTCACACTCAAATAAGAAAAAGGAACATTAAAAGTTTTTATGATGGTGTTGTCTCTCCTTATCTTTTCAGGAGCCAACCTTAAGATCTTACATCAGCAAATTAGAAAAGCAGACTTTTAAAAAATCTATTCCTTTATTAAAAGTTGAAGTGCCAGACCATGTGTGGTCAGTCGGTGGTGGTGGTGATGGGGGGTGACCCTCTGTGCACTCTGCATCTGGGATCAATGGTGGGGTGGGGGCCCCCTGTGCATCCTGCATCAGGGATCCTGCATCAGAAATCGGTGGTAGGGAAGTGGGGGGGAATGCTGCTTGCAAAATATTACTTTGTATATTGATGGTTATTCTTTAATTGATATTAGCTGTGGCATTGCATTTTTAAAATTTTATTCTGTATTATAACTAAGACTATATATTTTTACCTCTTACAGTCATTAATGTTGCGATGTAATTATTCACTTTAAAGTGTATTGCATGTTAAATAGTTCTATAGTAAGCTTGTAAACAAGTTGGTAAAGTATAACATCTCTTATAATCTTCTGCATGCAGTACAAGAACCCACCAACCTCTCTTGTATTTTCTCTTGTCAGGGAATCTCTAACTAGGGGGGTCATTGTTTTAAAAATAAGGGGTCACTCATTTAAGACAGATGAAGAGAAATGTTTTCTCTTAGAGGGTCGAGAATCTCCGGAACTCTCTTCATCAAAAGACAGTGTAAACTGAATGTTTTAAATTTTTTGAGGCAGAACCAGGGAGATTCTTGATTGAAAAGGGGGGTGAAAGGTTATTGGGATATGGAGGAATGTGGCGTTGAGTTTACAATCAGATCAGACATGGTCTTATTGAATGGCAGAGCAGGCTCAAGGGGCCAAATAGCTTAACCCTGTCCTAATTTGTATGTTCATAAGGGTATAAAAGAATATGGAGCCAAGGCAGTTGGATGAAGCTAAGGTACACTGACTGCCAGCACAGGCTCGAAGGGCTTAACGGCATATTCTGGTTGCTATGCTCCTCTACTGTTGAGAAAAACAAGAGCAACAATGACATGGGAACCTACAAGTCACATACACCCTGACTCAGACATATTTCATCTTTGCAGGGTCATTGCCCTGGAATTTACTCCCAAACACCTTGTGAGAGCACTATCACCACAATGACAGCCAATGAGATCAGCTAAGGCTAGGCTAGCAGCCTTGCTAGTGTCATCTACATTTCATAAATTGAAAGGTAAATATAGAGAACTGAAACTTTTACATTTAGCTGCACTTCCTGTGTACAAAGCAATATTACTTTTTGTTGTTTCAATCTTTTCACTAAAAATTTCTAGGTCTAGATTTACAATAGAAACTGCCAATGTCAACATGTCATTCCGTTAATTATACGCTCCAGTTAGTGATGGTATACCAGCTCCATTTTTACAGCTCTTGTATGTGTGGTGCAGAGAAAGCTTCAAGTGAAAACCCACTCCAATTCTTTTCTGATTTCCAAATCCTGTTATGTAACTATAACTAATATAAAAATCAAAAAGTACTTACAAACAAAGTCAGAAATAGAAATTGAATTACATCAGTACACTCTGCTCCAGGTACCCCTCTCAAAAATAGACAACACTAAAGAATGAATGGGAATCAGGAAGAATACAAGGATCTCCTGTTACAATGTTATTTCTTCTGTGTCTATTCACCTGTGCACTACTTCTCCTTATTAGTGTATTTGAGACAAACAAATTGGGATTCGACAGATGGGCCTCGTTCAAGTTGTGCCAAAATGGAATCATTAAAAAAAACCTATTAGTTTTGCATGTAAAATAGCTTGTGAATAAATTAATAATTGTTTCAAAATCTCAAAACAATCAAATCAAAAGGGCAAATTATTTGTCAACCGCCAGCCCTGCAATGTAATTCTACTCTACATTGCACTGAATGATCAAAGGCTTTTGTTTCTAAGCAACGCTAATAGTCAGCATTCAGGCTCACTCACTCAGGTGTACCATTCTCAAAACAACGTAAAAGAGGATAGAACCCATTCTCATAAAGTTTGTCTCTCTTAAAAGGCCATTGTCTTCATGAAAAATGGTTTATTTTGTGGGTGGCAGTAAAAGGAAAATTGAAGCATGCAATATTTTTAAATTACAATATTCACAAGTAACCAAATTAATTTAATGACACATCGTCACATTATTGTAAATAAATGAAACATTTCTCAGCCCACTTTTCAAGAATATAGTGCCCAATTAAACATGATGGAATTTCATTTAAAAAGGGGATTTTCCACCCTCATTTTCGTTGGGAGGTGGGGGGGGGGGGGGGGGGGCTGTGAAAGGTGGAGAATGAAGCG
The DNA here is from genome assembly GCF_964213995.1 of Mustelus asterias. Taxonomy (NCBI): domain Eukaryota; kingdom Metazoa; phylum Chordata; class Chondrichthyes; order Carcharhiniformes; family Triakidae; genus Mustelus; species Mustelus asterias. The sequence continues at coordinate 85,632,845 of NC_135808.1, read as the reverse complement.
GGAGGCTCAAAACAGCTTTTACATGGATTTAATTTGATTTATTACTGTCACATGTATTCCTATACTGTGGAAAGTATTGTTTCTTGCATGCCATACAGACAAAGCATACCTTTCATTGAGCTGATGGGATTTCCCCGCTCGACTGTCCCTGCCATCCACCCCACCACCAATGACGTCTAACTGACTCTGCATATCAAGCATTGATGTCCCCCCACATTAGGCTGTACATGAATCATGACAGGTCCAGAGCCAGTCAGAGATGCACAAATGAGTATAGCCCCCAAGGGCAGGGGTTTTGTTCCTCAAAGTGTTTTAAAATATGGCTGGAAAAACAGCAAGGCAGCCTGCAGGGGGGAATCTGTTGCTACAGGGAGACATGGAGGATGTTTTCTAGGATGAGGAGGATGTTAAAGGGGATGAATTCAGTCAGCCACATGAGAATGCCATTGCATGGGCATGATGTGACAGACATGCCCTGTCACACCTCATAGCTAAAATATTCCAGGAAAAATAAGGTGAAGACAATTTTTACACAGTTCTCTTCACACTGCGATGCAGCGGACACAACAATACCTTTAATGTCATCTTCATTATGTCACAAAAGGTCAACAATCTCATAATGATCACTGAGGATGCATGATCACCTTGAACCATAATTATAAGGTCACCCTCAGAAGGTGCAGTAGCCTAGAGACCATGTGGCCACAGTGGAATGTGCTTAGCACTCCACTAGCACACATCCTCAAGCAACTTTATATATATTGTAGTCATTTCAACCATGGCGACAACAAATCAATGTCCATGCCATCCTTCAAGAGGCTGAAACACTATTGCCCACGTAGATGCACTCATGCTTGCATGACAACAGCTTAGCAAAGCGCTTCTAAGACAAAAAAACACCTGTGAGCGCTTGACCATCTCTAGATGGAGCTACATCCAGGCAGCACCATTGCTACAAACGCCAACTCTCATGAATGATTAATGCAAAGGCTTCATCTTGATTAGGCGCACCAGGATGCCATCAGGACACGGTGATCTGTAACATACAGCATGCACCCAAAGCAGGGAATTCAGTTAGTACTGTCCTCATTGAGAGTGGTTCAGCAGGACCACTGTGAGGTTATTGACAAAGAAGCATAACACTTCATCCGTCCAGAAGTTTGCCAAGTTTATGTTCTGCATTTCCTTGGCATTTGGGAGAGTTGTGGCCTTGTCAGTTTTGACACAGCAGTCAATGATAACTTGTTCCCTTCACAGATACTGCTGAACACTCGGGAAGTGATCCAGAGCAGCGCTTTCACACCATGACAGAATCAGAGAATTGTTACAGCACAGAAGAAGGACATTCAGCCCATTGAATCTGCACTGGCTCTCTGAATGAGAATTTCACCTCGTGCCATTCTCTTGCCTTCTCCCCATAGCCCTGCCCCATAGCCCTGCAAATTGTTTCTTTTCAAATAATCATCTAATTCCCTCTTGAATACTTCAGTTGAACCTGCCTGCACCACACACTCAGTCAATGCATTCAAACCCCTAACCACACACTGTATGAAAAAATATTTTCCCTTTTCGCTTTTGCTGATTTTGCCAATTGCCTTAAATCTGTGTCATCTCATCTCGATCCTCCACAAGTGGAGTTTCTTTCTATCTACTCTATCCAGATCCCTCATGATTTCAAATACTTCTATCAAATCTCCTTTCAACCTTCGTTTCTCAAAGGTGTTATGGTTCGGGTCAGAAACTCCAAAGTGTTTTATGAAGCCCACCTGAATCATAAGTTTTGCCTCTTGAATTTGGCTAGGATAAGCATGATATGTTTCACTTCAGATATGATTCAAATGACCCACTAGGGAGCTTTTTATCAAACTATATTTAAGAATATAGTTAACATGTATATTAAGAAAATTAGCAATAACCTTTATCAATTACAAACAAGAAACAAAACAACCACTATCATGTCTAACCCTTAGCAAATATATCCAATCAGATGGACCAGATGGACTACACCCCAAGGTTCTAAAAGAGATAGCTGATGAAATTGTGGAGGCATTAGTGATTATCTTTCAGGAATCACTGGAGTCAAGGAGGGTCCAAGAGGACTGGAAAGTAGCTAATGTAACACCGCTGTTTAAGAAGGGAGAAAGGCAGCAGATGGGAAATAATAGGCCGGTTAGCCTGATTTCGGTCATTGGCAAGATTTTAGAGTGCATAATTAAAGATGAGATCGCAGAGTACTTGGAAGTGCATGATAAGATAGGACTGAGCCAGCACGGCTTCGTCAAGGGAAGGTCATGTCTGACAAATCTGTTAGAGTTCTTTGAGGAGGTAACAAGGAAGTTAGATAAAGGAGAACCAGTGGACATGATTTATTTAGATTTCCAAAAGGCCTTTAACAAGGTGCCGCATAGGAGACTGTTAAATAAGTTAAGAGCCCATGGTGTTAAGGGTATGATCCTGGTATGGATAAAGGATTGGCTGAATGGCAGAAGGCAGAGAGTGGGGAGAAAGGGGTCTTTTTCAGGATGGCAGCTAGTGACTAGTGGTGTGCCTCAGGGGTCGGTGTTGGGACCACAACTTTTCACAATATACGTTAATGATTTGGAAGATGCAACTGAAGGCACCTTTGCTAGGTTTGCAAATAATACAAAGATATGTAGAGCGACAGGTAGTATTGAGGAAGCAGGGGGCCTGCAGAAGGACTTGGACAGGTTAGGAGAGTGGGCAAAGAAGTGGCAGATGAAATACAATGTGGAAAAGTGTGAGGTTATGCACTTTGGAAGGAGGAATGGAGGCATAGACTATTTTCTAAATCAGAAACACAAAGGAACTTGGGAATCCTTGTTCAAGATTCTCTTGAGGTTAATGTGCAGGTTCAGTCGGCAGTTAGGAAGGCAAATCCAAGTTAGCATTCATGCCGAGAGGACTAGAATACAAGACCAGGGGTGTACTTCAGAGGCTGTATAAGGCTCTGGTCAGACTGCATTTGGTGTATTCTGAGCAATCTTGGGCCCCGTATCTAAGGAAGGATGTGCTGGCCTTGGAAAGGGTCCCGAGGAGGTTCACAAGAATGATCCCTGGAATGAAGAGCTTGTCGTATGATGAACAGTTGGAGACTCTGGGTCTGTACTCGTTGGAGTTTAGAAGGATGAGGGGGGATCTTATTGAAACTTACAGGATACTGCGAGGCCTGGATAGCGTGGACATGGAAAGATGTTTCTGTTAATCAGAAAAACTAGAACCAGAGGGCACAACCTCAGGCTAAAGGGACAATCCTTTAAAACAGAGATGAGTAGGAATTTCTTCAGCCAGAGAGTGGTGAATCTGTGGAACTCTTTGCCGCAGAAGGCTGTGGAGGCCAGGTCATTGAGTGTCTTTAAGACAGAGATAGATAGGTTCTTGATTAATAAGGGGATCAGGGGTTATGGGGAAAAGGCAGGAGAATGGGGATGCAAAACGTATCAGCCATGATTGAATGGCGGAGCAGATTTGATGGGCCAAATGGCCTAATTCTGCTCCTATGTCTTATGGTCTCATGGTCTCATCAAACCAAACCCATAGACAAAAGACCCTTTTCACAGAGTTAACACAGCATAGACTAAAGCTCACATGATACTGGACTTGAGATCTTTGGATGAAGTTTGCAATTCTCTGGATAGACTCAGCTGTTTGAAGTCAGAACAGCTTCCCAAAACACCAGGGATTCTAGGTAAGCCACCAACAGCTGATTCCCCCTTCAGAAAGTCAAGATTTTGCTTTTAGTTAACCAGCAGAATTTCTAAAACCAGAGAGAGAGAGACTTATTTTCAGCTTGATGCCCCTTCTAGAACTAAAGCGTAAACCTGCAGCTCCAAACTGAAAAAAAACTCCTATCACCTGACCTGCCAACCAGTTTTCCTCCGAATAATGCAGTCATAAACATCCCAGTAAAAATAAACAACCCCTGCTTAAGTAGCAATAAAAAGACTCTCGAAGACAGCGTGCAACAATGAGAAAAACAAACTTAAAAAGTTTGCTTACAATTCAGAGTACACGATTAAAAGTAAAAACACTTCCTAACGTCACAAAGGCAAAGATTCCCAACTTCTCCACTCATGCTTCATAACTGAAGTTCTTCATCCGTGGAGCCAATCTTGTAAATCTGTTCTGCAATCTCTCCAATGCATTCACTGTATCCTAAAATGTGGCACCTGGAACTGTATGCAATATTCCAGCTGAGATCTAGCCAGTATCTCATACAACTTCAACATAATCTGATTGCTTTCGTAATCTGTGCCCCTCTTCATAAAGCCTAGGATACAGTATGCTTTATTAACTGCTCCCTCAACATGTCCTGTCACCTTTAATGACTTATGCACATATACACCGAGGTCCCTCTGCTTCTGCTCCTATTTTTTTATTCATTTACAGGATGTGGGTGGCACTGGCTAGGCCAGCATTTATTGCCCATTCCAAATGCCCTTGAGAAGTGGTGGTGAGCTGCTTTTGTGAACTGCCACAGTCCCTGAGGTGTCAGTACATCCACAGTGCTATCAGGAAGGGAATTCCAGGATCTTGACCCAGCAAAAGTAAAAGAATGGTAATATATTTTGAAAGGCTAAAAGGCATGGAAAGTGAATGGCAGAGAAGCCAAAATGAGAGGGTAAGCTGTGACAGATGAAGATGCTGGGGGAGGTGGGGGGAAATGGAAGGGACAGAGGTAAACAACAACATCTTCCCATCCCTCAACATCTTCATCTGTCACAGCTTACCCTCTCATTTTAGCTTCTCTGCCGTTTGGCCATTCACACCCTTTATTCTCTTTGTGGACAGCCATTAGCAGTCTTTTCCCCTGGTTTCTGTGGCTATGACTCATCTTTCATTCCCTCACCCTGCAGTATAAATATCTCCCACTTTCTATGCCTTTTAGCTTTGACAAAGGGTCATCTGGACTCGAAACATCAGCTCTTTTCTTTCCTTACAGATGCTGCCAGACCTGCTGAGATTTTCCAGCATTTTTGCTTTTGTTCCAGATTGTGTCATGCTTCTTGAGTGTTGTTGAAGATGCACACATCCAGGCAAGCGGAAAGTATTCCATCACACTCCTGACTTGTGCCTTGTAGATGGTGGACAGGCTTTAGGGAGTCAGGTGAGTTACTCACACAGGATTCCTAGTCTTTGACCTGTTCTTGTAGCCACAGTATTTATGAGTAGTCCAGTGAGTACAGTTTCTGATCAATGGCAACTCCCAGGATGTTGGTAGTGGGGTTTTCAGTGATGGTAATGCCTCTGGGGGCAGCATGGCGGCACCGTGGTTAGCATTGCTGCCTCACAGCACCAGGGACCCAGGTTCAATTCCTGGCTTGGGTCACTGTCTCTGCGGAGTCTGCACGTTCTCCCCGTGTCTATGTGGATTTCCTCCGGGTGTTCCAGTTTCCTCCCACAGTCCAAAGTTTTGCAGATTAGGTGCATTGGCCATGCTAAATTCTCCCTCAGTATACCTGAACAGGGCTGGAGTATGGCGACTAGGGGATTTCACAGTAGCTTCATTGAAGTGTTAATGCAAGTCTACTTGTCATGCTAATAAATAAACAATGTCATGAAGTGATGGTTAGATCCTCTTTTGTTGGGGATGGCCATTGTCTGGCACTTGTGTGGCACAAATACTCCTGTACCCACTGTAGAGTGGCACCCTTTATTTTATACTGACTCTCAATGTTCTTTCTACCAAAATGTGTCATCTCATATTTCTCCACATTGAATTTCATTTGTCACCTATCTGCCCATGCCACCAACTTTTCTATTTCCCTTTGAAGTTCTATCCTCATCAAAGTTTCCATTGCTTCCAAGTTTTGTATCGTCCACAAATTTTGAAATAATTCCCTGTACACCAAGGGGTACATCATTAATGTATACCAGGAAAAGCAAGAGTCCCAATACCGACCACTGGGGAATTCTGCTACAAACCTTCCTGCAGCCGAAAACCATCCATTTCCATGTTGCTACTGTCCCTTTTATTCCATGATGTCTAACTTTTCTCAAGTCAGTTGTGCGACACTGCCTTTTGGAAGTCCATGTAAAATCACACCAACAACATTGCCCTTATCAACCCACTCTGTTACCACTTGGAAAAACTCCAGCGAGTTAAACACAATTTTCCTTCAAGAAACCCATGCTGGCTCTCCTTAATTAACCTGAATGTGTCTAAGTGACTATTATTTCTGTCCTGAATTATAGTTCCGAGAAGTTTCCTCACCATAACTGCTCTGTAGTTGCTGGCCTTACCTTTGCACCAGTTTTTGAACACGGGCGTAATGTTTGCAATTCTCCAGTCCTCTAGCACCACAGCTAACTCTAATGAAGACTGAAAAATTATAGCCAATACCTTAGCAATTTCAATTCTGTCTCTGATGATTGAGGATAGACAGAGATAGGACAGAAATTAGGGGAATTATTTTCTGAGGAATGTTCTTCCTCAAAAGACAGTGGAAGCAGAGTCTTTAAACATTTTTAAAGCAGAGCTCGATTCATTTTTGATAAGTAAGGGGAAGAAAGGTCACTGGGGTAGGTGTGGATGTGGAGTTATGGTTGCAATCCGATCAGCCATGATCTTACTGAAAGACGGAGCAGGCTCAAGTAGCCACGTATTGCTCCTAATTCGTAAATTCATATGTATCTCATCCAGTGCCAGTGGATTATCAACAGCCAATCCAATACCTCCTAATCACCAACTTTAAACTCTTCTAGTGATTGAATTTCCTCTTTCACCATAGCCCAGGAAGCATCTTCTTCCTTGGCAAAGAAAAATGCAAGGTGTTGATTCAATAATTTTACAAACTCCCCGACCTCCATGTTCTAATCCCCTTTTTTGGTCCTTAATCAACTCTAATCCTTTGTTTACCACCCTTTTACTATTTATATGTCCATAGAAGATTTGGGATTCCGTTTTATGTTGGCTGACAATCAATTTTCATACTCCCTCTTCAGTTCTCCCTGTTTGCATTTTCAGCTCCCCTCTGAACCTCCTGCATTCAGCTTAGTTCTCGGTTGTATTTTCTACCTGACATCTGTCAAAAGCAGACTTTTCTTCTGTATCTTAATTTTTACCTCCTTTGTCATTCATGGTACTCTGGATTTGTTAGCCCTACCTTTCTCTTTTGAAGGAATATAACTTGATTGTGCCCAAACCAAGTCAACTTTGAAGAGAGCCCATTGTTCAGCTACAGTTTTTCCTGCCAACCTTTGGCTCCAATTTATTTGGCCTAGATCCATTCTTATCCCACTGAAGTTGGCTTTCCCCCAGTTAATTATTTGTACACTGAATTATTGATCGTACTTTTCCATTGTCATCCTAAACCTTATGATATAATGATCATTATCCATTAAATGATAGGCAACTGTCCAGGAGCAAACTATGATCCTCACAGGTAAGTAGACTGGTTCATTAGGATTAGTAGACATTTCTGACAACACACACCCATTGCCCTCTTTCAAATGTCACTGAGTGGAACCAATTTCTATCGTTCAGCATCATGCATGGAAAGAGTGGGACTAATAAAAGAATAATGCTTAGCCTCAAACACAGAGACAAAATTACGCTCCAGGGAGGCATAAAAGACATGGAATATTACTTTAACTAAAACCACACATTCATAAAATAAATGCATTGCAAAGTGCACTCGTGTGAAAAGACTCCAACGTTGGTCATGATTGCTTCTCTGAGTGGAGGCCTGTGACTAGTGGTGTGCCGCAGGGATCGGTGTTGGGTCCATTGTTGTTTGTCATCTATATCAATGATCTGGATGATAATGTGGTAAATTCATAGAAATCATAGAAACCCTACAGTGCAGAAGGAGGCCATTCGGCCCATCGAGTCTGCACCGACCACAATCCCACTCAGGCCCTACCCCCACATATTTACCCGCTAATCCCTCTAACCTATGCATCCCAGGACTCTAAGGGGCAATTTTTAACCTGGCCAATCAACCTAACCCGCACATCTTTGGACTGTGGGAGGAAACCGGAGCACCCGGAGGAAACCCACGCAGACACGAGGAGAATGTGCAAACTCCACACAGACAGTGACCCGAGCCGGGAATCGAACCTGGGACCCTGGAGCTGTGAAGCAGCAATGCTAACCACTGTGCAAATTGGATCAGCAAGTTTGCTGATGATACAAAGATTGGAGGTGTACTGGACAGTGAGGAAGGTTTTCAAAGCTTGCAGAGGGATTTGGACCAACTAGGAAAATGGGCTGAAAAATGGCAAATGGAATTTAACGCAGACAAGTGTGAGATATTGCACTTTGGAAGAACAAACCAAAGAAGAACGTACAGGGTAAATGGTAGGACTCTGAAGAGTGCAGTTGAACAGAGGGATCTGGGAATACAGGTACAGAATTCCCTAAAAGTGACGTCACAGGTGGATAGGGTCGTAAAGAGTGCCTTTGGTACATTGGCCTTTATAAATCGGAGTATCGAGTATAAAAGTTGGAGTGTTATGGTAAGGTTATATAAGGCATTGGTGAGGCCGAGTTTGGAGTATTGTGTACAGTTTTGGTCACCTAGTTACAGGAAGGATGTAAATAAGATTGAAAGAGTGCAGAGAAGGTTCACAAGGATGTTGCCGGGACTTGAGAAGCTGAGTTACAGAGAGAGATTGAATAGGTTGGGACTTTATTCCCTGGAGCGTAGAAGATTGAGGGGAGATTTGATAGAGGTGTATAAGATTTTGATGGGTATAGAAAGAGTGAATGCAAGCAGGCTTTTTCCGCTGAGGCTAGGGGAGAAAAAAACCAGAGGGCATGGGTTAAGGGTGAAAGGAGAAAAGTTTAAAGGGAATATTAGGGGGGGGCTTCTTCACGCAGAGAGTGGTGGGAGTGTGGAATGAGCTGCCGGATAAAGTGGTAAATGCGGGGTCACTTTTAACATTTAAGAAAAACTTGGACAGGTTCATGGATGAGAGGGGTGTGGAGGGATATGGTCCAAGTGCAGGTCAGTGGGACTAGGCATAAAATGGTTCGGCACAGACAAGAAGGGCCAAAAGGCCTGTTTCTGAGCTGTAATTTTCTATGGTTCTAAGTCCACAGATGTGTGGGTTAGGTGGATTAGCCATGCTAAATTGCCTCTTCGTGTCAGGGGGATTAGCTAGGGTAAATGCATGGGGTTATGAGAATAGGGCCTGGGTGGGACTGTAGTCGGTGCAGACTCGATGGGCCGAATGGCCTCCTGCATTGTAGGATTCTATGATTCTCTGACAAATGATGTTGGTCATGACAAATACTTACAAGATCTACAAACTGCAGATTTCAGTGCAACATTATCTGGATAATCACTCGTCTTAATGAAAAATTCTCGTGAGGTCACATAATGTTTGTCTGAGGTGCAAAGGCTATCCAGCCATCATTTTCATATGGGAAATGCCTTTGTTCATGTCAATGACATGGAACTGAAGGCAATTCATCGTGATGACACTTGAGTGAGACTTAATGGAACTGAGGGACACAATTGGGGGAGGCTTAATTTTACACCCTACAATGAACACTGGACCTTGCATCACACTGATTATACATTCAATACCCGAGACCTGGAGAGGGATAAATTCAAATACATTTCCAATAACTTAAATTTTGTACAGTGAACAAACACCTGTGCCACTATTTTGCCCATAGTTGAACAGCTTGCTGAGATTCATGGACCAGTTTTCTCCCTGGACAGAACAGCATTGCTAACGTTGACTTGGTGGGATTTCCCTTTGCCCTATGCCTTTGCTCCTGAACACAAATAATCCCCTGGAGTCAGCTTCATTAAATTAATGTTAACAGCTGTCCTACTTGTTTTGGCGAGCCTGCCTTGGGGGACAAAGGAAATTGCTGAGGCATGTCTCGGGCACTTAGTGAAGTTAACAGCACTGTCTGCATTCAGAACAGCTAAAAAGGAAGAGTCAGTAGTTTTTATCTATATCTTTCTATAAAATTTGCAAGGTTGGAAAATGTAGGCTGGGAGGCATTTTGCTGGATGCCCGTCGTGAGTTTCCCAAGGGCTTTATTTTAGTGCAATCAGCTCCATGCAGAGCTGAATATCATATGGAAATGTCATTGAAATTGACATTTCCATATGAATAGCAGGCCCACGATGATATTCTCCGGGCCCGTTAGCGTCTCCACCCCCGCTGGGAATGGTTCCCATCGGTGGGGTTTACAACTGCTCCTTATTAACGGGGAACAGGCATCCTGATTCCACTGGTGTAAACACAATAAGAAGTCTCACAACACCAAGTTAAAGTCCAACGGGTTTATTTGGTAGCAAAAGCCACCAGCTTTCGGAGCGCTGTTCCTTCGTCAGGTAAGTGGGAGTTCTGTTCACAAACAGGGCATATAAAGACACAAACTCAATTTACAGAATAACGGGTGGAATGCGAGTCTTTACAGGTAATCAAGTCTTAAAGGTACAGACAATGTGAGTGGAGAGAACGTTACTGACTCCCACTGGTGTGGACAGAAGCCATTGAGGCTCCCCCAGGATGTTGGGGACAAAGGAGTGGGGCACAATGCCATCCTGGCCAAGGGACAAACTGGCAGTGCCAAGGGGACAGGGCCTATTGGGGGGCAATCGGTGGGATGAGGGAGACCGGCTGTCACTCTGCAAGTGTGATGAATGGGAAAGGGAGGGAGGAGGGCCATCGGGGTGGAGGGGGGGGGGGGGGTGGGGGGGGTTAGGTCTCACCAATGATGACAGATTGACGCACACGCAGTGGCCTGCTCAGCACTATGCTGCCGGCCTCTCGGGTGAGAATAGGCTCCAGCCGCCACTTTTCTGAGTGAATCACGCTGAGGCGCTTCGTTCTGGTAAGTACGCCCAAAAAATGGTCAAGAACATAAGAACATAAGAAATAGGAGCAGGAGTAGGCCATCTAGCCCCTCGAGCCTGCCCCACCATTCAATAAGATCATGGCTGATCTGAAGTGAATCAGTTCCACTTACCCGCCTGCTCCCCATAACTCTTAATTCCCTTACTGATCAGGAATCCATCTATCCATGACTTAAACATATTCAACGAGGTAGCCTCCAACACTTCAGTGGGCAGAGAATTCCAGAGATTCACCACCCTCTGAGAGAAGAAGTTCCTCCTCAACTCTGTCCTAAACTGACCCCCCTTTATTTTGAGGCTGTGCCCTCTAGTTCTGGTTTCCTTTCTAAGTGGAAAGAATCTCTCCACTTCTACCCTATCCAGCCCCTTCATTATCTTATATGCCTCTATAAGATCCCCCCTCAGCCTTCTAAACTCCAACGAGTACAAACCCAATCTGCTCAATCTCTCCTCATAATCTACACCCCTCATCTCCGGTATCAACCTGGTGAACCTTCTCTGCACTCCCTCCAAGGCCAATATATCCTTTCGCAAGTAAGGAATATTCCCATTTCCAGCCCATCGGGCATTTAGTTTTGTTTTGAGAGAATCCCTGCCATAATATTTTTGAGCATTTAAAATACAAGTACTTTTTCTCGGTCCTGTACACCATAGTAAGACTGAACTTCAGCAATACACAGTATTCTGGCATCATAATAGGGCAGATGACCAGAGATATGCCACATTGCTTGTTCCTGTTATTTACACATCATAATGCAATATCTATCCATTTTTTGGTCAGACATATTGGATGCCAATGTTGTTTCTAACATGAAATCCAGGGTGTGATGAAAGGTGACAAGGAACTGAGTAAATGGTTCCCTGCAGATAATTGCGGTTGGAGAGATCCTCCCCAGCTATGCTGCCCATCCTGCACCTATGGACAGAGATATATATTTCTCTTGCCACCGCAGAACCCACCCTCCCTGGAGCTGAAGCAAGTCATCCATGACCCCAAGGGACTGCCAAAGAGGAAGATATTTCTCTTGTTTAAGTGTAAAAATATAATCTTCAACTCATTCAACCATCATTATTTCACATTGGATATAAACATTCAACAGTCTGTAATCAGGAAAGTTTTTCAACTTTTAATGTAATTTACACTCATGTCATAAAATCACTCAAGAAGCTTGACATCATCCAGGACAAAGCAGCCCCCTTGATTGCTATACCTTCCACAAACATTCAATCCCTCCCCACTGATTAACAGTGGCAGCAGTGTGTACCATCTACAAGATGCACTGCAGAAATTCAGCAAGGCTCCTCAGACAGCACCTTCCAAACTCATGACCATTATCATCTAGAAGGACAAGAGCAGTAAGCTATCTGGGAACACCTGTTGTTTCCTCACAATTTAAACTGCAAAGTATCTCAGTCCTTTGAACTGAAAACCTTCACAGTTAAAACTGAATGAGACAAGTTCAAAATTCAATGATCTTTATAGGAGACACATTTGATATTAATTTGGCTCTGAAAGAATTATCCAGCATCTTGTCCATGATCAATTGTCCAATTGGACACAGAGCAGGTGTGGAAGAGCAAGAACCAAACAATCAAATGCAATGTTGAATAGTTTTGGAAAACTTGTGAAGACAGGTGGAGAAAGTAATGCAGAGAAGTTGTTCAACGGAAGAACCTCAACTAGCAGGATTGAAATTGTTCGAGGTTTTTTCACCAAGGATGGGAAATGCACAAGAGATCAGAATGAAGGCACAGATTGGGACATAGGGCTGATAGAGATTGTGGGGTTAGGGAATAATGAGTTATAAGACATTTGAAAACAAGAACAATGATTTTTAATTCAGCACAGTGACTGACTGGGAGCCACTGAATTGAGGGAGGGGATTTGCACAAAAGTGGCAGTGGAGACTGAGTACAGCAATGCCAAAAACCTGGGCAGGATTTTCCGACCGCACCCACCCCAAAACCAGAAAATCCCACCTGAGGTCAATGGACCTTTGTATGGTCCCCTCTACTACAATTCCCATGGTGGGTGGGACAGGAAAATTCCCCCCCCCCTTAAATCTGGAAATTTGTTAAGTGAGGGAATTCAGTGTATTGAGGGAGACCCTGCTATTTGGGCCCTCACAAAAAGGAGTGGCCAAAGAGCTGGAGGCAGCAAGAGCTAAAGCCAGGATTCATTAATTAGTTGTGCAAGTAAGTCATTGGTGAATTCCTCCTCTCCGAGGCAATAGTTTAAATTAATACTGGTGAGATATAAGTATCATGTTAAATATATAGTGTAACTCGTTAAAATCCACAATATAATATCAGATAATTGTTGATTGATATTCTAGATTTGAAACCATAAAGACAAAATAAAGACGATAGGGCAGCTGACAAGTCTCCTGGAGTAGAGTGGGATATTAGCATGGATAGAGGATTGGTTGGCTAATAGGAAGCAGAGTATGGATAAATAGGTCATTTTGGAAGATTACAACCAACACATCTACTATTTCCACTGCAACCTCCTATAGTACCATGGGATGTAGATTATCAGGTCATGGAGACTTATTGGCTTTCAGTCCCATTAATTTCTCCAACATTTGTTTTAGTAATACTAATTTCCTTCAATTCCTCCTTCTCACTGGATCTTTGGTTCCTTAGCATTTCTGGGAAATTGTTTATGTCTTCCTTCATGAGGACAGTCTAAAGAAGTTGTTTAATTGCTGTTATTCTCATTCACAAGTTCTCCTATTTCAGACTGTAAGACATATGTCTTCATGAATATTTTTCTTTTCTGAGCAAGAGATTTTTTTGCTGGAGTGGAAGGAGAGTAAGTTGATGGTAACATTACTGATCAGACTAGGAATGTTTGATGTACTGCAACCAATCTGGTAAGAAAAAAACCACTGACACTTCAAGACTATTCTTTCCATAGACTAGGTGGTAATCTCCACCCCTGTGGAATATGCATGATTTGTTTAATGCTCCAAGAGATGTCTTGCACAATGTCTCCTTAAATTTCCTTTGTCCAAGGCCTAAAAGTAATACTGAAGTAATGGGTTCAGGCAAAAGAGGCTCTCTTACCCCCTTTAAAGTGGGCTCTTACTTTCTTGGTGCTTTATCAGCTATCCTCACCATCCTCCCTGCAGTGATGGCTCCCATTTCCTTTCCAGGATCTTGTTGTGAATCAGCTGAGAATTGACAAACAACCCTGACTCAGGAGGTCAGGGTCACACTGGGATGGGTACAGGAGGCTGAGGTTTTGCTCCTATTGTGCTCAGGCTCCCCTATGGAAAATCAGCTTTGTATTTGTCATTTAATAAAAAGACATGTTAATCACTGCCACCTATAGTCAATGATTATCATTGTGTTTCTGAGTAGATGTTTAGGCAGTTGAAGCAGAAAAAACTGAAAATGCTGTGAAAGAGGATTAAAACAGCATTTATAAGAGAATGTTCTGATGAATGGTGCCCACCTAATTTATTTCAATTAACTGTGAGCATAGTGAGCCATCATATATTTGTAACATGAAGACTTGTCCTGCCTCCAAATCTATGACCATTTTAGTTTTGTCATGCATATGCCAGTAAACAACCACCAAATGAAATGTGCTATCATAAATTGTGCTACCATGTACAAAAATAAAACTCATCACTGATCATCATTTCTGGGGTAGATCTAATTGCCAAAATAGTCTGGCAGATAAAAGCCAACTACTCTTGGCAGATTGGTACAGAAGGTGAAGTTGCATAGGATCAGAGGTGAGTTGGCAAAACAGATACAAAACTGGCTCAGAGACAATACACATCTCTTTAACCTGTGCTTAACCTCTCTCCACTCACATTGTCTGTACCTTTAAGACTTGATTACCTGTAAAGACTTGCATTCCAACCATTATTTTGTAAATTGAGTTTGTGTCTTTATATGCCCTGTTTGTGAATAGAACTCCCACTCACCTGATGAAGGGGCAGTGCTCCGAAAGCTAGTGGCTTTTGCGACCAAATATACCTGTTGGACTTTAACCTGGTGTTGTGAGACTTCTTACTCGGTCATAGAAGACAAAGGGTAGCAGTGGAAGGGTGCATTTCTGAATGGTGGGCTGTGACTCGTGGCGTTCCTCAAGGATCAGTGCTGGGACCTTGCTGTTTGTAATATATATATAAATGATTTGGAGGAAAATGTAACTGATTTGATCAGTAAGTTTGCAAACGACACAAAGGTTGGTGGAATTGTGGATAGTGCAGATGATATTGATCGGTTGGAGACTTGGACAGAGAGAAGGCAGATGGAGTTTAATCCGGACAAATGTGAGGTATTGCATTTTGGAAGGTCTAATACAGATGGGAAATATACAGTAAATGGCAGAACGCTTAAGAGTATTGATAGGCAGAAGAATCTGGGTGTATAGGGTTGAAAGTGGCAATGCAGGTGGAGAAGGTAGTCAAGGCGGCATACGGCATGCTTGTCTTCATTGGCCGGGGCATTGAGTTTTAAAATTGGCAAGTCATGTTGCAGCTCTTTAGAACCTTAGTTAGAAGGGTGTGGAGACTTTGGAGAGGGTACAGAAAAGGTGTACCAGGATGTTACCTGGAATGGAGAGCATTAGCTATGAGGAGAGGTTGGAGAAACTTGGTTTGTTCTCACTGGAACGAAGAGATTGAGGGGGCAACCTGATAGAAGTCTACAAGACTATGAGGGGAATGAACAGAGTGGATCGTGAGAAGCTTTTTCCCAGGGTGGAAGAGTCAATTACTAGGGGGCATAGGTTTAAGGTGCGTGGGGCAAGGTTTAAAGGAGATGTATGAGGCAGGTTTTCTTTACACAGAGGGTGGTGGGTGCCTGGAACTCGCAGCTGGGGGAGGTAGTGCAAGCAGATACGATAGTGACTTTTAAGGGGCGACTGGACAAATACATGAATAGGATGGGAATAGATGGATATGGTCCCCGGAAGGGTAGGGGGTTTTAGGGCAGCATGATCGATGCAGGCTTGGAGGGCCGAAGAGCCTGTTCCTGTGCCATCATTTTCTTTTTTCTTTGTTCTTTAAAAAAAGCATCCTTTTCTAATTTATCCACATGATTATGGAAGTGAATGCCTGTGCATCTTTGAAACACTATAATTCACTTCTTATGCGACAAAAGCCTACCATGGGGCCAAAGATATGGCTCAGTTTTTTTGCTGGCTTCACATTTTCTGACATTAAAATAAAGACTCAATAAGTCATTCAATTTTTTTTTAAAGATACAGTGAAACAAAAAACAGAAATCTGCAACTTGGTATGGTAGAAAAATCTGAAAATTTGTTCCCACAGGCTCAGTGTAAAACTTGAAAAGGTAATGGAACAAGAAAAGGTAGAACTACAACTGGAAAAAATTATTGATAGAAATTCCAAGCTTGGTTTAGCTATGATTCCCCATTCTTAAATTCTTCTAATATCCTGTCAGTCTCCACTTTCTAGGCTGACATGTGAATTTATTGTCCATCCTTAATTGCTATTGAAAAGAGCTGCATTTTTCAACTCCTGCAATCCAGTAAGTACATCCCAAGTACTGTTAGAGAAGGGGTTACAGGATTTTGACCCAGTGACAATGCGCGAACGGCGATATATTTCCACATCAAGATGGTGAGTGACTTAGAGGGGAACTTTCAGGTGATGGTGTTCCCATGTGTCTGCTTCCCTTGTCCTTCTAGATGGTAGTGGTTGTGGGTTTGGAAGGTGCTGCCTAAGGAGCCTTAAGTGAGTTCCTGCAGTGCATTTTGTAGATGGTACAAACTGCTGCTACTGTGCATCAGTGTTGGGTGGAATGAATGCTTGTGAATAGGGGGCCAATCAAGTGAGCTGCTTTGTCCTGGATGGTTTCAAGCCTCAAGCACTAATCCAGGGAAGTGGGGAGTTCTCTCACACTCCTGACTTGTGCTTTGCGGACAGACTTTGGGAGTCAGGAAGTGAGTTACTCTCCACAGAATTCCTAGCCACTTGACTTGTTCTGGTAGCCAAGCTATTCATATGACCAGCCCGGTTCAGTTCTGGTCAATGCTGATAGTGGGGGATTCAGTGATGGTAATGCCATTGAATGTCAAGGGATGATGATTAGATTCTCGAGATAGAGAGAGAGATGGTGGTCAGTGACGCGCATTGTCAATTGTCAGCCTAAGCCTCGGCATTGTCCAGGTCTTGTTGCATTTGGACATGGGTTGTTTCAGTATTTGAGGAATCTTGAATGTAGCTGAACATTGCACCATCGAACATCCCCATCTCTGACCTTATTATGGAAGGAAGGTCATTGATGAAGCAGCTGAAGATGATTGGGCCTAGGACACTACCCTGAGGAACTCCTGCAATGGTGACCTACAGCTGAGAGAATTGACCTCCAACAACCACAATCATCTTCTATTGTGTCAAGTATGAATCCAACCAGTGGAGAATTTTCCCCGATTCCCATTGACTCCAGTTTTGCTATAGCCCCTTGATGTCACTCTCAGTCAAATGCTGAATTGATGTTAAGGGCAGTCACTTTCACCTCACCTCTGGAGTTCAGTTCTTTTGTCCATGTTTGAACCAAAGCTGTAATGAGGTGAGGGACAAAGGCAGCTCCCAAACCGAGTGTCAGTGAGCAACTGCCAGTTGATAGCACTGTTAATGACCCCTTCCATCTTTTTATGAATGATCAAGAATGGATTGATGGGATAGTAATTGGATTTGTCCTGCATTTTGGGTACTGGACATAACTGAACAATTTTCCACATTGTTGTACTGGAACAGTTTGGCTGGAAGAAAGCAAATTCTATAACACAAATCTTCAGTAATATTGCTGAAATATTGTCAGGGCTCATAGCATTTGCAGTATCTAATGCCTTCAGCAGTTTCTTGATGTCACATTGAGTGAATTGAATTGGCTGAAAACTGACATCTTGAGATGCTGGGGACCCTGGGAGAGGCCAAGATGGATCATCCACTTGGCAATTCTGGCCTACCTTTTGTACAGAGGTGCTGGGCTCCTCCATTATTGAGTATGGGGATATTTGTGGAGCCTCCTCCTCTAGTGAGTTGTTTAATTGACCACCACCATTCATGACTGGATGTGGCAGGGTTACAGAGCTTAAATCCGATCCGTTGGTTGTGGAATCACTTAGCTCTGTCTATCACTTGCAGCTTCTGCTGTTTGGCATGTAAGTAGTTCTGTGTTGTAGCTTCACCAGGTTGATACCTCATTCTTAGGTATGCCTGGTGCTGCTCCTGGCATGCCTTCCTGCCCCAGAAGGGGGGGGAAAAAAAACAATGAAAACAAGGAAATACAAATACTGATCCAGATTGGTCTTGTATATCTTAAAATAGAATGCCAGTAAAAACTGGGGTTTAAGAATACTGATCCGAACTATCTTTCCCTTCTGGGGCAGTCTTCCTTGAATCAGGGTTGATCCACTGGTTTGATGGTAATGGTAGAGCGGGGGATATACTGGGCCATGAGGTTACAGATTGTGGTTGGATACAATTTTGCTGCTGCCGATGGCCCACAGTGCCTCATGGTTGCCCATTCTGGAGTTGCTAGATCTGTTTGAAATCTACCCCATTTACCATGGTAATAGTGCCACATAACATGATGTAGGGTATCCTCAATGTGAAGACTGAAATGATTATGAAGAACTGGAGTGGTGCACTCCATTAGAATCAATATCTTCAGGATAAAGCAGCAAAAGATGTGAAAAAATACTGTACTTGTAACTACATTTTGTCTGTATGTTCATTGTTGGTGTATTAAATCAGTAAAAGCTTCCCTTTAATGCAGAGATTATAAATGATAGTCTTTGTGCAAACTATAAAAATGAATCCATACTCCTTAAAAGTATTGCCTGAGAAGTGAGTTAATAGCTTCACATTCTCCTTGTTAGAATTACAAGTACTATTGTATCTTCCTTTACACTGAAATGACCAATTTATAAAATACACTGCATAACTACATTTTTCTCTCCAAGCTGGTATGGAGAGACTATTTTTAGGGCATTCTCGAAGTTGGAAGTAAAATTCTTTGGGGTGAGGAGGGAGTGTTTTGCTCTGCAGTTGGCAGTAGCTGACAGTGACACTGGGTGCCTAAGATCCTATCCTAAAGCGTGAATTCCAAACTTCAATGAGCACAAAGAAATGATGGGAAGAACATACCGGAATTTTGAAAGTTATTATGTTGTATTGTAATCCCTTCAATGTTGATTAATTTAATGGTGAAGTTTTACTCGAATATCACAGAAAAGCAATAAAATAAAAGCATTGCTCAAATTAGACTGCGTGTGAGGGCCTAATCCTGTTTCCAGTTACAGCAAATCTACAGCAATTGTTATATTTTATTAATGATTGTGTAGTAATGCATAACAGACTGTATTAAATAGAATGTCATAGACCGGGGTGGGGGGGGGGGGGGGATTCTCCCAAGAAAATTCTAAGAGTTGAATTCACGTAAAAACTGGAGTAAATCCCACTGTTTTTTTCAGCGGGAGTTTAAAAATGAATCTCCCACTGCCGAGTGAACTAGCATGATTCATATTTAAATGCTGGGGGGCGGAGTCTATTCCCGCTAGAGAGGCCAGCAGCATGGCCGACCTGTCCAGCAGAAATCAACCCCAGTGTCAGGGGATTAGCAGGGTAAATATGTGGGGTTACGGGAATAGGGCCTGGGTGGGATTGTGATCGGTGCAGACTCGATGGGCCGAATGGCCTCCTTCTGCATTGCAGGGATTCTATCATTCGATGATTCTTGAGCATTTAGATCCAAGAAATAAATCAGATTTTATGGCACCGAGCGGGCCACTGCGCATGCGCTGATCTGTCAACGCCAGGATCAGCAGATGCACAGTGGCCCCTGACTGCTGGCTTCCCGATTGCTGGGCAGGTCGATCGCTGGCCAGACCCGCGATCCCCTATAGCTGCCCCCCACCACACTTTCCACAGCCCGATCATTGTCCCCCCCAAACATTCCTGGGCCAGCCTCGAACCCTCCCCGCACAGCTCCGATCTCCACCCGCCCCCAGCCCCATCCCTCCCCACCCGCAGACCCAACCCCCCTGCCCCCCCGCCTCCCACACCGGCAGCCCTGACACCCCCCTCCCCCACACAGTCATAATTCCCCCACTCCCACCAGGAGGCTGACCCCCACCCACCCTGATGGCCAGCCCTGGTCACTGGCCTCCTTCCCTCTGTCACTCAGCCCGAGTGCAGAGCGACAGCGGGCCCCCCCACCACCACCGATCACTTCCAGAGGCCATGCCTCATCTGGCTTCACCCCCTTGGCACTGCCCCTTGCCCAATGGGCAGTGCCAAGGTTAGTGGGCCCAGAGATTTCAGTCCCAGGCCCGTTAATGCTTTTAAAAATATATTTAAGTTAGAAGCTGCATACATTATGAGCCAGAAATCCGGCACTGGAAGATGTGTTGAGGCCCAGACGCGCAGCGCAAATCGGCCTCTGCTAAAAAAGCACCGCAACGGGATGGGAGAATCTCTCTCAGGATTTTCCTTCCTTTATTACCCAGTTTCCCACATTTTTGTTACCCAGTTCAGGACCCTCGCTCAGCACCTCCCCCCCCCACGATGAACAGAGGAATTCTGGAATGATTTCAAAATGTACGGGTTACATTGATTGGTCATGGTAAATTGCCCTGTGTCAGAGGATTAACAGGGTAAATACGTAGGGTTACGGGGATAGGGCCTGGGTGGCATTGTGGTCGGTACAGACTCAATGGGGCGAATGGCCTCCTTCTGTACTGTTGGAATTCTATGATTTTCGAGCATTTAGATCCAAGAAATAAATCAGATGAGAGTCTCAATGCATTTTACAATGGGTGGTTCAGCCAGTTTCAGAAATATGCAGGCGCATCATTTTAATAAACTTAGCAGGTTGCTTGCAACTAAGTGCAGTCATGTCCAACTATGGAAATGGGAGTAGCACGGACAATTTTCCTCAAAGTACCTCAAGTATTTCTGGGTGTCTACATTTGGCATCTTTTACTTCAACTGTTTAATTGGTCAAGATTTATTTTGAGTGTGATGTTTCCTGTAATTTCATCACTTTGCTGCAGCAATCAGTCACCATCATTAAACCTCACATAAGCAGAGAGTTGTGGGTTCAAAGTGAGAGTCGTGGGTCCAAAGTGACAGAAATGATCTTCAACGTCTCAGGGCAGTTTAATTACAATAACTAACTGTTGTAGCAAATTGACAAATTTACAGGAAACGTCAGATTCAAAAAAGATCTTGACCAATTAAACAATTGAAGTAAAGAATGCCAGATGTAGATAATTATAAATTCTAAATGTATGGTAATGCACATTGGACTATTGATTTGTACTTGCAGCACCCAATACTACCATTAGAGGTAGCAAATACATTCACAAAAATTCTGAAAAAGACAGCAGGTCGCAGACAAAAAGTTGTTCTGTATTTTATGATTTCAGGTGCTGATGACTTGTCAAAGATTCCCAGAATTTTCTGTTTTATTTATTCCCTATTTGGGAACCCTAAATGTGGTTTAGGGTTCCCTAAACCCTCGGTTTAAATGTGGTCAAATATATTTTCCTGTGTACGTACAATTTGTAGTGACAACATAGTTTTAAACAAATTATTTAGCTTTGCATAAAGAACTTATTTCCCTAAATTTCACAAGCAGTGCCTCTATTGGTAAGACAGGGCAACACTGAGCAAACTTCTGTTCCCGGATTCGCCAAGTTCACAAAAAATTAAGCTAAAGTTTTCTACGGTCTGTTCCAAAAGTCAATAGACAATGCTCCACAAAAAAGCCCATCAGTCCATGTCAAAGCTTTGGAGATTCAAGGTTAATATTAGGAATGCTCGCAAAACTAGTTCAAGGATAGAAAATAACATATAGAGGAATTATATACGGTTGGGTGTGTGGGAAAGGGAATGCATTTGGTTTTCCCCATCAATACATATTCAAAGTCTCACTACAAACCTAGAATAATAGACAGTTTTTGTCTATCTAGGCTGTTTTGATTGTTCTGCTTAAGCAATACATCTGTTGCAAAACATTTCCTCACCATTCACAATTCCACCTAGTTTGCACAGTCCGCAAACTTGGAAATATTGAATTTGATTCCTTCATCCAAAACGTTGATATATATTATGAATAACTGGGTCCCAAGAACTAATCCCTATGATAACCCACTTGTCAGCCCCTTCCACTTCAAAAAAGACACACTTATTCCTACTCTCTGTTTCCTGTCTGCTAATCTATGCCAATATAACCCCCAATCCCATGTGCTTTAATTTTGCACACTAGCCACTTATGTGGTATTTTATCAAAAGTTTTCTGAAAATCCAAACACACCAGATCCACTGGTTCTCCCTTGTCTATTCTATTAGTTGCATCCTCAAGCTTCATAGAGTTTTAGGATGTCCTATGATCAAGAAAGACTTTATATAGTCTAAGCTGTGTTTGCTGCCACTGTAGGAGGTGCATTCACTAGACATACAGCCTCAGTGCATTTGATGTCATGACCAGAGACGCTACAGGAAGCTACCTGCGGCCTAAGTGCAGCATCAGTAAAACGTATTTCCCACCACAGCTAAGGATTACAATTTTCACAGAATATTGAAGCCCAAAGCACTAGTTAAAAATCCTGCTCGCCACCTCACTGTTATCCTACTCCCAACTACTCCCTGCCTCCTTCTCACTCACTGCCCTTCACTGTCCGCAGGTGGCGAGCGAAGCATTGAGAGGGGCAGTGAGCTGCTTAACAAGAGGGGTGGAGAGGAAAGCAGCAAAGGAGTTGGAGTGTGAGGTGGTGACAAAGCAGCAAGTGGCGTGAGCAATTGATTGTCGAGCGTCAACTGTCGAGCATTCAATGGGCGCTCCATGAGAACATCAGTGCAGGTGCACAATGATGACATCAGCAGTGTTGTCTTCCTGTTCTAGGGCAGTGGCAGAAGATACAGTGTAAATCCAAGTCTTTCGTTTTTAGTTCTCATTCTATCGTCCTTGCAGTTGTATGATACAATGATACTGGAATTGTGACTAATCATGGCAATTAGCCTCTCATTTAGTATACAACAGAATCTGACATGAGAGTAGGAAACCTTTGGAAAGCTTTGGAAATTATGGGTACAAAATCATGTTCCTTCCAGGCATGCTACACTTTATGTCAAAAATTACCTCAAGAAATGCATCCAGTTTTGTTTGTCAAGACACAGACCAAACATAAAAGCACTTGAGTAAGTGTGGAGAAGAGCCACAAAACTAATTCCAAGTGTCAAAAGTGTGCACCTTCAGGAAAGATTGTGGAAAATTGGGCTCATCAGCATTGAAAGAAGGGATCTGTTACGTTATCTTTGCAGACAAATAATATCGTAAATATTCTGACAAAAGCAAAGCTTGAAAATGTCTTGAAGTTACATTGTGAAAGTAATCAAAGAAGACATGGGTGTGAATTGGTAAACAGTACATTTAGAACCAATGTTAGGAAGCTTTACTTCATACAAAGAATGAACTCCTGAACAGAGAAATGTGTATCAAAATCCCAGTTCTTCTCTTCTACATTCAAAAATCATTGAGTAAGTGATGATAAATCATGTGGTCCATTCATCTTTTCTTGGAGCAGCTGATAGAATGATAAAAAGATATAACACATTCTAACATTGAGGCTTTGCCAAAGCTTGCAAGTCTGTAGAATTCCCATCATGAACTTTGTCCTTGGAGTGTTGGCATTCCAAAGTTCCCAGCCTGCTCTCCTTTCTGCTAAGTTAGCCAAATTTTGCTTACAACCCTCCTTCCCCAACCAAGTCAGTCAAAGATAGCTTCAATGTTGCGCACACATACAAAAACACACGAGTGAAATTCCACAGGCTTAAAAAAATTACTGCCTTACCAATCTTGGTCCACAGGTGTAATAGCTATCCTTGGGGGTGCTCGTAATGGTAAAGTAGTAGGTCTTGGTATGCTATCTCTTTCTGGAGTCTTTGCTCTTTCCCCCTGTCTCCAAGACAATGGCGGCAATTGAAGAGTACCAGAGAAACGTCTCCTCCCTCTTCGTAAATCCACTCCAATTATGGTTCCAGATGAAGTATAAGATTTGCTAAGACCAGAGTCTGGGGAATCTTTACCATTCTAAAGTAAGATAAAAGGTACTTTTTAAGAAAAAAACCCAAGTGCAGTATATACAAAGAAGTTTAATTTTAGAAAATTAATTTTACTTGAATTTCATCCTGAACGGCTATAATGCATTGTTCACCATTTTACTATTAAAATTCTCATAATCTTGCATTAAGGTATTGTTTTATGTGATATGTGACACCAAAAACATCAAATTTAGAAAAATGTACCGGGCCCAATAGCAAGTCATTTCACCCATTAAGCTAAAGAAAACAAACTTGCTCCTTTTTATTTATGTTAAAGCTACATGTTATTTATCTGTTTATTATTTCATGTTGCTTTACTTCAGTTACTTCAATTCATAAAAAGTTTATACTTGTGGCACACACTCAAAATTATTGAACTAACTATGCTTAAATTGCCTCGATCAAAAATATAAATTGTTATGTTAAACTATATTAAGCTCTGCTCAAACAAGCGATGGATAAATAGGCTGCATCAAGTAGCACTAAGACCATTAAGGTTATATCTTGCTTCATGCTGTTCCCTATTGCTTCAACCCTATATAAGCAAACATGTTTTCTAAACAGCCTGATTATCTACAGGTGAGGAAGGAAAAAGGAGAACATTAGAGGACAATGCATATTCTTCATCTCACAAACAAATGCTCTTTTTAATTCATTTATGGGTATGGGCATCACTGGCTAAGCCAGCATTTATTGCTCAAACCTTATTTGCCCTTGAGAAGATGGTGGTGAGTTGCCCTCTTCACACACAAATGTGAGAACTGAGAAGGATGCTTTGAATGAAATACAGGAAATACAAGATAATAGTTTGGCAATTGTGGTAGAAATAATGCTGCTCACTGTTATTACTGGTTAAAACTGACAGCAACTCCTGGTGCCTGGACAGGCACAATTAAATGAGAAAAATCAGAAATTGCGGTCATAGATACGTCACTGCTACATACAGTACATTATTTACCAATGGAATAAATGCAGAATCACTGATTAGATGTGAACGCAAAGTAGTTACCACTATTTGCATTGTAAAGCCTGGTGAAAATTTTGAGTCTTGTTCAACCGGCAATACTTCAATGTACTAAGACATAAAACATGCACACATTGCATACGTTTCAGCTAAACAAAATAAATGATAGTCATTTGCTGGTTCATTCCTGAGGGCAATGCACTGACCAGAGTCAAGCTGCCTGCTTTAAATTTTCAAACAATGCTTGGCAGTCAACTGTCAGTCACCATTAGCTGATGCATTCTCCATGGCAACACTTCTACCAATTAGAGTCCATTTGCCAAACATGCAGCTCTCTTCTCATACAGTATAAAATTGTTGTTTTTCCTGACATTGGTATACTTGATTGTCCTGATAAATGCTAGACAAAAACTTTGACATAATTTCTTTTTTCAGCAATACTCAATTTCTGCACTATCAATTGACTTGTCATAATTAATGACAAATAGCACTTTGGCCCTGAAAAAAGTAGCTTTATCCAATCTGAAGAATCGTTCCATCAGAGGAAAATGCAAATATTGCTAGTTTTAAAAGTTTGTTTCTCATTGTATACTTTTTCCTTAATCCCAATGTCTCTACCCAAGTCTTCAATTCACTTTCTGTACAATGATTTAATGATAATTATATTGCCTATTTTGTTGTCTATGAAATTTTTTCAATCTGATTAGTTGAACAGTCTTTTTGTTACCTGTCATGTTCACAGACCCAATAGATCCCATGCAGAAGCGATGAAATTCTAACTAACATCGGAAAAGCGGAAGTCTGTGCTTTAAGGCCCATAAAAACATTGTAACTTCTCTTTTATTGATTGATGGAATGTGGACATCGCTGGCTACCCACAGTGCTGTTAGAGAGAGAGATCCAAGACTTTAATCCAGTGACATTAAAGGAATGGGGATATAGTTCCAAGTCAGGATAGTGTATGAGTTGGAGGAAAACTTCCAGCTGATTGTGTTCCCATGTGTCTGCTGCCCTTGTTTGTCCTTCTAGGTGGTAGCAATCATGTGTTTGGAAGGTGCTGTCAAAAGAGCCGTTGTGAATTCCTGCAGTGCATCTTGTTGATGGTGCATACTGCTGCTATTGAGTGTCAGTGATGGAAGGAGTGAATGTTTGTGGATGGGGTGCTAATCAAGCGGCCTTTGTTTTGGATGCTGTCAGGATTCTTGAGTGTTGTTGGAGCTGCACTCATCCAGACAAGGGGAGAGTATTTCATCACACTCCTGATTTGCTCACTGTGGACAGGCTTTGGGTGCCAGGAATTGAATTACTCACCACAGGATCCCTCGCCTGACGTGGTCTTTTTGACACAATGGGCGGAATTTTACGAGAAAAATTCTAAGTGTCCAGCTAGCATGAAAATGGGAGAGTTACAGGTCCATTTTTTGGGTGAGATTTTACTCCCAATCTTTTGCGCATAATGCTTGAAAGAATGGGCTGGACCATTTCTGGCTACTACAGGCAATGGGCATGGCTTAATTCACCAACCAGCCTGATGTGTAGACCTCTATGGCTACACATGCGCAACACCAATAGCAGAGGCCTGACAGGGAGAGAGAGAGAGAGAGAGAGCTGTCGGGTCTCTGCTATAGCAGCCGGCCTCAGCACAGCCCACCCGCCGCAATTGTGGAGGCCCACGACTGTTCATGAGCCCCACTGAAAATATAGTCCCTGTCTGCTCCCCCCACCCCATGGCTGAGCTGGATCGCGCCCCTCTTCAACGACCATAGCTGCAGACCAGCAGCGGCAACAGCAGTAGGGGCCCCCTCCCTCCACCCACCGATCGCAGCTACAGAGTGCACAGCAGCCCCCTCCTCCACCCCCCCACCACCAATTGGGTCACCCCAGCCTGGCTCCACCCCTGTAAGCCCCGCCCCTCAGGCCCCACCCGGTGGGCAATGACAAGGTGCTCGGCAGCGCCAAGGTGCCCGGTGGGCATTGCCAAGGTGCCAGGCTTGCAGTGCCAGGCTGGCAATGCTCGCGACCTCCCTGAGGGGGCCTTACTAGCCTCCAGTACTGACGAGGCCAACATGACTGTTCCCCATTCATGGGGAGCGGGTGCTTTCCTTGAAGCCACAGAGGTAAGTGAGTCTGGACGAGTGAGCGCCAGACTCCCTAAACAGATGCAAATGATGATTTAAATACCTTTACTTAATATATTCAGCCTCTTGCCAGAAATGGGCAAGAAGCCAACCGCGTCGGAAATCAGGTGCTTGTAAGATCACGAGAGCTGAGAAATCGGGCGTGATCCTGATTTCCTGGCCTTTGCACGATCTTACAGGCTCGCTCCCCGATGGGCGGGGCGAGCCAGTAAAAGCATGGCCGATATTTATAAGGCTAGTCCAGTTGAGTTTCAGGTCAATGGTAACACACAGGATGTTGGTAGAGTGGGATTCAGTGATGGTAATGTAATTGATTGTCACCGTCTCTGTACCGCTGGCTGCAAATTGCAGATCAATTGTTCATCATAGCTTTTGTTTTGTGAATCAGAAGCAACGTATTAGAACTAATGAGACTAACCTATAAATTACAGAACACCTGACATGATTATGCATTTTTCTCATCTGTGCACAGCTAATGCATTATTAACCTATAAACAATGGGGAAACAGCAGTCTTCCAGGCTAGCCAGTTTTATAAGCTTTCATCTTAGCCACTATAATCAGTTTCAGTAATATTTTCAGAAACTTTGTTCTGATCCCAAAAAACACTCTGATTTTTAGATCATCCTCCCACCATCTTCAAGATGTCTGCCTATCAACTTAGTCTTTTCAAATGCTATCCATGTCTCCTTGTTCTTCTGTTTGATTGAATTCCTCCTGTCACTCAAAAAGGTGATGCCCCTTACCCTTCAGACATCTAAAGGCACCGGACTTGCTGTTAACTTTCAATTTATCCATTACCTTGGAGATTCTTGGCAAACCCATGGTCCATATTGTTATTTTTGGCATAGCCAAGAACTGGTAAACTTGTCACGAGTGTAACCTTCCTTGAAACCACATGTTTGAATATTTTAGTGAATTGGCTTCATTGGCTTGCATTTGACATTTTTAAAAACAACTTTGATAAGGCTTGGACTTTTGAATAAGTTATAACACTAAATGGATTTCCATCCAGCTATCGTCTTCATGATCTTATTTCCCCATAAATCATCGTAACAATGCTATATTTGTTTGCCAGATAATGAATTCATCAACAAATCTGGAATCTCTCAAAGCTTAGTTGTGTGTCTGCCACTTTCACACCATTTAGTTCTTAGAGTGATGAACATTTACAACACAGAAGGTGGCCATTTGAAACATTGCACTGAGGTGACACATCATGTAAATTTAATGAAGCCGAATGGAGCAGTGAGCAAGGAGAGTGGGGAAGGCCTTAAAAATCACACAGGAAGTACCTGATCAGAAATCGCTGGGAAATCTGGGCTGTTTTATGCCAGTGGTTGGGAGGCAACAAGGTGGAAATCTCAAAGAAGCCAACTGACCTAGTTAAAGAGGCACTTATATCTCAATTTCATGAGACTGAATGGAATTTAATGATGCTTTGCCAATTAAATGTGCAGTGCACAGCTGGATATCACGGGTTGGCAAATCCCTGACCATAAAAAGGTGGTGGTATACTGGTGATGCCTCAGTCCCTGAGGGGAAGGGCAGTCATGGCAGCAGGTTGGCACATTGGTTAGCACTGCTGTCTTACAGTGCCAGGGACCCAGGTTTGATTCCAGCCTCAGGTGACTGTGTGGAGTTTGCACGTTTTCCCTGTATCTGTGTGGGTTTCCTCCCACAGTCCAAAGATACAAAGAACAAAGAAAATTACAGCACAGGAACAGGTCCGTCGGCCGTCCAAGCCTGCACTGACCATGCAAAACATTTTCCAAACAATCTTTTAATTCCAGATGTTTATCAAACTCAAATTTCACTATCTGCTGTGGTGGGATTCAAACCTGGGATCGTAGAGAATTTTCCTGGGTTACTACTCCAGTGACAATACCATTGCACCACTGCCTACCCTCTATGTGCAAGTTAAGTGGATTGGCCATGCTAAATTGCCCCCTAGTGTCCAAAGATGTACACAATTAACCATGGTAAATTGTCCCTTCGTGTCCCAAGATGTGTAGGTTAGGGGGATTAACAGAATAAATATGTAGGGTTATGGGTATAGGGATGGGTCTGGATAAGAAGATCTGTTGGAGAGTCAGTGCAGACTCAATGGGCCAAATGGCCTCCTTCTGCACTGTAAGGATTCTACAATTCTACGACAATTCCATCACACTGGAAAGTATTGCCAAAAGGGGAGAGGAAGCCACCGCAGTAACCAACCTGAGGCCGGTGAGCCTGACATCTGTGGTGGGGAAGTTTTTGGAGAAGATACTGAGGGACAGGGTAGGGGCATATGCACATTTGGAAGAAAATGGGCTAGTTAGTGACAGGCAGCATGGTTTTGTAGAGGGAAGGTCATGTTTCAGCAATTTGATTGAGTTTTTGAAGAGATGACAAAGATAATTGATGAGGGAAGGGCTGTGGATGCCGTTTATATGGACCTTGGTAAGCATTTGACAAGGTCCCACATGGTAGACTGGGACAAAAACTAATATCACATGGGATTCAGGGTGGGCTGGCTAGATGGACACAGAACTGGCTGGTCATAGAAGAGAGAAAGTAGCGGTGGAAGTATGTTTTTCAGAATGGAGATCTGTAGCTAGTGGTGTTCCGCAGGGATCAGTGCTCGGACCTCTCTTGTTTGTAGTATGTATAATGATCTGGAGGAAAATTTGGATGATCTGACTGGTAAGTTTGCGGATGACATGAAGATTGGTGGAGTTGCTGATAGTGTCGGGGATTGTCAGAGGATACAGCAGGATATAGATAGATTGGAAACTTGGGCACAGAAATGGCAGATGGAGTTTAATCCAGACAAATGAGAGGTGATGCATTTTGGAGGATCAAATTTAGGTATGAATTATATTGTAAATGGCAGAACCTTTAGGAACATTAACATACAGAGGAATTTAGGCATGCATGTCCATAGTTCTTAAAGGTAGCCACACAGATGGTCAACGTGATTAAGAAGGATTATGGTATGCTCACCTTCATCAGCCGGGGCACTGAGTACAAGAGTTGGCAAATCATGTTGCAGCTGTATAAAACCTTGGTTAGGCCGCATTTGGAGTATTGCGTGCAGTTCTGGTCGCCACGCTACCAGAAGGACGTGGAAGTTTGGGAGAGAATACAAAGAAGGTTCACCAGGATGTTGCCTGGTCTCAAGGACGCTGGTTATGAGGAGAGGTTGAACTAGGATTGTTTTCACTGGAAAGACGGAGGCTGAGGGGAGACCTGATAGGGGTCTACAAAATTGTGAGAGCCATAGATAGGGTGGATAGTCAGAAGCTTTCTCCCAGGGTGGAAGCATCAATTACAAGGAGGCACAGATTCAAGATGAGAGTTGGAAAGTTTAAGGGAGATGTGCAGGGGAAGTTTTTCATGCAAAGATTGGTGGATGCCTGGAACACACTGCCAGAGGAGGTTTTGGAAGCAGGCACATTAGCAACATTTAAGAGGCATCTGGATGGGTACATGAATAGGGAGGGAAGAGGGATACAGACCGAGTAAGGGCAAAATATTTTTTTTTAGGTTAGTTAGGGTATCATGATTGACACAAGCTTAAAGGGCCTGTGCTGTACTTTTCTTTGGTTCTTTGTTCTGGCGCAGAGGAACTGTGGGACAATGTAGAGCAGCTGTGGGACAGCCATTACAAGTTTCAGCCTCTCAGCGAGACAAGCAGTGACACAGCGCTGCAATGGCCAGGTGTATTAGCCATATGTGGGATCAACCAGAGGAGATTCCATGCAAGGACAGAACATAGTAAACGGGGATCAAAATAGACATGGAAATCGTTTACCCAATTCTCCAGGATCCTGAAGCGGAGGAGGTGCAGCAGATTTGGAGGGTGACCAGGTGTCAGGCGTACCAATGCCAAAGCAACAGCAGCACGAGGTCAGTCTGTGGCTTGATAGATGACAGAAGAAAGCTGGGCGAACAGCAGGAGGAAGTCTGAAGACAAGTTGTGCCATTTCCCATTAACTTCTTTAAGAATGCCAGTGCCAATGAAGACAGCAACCTTAAAAGGATGCCACTGTCTCATACACGATGCTGCAGAAAGACCTGCAACCTATGAAATTGGGTACGCACACAATGTCAGCCAGGCTGCATTGAACTTCTGCGCATTTGACTCTTTTCAAGAATCCACCTGGCCCTATCAGGATATTCCACTTCCCACAAGTGCCACATAACACAGTAAAAAAACACCCATATTGCCTGGTGCTTACAATCAATTCTCTCCACATTTTCAACATCTCCACTTCAGCTTGCCCTCTCAGAGCACCATTGCATGTCTTGTAGAATGCAATATCTGGAAACAAACTTCAGAGTTGCAGCCAACAACAGCTCCCTCCCAGGAGCAAGCTGTCATTACATGCAGCTGCTCACCACTGCATTAAGTAGTTCACCAATGTTTTGTTCAAAAGGATCAGAGAGTTTGTGCACTACCACAATGACCCTGATAGTTAGACAGATCGGTCTGTTGGCTCCAGGTCAATTGTAGTCTTTCCACAGGTACAGGGTGTAATCAATTGTTAAGAGTCTTTTCACCTTGGAAGAATGATTTCTGGCAGCTTAATTTGTGTTATGTAGGTTCAGCTGCCATTCAGCGGTATCCTGTGCAGTTGCAATAAGCAGGGAGGAAGGCAGTGGACAGTGGCAGTGCTCTATTTAGACAGCAACACAAATCAACCCATTTTACATGTTTTCTTATGGAAAAGTTATATTCATTGACCACATTTTCATTTAGCACACCATTTTTCGTAAACACATTGGGTGCATTAAATGGGGGATAGCTGTCAATTTCTATCTTCCTTCTATTCTTATCAGTCATCTACCTTCAATGTTAACTTTGTTTCTCTTCACCTGTTTGAGTGTTTCCAGCATTTTCTGTTTTTGTTTCAGTTTCATCTGCTTTCTTGAGGAACTGCAATTCCCTAACATTTAAATACTATTTCTTTAAGGCAAAATGTTAGTGCATGTAT
Source organism: Mustelus asterias (assembly GCF_964213995.1). Lineage (NCBI taxonomy): Eukaryota > Metazoa > Chordata > Chondrichthyes > Carcharhiniformes > Triakidae > Mustelus > Mustelus asterias. The sequence goes on along the minus strand of NC_135808.1, from coordinate 85,600,821 downwards.
GGCACTAAAATTATTTCTGTCTTTCACATCACAGGGGTGCCATCCACCTGGACAAGGCACAGGGCCTGATTTTACTATCAAGCTGTGCCTGTTTTCGGGCGCGAAAGCTTGGTAAAGTTGGCGTGAGGCGAGTAGCGCAATCCACGCCTGCCTCCGCACCGGTTCCCCCTTTACCAAGGCCCGGAAATCGCCGCGATCGGGAACTCGGCCGAAACGGGCGCGACCGCCATTCAAATGCGTTTACATGCATTTTAATTGACTTAATGGGCTGCAAGCCCAACCTTACCTGCGCCTCCCCCTTTACCATCACGTTCGCCCATCCAGATTCGGCGCGAAACAGACATGCCCTACAAAAGTCCAATTCAGGCACCCCAGTTAGTGAGGAGGTAAGTGCCGAGCATCCGACGGCTCTCTGCCGGAGATCAGTTGGGGGCGGTGGGGGGGGGGGCTCCTGCTACCACTCTGCCTGTGATCAGTGAGGGGGAAGGGGGTCCGCTGCCACTTTGGCTGAGATCAGTGGGGGGAAAGAGGGGAGGGGCCCACAATCGGTCTGGGTGGCGGAGGAGGTGGGGGGATAAGGGGGTCAGTAATGTTGGGAGGGGTGGGGGCAATGTCTGTGGGGGCCAGAGGGGAGGTATTATCTGGCCCAGGAGGGATGTGACAGGGGAGCTGCATTCTATTTTTTTTCTGCGCATGCACAATTGGAGGTGCCAACGAGACTGCAGGATTTCGGGCATGTTAAGCTCCACCCACAGGCTTGTGCAGCGCGATTCGGAATTGCTCATATTTTTTCAGGCAGAATGCGTATGGTGGCGCCTGAGAACAGGTCTAAAAGTCGGATCTGAAACACTCCCAGTTTCAACTCCACCCAGCACTTAGAATTGAAATGGTAAAATAGGGCCCACAGTTTTGGAACCTTACATGTAGATATAGCATTGGCACTGAGTACTAACTATCTCAGTTTTGAATGCACAAATTGATAATGGACAAAGGGTCACACGTCAGTGCAAGCTCTGGCATACATTAATGTTCTGAGAAACCAACACCGCAGCAGATCTGTGCCAGTCATCACTATTCCACTAGGCATTTGGTTTGTAACTCCACGAATTAGAAAGAAGGATGGTAGTAATCAGATCCTAAAAGCCCCGAGGGACATTATAACACATCAGATCGCTTTGCCCTACATGACATTGTCACTTATAACCTGATTAAACAAGTCAATACGAAATAAGATGCATGTTTGTAGTTCAAGTGCTATAAAATGAAATGTCCCTCATGTAATGACAGCTTGCTCCTGGGAGGGAGCTGTTGTTGGCTGCAACTCTGAAGTTTGTTTCCAGATATTGCATTCTCCAAGACATGCAATGGTGTTCTGAGAGGGCAAGCTGAAGTGGAGATGTTGAAAATGTGGAGAGAATTGATTGTAAGCACCAGGCAATATGGGTGTTTTTTTTACTGTGTTATGTCTTCTGATTTCCATAAGCTAGAAATAATCACACTTTAAAGTCAAAATGCTGGAGTTTCATTGAGAGCATTTCTTACTGCTCTCCATATGGTTGGTAGACAAATAGACAGGTATACTGTTACTCAGCACATAACTCCAATGCAGCACCCCGGGATATATATTCACAGAACAGTTGGTTGCTTTGCTCTTTCCCAATATTATAACAATACAACATACTACATACCAAATCTGGGGAAAGCCAACAAACCAGTAACCTAGATAGCCTTGCTGTGATGCCAAAGTTGATGTACTTCCCAGTTCTTACAAAATGCAGTGATCAATTACTGAATACTGCACCCTATATATTGCCGATATCCTCTGAGGTTGCCTGAAATATTAATCTTTACTATAGTGATCATCTTCATGGCCATAAGCAAAGCAGTGTGGTTGAGTTTTGATGCTGTAGGTGACAAAGTTCGCCATTGCCTCTTTGCGAAGTCAATTTTTCTAATACACGTCTGGTATATATTCATCTTAACTGCTGCCTTACATTCCTTTCCTGCTGTTCATCCTCCTCCATGATAATGCCATGCACACAGATATATCCATAGAGGATGCCATACCTGCCCCAGAGAAGAATTCACTTTGATGGGGCGATTATGCATGCCTGCAAGCAATCAAAAGCAAAGTCCAAGGCTGTATAGATTGAACACCAAAAATAGTCACTCCAACTACTGCTACTCAAACTTTCAGCAACTGTTCAAAAAAATCCTGGCTCCCAGTCTCAGCCAATCCCTCAACAACTACACCTTAGGACTGAGTGTCATTCACCCTGATTATCATGTAATGAAATGCGACATAGAAGTCTGGTGAATGGATCATGGGAACAGCAAATCACATTTGGAAATTTGCTGCTTAATTTATGGGGCAGAAAACAGATGGAAGCAGCTTCAGCCTTAATATGTTGGCAGTCAAGTGAGTTGGTTCAACTTTATACCCCAGAAATACCAAAAAAAGTTTGAAATTTCAAATTCTGTGGGTTAGTAGTGTTACTTTCTGGAATTGACCAGTCTGCTGTAAAAAAAAGTATTTTTTATTGTTGCCACACCAGCATAATGGGTTAATGCGCAATAATTAAAACACCAACTTAGCTACTATTGAAGAATGGATCTGACTAAAATAAGCAAAATGCTATTTTCTGCCTTTCTTTGATTTGTCACATGTATTAGTGACATATGTGAAAAGTATTGTGAAAAGTGAAAAGTATTGTGAAAAGTGAAAAGTATTGTTTCTTGCTCACTATACAGACAAAGCATACCTACATAGAGAAAGGAAGGAGAGGATGCAGAGTGGAGTGTTACAGTCATAGTTAGGGTGTTGAGAAAGATCAACTTAATACGAGGTAGAACTGTTCAAAAGACTGATGGCAGCAGGGAAGAAGCTGTTCCTGAGTTGGTTGGTACATTACCTCAGTCTTTTGTATCTTTTTCCTGATGGAAGAAGGTGGAAGAGAGAATGCCCGGGGTGCGTGGGGTCCTTGATTATGCTGGCTGCTTTTCCAAGACAGCGGGAAGTGTAGACAGAGTCAATGGCAGGGAGGCTGGCTTGCATGATGCACTGGGCTTCGTTCACGACCCTTTGTAGTTTCTTGCAGTCTTGGACAGAGCAGAAACTGTACCAAGTTGTGATACAACCAGAAAGAATGCTTTCTATGGTGCATCTGTAAAGGTTGGTGAGAGTCATAGCGGTTATGCCAAATTTCCTTAGCCTCCTGAGAAAGTAGAGGCGTTGGTGGGCTTTCTGAACTAAAACGTCGATGTGGAGGTACCAGAACAGATTATTGGTGATCTGGACACCTAGAAACCTGAAGCTCTTGACCATTTCCACTTCATCCCCATTGATGTAAACGGGGGCACATCCTCCACTATGTTTCCTGAAGTCGATGACTATCTCCTTCATTTTGTTGACAGTGAGGGAAAGATTATGGTCGTTGCACCAGTTCACCAGGTTCTCTATCTCTTTCCTGTACTCCAGCTCATCATTGTTTGAGATCTGATCCACTACGGTGATATCATCAACAAACTTGAAAATTGGAGGGGAATTTGACCACACAGTCATAGGTGTATAAGGAGTATAGTAAGGGACTGAGGACACAGCCTTGTGGGGCATCGGTGGTTGAGGATGATCGTGGAGGAGGTGTTGTTGCCTATCCTTACTAATTGTGGTCTGTGGGTTAGGAAGTCGAGAATCCAGTCGCAGAGGGCAGAGCCAAGCCCCAGGCCATGGGGTTCGGAGATGAGTTTTGTAGGAATAGTGGTGTTGAAGGCTGAGTTATAGTCAATAAATAGGAATCTGACATCGGTGTCTTCATTATTCAGGTGTTCCAGGGTGGGTGTAGGGCCAGGGAAATGGTGTCTGCAATGGTCCTGTTGCGGCGCTAGGCGAACTATGGTGGATCCAGGCAATCTGGGAGGCCAGAATTGATTTGTGCCATGACTGACCATTCAAAGCACTTTCTTTGTGCATGCACATTGTACTTTCAGCCAATGTGAGGTTTAAACAATAAATGGCAGAGTCATCAGGAGTATAGAAACACAGAGGGACCTAGGTGTGCAAGTCCACAAATCCTTGAAGGTGGCAATACAGGTGGAGAAGGTGGTGAAGAAGGCATATGATATGCTTGCCTTTATAGGACGGGGTATAGAGTATAAAAGCTGGAGTCTGATGATGCAGCTGTATAGAACGCTGGTTAGGCCACATTTGGAGTACTGCGTCCAGTTCTGGTCGCCGCACTACCAGAAGGACGTGGAGGCATTAGAGAGAGTGCAGAGAAGGTTTACCAGGATGTTGCCTGGTATGGAGGGTCTTAGCTATGAGGAAAGATTGGGTAAACTGGGGTTGTTCTCCCTGGAAAGACGGAGAATGAGGGGAGATCTAATAGAGGTGTACAAGATTATGAAGGGGATAGATAGGGTGAACGGTGGGAAGCTTTTTCCCAGATCAGAAGTGACGTTCACGAGGGGTCACGGGCTCAAGGTGAGAGGGGCGAAGTATAACTCAGATATTAGAGGGATGTTTTTTACACAGAGGGTGGTGGGGGCCTGGAATGCGCTGCCAAGTAGGGTGGTGGAGGCAGGCACGCTGACATCGTTTAAGACTTACCTGGATAGTCACATGAGCAGCCTGGGAATGGAGGGATACAAACGATTGGTCTAGTTGGACCAAGGAGCGGCACAGGCTTGGAGGGCTGAAGGGCCTGTTTCCTGTGCTGTACTGTTCTTTGTTCTTTGTTTGTAAACCTCCCAAGTTGTGAATTAAAATTTGACAGTATTGTATTTTAGTTGATGAAGCTATGAATTATGGAACTATGGTAATATATTGATATGAACTATGTCACAATTTCAGGATACATTTTTGGGATTGTGAAGCAATGTATGACATTTAAGAATACCCACAATGATTATACAGCAGAGGTGATTAGACCAACAGAGACAAATTAAAATTACACCACCAAATTATTCAGAAAGCCAATTTTTACATGAATAGATTAAGCAAATGATGAAAGGGAAAGATAAAGAAGCGCATCATTTGTTTGAGCACTTCAGAAAAGAAAGTGCAAGATTAAGGTCACTGTGTCATAGAATCATAGAAAGAGGCCATTTGGCCCATCGAGTCTGCACCGACCACAATCCCACCCAGGCCCCACCCCCACATCCCTATATATTTACCCACTAATCCCTCTAACCTACGCATCCCAGGACACTAAGGGCAATTTTAGCATGGCCAATCAACCTAACCCGCACATCTTTGGACTGTACAGCATGGATTCCTAATAACTGTTTTAAAAGAATTGAAATAGAAAGCACATTTTCAGCATCATGGAAAATTGGACATGGTATCTCATTTAGCAAGTTCTCACTGAAATGTAATGTTCTGAATATTATAAAAGTGATTTTATTTATCTCCAATACTGGCCACCATATTTAAATCAAAGTGTCAAATTACTGAGATAGTGGCATAGCGGTAATGTTACTAGATTTGTAATCCAGAGGCCCAAGCTAATCCTCTGGGGGCATGGGATCAAACTGCAGCTGGTAGAAATTAAATGCAATTAATAAATCTGGAATTTAAAGCTAGGGACAACAAAACTATCGTTGATTTTTGCAAAAACCCATCTGGTTCACTAATGCCCTTTAGGAAAGGAAATCTGCTGTCCTTATCTATGTGTGAGACTCCAGGGCAGAATTTTATGCCCTCCCTTCCTCCCCACTCCACCACCCCAGGTGGGTTCTGAGGTGGGTGGGGGAAAGACAGGTGAGAGTAAAATTGAATGGGATTCGCCCAAGATTGCAAAGGTTGGGGTATACTGGATTTTCTTTTCCTCAAACACCACTGGAAACAAATCCAGTCTACCCAACCTTTCCTCATAAGTTAATTCCATGCATCAATCAAGTAAACCTCATTGGAACCGTCTCCAATACATTTACATCTTTTCTTGAATAAGGAGACCAAAGCTGCATGCAATGTTCAAGATATGATCACACCAGTGCCCTGTATAACTGAAGCATTACAATCCATACTTTTGTGTTCAATTCCTCTTGTCATAAAGGATAGCATTCATAGAACATAGAACAGTACAGCACAGAACCGGCCCTTCGGCCCACGATGTTGTGCCGAGCTTTGTCTGAAACCCAGATCAAGCTATTTCCTCCCTATCATCCCAAAGTACTCCATGTGCCTATCTAATAGCTTCTTAAATGTTCCTAAAGTTTCTGACTCTACTATCCCTGCAGGCAGTCCATTCCACACCCCAACCACTCTCTGAGTAAAAAACCTACCTCGGACATCCTTCCTATATCTCCCACCATGAACCCTATAGTTATGCCCCCTAGTTACCGCTCCATTCACCCGAGGAAATAGTCTTTGAACGTTCACTCTATCTATCCCCCTCATCATCTTATAAACCTCTATCAAGTCTCCTCTCAACCCCCTCCGCTCCAAAGAGAAAAGCCCAAGTTCCCTCAACCTTTCCTCATAAGACCTACCCTCCAAACCAGGCAGCATCCTGGTAAATCTCCTTTGCACTCTTTCCAGTGTCTCCACATCCTTCTTGTAGTGAGGTAACCAGAACTGCACACAATATTCCAAATGTGGTCTCACCAAGGTCCTGTACAGTTGCAGCATAACCCCACGGCTCTTAAACTCAAACCCCCTGTTAATGAACGCCAACACACTATAGGCCTTCTTCACGGCTCTATCCACTTGAGTGGCAACCTTCAGAGATCTATGGATATGAATCCCAAGATCTCTCTGTTCCTCCACATTCTTCAGAACCCTACCTTTGACCCTGTAATCCACATTTAAATTTGTCCTACCAAAATGAATCACCTCGCATTTGTCAGGGTTAAATTCCATTTGCCATTTTTCAGCCCAGCTCTACATTCTATCTATATCTCTTTGTAGCCTACAACAGCCCTCCACCTCATCCACTACTCCACCAATCTTGGTGTCATCAGCAAATTTACTGATCCACCCTTCAGCCCCCTCCTCCAAGTCATTTATAAAAATTACAAATAGCAGAGGACCAAGCACTGATCCCTGTTGCACTCTGCTGGTAACCGGTTTCCAGTCCGAAAATTTTCCATCCACCACCACCCTCTGTCTTCTGTTAGATAGCCTGTTACCTATCCAATCGGCCAAACTTCTCTCTATCCCACACATCCTTACTTTCTTCATAAGCCGACCGTGGGGGACTTTATCAAACGCCTTACTAAAATCCATGTATATGACATCAACTGCACTACACATCATCTACACACTTAGTTACCTCAAAAAATTCTATCAAATTTGTGAGGCAAGACTTGCCCTTCATGAATCCGTGCTGACTATCCCGGATTAATCCGCATCTTTCTAAATGGTCGTAAGTCCTATCCCTAAGGACCTTTTCCATCAACTTACCGACCACCGAAGTAAGACTAACTGGCCTATAATTACCAGGGTCATTTCTATTCCCTTTCTTAAACAGAGGAACCACATTCGCCACTCTCCAGTCCTCTGGCGCCACCCCCGTGGACAGTGAGGACCCAAAGATCAAAGCCAAAGGCTCTGCAATCTCATCCCTTGCCTCCCAAAGAATCCTAGGATATATTTCATCAGGCCCAGGGGACTTATTAACTTTCAGTTTATTCAAAATTGCTAGTACATCTTCCCTCCGAACATCTACTTCCTCCAGCCTATCAGCCTGTGACACCCTCTCTTCCTCAAAAACATGGCCCCTCTCCTTGGTGAACACCGAAGAAAAGTATTCATTCATCACCTCTCCTATCTCTTCTGATTCCATGCACAAATTCCCACTGCCGTCCTTGACCGGTCCCAGCCTCACCCTGGTCATTCTTTTATTCCTCACATAAGAGTAAAAAGCCTCTTCATTAGCTTTCTGAATGACTTGCTGTACCTGCATATTAACATTTTGTGATTCATGCATTAGAACACCTAAATCTCTCAGCATCTCGGAATTCTGCAGCCGTTCCCCATTTAAGTAATACTCTACTTTTTTATTCTTCCTGCCAAAGTGCACAACTTCACAGTTTCCCACATTATTATCCATCTGCCAGATTTTTGCCCACTCACTCAACTTATCTATACACATCTGGAACCTCCTTATGTCCTCTTCACACCATGGGTGGGATTTTACAACCTCACTCGTCCCGAAACCGTAAAATCCCACCCGAGGTCAACCCCTATGCTCTGCCCCTTGCCCGCTCCAATTCCCATGGCGGATGGGACGGTAAAATTCCAGCTTATATCTTTGTCATTTGCAAATTTAAGTACTATGCCTTCGTTCCCCTCATGTAAGTCATTGATATAAATTGTAAAAGGTTAAGGCCCCAGCACAGATCCTGCAGGACTCCACTCGTCACATCCTGCCAAAGATCCATTTCTGTAGACTCTGCTTTCTGCCAGCCAATCTTCTATCCATTCTCATATGTTACCTCTACACTACTGCACTTTATCAATGCCTTCTGGAAATCCAAGTACAGCACATCTACAGGCTGCCCTTTATCCATGTTACTCCATCGTAGATCTCCAATAAATTGGTTAAACATGACTTCCCTTTCACAAGACCATGCTGACTTTCCCGATTACCTGGAGTAATACTTTGAAGTATATAAAGTCAAAGACTTAATGAATGTCAATGCATCAGCATGTTACCAAAGATGGAATATTTGAAAAACTTTAATTTATAATTTTAACAAAGATTATTTTGCCAAACAATCATCTAATGATGACAGAAGTATAACTATTCCAGGCCTCCATGAGGCTTCCTATATCTTCCTTGCGTTAAGATCAATTTTTATGAGGAGGAAAGCAAGATTGCTCGTCTTTGAAAAATAACATTCAAGGCCATTTAATTTAAACAAAAATGTTAACTACTTTATTTTTAAAATATGTATTTCTAGCATTCCACTTCTCCTCTTCGTAATTCTATTCCTTTCTTAGGAGTTTAACAATTTAATTTGTTGCACAATGCAGTCAGTCTCAAGGACACTTTTTAAAGAGTGAGTGAAGAAGTAAGACTTTAAAATGTTGGTGTTAGAAAATGCAGCACTGCAGTGGAACATTCCTTCCAGGACAGTTATAGCCAGGTAGTAAATAAAATCATAGGGATGGATGGCAGGGCCGGGGAAGGGGATTGGCCAGCCAAATCCTGGGTTTTACTGCCTACGCTCACTCTTGCTTCATTCTCGGGCCAGTCTGAAATGGACAGCTAATATTGGAAAGTAAAAGCTAAGTAACATGATGGCGGATAAGCAATCATTTTTCCCTTTGTTGTTGATTGATTTTGAACATGTTCTACTGCGTAAATTCTGCAAGAACTTAAGGAAACAATTAAACTGAAGGCGGTCAGTGTTTTTAAATTTTTAGTCCAATGTCGGACTTGGTGAATCCTCTTCTGTCCTCGAATTGAATTGATTTATTGTTGCCACATGTATTGGGATACAGCAAAAAGTTTTGTTTCTTATGAGCTATACAGACAAAGCATACCGTTCATACAGTATGTAGGGGAGAAGGAAAAGATAGGGTGCAGAATATAGTGTTGCAGTTACTGATGGGGTGAAGAGAAAGATCAGCTTAATATGTGACAGGACCATTCAGTAGTCTGATGGCAGCAGGGAAGAAGTTGTTCTTGACTCGGTTGGTACGTGTTCTCAGACTTTTGAATCTTTTTTCCAATGGGGAAAGGGGAAAGAGAGCATATCTGGGGTGCATGGGGTCCTTGATTAAGCTGGCTGCTTTCCCGAGGCATTGAGAAGTGTAGTCAGAGTCAATGAATGGAAGGCTGATTTGTGTGATGGACTGGGGTACGTTCACAACTCTTTGTAGTTTTTTGCAGTCTTGGTCAGAAAAGGAGCCATATGAAGCTGTAATACATCTGAAAGATTTCTATGGTGCATCTCTGTGGCCAAGTGGGCCAAATGCAGAGCATATGCGCAGGTACATAGCATGCATGCGCAAATACCAATGATAGCTGCAAAAGGAAACTCCCCAACAACTTCCCAGTCAGTGCCCAAGAAAAACATGACAAATATTGCCCCAGGGAGCCAATATGTAGGATGTGGGACAAAATATAAAATTATGGCACAATTCCAAAAAATATGGGCTGTTATTATTTTACTAAAATATCTGCAAAAGATCAATGGATTGTTCCTTTGGCTACCAAACACAGTCTAGGCTGGCTCAGCTTCCTGATTACCGAAGGGAAGAAATAACAAGCAACATCATCACTTGCATCCAGACAATGAGTTTGTATCTTGGAAGAGGTTTGACCTGGCAACTAGCAACCTGCTGTTTACCCTGAGGTGTATGAACTCGAACGGTGAAAATCTCAAGTTTGACTCCCTTGTTGAATGCACAGAAAGTTTTCAGCTTCAAGGCAATCTATATGACAACTATTGCAATCTTACATCACTGTTAAATGATGTGGATCAGGAGAAACTAGTGTTCCAGAGAAATGGATACAGATAATTAGATCATGCACAAATTTGAAAAACTTGTACACACCAAATGTACAAGCCAAAAGAAATTCTCTTTGGAGGGACAGAGGTAGGATGGTTGGTGCAGTGCTGATCTCAAAGGCTGAACTGCAAGCAAAATGTAATTACCAAATGTGGTGCACTGAATTTATAGCCTTGCATGATCCAATCATGGTTATTGAAAGCCGTAGCGTCAATAAGTATCTTTACAAGTGATTTCACTGCTGGACACTAGAGTGGACCTTTCAAAACTATTGCAGTCAAATGCACAAATAAAGTTTAATCAAATCCAAAGCTTCGCAGTGGAGGTATCTTCACACCTGAGAACTCACTCTTATTTGGCAGATTTCCAACATTGTCTCAGAAAATTTAAGGGAGGGATTTGTTGGAAATTCTTGTGGAGCATTGAGGATTTCGAGCAGCATGCAAGTTGAGCTGTTCCCCAAGAACCTCACTGCTTTGAGCTGTTCCCCAAGACAGTGAGGCAACAACATGGAGCTTAAAGTGGGCAGCGCTGATGGTCAAGAGGGCAGTGTGCAGAAGATCAAGGGGGCAGTGTGCGGAGGGTCAAGAAGTCGAGGATGCAGACTATAAATAAAGTATATTAGGTGTGGCATGTTGCTAGGGGCCTATATTTTGCAATTGGGCAATTTCTGATTTTCCCAGGCAGGAACGCTGTCCTTGAAGCAGGGGGTATTATTCATTGGGATTTTCTGCTGAAAAGTGAGCGATGTCCACTTTACAGGCATAGAACTGCTATTTAAATGCCCAACATGGTAGGCAGTGTGTGTACACACAGTCCACAATGGAAGTCCACCATTTGCCATATTGATGATTACCAAAGTATAGACTGAAACAGATGGTTTACAAAAAGAGGCAAAGCAGGAGTTTCAGGCATCCTTCCTGAAAGTGGGTGTCCTCAACCCTGCCTGTCTCAGGAATTCTTCATTCAGGGTAACTGAATACAAGGTGCCTAAGAACCAGCAATTCTTAAAGGGACCACTGGAACCAGCTACTCAAATGATACTTTTTGCAATGAGAAAATAACTAAAAGTGGAGCCAGTAGGAGCAAAAATGCTCCTTTCACAGCAGTCTCAGAGATTGTAGCCAGCCTCTGCTTTGCCCCAGCCCAATTGCCTCCATCCTCTTTTCCCTTCTGTGATTCACTAATCTAACTTAAAAGGGAGCTAAATTCCAATATTGAGTGTGCCTCCAGACTACCCATTCTAGAGCAGAAATTGTTCCCATCATCAAGCTTATGCCAGCAAGTAAGCACCATCCAAATTCATCTCTTTTGTTTCTCCCTCCTCACCATCAGAACCATTACTTGCAAACAAAAATATGTCATATGCACAAAGGGTATATTTGTTTAAACATATAGTGTACTTTCATTATGATTGGCAAAATAAAACACTGCTTTTATGCATTTTCATCAATTAATAAAATGCTATCATGGTTCCCTGGTTAATGCACACGAAGACTCACTCCAGAGGATAGATCAGGTGTTTCAAGATCTGCGTACAGCTTTCACTTGCGCTTTGAGAAAAAAGTGAATTCAAACTTAAGCTTTTGAGAGAGCTGGAGGCTTTTAGAAAAAACATTAAAGAAAACATTAAGAATAAATTTGAACAATAGGTACATTAGTGTAAAGGTTTTTAAAGTAAGGCTTGTTATCCAGAAAACTGTGCTCATAATCCAGAGAATTAGAATTCAGTTTACAAAAAAAACTTGCAAAAACTGACAGATCGTTGCAAAACGCTAAAATTAGATCCATGCAAGAGACAAACCCGTTAATGAAATGCAAGGTTTTCAAAGAAAGCTGGTAGCTCTATTATTATATGCTTGGTCATAGCACTTCAATATAAAATGAACCAATAAACCTTCTTTTATATAAAGGTTCTCTACTTAGATCACTAGAAGGCATTGTCATAACATCTATCCCCTTCTAATGCTCATGGAAACAAAAGTTGGCTGGTATATACTTTTCTTGCATCTCAAATTGAAAGCAGTTAGATGTATTGTGTTAATATATGGTTAAAATCTGGGTAATATAAGCATAGTCCAAAACTCCTCGGGCTGGGACTCTAGTGTTTACACTGGGATTGTATCGGATGACAGTTTCCAGCACTCACTGCCTGGAGGTTTTATGATCATGGGGCACCCATATGGGTGAAACACTGACCAGGCTTGGCTGCCTTGCAAAGCATTCCTCGCAGAAAGTGCCATCAACCGCCTGGAAAGCAGTACTTGATGAGTACTTAACCACCCTCAGCCGCACTTCATTACTGCCAGCAGTTTATACAGTTACACTGTAAACTACAGCTGAGGGGAGGGGACTTTCCAATGCCACATTCAATAGTTGCAGTTGGAGCAACACCAGAAGCAGCATAAGAACATTGCGCAATCATTGGCGAACATCCCCATTTCTGACCTTATGGCAGAGGGAAGCTCATTGATGAAGCAGCTGAAGATGGTTGGGCTTAGGACACTATGCTGAGGGACTCCTGCAGAGATGTCTTGGAATTGAGACCCTCCACAACCACAACATCTTCCTATGTACCAGATATGACTCCAAACAGCAGAGAGTTTGCCCCTTGATACCCATTGATTCGAGTTTTGCTTCACCAGGAAGCCCAGAGGCATGATTTTAATTGGTTTGTTCTGGCAAAGTGCAATCCAATGGCCTGTTACTCCAGTGATTTGGTTCGGGACCTGAAAATACTCCAACGTCTGAAAAAGACGAAGCTGATAAGATTCTGTCCTTTATCTTTGGTATACTCCAAGAGGTGTTAGGCTCAATATGCATCTCCTCTATAGCTAGCTGCTTCTGGTTTCTCCTCCACCACATTGAACCTTCTCATTTGTGCTCTGCCTTCCACCTAACTAACTAAATCCCAGTAGCTGAATGGTTTCATGCTGGTGCTTGTTAGAGTGAGGTGCAATGATGAGGTAAAATGCCAGCTGACAACTGTTGTGAGAGTTGTTCTGTAATGTTTTATTCCATACCTTGTAAAATAGAGAGAGAAAATTATTAGATTAGATTCTCAGAAATAAATTACTAAACTCAAAAGGGAAAATGCTGGAAAATCTCAGCAGGTCTGGCAGCATCTGTAAGGAGAGAAAAGAGCTGACGTTTCGAGTCCAGATGACCCTTTGTCAAAGGTCATCTGGACTCGAAATGTCAGCTCTTTTCTCTCCTTACAGATGCTGCCAGGCCTGCTGAGATTTTCCAGCATTTTCTTTTTTGGTTTCAGATTCCAGCATCTGCAGTAATTTGCTTTTAAATTACTGAACTGTTGCCTATGGTGCAGCTCCTGTGTGGCAGCTCAGTATTAATGTGTGTGGTAGTTTATAGAAGGAGTGTGATTGTAGTGTGAATTTACAAAACCTGGGCTTTTTTTGTGCTTACTGCCACCTTATCTCCTACCACTTCCTGCAACTCCTGAGCCTCTCATAGAAAATTATAAATTATAACAGGGTTGGACAAGGTAGATTCATAAAGAATGTTCCCAATGATGGGGGAGTCCAGAACTAGGGGGTCATAAATTGAGGATAAGAGGTAAACCTTTTAGAGCTTAGGTGAAGAGAAATTTCTTCACTCTGAGAGTGGTAAATGTGTGGAATTCATCAGTAAAGTGATGGAAGGGGTCATCAACAGTGCTATCAAGCAGCAGCTGCTCAGCAATAACCTGCTCAGTGACGTCCAATTTGGGTTTCGCGAGGTTCACACAGCTCCTGACCTCATTACAGCCTTGGTTCAAACCTGGACAAAACAGCTGAATTCCAGAGGTGAGGTGAGAGTGACAGCCCTTGACATCATTCGACCAAGTGTGGCATCAAGGAACCCTAGAAAAACTGGAATCAATGGGTATCGGGGGAAAACTCTCCACTAGTTGGAGTCATATCTGGCACATTGGAATATGGTTGTGGTTGTGGAGGGTCAGTCTTCTCAATTCCAGGGCATCTTTGCAGGAGTCCCCCCACGGTAGTGTTCTAGGCCCAACAATCTTCAGCTGCTTCATCAGTGACCTTTCTTCCATCATAAGGTCAGAAATGGAGATGTTGCACAATGATTGCATACTGTTCAGCACCATTCAGGACTCCTCAGATACTGAAGTAATGCAACAAGATCTGGACAGTATCCAGGCTTGGGCTGACAAGTGGCAAGTAACATTCACACCACACAAATGCTAGGCAATGACCATCAACAATAAGAGACGCTCTAACCACCATCCCTTAAAGTCAATGGTGTAAACATCACTGAATCCCCCACTGTCAACATCTTTGGGACTACCATTGACCAGAAATTCAACTGGATTCGCCACATAAATACAGTGGCTACAACAGCAGGTCAGAGGCTAGGAACACTGCAGTGAGTAACTCACCTCCTGACTCCCCAAAGCCTGTCCACCATCTACAAGGCACACGTGAGGAGTGTCATGGAATACTCCCCACTTGCTTGTATGGGTGCAGCTCCAACAACACTCAAGAAGCTTGACACCATCCAGGACAAAGCAGCCCATTTGATTGACACCACATCCACAAAAAACATCTACTTCCTCCACTATCAACGCTCAGTAGTAGCAGTGTGTACTAACTACAAGGTGCACTGCAGAAATTCACCAAAGATCCTTAGACAGCACCTTCCAAACCCACGACCAGTTCCATGTAGAAGGGCAAGGGCAACAGATACATGGGAGCACCATTACCTTTAAGTTTCCCTCCAAGCCATTCACCATCCTGGCTTGGAAATATATCGCCATTTCTTCGCAGTCAGTCGCTGGATGAAAATCCTGGAATTTCCTCCTTAATGGCATTGTGGGTCAACCCACAGAACATGGACTGCAGCGATTGAAGAAGACAGCTCACCACCATCTACTCAAGGGCAACTAGGGATGGGCAACAATTGCTGGCCAGCCAGCGATGCCTATGTCCCATGAATGCATTTTAAAAATCACTACCGCAGAAAGTAGTTGAGACCAAAACATGTGATTTCAAGTAGAAATTAGGTAAAGCTCTTGCGGCTAAAGGGATCAAGGGATATGGGGGAAAGGGGATCAGGATATTGAATTTGATGATCAGCCATGATCATAATAAATGGCGGAGCAGGTTCAAAGGGCCAAATGGCCTATTCCTGCTTCTAGTTTCTATGTTTTGCCTGCAGGGCCCACTCACAGTGGATGGGTGAGCCTCGATTTCCACCTGGTTGCTTGTTTTCAGTCCAGTGGGAATCCCCATGATAATCAGTTCTTTATCGCTTTAGTCCATAGGTTCAGTTAGCACCCAGGACAGCTGTTCGTTTGGAACCCTTTACATCTGCCCAGGATGTCCAGTAAAATACAGTTGCAGAACGTTTTTTGACATGACTTATTCAGTGAATACTTCTCTGACATAATCACTTAGCATGTTAACTATTTTCAATTCATCCTCAATTTCACTTCAACTTAACGTATCCCAAGTCTTTGAAAAACTACTGATAATTAGTCTACTGGAAAAATACATATTTCCACATTTAGCTTTTGCAGCTACACTCATATCAAGTTCCTCCTTTGTCTTCAGAGGTTTACATTTTGAAGGTTCCTAACTTCTTCCCAATGGTTTTCCTCATATGTTTCCCTACAAGCTGAGAAGTTTTTAAAAAATTTATTTCACTTTGTATTTGTCTCAGAATTTCATTTAGTTCAGCATTCACTGAATTGTCAGACGCCTATTTCATATGAACTTGCAATTAGTTAAGGGCTTGTTATTCTGTATCAAGTCAATTTGTTTGTTTTAGTGCATCAGCTGACACTGACACAAATGCTGGAATTTTACTGCCTTACCCATCGGAGGCTCGTAAGATCCCGCCTGAGGCCAAAGGAGAATGCTGTTCTGCAAGCCTCACCCGCCCCGATTCTGGGGCAGGCGAGGCGGTAAAATTCTGGCCAAAGGCTGACATTGTGCACATACAGGAAGACTCCCCCTAGTGTTGTGGCACTAACAAACACAACCTTTTCTTTTCGTCCATGAGATGCAGGTGTTATTTGCAAGATCAGTATTTGTTGTCCATCCCTAATTACCCTCGAAAAGGTGATGATGAGTGACTTTCTTGAATTCTTGAACGGCTGCAGTTCATCTGGTGTAGGTACATCCACCTTGTTTCTCAGAGGAAGTTCCAGGATTATGACCCAGCAACTGTGAAGGAATGGTGATATGGTTCGAAGTCAGGGTGGTGTGTAACTTGGAGGTGGTGTTGTTCCCATGCATCTAACATGCTAGTCCTTCTAAGTGGTAGAGATCACAGGAGCTGTCAAGGAGCTTTGGCGATTTGCTGCAATGCATCTTGAACATAGTACACATTGTAGCTACTGTGCACTAGTGGTAGTGAGTGATGTTTAAGGTGGATGGGGTGCTGATCAAGCAGACTGCTTTATCCTGGATGGTGTTGAGCTTCCTGAGTCGTTGGAGCTGCACTCATCCAGGCAAGTGAACAGTATTCTATCACACTCACAACCTTTTCTTTTGTAGATGGTGGACAGGTTTCAGAAGGTGGATTATTTGCTGCAGAATTCCCAGCCTCTGACATGCTCTTGTAGCCACAGTATTTATATGACTTGTTCAGATAAGCTTCTGGTCAATCGTGAGATGGAAGCATTTACTGGAGAAGGCTGTCTAAGAACAGTCTACAACAAAATTCATTGGACATCATTTATAAAAATGTGTATTTATTGGCATCAGGTTTTTACTTATCATGCGTACTTAGTGGCATGTTGGTGAAACATTTCCATTTCTTGAATGCTAATTTCCAGTCATTCTGCTCAAACTTTTCAATTACTGCCTTGAAATGGATCCTTTTTAAAATTGTATATCTGAATACTACTGAATGTCATCTTAGCAATCTAATTGTTTTACTATTGTCACCTTGACATGCTTTTTCTTGCAGCACTTCTGATGTTGGGCTGGATTTCCCAAGGACTTTTGAAGAAATATTGGGACTTGGAGGAAGGGGTGGATTCTACCTACACCTGACTGAATTAATTTTAGGGACTTAATTTTATACTCAGGGTCAGTTTAGAGCAGGGATTGCCAGAGAATGTGGGGAATGAAGCCCCAAAAACAAATGTTCAAACATTCTAATTGGAGGAAGTGCTTACAGTCAGTGCTACCCCAACCGCCACATGAACAAGTTCAGTTTCAGAAACATCTTAATGATCTTACCAGGCTGACCAAGGAAAGTGAAGGCACAAGTGACTAAGCAAATGCCAGATTCTACTGAAAATATTTGTTGTTACAATCCCTGTCAAGACTAATAACTTTAAAAAAGATAATTAAAGTCCCAGTAACCATGTAAAAGCAATTCCATAACAAGATTTCAAGTTAAGATTTTACTATAACAATGGTCTCCTTCAGAACTGTGGGGATTATATAATTCCATGATAATGAACACGATTTGTAGGTAACTTAAACTCTAACTTACAGAAAAGTTAACCTTTGTTAATGCTTTAAAGTGACTGATGATCCATGCCTCAATTATGTTACGCCAAACTCTCCAAGGAATTACAGTCTTTATGGGAACAGGTGACATGGACCCGTGGCTGGTGGAACCAGTTATATTTTCACACTGTACCGAAAACTCAGTCTGCCATTTTATCATCTAATTGGCAGCACCACAAAAAAGGGACTCTGCCCATATTGAATACCTGACCCAAGCTGCACTGTGGATGTTGAGCCAAAGATACAGATCTTAAGAAGCGTGACCAAAAGCTTGGTCAAAAAGGTGGGTTTCAAGAAGGGTCAAAGCCAGCGAGGAAGCTAGTGAGGTTCAAGGAAGAAATTTTTGGAAAGGAACTTCCTACTGATTTATCTCCACTTGCCTGCCTAAGTCAACCCGATGGGAAAAGAGAATTGTACAGCAGTGGTTTTCAGCCTGCCAACCTCTGTGAAGGAATACCTCATTGGATTTCGATTCTGGACTCTGGACCCATGTGAAACAATGAGCCAGATTCTCCGCACTCACCGCGGCATATTTCACGGCAGTGGAGGTGGCTCGCCATTGCCTTGTGCCGGGATCTGCTGGACCTGCCACTGTCAATGGGATTTTCTGTTGTTTGTAAAGTAAAAGTTAAAGTAGAGTTTATTCATTAGTCACAAGTAAGGCTTACATTAACACTGCAATGAAGTTTCTGTGAAATTCCCCGAGTCACCACACTCCGGCGCCTGTTTGAGTCAATGCACCTAACTAGCACATCTTTCAGATTGTGGTACGAAACCTGAGCACCTGGAGTAAACCCACGCAAACACGGGGAGAACGTGCAAACTCCGCACAGACAGTGACCCAAACCGGGAATCGAACCCAGGTCCCAGAGCTAACCACTGTGCCACCGTGCCACGTAACCAAGTACATCCTATTTCGAGTTTGCTTGTGTGGGGTGGGGGGAGGCGGGTGGGGTTGCAGTCAGGAGGGGGGGTTGCAGTCAGGAGGTTTGTGATAGGATTTGGGTCACACCAAAACTAAGCAAGCAGGAAGCAATTAAAAAGGGAGGAAGTAAATCAAAAACACTTTTTTTTTACGGATGAGGGATAAGAAGAGAAATCAGTGCTGTTTAAATTAACCCCTGCTGTCCGTAACGTAATGCACAGGTACAAAATGCGACCAAATAGACTAATGGAATGCTGGCATTTATCTAAAAGGAGTTGTAATACAAGTGAGGAAGTAGTGCATCAGGATTTAATGTTTTTTTTCAGATTCCATCTGGAGATTTGCATTTAATTTAGGACATCTCAGCTCAGTAAAGATATTGCAGGGAAAGCAGCACAGATGTACCAGAATTATACCAGGCTTAAAGAATTACATTCCGAGGACAGAAACTGCTGGAAAAACTCATAGCAATTATGGAGAGAGAAACGAGAAACGGAATTAACATTTTGAGTTGACCGATTCTTCTTAGAAACACATTTCAACGGTGGAATTTTCCATTACCCCCTTCCCACATATTTTGTGGAGGTGGCTCGCCATTGTCAATGGGGTTTCCTGTTGTTTGCATGGTGACAGGGGTCATTGTCAGCGGGAGCTACTGGCAGGAACAGCCAGAAAATCCCACCCCAAGTCATTCAACTCAAAATGTTCATTGTTTCTGTCCATAGATTTTGCCACAGCTGAGTTTTTACAGCACTTTCTGCTTTTATTGCGGATTTCCAGCACCAAAGCATTTTGCTTGTAAATAATAAGGACATGCTGCATCAATTTGGTTTTTTATTCCCTTGAATTTAGAAGGCTGAATGATGATTTAAGTGTTTAAAATAATAAAAGGTATTTGAAACAAGAAATATAGAGAAACTATGGTTGGGGAATTTAGAACAAGAGGACAAAGTAAAGTTGGAGCTAAGCCATTTAAAATGTAAAAAGTTCTTCCTAATTTCACTCTAAGTGTATAACTTCAGTTTATACACTTAATGTGCAACTATGTAACTATACAGCAATGTAAATCAGGAGCTCTCTTCCCAAAAGACTGTGAATGCCTAGTCAATTGACATTTTGAAGTCTTAAGATTGATAGACCTTTGTTAGGTAAAAATATCAAGGGATGTGGAGCTATGGCGGATAAATTGGGTTTAGCACAAGTCAGCTGTGATCTAATTGAATAGTAGAACAGATTCAAGTGGTTGAATGGTCTATTCCTGTTCTGATGTTTCATTCTGGGACACAGATTACTACTTCAAGACTTTGGACTTCAATCTCGATCCCAATTCCTCAAACTCTCTCCAAAACTTCCATTCTACTCTTTCCAATGTCCTTGGTTCCTGCAGTCTACTAATTATAAAAAAGAGAGCATCTGTTCTGATGGATCGTGCTATTAGACATTTCTAGGGATTGGCATATGAAGCACAGTGCTGGAAAGTTAATCCCATAATATTTGTTTTCAAGAAAGCACAAGTAGCTGCACAGACAGCATTAATCTCAGCTCAAACTCACGGGTTGAAGAGCATCCATATTAATTACAAGTGCCTTTCCCCTCGACAGATAATCAAAGCCCTTGAGAGACAACTGCATAATTTGAAGGGGAAATAATAAAGCAAATCATGTCTATACACGAATAGCACATTCCCTGGCCCAATCTCTGGAGGTGATGTGTAACCAAGGTAATTTATCATTGCTTTGAAAACTTTTTCTGTTCTATGGGCAGGATCTATAATAAGGTCACTGTTGCATCAAGTACAATTTGTTTCAAACTAGAAATGGGAAAGTCAGTTTCACCATGGGCAGGCCAGTCCTAATGAAGCGTCAAACCCAAAACACTAACCTCTCTTTCTTTCAAGGTAAGGTGCCAATTTAAATTTTCATTGTTGTATTGAGAAATTTCTAAAATGGAGAACCAAATGTCATGAAGTTTCTACTAGTTGGGGGAGTTCTGCTGGAGCCCATTAGTGAAAAAGAGGAAATGCTGGAAGTGCTGTAGCAAAAATGCCACTAAAACATTCAGAAGGTCCATCAATGGACCTTAAAGGAGCAGTAGCAATTTTCCTTTTTTTAATCCTTCCACAAGATGTGGGCTAGCATTTATTGCCCATCCCTAATTGCCTTTGAACTGAATGGCTTACTGGGCCATATCAGTGGGCAATTAAGAGTCAACCAGATTGCTGCGGGTCTGGAGTCACATGTAAGGCAGACCAGGTAAGAATGGCAGATTTCCTTCTCTAAAGGACATTAGTGAACCAGATGGGTTTTTACAACAATCATGGTTAGGCTGTAATTCCAGATTTTTACTGAATTCAAATTTCACCATTTTCTGTGGTGGGATTCAAAACTGGATCCTCAGAACATTATCTTAGGTCTCTGGATTACTAGATAAAAAGGTAAAGATGCCATAGTCCCAGATAACCATAGGTTGCTCTCCCCTTTGAGCAGGAGGGCTGACTGGTGGTGATTTAACCTGAGGATCACCACATTTCAGATGAGGGACAAAGCTGAGAAGCCTTCATAAATAACCTCAGTCGGTACGGGAATTAAAACTGTGCTGTTGGCATCGCTCTGCATCACTAACCAGCCATCCAGACAACTGAGCTAACCGATCCCCACCATTACTAGTCCAGTGACAATACCACTGCCACCACCTCCCTGGTGAAAAGAAGAATTATTGGAGACTTTGATGGAAACTGTGGAATTACTTGGAATAGAATTCGGGAAAAGAAGCCTGCTACAAGACCTTTTCCCTCCATGAATGCCCTCATGGTAGTTAGTAATACTTCTCGGAATCCACCACCATCTTGCCCACGGCAGCTCCAATGAAGCATTTGATAAAGTGCCGCACAACTGACTTGTGAGCAAAATTAAAGCTCATGGACTAATTGCCCGATTGACAAGAAACGGAATACTGTAGTGGTTAATGGCTGTTTTTCAGAAGGTTTATATTGGAGTTCCCCAGGGGTTGATATGTGTTAATGACATACACCTTGGTGTTGAGGGCCAACTTCAAAATTTACAGACAATACAAAATTTAGAAGTATTGTTAACTGTGAGGATGATAGTGTAGCACTTCAAAAGATCAGAGACAGGTTGGTGGAATTGTCAGAATAATGGCAGGCGAAATTTAATGCAGAGAAGTAAGAAGTGATTCATTTTGGTAGAAAGCACGTGGAGGGACAATATAAAACAAAGGGAACAATACTAAAGCAAGAGCTAAATCATTGAAGTTAGCAGGACAAGTTGAGAGCATGGTTACTAAAGTATATAGAATCCTGGGTTTTATAAATTGAGTAAGAAGTCTCACAACACCAGGTTAAAGTCCAACAGGTTTATTTGGTAGCAAATACCATAAGCTTTCGGAGCACAATTTTATAAATTTTATAAATTGAGGCATAGAGTACAAAAACAAGGAAGTGATGTTAAACTTGTATACAATACAGGTTCAGCCTCAACTGGAGTATTGCATCCCCTTCTGGGCACCACACTTTAGGAAGGACAAGAAGCAGCATGGTGGCACAGTGGTTAGTACTGCTGCCTCACAGCGCCAGGGACCCGGGTTCAATTCCCGGCTTGGGTCACTGTCTGTGTGCAGTTTGCACATTCTCCCCGTGTCTGCATGGGTTTCCTCCCACAGTCCAAAGATGTGCGGGTTAGGTGGATTGGCCATGCTAAATTGCCCCCTAGTGTCAGGGGGCCTAGCCAGGCTAAATGCATGGGGTTATGGGGATAGGCCTGGGCGGGATTGTGGTCGGCGCAGACTTGATGGGATGAATGACCTCCTTCTGCACCATAGGGATTCTATGATTCTATATTAGAGAGACAGTGCAGAAAAAAATCATGGAAATGCTTCTTGGGATGAGGAACTTCAGTTACGTAGATAGATCGCAGGAGTTATTTATTTCCCTTGGAGGAGTGAAGGTTGAAAGGTGATTTGATTGAGGTATTCAAAATCATAAGGGATCGAGACAGAGTAGTTAGGAGAAACTGTTCCCATTGGTAGAAGGATCAAAGTCCAAAGGGCACCGATTTAAGATGATTGGCAAAAGAAGCAACAGTGACAGGGGAAAATGCTTTTCATGCAGTGAGCCATTAGGATCTGAAATGCATTGCCTGAGAGTGTGGTGGAAGCAGGTTCAAATCGAGACAGTCAAGAGGTAATTGGATTATTATCTGAAAAGGAAGAATGTGCAGGGCTAAAGAGAATAGACATGGGCATGGCACTGCTCCTTCAAAGAGCCAGTACAGGCACGACGGGCCAAATTACCTTCTACTGTGCTATAATCATTCTGTTCTAAGATTTTAAAGTGTGGTAACATAAGCAGAAAGATGGAAATCTGTTGGGCTTATAGCCTGTGCCCCTATCACTATTTGCATGCAGCTTGTGGTGAGTGAACGATCAGTGGTCATTCCAGTGAGGGTGCTGGGGGCTCAGGGGAAAATCTTAACTGGATGCTGAGGCGTCAGGGGGCATCACTGCCACATTGTCCTATTGTAATCTACTGGTAAGTTCATAGGGTAAAATACCTTCCAATTCAAACAGAGAATTTTAAAATGCACATTGAATTTTCAATTGATTACAATGTCTCCAGGCTGGGGAAATACTGGATGGGATTTACCGAGCAAAACACTCTGCGCTGGGAGGCCTGCCATTGGCTGGCGGGGGGATTGTATGGTCGCACCACTGTCAATGGGGTTTCCTGATGAATGTCACTGTCTTCAAACCCACTGGCCAGAAAATCTCACCCAATAATTCTACAGGCTTTCAACGCCATTCCATTACCAGTAAAGCAAATCTATATGACATGATCATACTCACCATTTGTGGCAAACCTATTCGCAGATGCTGATCGACCAGGTGTGCTATTGCAGAGTTTTCTATTTTAGGGTATATGAAAATGTGCTTGCAATGCTCTAAAAATGATAAATGACCCTCTTGCAGTGTAACTGAAATGATACTCAAGCTGGTTCCACTGGCAGGATTAAAAAGAAAATCACAATCAGCTGGAAATTCCAGAACCTTCACAGCTGAATTTATGTCAATGTGGCTAATTATTAATCAGCAGTATTGTTTTCCATGCAGGACACTTCAGCAGTTAGGTTTTTGCCAAAATGTAGGCAATTGAAAAAGACTTCTCAATTTGATTGGTTTTTATCCAGATACAATTTTTGTCAAACTCCAACACTTTTCATAAGATAATTAATAGTAGAAGATGATAATTCAGCTCAGCAGGCCTTTTGCATACATCAGCCCAACTCTTCACCTTTTCAATTTATTCTTTATTTTCAACTTATTCAATTTATACTTTATTAAGACTTACCTGGATAGTCACATGAGCAGCCTGGGAATGGAGGGATACAAACGATTGGTCTAGTTGGACCAAGGAGCGGCACAGGCTTGGAGGGCCGAAGGGCCTGTTTCCTGTGCTGTACTGTTCTTTGTTCTTTGTTCTTTAATCCTTTCCATCACCAGAAATGCATCTAATTCTCTCAGAATTCATTCATACACTCTTCTTCAATTACTTTATACCAGCATAAGAACAATGTCAATACTCTGCTCCCACGCTCCCATCAAGCCTGTCCCACGCAATTGTGATTTTTGTGCATTGCAAAACATGTACTCCCCATCTCACGCAAAACCATGTGGTCCCCTGAAAGCGGTGGAAAAGCAGATTAAAATACTAGGCCAATTTGGGAGAAATTAACAGGGAATTTCCTCTCTGACTCATGTAGGCAATCATCGCTATTCCAGCAGATCACGGTGCCTTGAATTTCATGAAGTACTTACCTATTGAAAGCAATTATGTCCACCACAGCCAGAATCAGGTCCAGTTTGTGCTTGAAGGAATTCAGCAATTTGGCATCCACCACAAGAGGTAGCAGCCTGCTCCAAGAATCCACTATTATCTAAGGAAAGAATTGTCTTCTAACTCTGAAATAGAGCTAACCTAGATGTATTGTTACACAATTTAAAATTGTGCCCCTCCAAATCTCCCTAATATAGTTTGAAAAACTATCAACTGGAAAACATTTATTGGATCATCCCCCCCCCCCCTCTCAAGAATCTGAACAATTTAGCCTTTTTTGATAACCAAGATGCTTTTAACTAGGAATTAATTTAATGGTCCTCTGTACCATTTTCAAAGCCTCCATATCACCCACCAAAGATGGACACTGTATTCTAAGTAAGGTCTGCCTGAAGCCCTTGAGCATTACTAACAGCCCACTGTGGATGATTAATTCCCCAACTCTATTACCCTGCAGGAAGAAAAGTTTTATTCTTTAACCTCTAATGTTTTCTACCCTAACTTTCTAATTTATGTTCCTAATATTTGCCACCTTAATAAACAACTTATTCGGTTAAATTTTGAAAATTCTCTTTAAATCTTCTAGGTTTCAAATGGACAACCTTTAACAAGGCAATGACATCTTCCTCATTTCTTTCTTACAACTTACTTCTGATGTCTGGAATTACCTTTACTGATCCTGCAAAGATAATACTCATTCCATCATTAAGTTTCCTCTTCTAGCTGTTTTCTGTGACATTTTACATGCACGGATATAACAAAACAATATGATATGATTCAGGATACTGTGATTAGCACTGCAGGCACCTCTGACTTATCCGACTGCTTTAGGGTGGACATCGTATTGTTAATGTTGATCCTGCTGGAACTAAGGGCTTCATTATATCTGTGCTTGACTTCAATATGAAGATGCTGCTGAGGGACTACAAAGAAAGGCAGCAACTACTCCATAACCATTTCTTCATTGGCTATGGATCAACAAATGTGAAGTGAAGGCATCACGAAGGGTACTGTCTGGAAATTTAGCTGTGACTTGCATGATCTAGTGCATAGAATCACACAAAAGCTTCATGATGATGGAATAGTTGGTCTTGCAATTAATGCAGAGCAAAGTAAACTCCCTTTAGTTGGAGTATTAAAGGTATGACAGTAACAGTAACAGTAAGGGATGGGTGACAGACAGGAGAGGAGGGGAGAGAGCAGTCAGTGATGGGGTCCCCTGTGGTTGTCCCCCTCCAGAATAAGTATACCATTTTGGATACTGTGGGGGGGGATGACCCTCCAGGGGTAAGCCACGGTGACCAGGCCACTGGCATGGATTCGGACTCTGTGGCCCAGAAGGGAAAGAGGGGGACTATGAGAGCAATAGTAGTGGGGGATGCAACAGTTAGAGGCACAGACAGGTTTCTGTGGGCGCGAACGAGACTCCAGGATGGTAGTCTGCCTCCGGGGTCCTGGATGTCACTGAGCGGGTAGGAAGCATCCTAAAAGGGGCGGGTAACCAGACAGACGTCATTGTCCACATTGGTGCAAATGACGTAGGCAGAAAGAGCAGGGAGGTCCTGAGAGAGCAATTCAGGGAGTTGGGTAGTAGGCTGAAAAGCAGGGCCTCTAGGGTAGCGATCTCTGGACTACTCCCAGTGCCAAATGCTAGCGAGGCTAGGAACAGGGAGATTGTACAGCTGAATGCGTGGCTAAAGGACTGGTGCTGGAGAGAGGGTTTCAAATTCATGGATCACTGGGAAGTCTTCAAGAGAGGATGGCACCTGTACAAGGAGGACAGGTTACACCTAAACTGGAGGGGCACGAATATCCTAGCTGGGAGTTCTGCTAGTGCGGTTCGGGTGGGTTTAAACTAATGTGGCAGGGGGGGTGGGGATCAGAACAATAAGTCAATAAGCATAGAGGCTGGGGACGAGGTTGGGGCCAAGACAAGGCTACCTAAGAGGAAGAGCATTCTGGGGGAGGATGACCTCAGTGGGCCTGGAGGTCTGGAGTGCATCTGCTTCAATGCAAGGAGCGTCACAGGCAAGACAGACAAGCTTAGAGCCTTAATGCTTGCGCGGAACTTGGATGTGGTTGCAGTGACGGAGACTTGGGTAAATGAAGGACAGGACTGGCAGCTGAATATTCCGGGGTATAAGTGTTTTAGGCGAGACAGAGGAGGGGCTAGGAGAGGTGGGGGAGTAGCAATGCTGGTTATGGAGCATATTACAGCGGTACAGAGGGTGGACAATTTGGAAGGGTCAGGTAACGAGTCACTGTGGGTGGAGCTCAGAAACAGGAAGGGCGCAGTCACTATGCTGGGGGTATACTACAGGCCTCCCAACAGCCCACAGGAAGTTGAGGAACAGATATGTAAGGAGATTCTGGACAGGTGCAGAAAAAATAGGGTTGTTGTAGTGGGAGATTTTAATTTCCCTCGCATAGACTGGAAATCGCTTAGGGCTGGGGGCCTGGATAGGGAAGAATTTATAAAATGCATACAGGAAGGTTCTTTGGAACAATATGTTGACAGTCCAACTAGAGAGGGGGCTATACTGGACCTAGTACTGGGGAATGAGCCTGGTCAGGTCATCAAAGTTTCAGTGGGGGAACATGTGGCAAATAGTGACCACAATTCTGTAAACTTTAGGACAGTAATGGAAAAAGATGAATGTTGTCCTGTGGGTAAGGTGCTGAATCGGGGGAAGGCTAACTACAGCCGGATTAGGCAGGATTTGGTGGCTGTTGATTGGGAGAGGCTGTTCATGGGTAAATCCACATCTGGCATGTGGGAGTCTTTGAAGGAGCAGTTGACAGGACTGCAGGACAGGCATGTGCCTGTAAAGAGGAAGGATAGGAAAGGTAGGATTCGGGAGCCGTGGATAACCAGTGAAATTGTGGGTCTAATCAAAAAGAAAAAAGAGGCATACATGAGGTCCAGGCAGCTAAAAAACAGATGGAGCACTGGAGGAATACAGAGAAAGTAGAAAAGAACTCAAACAGGGAGTTAGAAGGGCAAAAAGGGGTCACGAAACGTCCTTGGCAGGCAGGATTAAGGAGGATCCTAAGGCATTTTATACATACGTTAGGAACAAGAGGGTTGTTAGGGAAAGAATCGGACCTCTCAGGGACAAAGGAGGGTAATTATGCTTAGAACCAAAGCAAGTAGGTGAGATCTTAAACAAATACTTTGCATCAGTATTCACAAAGGAGAGGGACATGTTGACTGGTAGTGTCTCAGAGAGATGTGTTGACCCATTAGAAAAAATCTCAATTACAAGGGAGGAAGTGCTAGGTTTTTTAGGAAACATTAAGACAGACAAATCCCCAGGGCCGGATGGCATCTATCCTAGACTCCTCAGGGAGGCAAGAGATGAAATTGCTGGGCCTCTAACAGAAATCTTTGTCTCTTCACTGGACACAGGTGAGGTCCCAGAGGATTGGAGGATAGCAAATGTGGTCCCGTTATTTAAGAAGGGTAGCAAGGATAACCCGGGTAATTATAGGCCAGTGAGCTTGACGTCCGTGGTAGGGAAATTGTTGGAGAAGATTCTTAGAGATAGGATATATGCGCATTTAGAACTGAATAATCTCATTAGCGATAGACAGCATGGTTTTGTACGAGGGAGGTCATGCCTCACAAATTTGGTTGAGTTTGTAAGGAGGTGACAAAAACGATTGACGAGGGAAGGGCCGTGGATGTCGTCTATATGAATTTTAGTAAAGCGTTTGACAAGGTCCCTCATGGCAGGCTGGTGCAAAAGATTAAATCTCACGGGATAAAAGGTGAGCTAGCTAGATTGGTGGAGAACTGGCTTAGCCGTGGAAGACAGAGGGTAACAGTGGAGGGGTCTTTTTCCGGTTGGAGGTCTGTGACTAGTGGTGTTTGTTCCGCAGGGTTCTGTACTGGGACCTCTGCTGTTTGTGATATATATAAATGATTTGGAGGAAGATGTAGCTGGTGTGATCAGTAAGTTTGCGGACGACACAAAGATTGCTGGAGTTGCGGATAGTGATGAACATTGTCAGAGAATACAGCAGGATATAGATAGGCTGGAACATTGGGCGGAGAAATGGCAGATGGAATTTAATCCAGATAAATGCAAAGTGATGCATTTCGGTAGATCTAATGTAAGGGGGAGCTATACAATAAATGGCAGAACCATCAGGAGTATAGACACGCAGAGGGACCTGGGTGTGCAAGTCCACAGATCCTTAAAGGTGGCAGCACAGGTGGAGAGGGTGGTCAAGAAGGCATGTGGCATGCTTGCCTTTATTGGACGGGGCATAGAATATAAAAGTTGGCATATGATGTTGTGGCTGTATAGAACATTGGTTCGGCCACATTTGGAATACTGAGTCCAGTTCTGGTCGCCACACTACCAGAAGGACGTGGAGGCTTTGGAGAGAGTACAGAAAAGGTTTACCAGGATGTTGCCTGGTATGGAGGGTCTCAGCTATGAGGAGAGATTGGGTAAACTGGGGATGTTCTCCCTGGAAAGACGGAGGATGAGGGGCGACCTAATAGAGGTGTATAAAATTATGAAGGGCATAGATAGGGTGAACAGTGGGAAGCTTTTTCCCAGGTCGGAGGTGACGAACACAAGGGGTCACAGGTTCAAGGTGAGGGGGGCAAGGTTCAACACAGAGGGTAGTGGGGGCCTGGAATGCACTCCCAAGCAAGGTAATTGAGGCAGACACGCTAGCATCGTTTAAGACTTATTTGGATAGCCACATGAACAGACTAGGAATAGAGGGATACAAGCGAATGGTCTAGTTGGGCACATAAGGAGCGCAGGCTTGGAGGGCCGAAGGGCCTGTTCCTGTGCTGTATTGTTCTTTGTTCTTTGTATTATGAGAGTTGTTTATCACTTTGTGCACTTTGAGCAATGCAAGTGTTTGGATCTGATGTTCCTCAACCATGTGAACAAGGAATCAGTCACTGGTTTTACTCAGCAACACATTAAATGACAAATTCTAATCATTGGCACTTGTGACCCCAGGAAAGATCCAGAGGTTAAAATCAAAGGTGGCAATGACCTTGCCTGCTCTGGACTCTGGCTATAGGTCACTTTGCTATAGGTTGCCTATTAGTTCACTAAGGAAGTTAAGACTGCAGAGACTTTGCTCCTCTGTATGCCTTACAAGAGTGGCCAGAGGATAATAGATTGGCCCCACAAAGCAATAGCAGAGTCAATTTCAGGAGGGCATCCATGTTTTTTTTATTCATTCGTGGGACATAGGCGTGGCTGGCTGGCCAGCATTTATTGCCGATCCCTCGTTGCCTGACGGCAGTTGAGAGTCAATCACTGCTGTGGCTCTGGAGTCACATGTAGGCCAGACCAGATAAGGACGGCAGATTTTTTTTTTCAGTTTATTTATTAGTCACAAGTAGGTTGGCATTAACACTGCAATGAAGTTACTGTGAAAATCCCCCAGTCGCCACACTCTGGTGCCTGTTCGGGTACACTGAGGGAGAATTTAGCATGGCCAATGCACCTAACCAGTACGTCTTTTGGACTGTGGGAGGAAATCGGAGCACCCGCAGGAAATCCACTCAGACACGGGGAGAACGTGCAGACTCTGCACAGACAGTGACCCAAGCCGGGAATCGAACCCGGATCTCTGGCGCGATGAGGCAGTAGTGCTAACCACTGTGCCACCGATTTCCTTCCCTAAAGAACATTAGTGAACCAGATGGGTTTTTCTGACAATGGACAATGGTTTCATGGTCATCAGTAGATTCTTAATTCCAGCTTTTTAAAAATTGAATTCAAATTCCACCATTTGCTGTGGCAGGATCCAAACCAGGGTCCCCAGAACATTAGCTGAGTTTCTGGATTAATAGTCTCGCGATAATATCACTAGAACATTGTCCCTACTGGTAAGTGTGAGATAATGCATTTTGGTTAAAAAAAACAGTAATTATGCACTGAATAAAATTACACTTTATTCTGTAGAAGAGCAGTATTTTTCGGTACTGAATTACAGGACATATTAAAAGCAGCACGTCAAATTGGTTCGGCTATAAAGTTAATAGAATCTTAACTCAAGAGGTCCAGAATATAAAAGTCTATGACCTTAGTCAAAAACTAGGGGGCAGAGGGTGATTTGATTCGATTTATTATTGTCGCATGTATTAGTAAACAGTGAAAAGTATTGTTTCTTGCGTGCTATACAGACAAAGCATTCCAGAAGGAAATGAGAGTGCAGAATGTAGTGTTACAGTCATAGCTAGGGTGTAGAGAAATATCAACTTAATGCAAGGTAAGTTCATCCAAAAGTCTGATGGCAGCAGGGAAGAAGCTGTTCTTGAGTCAGTTGGTACATGACTCAGACTTTTGTATCTTTTCCCCAATGGAAGAAGGTGGAAGAGAGAATACCCAGGGTGCGAGGGATCCTTAATTATGCTGGCTGCTTTGCCGAGGCAGCGGGAAGTGTAGACAGAGTCAATGGATGGGAGGCTGGTTTGCATGATGGATTGGTCTACATTCACGACCTTTTGTAGTTCCTTGCGGTCTTGGACAGAGCAGGAGCCATACCGAGCTGTGATACAACCAGAAAGAATGTTTTCTATGGTGCATTTGTAAAAGTCGGTGAGAGTCGTAGCTGACATGCCAAATTTCCTTAGTCTTCTGAGAAAGCAGAGGCGTTGGTGGGCTTTCTTAAAAATAGCGTCGGCATGGGGGGGGACCAAGACAGGTTGTTGGTAATCTGGACACCTAAAAACTTGAAGCTCTAGACCCTTTCTACTTCGTCCCCGTTGATATAGACAGGGGCATGTTCTCCTCTACATTTCCTGAAGTTGATGACAATCTCTTTCGTTTTGTTGACATTGAGGGAGAGATTATTGTCACCACACCAGTTCACCAGGGTAATGTGACACTATATAGAATCTCTAAAATACCTCATTTGGAATACTGTTTGCAGTACCAGTCTTCACACTATAGAAAAGATATTGAAGCCTTGGAGAAGATCCAAGATTCACTATGATGCTGTCTTGTACGATGAAAAGAAAATAAAGAAAAATATGAAAACTTTTTTTTGTTAGAACAACACAGTTTATGGGTGATAGAACGTTTTTTTAATTATGAAAGAAAAAGACAGGGTTGGAAGAGTTAATTATTTTCTGTAACTCAGGTGACATAAATACAAGGTTTAGTTCATAGATTTAGCACAGAGAGTAGGAGAAAACTCTTTACACAGAGAGTTGTGAAGCTAAGAAATTCACTGAGTATTTGTGGTTAAACAGAAACATGGATGAAGGAAAAGTGGTTGAAGCAGGAATACAGGCACATGGTGGGTGATTGTAATTCGAACTATTTGCTCGCAGAAAGACCAAGTGCCAACATTGGCTGATTCAGCCAAATGACCTGCTTCCATGTTGTAACTTACATGTATTTTTTTCCTTCTCTTCTAAAAGCAAACAGATATTGTGAGATCCTAAATGGAGCCCCCAGCGAGAAAAAAGGTGATGGTAGCTTCCCGGCATTCTCCATGTTTGCTTCTTGAGTATGCCCATGGAGCATAACACACAACACAGTTGACGAATGTCAGCCATTCTATAGTTTAAAAGGTCACATATGATTTTAATAGTGATACCTGTTGGAACCGTTAAAAATCTGCACTCAAGTGTGGTGTGACCACAAGTCAATAGTCAGCACAGTTATGGCGCAGATCCAACATTCTACTTAATAGGGTTAGATGGGAATAAACTTTAGAGATTCAAATCTTGGTGGAGAAATGGCATATTTTAAAATTCACAATGCAGGGATTACAAAATCAATTTGTACCACAAAGTAAAATTAACCAAATCCACATATTTTCAGTGTACAATTCAGGCAAGTAATTTTAATGGGATAGTGGGGGCTGGCAGCAAATTAATGCAAGTTGTTTCTGCCAGTTTCTAATCCAAACGTAATTCCCTATCACAAAACTCCCTCCATTTCTTGGCTCATACCCAGATTCATCTGTCATATGCTGTGTTCAAGAGGGTTCATGGGACAGAAGCCTGAGTTTTCCGGTTTTATACTTGAAATTTAATTGGGGCAAATTAGGATGAGAAAACTGCAGCACAGCTGATGTTAGGGTCAGGTGAACCCGGCAAAAGTCAGTAATTTCAGAGTCTGTAATTATCTGGAATTTATAAAATAATAACCGTATAGCAGAAAAACACTTTTTGCAGCGTTTTTTTAAAAATGACCTGGAGTCGCTTCTGACAGTTTGAGATTTCCAGGATTTGAATCCCAGAGTAAGCCGTTCCAGTGAGCAGGTTTCCTTACTACTACTACAATTGCCATCAGAATTAAAGAAAGAAAGATGCATCTTTCACAACCTCAGAACGTTCCAAAGTGGTCACTGTTGTAATGTAGGAAATATTGGCAGCCAATGTTTTACGCACAGCAATCTTGCACAATTGAAAATGAGATCATGACCAGATAGCATGCTATACGTGTTTGTTGAAGGAAAAATGTTGGCCAAGATATTATACAGAATGCACTTCTTCATTTTTTAAATAGCGCCATGGGATAGTTTATGCTCAGCTGAGAGGTTAGACAAGGCCACAGTTTTGCATCTCATCTAAAATATTATGTGAATATCCTATCATTTGCATAATAGCAACACTGTGTGAAAGAAACATACGTTCATCCTGTGCATTCAACTGGATGGCAGAGACAGGTCGTGAATGTCAAAACATTTGAAGGGAACTGAAATCATTATCTCCAGCTTTGCCATTTCAAAAAAGTTTTAAAATAAAACTTTGTCCCTTTAGCTGTCCAAAGAGACTATGGTGTCAACCCTGCAGCAGACATTGAAGGGGTCCTGGGACCATTCTTCAACCTGCAACCACCCACAGCAAATTTCCAGAGGAGGAGGAGTTCAAACCAATTACATGAAAAACCTAATCCTGCAAATGAGTCAGGATTATGAACCTATCACAGATGCAAAGTGATTCTAGTTGGGAAAATTTCAGATCTTATTTCCTTCATAGGGATATGTTAAGTATTGCCCACTATGATAGGAAATCCTGAATTAGTAGAACTACAGCAGGATAAGATGAACTATTAAACAAGAGAAGTGGGAATCACGTCAGAATCTGGCAGAATTTACAAGGTTGACACTTTGGAATCAGCACAAGCATTAACAAATATATCTAGTTTAACACTAACACCTCTCAAACTTGCACAACAAACCAGGAGAATATTTCTAGAATAAGAAGTCTTTTTAAAAAAATATACTTGAGCCTAAAATATTAAATTGCCGATACAATTAGCTCAAGTTATTTACTTACATCTTCAGCTGTCACTGCCAAGACACTTCTACTTTTCTTCATTGCGAAAATGATTGTGATCTTTCAGTCAAGCAGCAGTTTTTCAGAGTAGCAGATAGCCAGTTCTTTACAAGTTCATGGGTTTCCTACATCAAAGCACAACAAACACATCAGAATCGAGGGGCGACAATCAGAAACAGAAAGACTTGTAACATTTCAATGCTGATTCGGAGGTAAGTCCAGAAAAAAAATCACCCTCAGCTAATTTAAGGTGCAAATAAAAAATATTTAATATAGTTCAGTAATTGGGAAACAAGCAATAAATAACTAATTGAAGCTGAATCATTCTAGTCAGAAAATGCAACTATTTAAACATAAAAGCAAAATACTTTGGGTGTTGGAAATCTGAAATGAAAACAAGATACTGGAAAAACTTAACAAGTCTGGCAGCATCTGTGGAGAGAGAGAGAGACACACACACACAGATGATATTTTGAGTCCATATGATTCTTCTTCATAGCTCTAAAGAGTCAGGCAGACTCAAAAAACATGCTCTTTGTATCTCTCTCTCTACAGATGCTGCCAGACCTGCTGAATTTTTCCAGCAACATTACTATTATCTGAATACCTATTTACTGCAGCTTCTTTATCAATTAAGTCAAGCACCCTATACAAGAGCTATTTTCTGAGATTATTCTTTCTAAAATAAATTCCATCTTAGTGTAAACTAGAAAAGATTCTGGCTTGTCAGTAATTTTCTTGGTGACCTTTCGTAATACTGTGGTACGCTTTCCTAATTGACATCTTGAAGAATATTAAAGGATGTTGAATCTTTTGCAACAGTCATAAGCAATTCTTCTCATTTTAATTTTTATGGTGTCTGTTCGATTCTGGCTTCAAACTATTAGATTTTAGCTTCAAAACATGTTCTTTGGAGAGTCAGTAATGAGGCACAAGCTTTTGGTTACGAATTTTTATTTCAAAGCCACATGGTGTTCAGTCCAGGCATACAGTGTCGTAACAAAGAAGGTTTCCTTGTGTCCCTCTTTTTATACTCTCTCTGTTGCTGAACAGGTTTTGTAACTTAAGCAACCTCTCAGTAAGTACCTTTCCATTGTTCTCTAGGCTGCAGCTTGAACCGGTTCTAACCAGCTCCTCAACCTGTTTGCAAACAACCTTTTGTCTTCGACCATAGGTTGCAACAGTTTGATACATGCTGCTTCAGATCCCTCAGTGTCCTTCTCTATGGCCCTTCATCAATCTGGGCTAATAATCAAATCTTCTGGCACATTATTACCAGGAGACAAACAAAACTCTAGCAGAAGGGCTGGTAATCAGGCTGAGAGTCGGATACACCAGGTGCTGGACTTGGCAACCAATTTTGCTGGGCCCCTTTGAGTTACTAATATCTGGCAAATTGCCCAGCCAGACTGTAGAGCACGGCACCTATCTGGAGTGCCATATAATAAAAGCTAATAAAACCCTAAGTTTATCTCAAGAGGTACAAAATATAAAATCCAAGAGATAATGTGAATCCTAAATGAAATCTTAATTTTTTCAGTTACTGTGTATTATTGGGCAGATCTTGTGGTGCAGTGGTAATATCCCTTCCTCTACGCCAGAACCTCTAGCTCAAGTCCCATTTCAAGACTTGGTGACCATGGAAGGTGTGTTCATAATACAGCCAAACAGATTGATTTTCAGCCTGTAAATCCTTCCAATATGCCTGACGTCAAGTGGCAAGAGATGAATTTCCTGGTCAGCCATACTATGGAAGGCAATGGCAAGGCACAGCAGCACTTTGGATTTCCAGAGACCAATCCAATGGAAATCCATGATTGCCAACACCCTCTTAGGACAGGGTACCTTGAAGGAGAAGGCGGCGTTATTGGGCAGCACATAAATTACAGTGATGCACCATCAATCAAGCAAAGACTAGTTTGTATGCAAGAACAAATAGGCTTTTATTAGCAAAAGACTTGGAGCACACCCATGCTGTTGAACTGGTCCAGAGACTGAGGCAGGGGGTGGGGAGCAGTCACCTTTATACCTGGACCAGCGGGGGAGGAGTCCGGGGCAGGGCCGGCAGGGACGTGTCCAGGCATGTCACACACACAGGCAATAAGCTAACAGTGGTTTACCACATACAGGAAATTGAGGATTTAGTGAGTGTATAATACAGACTGACTAGATTGAACCTGGTGTTGTGAGACTTCTTACTAGATTGCTACTAGCTAGGAGGGATCAAATACAAAGAAAGATTTGAACTTTTGGATCATTTTTTAAAGCAGCAGGATTACAGGCAATATGAAAGGGTCTTGGATTAGGCCTTCCAAAGAACCATAGAATCTCTACAGTGCAGAAGGAGGCTATTTGGCCCAAGTCTGCACCAACTTTCTGAAAGAGCATCTTGCCCAGGCCCACTTCCCCGCCCCATTCCCGTATCCTCGCACATTACCACGGCCAATCCACCTAACCCTGCACATATTTGGATTGTGGGAGGAAACCGGAGCACCCAGAGGAAATCCACACAAACACGAAGAAAACTCCACACAGACAGTCACCCAAGGCTGGAATTGAACCCGGGTCCCGGCACTGTGAAGCAGCTGTGCTAACCACTGTGCCACCTAATTAATTGGAAGATTTTTGCATTTGAGGCTATTCCATCTCTTCTGGTGCAGCACCTACAGGATATTTCTTGGGACCACTGGCAAGTGTCCGTGTACTGATGGAGATCCTGGCAAGAGCCTGCCATCAATACAGAATGACCTCTGACCTTTGGCCAGGTGGTGGAAGAGAGATAGGATGTGGAGTAGCAATGGGTGGAAAAGCTTCTGCCCTAAACCTTGCAGGAGCAGATTAAGAGAAATATTAAGTCCGCCTGACATTGGCCGGATCTTCCAGTGCTGCCACTAACAATACGTTTTCCTATTCTTCGCAGCTTCTGCTACCGGAGAACCTGCAGTGGTGAGGGGGTCATGATCAGACCAGAAGATTCCACCGGTGGGAAGATCAGAAAATTTTGGCCAATGAATTAATATATTGGGTGGGATTTTTCACCCCCAGCGGTGTATTTTGCAGAGGGGCAGCCTGCCAGTGAATAGCGGTGAGGTCTTCCAGTCCCACTGTTGTCAACGGGGTTTCTCATTGTTTGCAGCCTCCACCACTAGGGAATCTACAGCAGGGGGTCACCATTGGCAGAATTGGAAGATCCCATCGGCAGGAATGGCCAGAAAATCCCGTCCTGTAGAGTTCATCAATGCACTGAATTAGAGAATCTTTTTGCTTATCTATGTCTTTTAATCTGTAAACAAGTGGGGCCAAGTATTTTTAGCTTGTAAGCATTGACCTAACAGTCTGCTAGTTTCTACCTGATCTTTTGTTTGGTTGCCAGTGCCAATTGCCCCTGCATTAAACACATTCATGTGACGTTCAGTCAAACTATTTGACAGTCAAGAGACTGAGCCAAGTAATAGTGTTCTCGATTTAAATGTTGCTCTCCAATCTGGTGTTATAATCTTTAACCAGAACTGCCTTTTTAAAGGCTGAACTCTAATTTCCACTCACTACAGAAGATTACTTCAATTTTTTTGTACATACTTTAAACCAAACATGACTCAGGGCCATGAAATCTTTTGTCAAACCTCTGTCCTGTCCAATGGTGGTCACGAGTTTTTTCATTGACCTAAAACCAGTAAAATCAATGGAAATTTGAGGAAATCTAATTAATCACAGAATGAGAGGATACTACAACACAGAAGGGATCATTTGGTTCACTGGGCTTGTCGCAATTTTTTGAAAAGCTATCCAGAGTCCCACTTAGTTGCTCTTTTCCATAATTTTACCCTCAATGTAACCAGTTCCCCTTTGAAGTAATTATTAAATCCACTTTTACCACCCATTCAGATATTCTGGATTGCAATTTATTGCATAAAACCTTTTTCTTATTCATTTTACTTCTGATTCTTCTGTCCATGACCTTTAAATCAGTGATTTGATAACTGACCCTTCTGCCACTGAAACATTTCTTATTATATTGAACCCTTCCTCCTGATTTTGAACATCAAATTTCTTCTTAGCCTTGCCTACTCAAAAAGAGAACAACTCCATCTGTTCGCACCATTCACTCCTGGCACTATCATAATAAATGTCCTCTTCACCTTCTCTTAAAGCCTCAACATCTTTCCTAAAGTACAGTGCCTGCACAATTGGTCACTAAAGTTTTCCAAAATTTCCTTGCTTTTGTACTCTGAAGCCACCATTAGCATGAAGCCAAGGATCATGTTTGCCTTCTCAGTTTGTCCTACCATATATAAACACTTGCCTAAGTACACACCTAGGTCTCACTTTCCTTGTGCCCCTTTTTAATATTGTGCCATTTACCAAAATAAATCACCTAACATTTGTCTATGTTAAATTTCATCTGCCATGTGTCTGCCCCTTTCAACAAACTCTCTCTCTATGCTCCTGGAATCGATTACTATCATTCACATTGTTTGCCACATTTCTGAGTTTCATTGTCAAATTTTACAATTACGCCTTTATATCCTATTCCAGTTATATGTATAAAAGCTATTTTATTTTAATCATGTCCAGAGCTTTACATTGGAGATTAAATAATTTACAATTATTTTTTCAGAAAGCATTTTGATTTAATTATGAAGGTGACATACCGCTACCTGGTGACCAAATTATGCAATTACAAAGTGATAAATTTACACAGGATTGGTTGTTCCTTTTATAAAATGGGAACATGCAAATTTATACTTAACGTAAAAATGTTATAAGTAGCTTGTCACCGAAAGTAAGTTTTTGTGGGCAGGAAATGCATGGAGACATAAGATTTTTAATAAGTCTTGATTTTAAGTCAGACACACATGGGTGAGCATTAGGTTTGCCTCAGTTCATTTACACGAGGATGTTCAGACTGAGGTCATGAGATCCATGCAGGGTCATTTTGCTAACATCATGACTGAGGAAGTAGTGCCCAAAGAGACTTGCAGACCAGCAAATCTGTGTTCAAGCAAATTACCAGGACCACCAGGGCACTACCCAGGAGAAGGAAAATCACTCTGTGGTGTAGGAACCTGCAGTCCTTCCTCAGAAAGGTAGCATCTATGCTTCTATTACTGTCATTCTGTCAGTTCCGTGCTTGATGTCCATCAGCCAGCAATCCCAAACTG